>NW_006494614.1:60719819-60725795 GCF_000325575.1 Pteropus alecto | reverse complement strand
CATTTCAGATTGCCACATTGAGGGACTGCGTAATCAACGGAAACATTGGGAATCTTGCACACTTTTCTCAACACTGTTGAAACGGCCATGAAGAACATTGCATAAGATGTATAAATCTGGGGCTTTATTTCAGTACCCCCAGAGCATAAGTTGAAGCAGGGAGCACTGTGAAGGGAGAGGCCTTGGGTCTCCTCCAGCCCCCTCTAATCTCTTCCTGAAGAGGCTTTAGCAATGGCCAGCCTTCAACTGTGCCCTCAGCACCCACACCTCTGCTTAAATCTGTTCATCCTGGCCATGGTCGGCTCCTAGTGGGATTGTCTATGAAGGAGGGAGCATCTGGTAATGTCAGAAGCATTTGTGGTTGTCACACTGGGATAAAGGGTGCCAACTGGCATCCAGTGCGTCAAGGTCAGGTATGTCGATGCCTATCCTACAGCGCACAGCCCTACAACAAGGAACTACCTGGTCCTAGCTATCAGCAGTGCTGAGGCTGAGGAGCTCTGTTTTTTAGCCATCTATAATCTAGAATTCCCAGCTGACCGAATAGATCTTGGGCACCATTTAAATTTAGCCAGAGTCATTCCCAAGAGAAGTTCACCATGATGCTAAAGGTGAAAAATCTCTACAAGACAGGAAAACCTCCACGAATGGGAGCAGAGGCACTACTAGTGGCTCAAAAACCTGGCAGTGTCCAGGCTCATAAATTAGGGTCACTGATGGAAAGAAATCTTCTGGACATTCAGGCCACGTGGGTCCCCTTGAAGGTGAGTGCAAAACACCCATACTTTTCTTGGAGAGGGCCGATAACTGGCACCAGATTCTCAAAGAGATCTGAGACCCAGGTAACAGATTTAACAGAATTGCTAAATGTACAGCCCTACTGCAAACATCAGACAGAGGCTCGAAGGGTTGAACTGCCTCATAAGCCAACTTTGACCAATTTACGCTCCCCTCTGGGGCCAAGGTATGATCTTTTGTCATTTTGGTTTTTTGTGTCGGAAGACTGTCATCCCTGGCTCAGAGTCTGGTGCTGCACTGGGGTCCCACAGGGCTTTGCTCCCCTCATTCATCGAAGGTCTCAGGTCTGATTCTGGCCCTCCACAACTTAGCCTCCTCACTCCTCCCGCATGCTTACTCACTCTCCCCTCCCTGCCCCTGGCTCCCAAAGGCCCACAGAACAAGCCCACACTGCAGCAGTTTGCAAAGTAGGCTCTGAGTCAGACCACCTATGGTGCTTCCATTTGCAAAAATGGAAGCCTGGGCTCACCCTGACCTAGGGCCACTTCTGGAGCCTTAGAGAAGCCCACAGGGGACTCTGATGACCCCACTGGGCTACAGAGCTGCACTGCCTTGGCTCCTGACTCCTCGGCCTAAATCTAGATGTAATGGCAAGAAATCTCTTTTTGTACCCACTTCGGCAGCACATATACTAAAAAAAGAAAGCTCTGTTTATCAGTACTACTAGGGGCTGGGAGCATGGGCTTAGGGTTGGGCTGCCTAGGCTCAAATGCTGGCCCTGTCATCCAAGAACTGTGAGATCTTAGACAAGTCCCTTCTCCTCTCAGTGTCTCTACAGCACAAGGACAAGGGTAGCACCTCCTGCATAAGACTGTGTGAGAAAACACGAAATTTGTGAGGCCAGGCCTGGTACAGTGCAAATTCTCAATCAGCATTGGCTGTCATGATGCAAATGGCAGAACCAAATGGCAAGTCCCTCCATGCTTGGAGTACTCACTATTCTCAAGGGAAGTCAGACTATTTCTAGACATCTGCTGCAGGTTCAGGACATCCCACATGACTAGCCAAGAAGTAATGACAGATGGTGTCTCTCTCCTCTGAACTGACCCTACATTGCCAAACAGAAGTAATAACTTTGCAAGAATGAAGCCTTAAACCCTTCCTAAAATTCCAAATGAAATTTAGATGGTAGCGCGGGGGGTAAAGGTCTTAGTCTCAGGGCCTCAGAGAAGTATTTTCTCCCCTCGCCACCTCAGTTTACTAGTCTTCATGAGAAAGAAACGGTTGTATAGGTGGAGAAAGTGCTCTCAATTTTCTCATCAGAAAAATGCCAGCAATATACAACTGACCTCAAAGTGATTAAATTATATGTGGGGCTTTTTTGGTTTGTTTGTTTTAGATACATTCAGCCCTCAACCAATGTTTGTTTTTAAAAATTGGATTTATTTTCAAGAAAATAAGAAAGACGTCACTCAACACCTCCTCTGGCCCATGAGAGAAAACAGAAATCGCACTCACAATGGGGGAAGGGAGGTCCAGTCTTTACCTTGAAAATGGAGGCGTCCACTTCCTGATTATAATCTTGTTTGCCAGCATGTTTCCAAGGGATCCGGAACATACTCTTCTCATCATTTTCCCAAATCAGCCCTGGGTACATGTTGCTGTCAATTTGCTCAATCAGCCACTGCCGAAGCCGCCGGCCCCCGTTCCGGTCACACATCCTTGGAAAGAAAAAAAACATATTCTGACATTACAAATATTGTCTCATTAATCACATGTACTTAACTGTCAAAACTGCTAGCAGAAAAATCAGAGGACCACAACACAAGTGCTGGGGGGAATGCGGTGTGGGGGTGGGGCACAGATCTAGGGGCTCTAGACCACCTGCCGTGAGAAGATAATGCCTGCCTCCAGGACCTCAGACCCCTGAATGAAAACTGAAAACTCCCTGGGAAATCTTTGGCTACCCTTCAGCCAAATGTTGGCCCCACCTACGGTTCTGGCTGTGCTCTGTCCAGCTCTCACCCCATGTTCCCTTTCAGGAACACCTATTGGCATCATTCCGTTCTTAGCACAAGATAAGGAAAAATCACTCCTACATTTTCAGGTCCCTTCAATGAGCAGTCCTTCACTCTAAAAGCCAATTCCATTACCTGATGCCCAGTTTGACCAGTGTTCATGAGCAAATATGACATTTGTGATCTCTGAGAAAGAGGAGATCCTCAGGCTCTCCTTCCAGATTGTTCCTTTACAGCTGGTTTAATGATAAAAGCATAAGTTTACGAAGGACAGAGCTGGGGTCCTATTCAAGTCCCAGCTGGGAGACCTGGGAGCATCATTTAACATCAAAGTGTCAGCTGCACTGGCTGAAATGGTGGGTCTACTTGGCATCATTGCAGGGAGGGCTCCAACTGGCATATAAAGCACCTGAGAGAGTGCCTGGAGCTTCGAAAACTCTCTCTGAATAACAGACGTTGTTATTATTATCCCATCTTTCTTCTTTAGGAACTCTAATGACCATCTGGGAGATAGTGGGTAAAAATGAGGAAATCGACTGTGGCTATGAAGTTTTCTGGGCTAGACTGTACGAGAAGGCACCAGAATCAGGAAACCTCACCATCCCAGGGCACCTGAAGACGTCCTTTGGAAGAACATTCTTGCCAGAGCAGGCAGTTGTCCCAACAGCACAGAGAAAGAGAGAGAACAATCATGCCATATCAACTCGCAGCCCACATTTACAAGAACAGGGGTGGAAATCCCCTAGGCAGTTGGACAGACACCCACCCAAAGGAAAAAAAAATAGCATTTCTATTCTTTGATTAAAATGTGACCTCTTTGGGCAAACAAGTTTGAAACAATCAGCAGTGACAAGACATAATGTCCCCAAGAATATGGTGATATCCAGAGCGACACTGGTCCATAAAGCAAGAAGTGCACGTTTTGGAAACTCCCGCCATCCTGCAGGTGGCCATGGGGTCGGGGAGGGGGTCCAGGTGCCAGGGAGAAGGAGGTGAGGTCCCGTGAGCATCAAATGTAACTTTTTCATCCAATAACTCCAGCTGCCCAGTTGTAGATTTAAAAGGGGTGAAGTATGTGAAATAGGCATTGGACTTCGATTTGGAAACTGTGGACTTCAACAAAGGCTTTTCTCTAACTAGACCTTGAGAAAGTCACTAAACCTCTCTCTGAGGCTCTCCTCACCTGCAAATCCCTGGGATCTCAAGTGTCCTAGAATTCTAAGAGACCCTCATGTTTATAAATAAGGGACAGATTTGAGAGGAGAACCTAGCGAGAGAAACGAAATGTCACCACCAAGCTCCCTCCAGCAAATAACTTGACAGGGTACAGATTCCTACAGATCTTTCCTGGAGGAAATGCAGGAGACCTTCCCTCGCTTGAGGAAGGAATAGTGTGGAGGAGCGCGAGAGGGGGCCAGAATACAACAGAAGGATCAGTGTCTGTGGATCTGTCAATTAAAGGAGATGTGCCCACTCATTAGCATTTTGCTCACCCCCTTGGTACAAGGTTCATAAAACTAGAGTCCAAGTTCCAGGAGCCTCCTGAAATGAAAAGCAAAATTTGGTTTGTATGGGCATTTTTCTAGAAAGTGGGTCAACACCTTCTCATCAGAATTGCTAATGGATATATCACCCTAACACTGTTAAGGACAAATGTCTTGGTGATTTATAAGAAAAAGAAAAGAGAAAAGAAAGTAAGAGAGGTGGCATTAAGAGGAAGAGTGAGTCATAGAATATGAAAGCTGGAAAATATTTTAGAAATCATCTAATCCGTCCTCTCTTTATTCAAAAGAGGAAAAACTGAGGCCCAGAGAGGCACCCCGACTCCCAGACACCCTAGTAGGGGGTTCTTATTTTACTCACTCCGCAGAGAAAAGCCATGGTTAAGTTATGGGATCTCAGCACACGGACAGCCCCACGTGAATTTTCATGAAATCAGCTCCAAGATTTTAAGCAGCATAAGAAGCCTAAGATTCTAATATGATGAATGATACATATATCATAATGATCCATTATGATCCATTGAACACTAACGAATGAATGCCACCAAATGCCAAGCCAGGAAATATTTATAAGCCTAGTCACATGTTTATAACTTCCTCTTCCCTGATTTTTAGGTAATAATTCTTGTTATGGCCCAAGTCCAATCTGGAGCTAATCTACACCCTATTAATGGGTCCGGGGGTCAGGCTTCCCAGGCAGCAGGTGATAAGATGCTGCCCTGGGCCCAACCAACGGATTTCAAGATGTATCTGAGAGGTAGCTCAGGACTCATCTTCTCTCACACTTCTCAGGGCCACCACAAACCTCCATCCCCACAAGACCAACATGCATCAGAGCCATTTCTTTCTCTGGCCCCAGTCTTGTTAAAATGACTCAACTACCCATGGGGGAACCTGCCATAATCCAAAGAACATGCTCAGAACTCTTATTTAAGGAAAAGCTTCTAATTTAGGTTTTAAAAATTGTGTTATATCCCTGAATATGTCAGGGGAATAGTTTAAAATCCTGGAACATTTGGTCTCTAGTTTCCACTCACAGAGAACTTCAAAGCTCTGGGTAAGTAACATATCTCAATCTAGAGAGTCTGCCCTCTGCTTTGGGGTCATTTTACACCAAATGTTCCTGTTAGCTGTGACCCTTTACAGACTTTCTTGCCAAAGACGATTGGGCTATGATGAAAGCAAAGGCCTTAAAACTCCACTGAGAAATCCTAACTGTCATCAATCAGAATTTTAAAATCCAGTATGCGTGTCCCTTCACGATCTAACTCACACGAGTAAGTTATTGGGCAGTTTCACTGTTATGACCGGACAAGCATTATTCCATGTAGTAGGATTTGAGTGGGAGGAAGAAAGTCTTAGAATAAAGGATCAATATTTCCCTTCATTATATGAGCCATTCTAAAGTTGTCCATGCAAACCAGATTTTAAGAAAAGTGAGATTTTTTTTTAAAGCCTCAGCCAATCCTTGGGAGCTGCCACACAATGATCAACAAGTTGGACCTTTAATTTGGATTCAAAAGAAGTAGAGGGGTAGGAGAAAACAGAGACAGGGGACAGCGATCGCGCTGGCCCCGAGACCGAGAGGCAGCTGCACTTTCGTGGTCCCGCCATCTGAGCCCGCCGGGACCTGGCCGCGCCGCCCAACCCCGGTCTGCCGTCCAGGCCACCTACCTGCGGCTGTGCTCTGACCGCCCGCCGCCCGCCTCGCTGGCAGC
>NW_006494614.1:60705787-60719772 GCF_000325575.1 Pteropus alecto | reverse complement strand
CCCGCGAGGGTCTAAGAGCGAGGAGGGCCCGGTGCTCCGAGCGACAGCCGCGCTGGCCAATAGGCGCGGGAGACCTCCCAATGGGCGCGGCCCACCCGGCCCGCCTTCTTCGAAGAGCTCGGCTTTCCGAGAAATCAGTTTGGGCTGAGACTGCGAAGGCTGAAGGTTCGGGCGTCTTCCGGGGTCCGCGCTGGGGGTCCCGGGGGCGGCGCGGGATGGGGTTGCCCGCTGGAATTCCCGCGGGGCCGCGGGGGCGTCCACCGGCTCAGGTCAAGATCAGGGAGAATAATGGGTGTCAGGTGGCAGAGGTCAAGGCGATGCCTGGCTGTTAGGGCCCAGGTGGAGGCCGGATGGGGGAGGTCAGGGCTGTCAGATGGTGGGTGTCAGATGGCGGAGTTAGGGTCCGAGGTGGAGGTCAGATAGCAGAGGTCAAGGCTGAAATGGTGGGGACCCAGAGGTCAATGCTCAGACAGTCCCCGCGGAGTGACCCCCTATACCCACCCAGCCTGTTATCTCATCAAATGTGGCCGAAGTTCCGGAGCTGCGTAGGAGGCCTCCCCAGTCAGGATGAAGCCCCTAGTAACATGTCCAGATAGTGGCAAACAGTCCACCTGAGATGCGGAAAGGACCGGTCACTTACAGACCGGGTCCTAGATGACCATTCATCATCGGCACTTGACCCAGAGTGGCAGGAGAAAAATCCCCAGCTCAAAACAAAACAAAACAAACGTGTCTGAAACCACTGCCCTCTGAAGATCAGAAATCAAAACAGGAGTGTCTAGCATGTTAGCGCTAGAACGTCCAATTAGGGAAATTTTCATCATAAACCTTTTCCCCAGAAAACATCAGTTGTGTTGAGGAAGGGTCCCTGTGTATCTATGGCTTCAGTTTGCAGCCTCTCCTTGATGTTAGCTGGCATTTATTGTACGTATGAGAGTGGAGTGAGGGAACAGCACTTGTAAAAGAAATGAGGACAAAGTCTTGGAAACAGAAGGGAAAGGCAAGTTTTCCCATGTTCTATTCTGAGGTACACCTAGAATAGAGGCAAGGGAGAGTCTTAACTGACTTTTATCGCCTAGTTGGCCAGTCATACAGAAGCAGCAATATTTACAGGTCCATTTTATTCATTAGGTTTTTCAAAGACCTATGAAAAAGTTTGAGACTGAAAAAAATTTTATTGGCCTCCGAATGCAATAAGTACTCTACGAATTTAAAATTCATAAATGTTCAAAGAAGGATCCTCATAACGTAACATGTCCACTTCATAACTGTAATTTATTTATTGATAAACATTTCATTATATTTGAAAACCGTGTGTAAGTTAGAAATCACTTAGTGAAAACTTCCTAGTACCGTGATTGCTGAGAAGTCACAGCAATCATACATTAACTGAGTTCCCTGTCACCAAATAATTTTAATTTGAAAAACTGTTTTTTAAAGGTTAAATTCTTAAAGAGTATTTAGATAATATGGAGGTATTTTAATATGTTTGTTAGGATGTGCAATGAGCTTCCAGAACTCAGAGTACCTAAGACATAAGAAGTTCTTAAAACAGCCTGCTGTATATATTTATACTCATATGCTTTTCACAAATGTGCTTCTTAAGCCCACAGCTTACCTACAGCTGTCCCTGCATAAAGATGTGTGTTCAAGTTTCCACTCAACACTCCACTTAGGTAAAGGTAGGAGCAAAGCATACAGAGAAGTCAGCAGTGGATGGGTCACAGCATATTTTATTGGCAGTAGGTGTCACTATATACATTACAGGAATCATTCACAATACACTGGCTTGCATTTAAACTGCTCCTGAAACCCCATAGTTTCAATGTGGTCATTCCTCACCACCTAGGAGCAAATTCTAACCTTGTCTGTTTAGTTCTGTTCTTATTTAATGAGCATGTATTGAGCAACTACTATGTGCCCAGGAGAGGAGACAAAAAACACGAAGTGTCTCTCTGATCATTCCTTCCTCTCCAGTTACCTGCCAGCCTCTCCTAATCCTGGTGTCATCTGATTTCTACAGCAGCCTACTCGCCTTCCTGCCTTCATAGCATGTCCCTGTTTATCCTACTCTTCGCTCCCCCACCTTAAGCCTTTTTATCTACAGCGATATCCCCATGGCTGCCACAGCCGGAAAAGCCATACTTTTCCAGCTTTATCTCTTACCATCACCCAACAGGAAACCCTGTTTCCATGGATAGCAGCCTGTCGCTGCAGTTAGAATGACAGGTTATGGAGTCTAGCCCCACATCAGATCCACGCTCCATGATTCACTAAATGTGTGGCCTTGAACAAATGACTTAACCTTCCTAAACCTCAGTTTCCTCATCTGTATAATGGTGTTGGTGATAATATTATGTAAAATTGCCAATATTCGACTGTTTTCCATCTACGGAAAGGGCAGTTTCATATGGTTCAACTTAAGCATTCCTCCCTCTTAGGATAAGTGAGGATGGAATGAGATAGTGTAGGGACGTTAGAGGTTAGGTAAGGGAATTGGAGAGGAGATTTCTGGGGAGAGAGCTTTTCCATTTTTGAGTCCCCGCCTCTCTAGCTTCGCACTTTCCAAGCCCCAGCTTCATGATGGGGGTTCAAGAGAATTCTGAAATGTGTCTACTGAGAGGACAGATGTCAACTCACTCTTGAGAAACTCAAAGTTGCCTACCTCTCTGTGCTCCAAGAGATGTGTTGTTTTTATACTTCTCTGAGTTGGAGGTCTCTGAGAACAGCCCAGGTTGGTAATCCACTAGGAGAACTCATGGACTCAGCACATAGCTACACTCGTGGCTGTGATTTACTACCGTGAGAGGATACAGAACAAGAGCAGCAAGAGGAACAGGCATGTAGGGCGAAGTCGGGAGTAACAAGCCACCAGCTAGCTGCCAGAGGCCTCTCCCAGTGGAGTCACACAGGACGCACTGAATTGCCCCAGCAATGAGTTGTGACGACATGAATGAAGTGTTGTCCACCAGGGAAACTCGGCGCCCAGGGTTTTTTGTTGGGGACCAGCCACATGAGCATCCTCTGCCTGCCACGTACCAAAATCCTAAATTCCCAGGGGAAAAGCAGGTGTTCAGCTCATCCACGCTGTTGGTACAGTCAAGCACAGGGAGCCACTCTGATCAGTTCTAAGAGCGGTGGGGACTCTCCTGAGATCCAAGTTCCCAGACGCCAGCCAAGGGCCAATCCTGGAAGCAGGCCTTTCTGGGGACCACCGTCTCAGGCCTGCTATGTAACTTTTTTCTGCACATGCTCCTAATTCTAAGGGGAACTTTAACAGGTAAAACCTGCTACACTCGTTCCAAAGGTGCCGGTGGCTGTATTTACCTGCCATTAGCTACTTGTGTTTGCCTGTCATTACTAGGGTAGGTTGAGTTTCCTCGGCTTCCCTGGTGCTGAGGGCTCATGCTTAAGGACAAAGCCACTACATGCCACCATTCAGAAGATGGCAGGAGTGAAGATGGCAGGAGAGATGCAGTCTTCCAGGAAGATGCTGCCGGCCCCTCCATGGCGATCTCTCCACCTGAAAACCCCAGCGCTTCCCAGCCATAGCATTCATGCTGCCTTAATCAGATAACCAAAAAAGTAGGAGAATGGAGCTCTTTTTACTCTTTTCGGCTTTAAAGTTCTCAATTTAACCTGCTCTCTGGATTGTCCACACTCCGTTGTGCCTGCTGGCTCCCAGCTCTGTCAATCATGTGGATCCCAACTGCTTCTCTGATCTTTTCCTCTTCCCAAGTTTGACCCCAGTGCCCTCCAACTCAGGACCAAGGACACGTGTAAAGTTTTCCTGATTGTGTATTTCCACAGAGATCTTCCGCTTAAGACCACATCAAGACAATGACATCGTCTTCCTCCGAGAACGGCGACACCAAATCAGAGAAAGGATAGTTAGTTGTAAGAAATGGTACTAATGGGAAAACTGTGAATGGGCAAACCAGAAAAAAACTGCATAGGCAGACCCAAGAAACAGGAACTAATAAGCTAATAAGAGATCTATCAGTCAGCAGATCATTGATCTGGATAGATAAGAAAGGCTTTGAAGAATACAGAATGTGATGGGATCCCAGCAGGCAAGAGGTCAGAAATACAGAGCAGACAAAACAGGAAATTTGCTAAGAAATAATATAACAAAGAAATGGTACTAATGGGAAAACTGTGAATGGGCAACAGTCAAAAACACAGTAAGTCAAAGATTTCTTAAACAAGACAAAGAGAGCACTAACCATAAAAGACAGATTAAATTGCACTTCATTAAAATTAAGAGATTATGCTCATTAAAAGACACCATTAAGAGTGCAGAGGCAAGCCAAGACTAGGAAAAGATATTCACAACACATATTTTCAAGAAAGGGCTTATATCCAGAACATAAAAAGAAATCCTAGTCTACGCTCATGCCGCCCTGAACGTGCCTGATCCCGCCGGATCTCAGAAGCTAAGCAGGGTCAGGCCTGGTTAGTACTTGGAGGGGAGACCACCTAGGAAGACCAAAAATAAAAAAATAAGGGATTGTAAACTGACCAGGTCCTTGCAATCTGTGAGGTCAACCAAGGGTCGCCTCGCCAAATAAATAAATAGATAGATGATAGATAGATAGATAGATAGATAGATAGATAGATAGATAGATAGATAAAAGAAATCCTATGACTCAATAAGAAAAAGATTCCACCCTAAATTCAAGCAGAGGCAGTTTAGTGCACAGCTCTTCTTGGCTACCAGACAGCACAGGCCATTTTAAGTTAGAATGCAGTAAGGTCAGTGACTACTATAGAAATGTACTTTGCTCAGTAGTATTTGACTTGTTGCAATATTTAATGATCTACTTGGTCATTCACAAAAATTCTCAACTGTAATTGGTGGCCGTTACCACATTAGTAAATCAGCCATTCCAGAAATGGGCAAACCAGCAAATCTCTTGCGCTATCTTTATATGCCGGGTTTTAATATTTTTGAGCCTGGGAAGGTCCTCAGGCTTTTTTAAAGAAGCATGATTTACTTGGACAAGGCTGATAAATTTTGAGAGATCATTAATGTCTTTCAAGTGGTTTTTGTGGATCCAAAACAAATGCTAAATTTGAGTTGGTCCCTCTTATAAGAGTACTGAAATTAAATCTGCTTAATTTAATAAGTCATGTTCATGCCCTGTTTTACATACTTGTGTCTATCAATAAACATTATGATGCTTAAGGAAAAAACGAAAAGAAAAATATTGACCAGCCACTGCACTAATCAAATAGCCAAAAAGCATATGAAAAGGTGATCAAAATCATTAGTCAGGGAAATGCAAATTAAAAACCCCAATAACACCTGAAACTAATACAATATTGTATGCCAACTATATTTTAATAAAAAAGATAACAAATATACAATATCTCTACACACCCACCAGAATGGCTCAAATTAAAAAGACTGACAATACCATATATTGAAAAAGATGTGGAATAATTTAGAACTTTTGCATCCCCAAGAAAAATGAGTGCATGGAATCTACTAAAAAACACATTCAAGAAATTTAATTGCGGCTTTATTCAGAATAACCCCAAATGTTGGACTGGAAATGGCCCAAATATCAATCAACTGGAGACCAGGTAAACCAAACTGTGGTATATCCAAATGAAAAAAAAATACTACCTAACAATAGGAAGAACATCATCACTACACTCTTCCACAAGAAAGAAGTTCACGGACATCATGTTGAGTGAAAAAAGCCAACACAAAAATCACACCTAGGAGTCTGACTTCATTTACACAAAGTTCAAGATCAGGCAAAACTAAGGTGATAGAGATAGATCCAAATAGAGGTCACAGGGGAGAGAGATGAGCTAGAATTGACTGGGATGAGCCACCAGAGAGCATTCCCTGCAGCTGGAATGTTCCACATCTTGATGTGGGGGGTTTGTACATAGTGTGTACATGTGGAAATTTTTTCTGAACATTTAAGGTTTGTGCAAAAGATGAATACAACAGCAGCTGACAGCTAACAAAGATGTTAGCTCAAACAAAGACTCCTAACATGCCTTCTCCAAGTCAGGAACTAAGACTCAATTACACGCATGGGCAGCCCTGGGCTCACAGGTGCAGGAAGGTAGATGATTCACCTGGGAAAACCAATTTGTACCTGAAAGTTGGCAGTTTATCCTGGCAGATAAGGAAAAGTTTCACTGATTAGTTTACTTAACACAGAACGAACGACTATAGCTTATCAGGCAGTTAAACACACAGGGTGTGTGTCTGTGTGTGTGTGCATACGTGTGTGTGTGTGCGTGTGAGCACACACACACACACGTGATCAATTTTTCCATATAAGAGGCTATCGTACAATAAAAGTGAGATTTTTTTTCTAGGTGGTAAACTGAGGCTGACTCAAGTATGTTGAAAAGGGAAATATTCAGAAACTGGGTAAAACCTGCCTATTCTAAAGATGTAAACTTTCACTCTATTTCTGTAAGTGTAGTTACTCTTTTATGGAATCAATCGCTCTAGGTGTTCAAGTTAGATTTAGATGATTTTACTCGTTAATATTGTCCCAATCTATTCCTTTACTCTAGAAAGATAAATAAAAATCTGAGATATGTTTGTTTATATTCTAAAAATTCTAAAGCACTCTTAGGTGTGCTTTTGTGTTGGCTTTAAAATGTGTTGTTCATTCATTTGTGGGCATTAATTAAATTCTTGTACTGTGCTATGTATCTAACTCATAATCATCCTCCAAGGAGGATCCAAGCATATTAAACTTTAATGGAAAAATAAGGAATTGCATTAAGCATTCAACAATTTTTTTTGCCTTTTAAATGTAAATTTTATTCATCTTTATTACTAGGGGAAGAGCTTGAAACAGTTCTGAAAAAGAACAAGCCTTGGAGTAAAAGAATTTTAAGCATAGATCAAAAATATCTATAATATTTGGGGCTATTGCTAGAAGATATTGATTTACCAAAAATATAAACCCTAACATGTAGCATAGATGAGTGTTTTTCAATTTTAATATGCATAAGTAACTCAGGGCCCTTATTCAGTGTTTTTGGGGTGGGATCCAGAAGTCTGCATGCTTGACAACAAAGCCAAATAATCCCAAATAAGTTTACCCATATCTATCTCCTGGTGACCTCTGCAGACATGCAACAAATAGATCTCTGACAAATGTATGGCTTAAGCCCAGAAAAAACTGAGCTCAACAATAATTATTTACCTCTAAATGGAATCGCAAATTTTGAGGATTCTCAGAGATTTAAAATAGTATGCTAGAACTCTATCTTTTCACTGGTTCTAAGAGACAAGACTGGAGAGTTTTAAATAGTCTTTATTTGCAAGCAATCTTCTCTTAGGACTTTTGTGGCATATGGTAGTTGTGTGTCAATGGGCAGAATTTGCTCCCATGTTTACTTCAGTCCACTTAATAGTGTAAGATAGGATGAGGTGTTTGGTGAGGTGGAAGCTGCCTCCTTCTGGAAGCATGAGAGGAACGAGAGCTTGATCACCTGCGAAAGATTTTTGCAAAAAGTCTCCCTGTGTCACCAGAGAGAGTGCACTACTTAATCCATAACATTCGAGTTCCTTCCAATTTTAAGATTCCATGAGTCCAGTTCAACTTTTCTGCCACCTAAGGGGTCTTCAGTATATATTCCCTGAACTAAGGTAGTTAAACTCATACCTGGGTGTCATTTATTTCACTATAATCACATGGTTGGTTGTGATGTGCCACATAAGTACCTATAAAGGAGGAATGCAAAGAAGGGATACAAAGCAGAGTTGATTTTCAAGGCCAAAACATAAAGCAAGATCCTTGAATTCTCAGTACTGTGTTAAGGAACTCAACAGAGAACGAAGGGAAAGAACTAATTCACTGTGTGGTCCTGAGTGAGACTAGCAATAACAACTTCCATCTGCAATTTGCTTTCTCTTTTACAAAACTCTTGCTCTTAAATCTTCTCATTTGGCTCTTAAAACAACCTGTAAGTTGGGAAATGTATGACTGTCCCTATTTGACAGGTAGGAAAACTGAGGCTCAGGGAGGCTGAAGGCTCTTGACTTCAAGTCCAAGGCTCTTTCCATTCCCCCATGTCACTTTGCTCAGGAGATGGAGGAATGGAAAGAGCAGAGGGGTGTAATTCACAACCAGAGCAGAGGGGGTATAATTCACACCTATATTTCCTCTTCTGGAAAATTAAAGGGTCAAACTAGTTAGGCACTGGAGTTTCTTCCAGATCTAAATAAATGCCTAATTTCTGCAAGCAGAGGTGTTCTACAAAAAAAAAAAAAAAAAAAGAGCCAACTGAGAACTTAGTGGGGAAGGTGCTGGAGAGAGAACACAAATGGCTGAATTTTCTCTACAAGTTAGTTGTTTCCTTCCCGACAGCCTTCTTCCTATTCTGAGCTTTTCATTTTTAACCTTGTCACCCAATCATGTAAATGCATCATCACTTGAGAGTCAAACTAGAGATATATGCAAACAACACCTGCTTCACATTCTGCTCCTAGAATGTGTTTAAAAGTTACATTTGTGTAAGGGTCGTGTAAGTTCACACCAAGCCTGGGAGTTGCGTAAATTCTTTTTCCTCACGCTGCTCCAGCTTTTTGCTTTGCTCTTGGAGGCCCCAAGGGTTATCTCTCTGTTAAATAATTTCCAGGAACTCTTCTTCAGATTTCAGTAAACGGAAAACCGGGTTGTTTCATTCAGGCTGTAGGATTCTGGAGAAATGGTGTATGCCGTTTAGCACAGCTGAACCTCCTCTATATTGAATAGACGGGGTTACCCTTTCAAGCCATATATGTCTTTTTCTTTTCTCTAAAGACTATTCTTATATTTTTATCTCTTAACTTGTCACTTGGATTAGGCTATTTATTTCTTCAACACCTGAATTTCCTTGAACGATGCTACCAACTGAATCTTGGTATCCCGCCAAGATTCATATGTTGAAGTCTAAGGCCACGGTGATGGTGTTTGGAGGTGGGGCCTTCAGGAAGTGATTAGGCCTTGAGGACAAATCCCTCATGAATGGGATTACCCCTTATAAAAGAGGCTGCAGAGAGACCCTCGACCCCCTTCTACCATGTGAGGTTACGGTGAAAGGCACCATCGAGGAAACAGAAAGTGCCCTATTATTGGGAGTTACAAAAGAAAACACAACTGAATAGAGACTACATCATGTTCATGGATTGGAAAATACAATATCGTAGAGAAGAGCTATGACAGTTTCGAAGAACAATATAAAGGACTCAACCTACCCAATGTCCAGTCTTGTCGTAAATCTATTGGAACTAAGAGAATGTGAGAGCAACACAGGTTAGAGGCTGAAGTTAATGGAACAGCAGGATCAGCCCAGAAACTGTCTCTCCATATACATGAAAACTTGATGTATAATAGAGGAGGTATTAGAAATCAATGTGGGGGGTGAGGGGGAGAGTCTAGTTGATGAACGGTCGGGACTGACTATCTATATGAAAAATAAAAGATTAGTTCCATGCTGGAGAACAAACACACAACAAAATTACAATGGATTACAGGTCTCATTGTAATAGGCAACGGGCAAAACTCCTTAGAAGAAAATATAGGGAAATAACCTCATTAGGAAATGGGAAAGGATTTTTTAGACAAGACATAAAAAAATCATAAACCATACAGGAAATGATTCATGCATTTAAAATTTCTATACCATGAAAAAATAATATATATACAAGACCAGCTCCTAGAAGATATTTTCATCTAAGAGTACAGACAGACTGTTACCCAGGAAGTATAAGAATTCCTATGAAACAGCAAAATAACAAGCAAACAACTAGAAGAAAAATACGCAAAATGTATCATAAGATATAGAGTTACCATATAAACTAGCAATGCTACTCCTGGGTATATACCCAAAAGAAATAAAAACATACACCCACACAAAAACTTTACACCACTGTTCATAGCAGTATTATTTACAATAGCCAAAAAGTGGAAAAGATCTAAATGTCCATTACCTGATTAATGGATAAACAAATGTGGCCCATCCATACAACGGAATACTATTCAGCCATAAAAAAGGATGAAGTACTAACACATGCTACAAAACAGATGACCCTTGAAAACATCATATTAGGTGAAAGAAGTCAGTCACAAAAACCACATACTGTATGATTTCATTAATATGAAATATCTAAAATAGACAAATCTATAAAGACAGAAAGTAGATTAGTGACTACATGGAGCTGAAGAGTTTAGAGGAAAGTGTATAAGGGTTTTCTTTTATTGGTGCTCTAAAATTGACTGTGGTGATGGTTACACAATTCTGTGAATATAATAAAAGCCACTGAAGTATACACTTTAAACGAGTGAATTGTATGGTGTGTGAATTATATCTCAATAAAGTCGTTTTAAAGTATTTTTATCTAAATGGATAACTCATAGAAAAGAAAACTCCAAAAAGCCAATAAGCACGTAGAAAGATGCTACACTAGTAATGAAGAAAACCCTGAGGTCGAATTTCATACTCATCACATCTGCAAAAATCCCAAGTCTAACGGTACCAAGCTGGGCCAAGAAACTAGAGAAATAAGGAGCCTCACACATGCTGGTGGAGTGAAGCTGATATCACCACGTCAAAAAACTCTGTGAGAATGTCTAAAAAGTATGAAGTTCTCATATTCTATGAGTCAAGAATTCCACTTCTAGGCAAAGACTCTGGAGAAACTCTCACTCATTTGCTCAGTAAGACACAGCAAAAATACGTACATGGGCAGTCTGTTAATGGGGAAGATGTGGAAGCAACGTAGATGTACATCACCAGGTAAATGGATAAACTGTGGTATATGAGCAAAATAGAATACTGTATCACAGTTCAAGTGATAAACCTTCAAAATATAATTTCGAATCAAAACCACCAGTTGCAGACTCGATACATGCAATATCACGTCATCTAAATCAAGTTCGAAAACATGCACAACAGAATTGTGTCATTTATGGAATCACACACCTGTTGAAATAAAATTAAAACGTGCACAGGAAAGATGTATTCTAAGTTCACCGTAGCTGTTACCTGTGAGGAGGAAGTGAAATGAGACCCATGAGTCCAAAAGCTTTGTCTGCATCTGTTACATTTTATATACTAAAAACCATCCAAAGTGAATATCTCATCATGTTAAAATTGACAAAACTAGAGATGGATGTTCACGGAGTTATTCTCTTCTTTTCTACATTCTTCATAATTTAACAGCTTACAAGAAAAAAACATTAGTATATATTGCTACCCTGAAATGTTCACATGAACACACACATGTAATAAACATGGAGGTTAATAGGTAAGCTCCTTGAGGCAACGTCCAGAAAGATCGGCCAACTTGAAGCCTGGCTGCCAAGACCCAGGGTCCAGATGGCGGTGGGGGGTCGGGGGCAGGATCGAAAATTCAGAACCGGTGAATACAGATAGCCTAGAACCAGGGCGCCCCAGCAGGCAGACCCCAGACATAAAGTACATGTAGGACCATGTCTGAGACAAGAGTCAGCAGCCAGAATAGCTACAAGTAAAAGCAAAGATCAGATGAAAGACGAACCCAGAGATGGGAACCAGGTAGAAAAGAGAGAGACTCAGGCGAGAATCACTGTGCTCACAGAGAAACACAGAGACAAGACAAATATTGAAACGGACTCATCTAGGACAAGGAAAGAACTCCACATTGGTCCTTGAGCCAGGACTGACTTCTTAACCTAACTGTTTAGAAAACGCACATGTGCAGTGTGTGGCGAATGACCAGGAGGAATAAAGGAGAGGAACCACATCTCCTCTCTCAGGAGCCTGGAGCCTCTCTAGTAGAGCAGATGGACAGGTGCACAAATCACTGTAACTCAGGGCAGAATATTTGGTTAGAAGGACCTGAGCAGGAACCCAGAGGGAAAGGTAACAAGACATCGTGCAGCACACTTTCATAAAGCCTGTGAAGCTCTTACCCATAGGCTGCTTACTGGAGGGTGGACAGGCTGAACCCCAGTACCCCCACTGGACACATGCAGAAACTAAGATGACAATAGTTCTGCACCAGAAGTGGACGATGTGCTCGGCAGGCTCCTGAGCGGGCCTGGGACACAGACTGTAGTGTCCCTTAGGAAGATAGTGGGGCAGGGAGCCTCTGTGGGCATCCGCATCTCAGGTTGGCGACAAGATAAAAGAATGCATTGTGTCATCCGGTAAAGTTTTCCGTGGGTGGCTGGCGTCCCTAACCATGAACCTGGGGGTTTCCAGAGAAGAAGTTGTCCTTCCCTGGCTCGCGGCTTCCTCCCACCGAACAGCTGGGCAGCATCTCATCCGCCGCCTTATCCCTCACACATAGCTCTCTGAACTCGAGACTGTGCAGACTCATAACAGACTCTATAAAGAAAATATTAATTTTTCATATCCTTAATTTTTTTTAAATGTGGTTTCAATACTGGGTACCTTAATAGACACTACACAAATCCCTACTGAAAAAAATTTTTAAACTCTTTGCCTCTGCAGTAGCCAAGCAACCCAAATATCACTTGGGTCCACCTTGTGGATGTACTAAAATCCACTGGATTATACCCTGTTAAATGGTGCGTTTTACAGCATGTGAATTCTAACTCAATAAAAAGCGATGACGTGAAACAAGCACAAAATACCGATAGGGGGTCTGGGAATAGAAATATTCCATGCTCACTATATGGTCAATTTTTAGCTACTGTGCTATTGCACAACAATTATAATTGACTATTCAAACTAAAATCACCGAAATTTTACTTGACACTTATCCTAAGCTATCGAATGGCCCGGCTTCACCCAAAGTTTACCACTTCTCTCTTCTGGTTTTGACAGGAGAAAATTTAAAAATTATGTCATCCAAAGACATTGAGGTTGCCTGTCTCTTCACTATATAGATAACATCAGTAAAGGACAAAGATGGGGGAAAAAAGAAGAGAGAACAGGACAGAAACCATGGTTAGACAGCTTTGAGAGGATGACATTTAAGTCGAGACCCGAAGAGCAGAGAAACTGAGCATGTGAGTGGAGAGGAACAAGCATGTCGGCCACATGAAGTCATGTGGGTGAAAGTGGTCTGTCAGCCGCAAAACTCCAGCCAGCTCTGACCCAGTGTCTCAGGAGAAGTGGCGGGAGGCAGGGGCGAGGGGTGTCGACCTTGAGACTGAATTACGCAGAACAGATGAGCCCAAAACTGAGAAGCATCACCCCAAACACTTTGGGAGTTTCCTCCTGCCAGAAAGCATTTAGTGTCACCTGCAGAATGACAAAGGAGAGATTTTAAGTCTTCTCTATTCAGTGGTTTTCTGATTAGATGATTTTTGAGAACTTAAAAAAAAAAAAGCAAGCACTTGTCATTCTTCACCAAAACTTAATCCTGGGCAGAAGCTTTTTAAAGGGGGAGAGGGAGGAATTCATCATTATTTTTCAATTTGCAAGTCAGGAATGCAAGCAAGTTACAGCGGCAAAAATGATGAAAAAATGAAATTTTGACAGAAAAGGTCAGTAATCCTCTAGGAAGCTCACAGAGGCTCTACTTTTTTTGTATTGTGGGCTCTGTGGTAGGTTGAACGGTGACCCCCTTCCAAGAGATATGTCCATGTCCTAAACCCCAGGACCTGTGAATGTGGCCTTGTTTGGAAAAGAGGTATTTGCAGTTGTAATTAAGGATCTCAGAATGAGATCATCCTGGATTTAGGGTGTCGTTCTAAGAAGAGGATGTAGATGCACAAGGAAAAGGCCACGTGCAGACGGAGGCGGAGATGGGAGTGATGCAGCCCCAAGCCAAGGAACACCCAGGGTTGTCAGCAGCTACCAGAAGCAAGGAGAGATGCATGAAATGGATTCCCCTTCAGAACCTGCAGACGCCTGGATTCCAAACTTCCGGCCTCCAGAACTGTGAGAGATCAATTTCCATTGTTTTAAGCCCTCAGTTTTTGGCAATTTGTTACAGCAGCCACAGGAATCTCCTTTGGCAATCTGGTGAGTCTAATGGGCCCCTCGTCAAGCTATTTTCT
>NW_006494614.1:60668875-60705748 GCF_000325575.1 Pteropus alecto | reverse complement strand
AAAAAAAAATTTTTTTTTTTAACATGAATGTTTATAGCAGCTTTACTCATAGTAAACACTCCTGGAAACAGCCCTAATGTCTATCAGCTGGTAGATGAATAAACAATGTTTATCCCTTATTTTTTATTACTGAATCAGTATTCCATTGTAACATGCTTATGATGGACAAAACAATTTGGTGGACTCTTAAATCTATTACACTGAGCAAAAGAAGCCAGACACGTGAGAATATGCTGTTTGATTTCACTCGTATAAATTTCTAGAAGAGAGAAAGCTAGTCAAATAGTGGATGGAAGCAGATCATCGGTTGTCTTGGGCTAGAATGGAGAAGGTGGGGACTGATCGAAAAGGGCACCAAGGAACATTTGGGGGTGAAGGAAATGTTCTGTTTCTTGGTTATGGTGGTGGTCATGCAGATGTATACCTTAGTCAAAACTCGCTGAACGGCACTTTTTAAATGTATGCATATCTATTGTATATAAGTTATGACTAAGAATAATGTTTTTAAAAAGCATATAATGGAATGTATAGGACTGAAAAAAAACCCAATAGTGTTGTAGTGCCTTTCCCTCTCTGGACCCCATGGACTCCAATGAAGAGCCAGGAGAAACTTCTAGGGCTCCCACTGGAGGGTTTCTTGGTGCTTGTCCCTATCTGGTGACAGAAGACATCCTAGGAATCCCGCTAATTTAGTGACTTCCATGTAGGTAGCCACTGGCCAGGAAGGGGCCATCTGTCACTCATGGCCATTTGTGCATTCTGCCACAGACACAGTAGTGTCCTGAAGCTTCTTTCCCAGGAAATTCAGACTATAATGCAATACCTAGCTTCGGTGCCAAGTGACTAACATGAAATGTAAAGACCCAAACTTTTAAAAGATTTCTGACTTTTAATAGGGATAGAGGATTAAAAAACATTTCTGGTAAACATCTATTTAACTTGTGTATAAAAGGTGCAAAAGCATCTCATAACATATATTTAGGGAAATAGGCTCAATGACACCAAGCTCTTCGAGAGGCTCAGGCGGTCCTCCAACACAGGATCTGCTCGTTCTAGCTGTGCCTGGAGTGAGTCTGCACTGCCTGCTGCGGATCAGTGTTTCTTTCCCAGAAATGAGATCTAATCCTCATGACCAGGGGGAAAAAGATTGTGATGACCAGTCTTTCAACAAATACTGTTTTTGCTTCCAAAACATTCGAGGTAATCTTGCCCTAAAATTGCCAATGCATTCAACCTAAGAAACCCAAAAGGACCAAAAGTGTCAGCATCAGCTCACAGTGTCCCCCGATCTCTGTGTTTAGAAGGACCCATCAGCAGCTGGCCTTGGTCAAACTAATGTATTGGGAATACATTAGTTCAGAGAAAAAGAGAGAATTCCCAGGAGCAACCGCTAGAACCAGCACTAGACCAAATGGAAGTATGGGCCCTACAGACACCTTTGCCCAATCAGCATTTTCCTTTCCTCTACCTCCAGAGAGCCATGGCCTCAACCATCCTATAAACCTTACAGTGACACCCAGATCAGGTAGGCAGGAGAGCCTGCCAAGACTGAGCCTTATGCCTCCATCCACCTCTACTGGAAGTAATAAAGTGGATAGAACTCAAAAATGGCCCTCAAGATTTCCCACCCTAATTCCTAGGACTGTGAAGGTGATGAGATATCATGCCCTGCTTATGTTATGTCACATGACAGATTTTGCAGGTGTAATTAAGGTTACTCATCAGTTGAGTTTGAGGAAGATTATCTGGATGCATCTAATTTAACCATATGAGCCCTTTAAAAGCAGAGAGTTTTCTGCAGCTGGTGGCAGATGAGGAAGTCAGAGAATCAAAGCATGATGGGACCACATGCAAAGCATGAGAAAAAAATGAGTGGCCTCTAAGAACAAAGACTGGTCCTTGAATGACATCCAGCAAAGAAATGGGTAACCTCAGTCCTACAACTACAAGGACCTGAATTCTGCCAACAACATGAGTGGGCTTAGAAGCTAGGTTCCCTAGTTGAGCCTCCAAATGAGAATGCAGCCCATCGATGCCTTTACTGCATGCCATGAGATCCTGAGCAAAGAGCCCAGTTTAGTCCACATGGACTTCTGAGCTATAAAACTGTGAGATGAAAAATGGGTTGTTCAAAGCCACTAAGTTCGTAGCAACTTGTGACACAGCAATAGGAAACTGATATGAGTAGCATTCTACCAAGAGAGTGCCAGTTGCTCGGCCGGCTGCTTGGAGTTGGTAAATTTACATACGGAGGAAGTGGTGAAAAGAGTCCACACAGCACCAGGTACTGAGCACTCACTCCCTTCATGCTAGGCCCTGTTCTACTCCTGCTTCATCCAATATGGCAGCCACCGGCCACATGTGGCCACTGAGCATGCCAAATATGGCTGGTATCAATTGAGATGCTCTGTAAGCATAAAATACGCCAAAAATTTTAGAGTTAGTATGAGAAAAAAGAATGTAAAATATTTAATTAATAATTTTTATATTTATTACATGTCGACTTGATAATGAATCCATTGGGGTAAATAAAATATATTATTAAAATTAATGTCACCTGTTTATTTTTACTTTTTTAATATTGGCTTCTAGAAAATTTAAAATCAGGCCCATGAATCACATTGTATTTCAACTGGACAGTGCTGATCTATGTGTTATCTTGACTAATCCTCACAGCAACCCTGTGAAGTAGATGCTACCCTGCATTTCAGATGCAAACACTGAGACTTTGCAGAGAAAAGTAAATCGTTCACACAATGAGGAAGTAGCAGAGCCGGGATGAGAACCCAGGGTCATCAGAGCCCAAAGCTCATTCTCTTATTGCTTAGTGGGTTATGCTCCCAGACAATAACAAAAGTTTGTATTTTCAGCAGCTGCCTCTGATGTCTTAAAACAAACAAGTGGCTACAGATGAGGACAAGATCACAGACTGATCAATTTAGGGAAGTATTTTAAGGTAGTGAGAGACCATTCATTGCCCTTCTAATTATATTCTAGGAACTATCTCTGATATCCCAGGAAACTGAATCTTTTCAGTGAGTGATAAAGCAATCGTTAGGGAAATTTGGGGATTCTTGTTCTCCTTCTCCATAGTATCTAAGGACACGCTATAAGAACAGGAAGTTTACAATCCACCCAACACGATTATTTTTTATAAATGCTTTGTATAAGCCCCAAGCATTTGAATTATTCATGAAGAAGTAAAGCATGTTGGTTACTTTATGTAAGTTCTACCCAAATCCTGCCAACCACCCAAAACAAAATCACAGTGGAGCCTGCTCCTCAGGGACACGTGCTGCATCTCTGTTCCACTGTGGACACAGTCTGGGAACAAAGAGGACTGAGGGCTTGCACTCCAGCAAGGTGTAGAAAAGCAGCAGGACACAGTCTCTCTGACCTCCTTGAAGGCCAGCCCCTCAAGGGGTTGGGGCCAGGAGTCATTCTTAACACCAGTAGAAACTGAGAGATATTTATAAATATTTAAGGGTGTGGTCCAGTCCCTCATAATCACTTACTGTTCATTTGTTTTGCTCTATCTACTAACCCCAAGACACTCTGTCATATTTTACACTCTTTTAGTGTCTCATTTCAACTTATGTTCAATTTTCACTCCCTCTTAGAAAATTTTAATTTATTTATAATTCAGTGATAATTGTGTTGAGGATGTTGTCTCCATATTCCTCCCTTAGAAAAGCTGTTACAATTGCCATGCTTATCATCAAAAATGCAAAGATCTGCCAAGTACACTACCTCTGAGAAGTGCACTGGGATTGTCCTTGCAGTTGGAGGCAGGGAGAGGGTGAACCGTGTTGTTGGGGCAATCTCCAGGGTCATGTTTTGAAATCTGTTCTATATTAGTTGTGGGTAATAACATGTGACATTTTTTGTTACTTCTCAAAAAATATTGCTCCAAAGATGCTGACCACGCTGACATGGACTGTGGCTCCAGCAAGGAACTAGGCTCCTTCCTGCAAATCCCAGGATAGGCTGAGCGTGACCCAGGAGAATGTGCTTCCTTCTGAGTCACACGACAAAACATGGGTTACTGTAGGTCAGGAAAAGACAAAGTGCTCTACTCAAGTTCCCAGGATCTTGACAAACAGGTTACAATTTTTCTTACACTGGAGATGGACAAATATGCCATAAAGGCTTTGTATATTTTAAGTTTTATTAAAGTTTTCTTCCCTGCCAGAATCTCATATGACTAACTTTGGGTGCACATTCCCAAAACTGAGCCATTCCCCTGCTTACAATTAGAAATGAGGTACTTGAATCCCCTGGCCCCACTCTTGCCTTCTCCGCTGCCCCATATGTTGCATCTTTTTTGGATTTACGCCTCTTAAAATTTGATTGTCAGGTTTGTAATTGCGTGTTCATAGCATCATTATTCACAATACCCCAAAAGTGGAAACAACCCAAGTATCTGTCAATGGATGAATGGGTGAAAAAAAAAAAATGTGGTCTATACAATGGACTATTATTCAGCCTTAAAAAGGAAGGAAATTCTGACACATGCTACAATATGGACAAACCATGAGGATATTACGCTAAATGAGGTACAAATACTATATGATTCCACTTACCTGAGGCCCCTAGAAGAGTCAAATTCGTTGAAACAGAAAACAGAATAGTGGTTACCAGGGCTGGGAGGGAGAGGAGAATGAGGAGTTAGTGTTTAAGGGGAACAGAGTTTCAGTTTGGGAAGATGAAAAAATCCTGGAGATGGATGGTGGTGATAGTTGCACAACAATGAGAATGTACTTAATAACACTAAACTGTACATTTAAAATGGTTATAAAGGTAAATTTTATGTTATGTATATTTTATCACAAAAAAATTAAAAACATTTTCAGCAACAGGAGAAAATAGGTTAGACGCACTCTTTAAATGATAAATGTTAAGCTTATTAAAACAAATACTTTCCCATTCTGAAATGTCAAATCAGCAGCTAACCAAGGAATATAGGATGGGAGGACTTGTGCAGAAATAAATAAAGAAATTTGGATGTAAATATCTCTCACTTCTGTTGGAGAATTAAAGGTTAGCATTTTCTGTAAAAAAAAAAAATTTTTTTGAAGAATTGAGAAAAACTATAAAGATCAATTTCCATGTAATTCTTGTAATTCCATTTAATTGCCTGTCTTCATTTACTCATTCCTTTGTCTCCCTGCTCTTCACTCTTGATTTATTTTAGGGTAGCCCCCTATTAAAATTGGTTTTACCTTTTATAAAGATAAAAGATACTTGTAGGAAATCTCCACAATGTAGAAAAGCATAAGGACAAAAAATAAAATTTCCCCGAAATTCATCCACCCAATATAAACACCATCAACATTTGGTTAACATTTTCTAAACCCCTTGCTATCATAATGGATGTAGCTAGGTAGACTAGAGAGATAGATAAATGATAATAGATAGATAGATGATAGATGATAGATAGATGATAGATAGATAGATAGATAGATAGATAGATAGATAGATAGATAGATAGATAGATAGATAGATGATAGATAGATAGATGATAGATAGATAGATAAGAGAGAGAGATCACCCTTTTTAAAGGCTGATTAATATCTCAGTATGTGGATAAAGCAGTTTATTTAACTACCCCCTAATATTGGACATTTGAATTGTTTCCAGATTTTTCCTACACTAAATAATGTTGTGATTATTATCCTTGCCCCTATAACTTTGTGAACTTGTCCGGGTATGCCCTAGGATAAATTTTTAGGTCTAGGATTACTGTGTCAAAGAATATGTGCTTGAAGTTTTTGAAAATTTTCCCAAACTGCCCTCTGGAAAGGTTGTGGAAATGTTATGCTCTCCGCAACTTGCATGAAAGTACCCACTATTCGGCACTCTCACCAACACAAGCATCATCATACTGCTCTCCTGTTTGCTAATCTAATAAACAAAAGGCATCTTGTTGAGGTTGAGCCTTTTTTATACACCGTAATTACAGGCCATTCTATCTTTTTTTATTCAAATTTCCTACTTATGTCCTTTGCTCACTATTAGATTAAATAATCTTTTTCTTTATGAATTTATAGGTTTTTAAGATATACCTTTATTCCTTGTCGGTCATATGTTGCAAACATGCTTTCTTGGTTTGTCCTTTGGTTAATAGTATTTTGTTTTGTTTTGCTGTCCAGAACCTTTTGATTTTTAGAGACTCAAATCAGTCTTTTCTTTAGTACTTCTAGGCTCCATGTCATTTTTTTAAGACTCCTCCATCCCAAGATTATGAAACAGTCGCCAAAATTTTCCTTAAGTAGTTTCATAATTTTTTACATATAAATATTTCATTATTTCCTGAATTTATTCTGATATACGAAGTAGGGTATGGATCCTATCTTTTATCCCAAATGACCAGCCAGTTGTCTCAACATCTTAGTTTCCCCCACTGACTTAAAGTGCTTCCCCCAATGATTCTCATGCAATATGTAAGGTTATTTCTGCATTTCTTTCTTTCTCCTTAGTTATTCTGTCTATTCCTTCCTTTTTATCAACACAATTTGGATATCTGTGGCTTTGGACACATTTCCTGGGACTTTGGATCCAGCCTGATGGTTTAAGCTCACACACTCCATCTTCTTTCCCCTTGACTACAAGCAAAACCTGAACAGATATCTGAAGCAATCATGTGAAGACTCTGAAAAGTCAATAATAGCAGGTGGATTAGGGAAGGAAATAAAAATTTGAAGATCTGTTAGAGAGATAAGCTTCCTGAATTTTTTTTCCACCTTATTTCTGGACTTTACTATAGGGAAGCCTAAATCCTAGAACAACACAGCATGTGTGAACAGAAAACACCTCAAGAGAAACTCTCTTTCCAGCCAGAGGACTGGAAAGGGGGCTCCTGAGGGACAGAGAGCGGGGGAAATCCCCTCTTCTTTTTTCTTTTCAGTCTCCTGGCCCTGCTCCAAAGCAAGCCGCATCACGGATCTGCACTCCTGCGGTGGTGGCAGTGGCGTGGGAGATCACAGAAAATCAAAACTGAGAGAAAACCCCTTCTTCCTGCACAGAGGAACTAGGAAAGGGGAGCCTGGTGGCCCAAAGACTATGTGGGGAATCCTCACTATTTTTCTCTCTTTTCTCTTGTTGCTTCACCCTGAGGCAGATCCAGTT
This sequence comes from Pteropus alecto, assembly GCF_000325575.1. NCBI lineage: Eukaryota > Metazoa > Chordata > Mammalia > Chiroptera > Pteropodidae > Pteropus > Pteropus alecto. Next base: position 60,698,620 of record NW_006494614.1, on the reverse strand, counting down.
GCAAGAATTGTATGATAGTGCACAAAGGCTAAAACCCTGTCTTTCGAGGCAGAACACCTGGAAAAGGGGCCCTCAGGAGAGGCAGAAGCTAGAAAAAGGGATCTTTTAAATCTGTGGATCAACTCCTGGGTTCACCTTGAAATTGCATGTGTGTATAATTGAACCAAAGGCACACAGCAAAAGCTTTGAAAACTGAGCTATAGTGTGGCCCACCACCCCTGTCCCAGTCTGGTTGCTGGGTGGTGTAGATGTGGAGTGACCAGATTAATACTACAGAGGCCTTAGAAACTAAACAAACGTTGGAACCGTAGCCCACAGATACTCTGCTAAAACAAAAAAATTCTCTGGAAGAATTTAGCAGAAACCAGAGATTCATAACATAATATTTGCAATGTCCAGGACACAATCCAAAATTACCTGAGATACAAAGAATTAAGAAAATCTCAACAACTCTGAAACTCAAGATGCTTCGCAGAAAACTCTCTTTCCAGCCAGAGGACTGGAAAGGGGGCTCCTGAGGGACAGAGAGCGGGGGAAATCCCCTCTTCTTTTTTCTTTTCAGTCTCCTGGCCCTGCTCCAAAGCAAGCCGCATCACGGATCTGCACTCCCGCGGTGGTGGCAGTGGCGTGGGAGATCACAGAAAATCAAAACTGAGAGAAAACCCCTTCTTCCTGCACAGAGGAACTAGGAAAGGAGAGCCTGGTGGCCCAAAGACTATGTGGGGAATCCTCACTATTTTTCTCTCTTTTCTCTTGTTGCTTCACCCTGAGGCAGATCCAGTTGCAAGAATTGTATGATAGTGCACAAAGGCTAAAACCCTGTCTTTTGAGGCAGAACACCTGGAAAAGGTGCCCTCAGGAGAGGCAGAAGCTAGAAAAAGGGATCTTTTAAATCTGCGGATCAACTCCTGGGTTCACCTTGAAATTGCATGTGTGTATAATTGAACCAAAGGCACACAGCAAAAGCTTTGAAAACTGAGCTATAGTGTGGCCCACCACCCCTGTCCCAGTCTGGTTGCTGGGTGGTGTGACCAGATTAATACTACAGAGGCCTTAGAAACTAAACAAACGTTGGAACCGTAGAACACAGATACCCTGCTAAAACAGAAAAATTCTCTGGAAGAATTTAGCAGAAACCAGAGATTCATAACATAATATTTGCAATGTCCAGGATACAATCCAAAATTACCTGACATACAAAGAATTAAGAAAATCTCAACAACTCTGAAACTCAAGATGCTTCAGATGTTAAAATTATCACAGCCTTTAAAGTAGCCATTAAAACCATGCTCCATGAAGTAAGGGTGAATGCTCAGAACAAAATAAAGATAGAAATTCTCAGCAAAGAAATACAAGCCATAAAAAAGATTCATATAACAATTTTTAAATTGAAAATTTTAATAACATAAGTAAGAAATTCATAGCTCAATAGCAAAATAGATGACAGAAGAATCAGTGAGCTTTAAAATAAATCGATAGGAAGGATCTAATCTGAACAACAGAGAGAAGAAAGATTTTTTAAAACATTTTTTTATTTTTCTATATTACAGTTGGTGTATAATATTATAATAGTTTCAGGTATACAACATAGCGATTAGACATTTATATAAATTATAAAGTTCAGGTGTACAACATAGTGATTAGATATTTATATAAATTATAAAGCGATCAACCCATAAGTCTATTACTAATATGACACCATATGTAGTTATTACAATATTACTAAATATAGTTCTTATTCTATACTTTACATCGCCATAACTATTTTGTAACTACTAATTGTACTTCTTAATCCTTTCCCCTTTTTCACCCATCCCTCAACTCCCTTCCGTCTGGCAGCCATCACGATGTTCTCTGTATCTATGAGTTTGCTTATTTTGTTATTTAGATTCCACATGTAAGCGAAATCATATGGCATTTGTCTTTCTCCTTCTGACTTACTCCACTCAACGCAATACTCTCTAGGTCTACCCACGTTACAGATAGCAAGATTTCTTTCTTTTTTGTGGCTGAGTAAGATTCCATTGTATATAAGTACCACCTCTTCTCTATCCATATATCCATTGATGGACACCCTGGTCACCTCCATATCTTAGCTATTGTAAATAATGCTGCAATGAACATATGAATTCACATGTCCCTTCAAAGTAGCATTTTAGATCTCTTCATATAAATATCCAGAAGTGGGATTACTAGGTCCTTCTTTGTCTCTTATTATAGCCTTTGTTTTAAAGTCTGTTTTGTCTAATATAAGTATTGCTGCCCCAGCTTTTGTGTTTGTTTCCATTTTCATGAAATGTCTTTTTCTATCCCTTTACTTTCAGTCTGTGTGTCTTTCAGTCTGGAGTGAGTCTCTTATAGGCAGCATATGTAAGGGTCTTTTGACTGGAACATTTACTCTGTTTACATTTAAAGTAATGATGGATAGATATGTAGTTATTGTCATTTTGTTATTCATATTTTTATCTTTCTTCTTCTTTTTCTTTTTCTTAAAGAAGTCTTCTAACATTTTTGGTAATACTGGCAGTGGTGATGAACTCTTCTATCTTTTTATTGTCTGGCAAGCTCTTTATCTGTCCTTCAATTCTATGTGATAGCTTTGCTGGGTAGAGTAATCTTGGTTGTACATCCTTGTTTTCATCACTTTGAATATTTCATGCCAATCCCTTCTGGCCTACAAAGTTTCTGTTGAGAAATCAGCTGACAGTCTTATGGGAGCTCCCTTGTAGGAAACTGCTTTGCTCTTGCTGTTTTTAAGATTCTCACTTTGTCTTTAACCTTTGGCATTTTAATTATGATGTCTTCGTGTGGGCCTCTTTGTGTTCATCTTGTTTGGGACTCCCTGTGCTTCCCAGGCTTGTGTGTCTGTTTCTTTCACCAGGTTAGGGAAGTTTTCCATCATTATTTCTTCAAAAAGGTTTTCGGTTCCTTTCTCTCTCTCTTCTCCTTCTGGTACCTCTATGATGAGAATGTTGGTACACTTGGTGTTGTCCCAGAGACTCTTTAAACTATCCTTTTTTTTTTAATTCACTTTTTTGTTGCTGTTCTGTATCTTCTAAATCACTGATTAGATCCTCTGTTTCATCTAATCTACTGTTGATTCTCTCTAATGTAGTCTTCATTTCAGTTATTGTATTCTTCACTTCTGACTGGTTCTTTTTTATGTTTTCTATCTCCATTTTATGTTTTCTATCTCTTTAATAAAGTTTTCACTGAGTTCATCTACTTTTCCTCTAAGTTCATTGAACATCCTTATAAACAAATGGTTTGAACTCTGCATCTAAGAAATTGCTTGTCTCCATCTTGTTTAATTCTTTTTCTGGAGCTTTGTTCTGTTCTTTCATATAGGACATGTTTCTCTCCCCACTTTGGCTGTCTCCCTTTGTTCTTATATATTAGGTAGGGCTGGTATGTTTCCCTGTCTTAGTAGAGTGACCTTATATAGTAGGCGTCCTGTGGAGCCTAATGGCACAGTCTCCCTAGTCACCTAAGCTGAGTGCTCCAGATGTGTCTTTTGTATGGATCGTATGTGCCTTCCTATTGTAGTTGTGCCTTGGTTGCCTTTTGCACATCAATAAAAAGGATTGACCCTAGGGCCAATTTGTTGTAAGGATTGGCCAGAGACTATAATTCACTTCTGACTGGTTCTTTTTTATGTTTTCTATCTCCATTTTATGTTTTCTATCTCTTTAATAAAGTTTTCACTGAGTTCATCTACTTTTCCTCTAAGTTCATCGAACATCCTTATAAACCAATGGTTTGAACTCTGCATCTAAGAAATTGCTTGTCTCCATCTTGTTTAATTCTTTTTCTGGAGCTTTGTTCTGTTCTTTCATATAGGACATGTTTCTCTCCCCACTTTGGCTGTCTCCCTTTGTTCTTATATATTAGGTAGGGCTGGTATGTTTCCCTGTCTTAGCAGAGTGACCTTATATAGTAGGCGTCCTGTGGGGCCTAATGGCACAGTCTCCCTAGTCACCTAAGCTGGGTGCTCCAGATGTGTCTTTTGTATGGGTCGTATGTGCCTTCCTATTGTAGTTGAGCCTTGGTTGCCTTTTGCACATCAATAGGAAGGATTGAACCTCAGGCCAATTTGTTGTAAGGATTGGCCAGAGACTATAGTGGAGGAGCTGTTGTGCAAGGGCTGACTCTACAGAGCAGGAGTCACTTTAGCAGGGCTCTGATGCCTGCCTAGTCTGCCTTTTGGGTGTGTAGTCCTTGGATATGGCCCAGGGTCCTCCTGAAAAGGACCCCACCACAGGCCAAGTTCAGCCACAGCCTGTGCGCTTTCCAGGGCCACCTGGCATGAACCAGCAAGCAATCTTCAGATGGCCACCACTTGTACTGGGCTTGGAGGTAACTCAAGAGACCAAGCCACTAATCAAGGCCAGCTGTCACTAGTGCCAGGATTGGGGCTGCTCAGCAAGAGGCCAGATGCTATTTGTTTGGGTTTTGTGAACCTTTGAGAGATTTCAGGAAAGTCCACATCGTAAGCTAAGACAGGCCATTTCTATAGAAAAGCCACTGGAAGCAGCTTAGGTGGGCCCCCAAGTTGGGTGGGATGAAGTCTCAGGAAATCACCAGGGCAAAGTGATCAGTGTTAGCCAGGTTGATGGAGACTTAGATATGGTGCCTGCTGGCATCTGCATGCCAGGAGTGGGGAGGGATCAACAAAGGAACAATGAATTCTTCCAGCACTTCTGTCTGGAAAAAAGCTGCCCCTCAAGCCCTTGCCCTGATGCCAGACAATTCAGTTCTTTCCCATATATCCCTGGTGCCCCCAAAACTGCTGTCCTAGGACTGGAACTCAGATCACATGAGTCCATCAGCCAGTCAGGCCATACACAGACCCTTTAAGAGGAATGCCTGGAACTCCAGCAGCCTCCTATCTCACTCATCCACACCTCCACTAGTTTTCACAGCCAGAAGTTGTGGGGACGTCTCTACCTGGCACTAGAACCTTGGGATGGGGAGCCCATTGTGGGGCTAGGACTCTTCGTTTCTCTAGGAGAACCTCTACTGCTGAGATAGCCCTCCCGATTTTTAATCATCACACATGGGTGTGGCACCAGCCAGTTCCATGTCTCCACCCTTCCTACCAGTCTTGATATGGATTTTCGTATATGTCCTTAGTTTTAGGACTTCTGTTCAGCTAGACTTCAAGCAATTCTCAATAATGATTGTTCTGTAGTTTAGTTGTAATTTTGATGTGGTCGTGAGAGGAGGTAAACACGGCATTTACCTTCTCCGCCATCTTGACCGGAAGTCTCAGGAGAAAAAATATTTTTAAAAATGACCAGAGCCTCAGAGGCCTATGGGATAATATCAAAAAGTCTAACATTCATGCCATTTAAGTCCCAAAAAACAGTGCAGAAAAATTCTTCAAAGAAATGGCTGAAAATTTCCGAAATTTGATGAAAGACAAATTTATGGATTCAAGAAGTGCGATAAATTCTTAAAAAGATAAACCCAAAGAAATCATACCCTGACATATCATAGTCATAGTGCTGAAAATCAAAGATAAAGGAAAAAATATTGGAAGCAGCCAGAGAAAAAGCATACATTACACATAGGGGAACAATGATCTAAAAAATTAGAGATTTCTCATCAGAAACATTGGAAGCCAGAAGACAGTGGAACAACATTTTCTTAGTGCTGAATAAAAAATAACTATAATCCATAATCCTGTAAAAATATACTTCAGAAATAAAAGTGAAATAAAGACATTCTCAAATGAAGCAAAACTAGGTTTTACTGCCAAGAAGACATTTTATAAAAGAAATGCTAAAAATGTTATTCAGATAGAAGAAAGTGGTAACAAAGATAAACTTGAAACTTCAGGAATCAAGAAGGAACAACAGAAATGTTAAATATTATAAACTATTCTTCTTAAGTTCTTGAAACTATGAGTGTCTATTGAAGGGAAAAATATAACATTTTCTGATCAGGTTTTCGACATACATATAATACTTATGAGAAGTACAACATAAGGGGGGAATTACAGGAATACCTATGATCATGAGGTTTCTACATTTTACCTGAACTGGTAAAATATTAATCTAAAGCAGACTGTGGAAAACCCTAAGTAGGTATACATATTGTAACTCTAGAGTAACCACTTACAAATGATACAAAGAAATATAATTTAAAAGCTGATAAACAAATTAACATGAAATACTAAAAGAAATATTCAAATAATCCAAAAGAAAGGAGGAAAGAAGAAAAAGAAATGAAAAACAGAGAAACAAACAAAAAAAATAATAAACTGGTAGAACTAAATTTAGCCATATCAATAATTAACTTAAATGTAATTTACATTAAATGTAAATAGTCAAACACATGAATTAAAAGACAGATTGTCAGATTGAATTTTTAAACTATCTAACTATATGCTATCTACAAAAAAATCCACTTCAAATATAATGACATAAATAGGTTAAAAGTTAAAGAATAGAAAAATATATCATAAAAACATTAATTTAGAAAAAGCTACTCATAACATTTAAGCACGGGATTATAATATGACCCAGCAATTTTATTCCTAGATATATAACCAAAAGAAATGAAAATCTATGTCTTCATAAAAAATTGTACATGAATGTTCATAGTAGCATTATTCAGAATAGCCAAAAGAGTGGTAACAACTCACTGATCAACTGATAAATAAAATATGCTGTGACCATATAACAGAATATTATTCAACCATATAAAAGAATGAAATACTGATTCATGCTACGATGTAGATGACTCGTGAAAACATGCTAAATGAAAAAAGCCAACCACAAAAGACCACACATTGTATGATTTTATTTATATGAAGTATCAAAAATAGATAAATTTATAGAGACAGAAAGTAGATTAGTGTTGGTTACAGCTTAAAGGTAGGTAGGAGGGGAGTGGGGAAGAGTATTAGTTGCTAATGGATACAGAATTTCTTTTGGGGGTACAAAACTGTTACAAAATTGATTAAGGTGATGTTTTCACACCCTGTGAATATAGTAAAAAGTATTGAACTATACACTTTAAATGAATTTTATGGTAGGTACACTGTAGTGCAATAAAGTTGTTTATTAAAAAAAGTTAAAGTGGCAATATCAATATCATACAAAATAACTTTAGAATAAATAAAATTACCAAAAGTAAAAAGGAATAATACACAGTTGTAAAAGGCATCAATTCATCAAAAAGATATAACAATCCTAATTGCATATGCACTCAACAATGGAGAATCAAAATACATAGAGAAATAAATGATAGAAATGAAAGGAGAAACAGATAAATTCTAAAATATACTTGGAGACTTCAACACTTTTCTCTGAGTAATTAATAAAACAAGTAGACATAAAATCACTGAGCATGAAAAAGACCTGAACAACACTAGCAACTAATTTAACCCCATTAACATTTATAGAACTCTCCATCCAACAGAATAATTTCCTTTCAAGTACACATGGAGTTTCCTCATGAAAGACGATACTCTGAGTCACATAACAAACCTTAACAAGTTTAAAATAACTGAAATCATACCAAATATGTTCTCTGACCATAATGGAATTAAACTACAAATTAATGACAGAAAGATATTTAGAAAATCCCCCAAATGTTTGGGAATTAAACAACATACATCTAAATAATCCCTCGGTCAAAAAGTAAGTCACAAGGAAAATTATAAAATATTTTGAATGGAATGAAAATGAAAATACAACTTAACAAAATGTGTTGGATGCCAGGAAAGCACTGCTTAGAGGGAAATTGAGAGAAGTTAAATGCTTATACTGGAAAAGAGATAGTTTTCAAATTAATAGTCTAAGCTTCCACCCAAGAAACTAGAAATAAAGAAGAGCAAATTAAACCCAAAGCAAGCAAAAGAAAAGAAATAATAAAGATAGGAACAAGTACAAATTAAATAAAAAACAATAGATGAAAATCAATAAAACCAAAAGCTGGTTGTTTGAAAATATCAAGAAAATTGATAAATCTCTAGCCAGACTGACCAAGAATAAAAGAGAAAGGGCATAAATTATCAAAATAAGAAATATCATACAGATCTGAGAGACATTAAAAAGAGAACAAAGGGATATTATAAACATCTCTCTGATAAATTTGAGAACTCGGATGAAATTGACTAATTCTTTCAATGCCACAGACTACCAAAATTCACTCAAAAAGAAATAGATAACTTAAATATTCCCATATCTATTAAAGTGAGTTGGAAGTTTTTTAGGAAAAAAAAAAAAACCTCCAAGAAAGAAACCTCAAGCCCAGATAATGTCACTAAACATTTAATTAAGGAATAATATAAACTCTATAGTCACTTACAGAAAATAAAAGATGAGAAAACTTCCCAAATCATTCTATGGAGTCCGAATTACCTTGATACAAAAACCAGAGAAATACTATCCAAAAAAAGAAAAACTACAGATCAATATTCTTCACAATCATAGATGAAAAATCCTCATCAAAATATTAGCAATAGGGGAAATACACCATCACTAAGTAGAGTTTATTCCTGGAAAGCTAGTTTGGATCAACATTAGAAAATCAACCAACGTAGTAATTCATTATACTAACAGACTAAAGAATAAAAACCACATTATTGTCTCAATAGATGTAGAAAATGCATTTGACTAAACCTAGCATCCATTTATGAAAAAAAAAAAAACCCCTCAGCAAATTAGGGAAATAAAAGGAATTTTTTAAACCGTTTTAAGGCATCTACAAAAAACCCACAGCCCAAATTTTACTAAAAAAAAAAAAAATCCTCTCAGCAAATTAGGAATATAAAGGAACTTCCTTAACCTGATTAAGGACATCTACAAAAATCCTACAGCCAACATTATACTTAATGTTGAAAAATTGAATGTTTTCCCCCTAAGGCCAGGATAAAGCAAGCATGTCTACCACTACCCCATAGAACTGAAAATTTATGTCCTCCTAAAAACCTGTACACAAAACTTATAGCAGCTTTGTTCATAACTGCTAAAAAAAAAAACAGAAACAATGTAGGTGTCCTTCAGTGGATGACTAGATAAATGAACTGTGATCTGTTTGTTTCCACACAATGGTACAGCATGTGGCATATGGTATATTTCCATGCAAAGCAATGCTACTCAGCAGTAAAAAGAAACAAACCATTGATTACACATAACATGGATGAATCTCAAATACGTTAAGTGAAAGAAGACATACATGCATTCTGTATGATTCCATTTATATGATGTTCTTGAAATGGAAAAAAACTAGAGGGAGAGAGAAGAGATCTGTGGTTGCCTTGGATTAGGGTGGTGGGAGGGTCTGACTACAAAGGAGCAGCACAGGGCATTGGGGGCAGGGTGGAACTGTATTCTGATGTGGTGGTGGTTACACAACTCTATGCATTTGTCAAAATGTAAAGACCTGTACACCAATAAAGTGTTTACTGTATGTAAATTTTATAATAAATTTTGCAGAAGCTAGCAAAACACAATACTCACGCACACATTTTCTAGCCATCTTCCCACACAGTCTTATAGAAAAATTTTAGAATAATTGTTGTTGTTTTTTTTAAGAAAAAGAAGAAGCTCATGAGTTATTTGCTTGAAACTGCATTGACTTAATAAGATTATTTATGGAGGACTGACATATTTTCAATGGTAAGTCTTTCTGTCCAAAAACAAGTTATCTTTTATGACCTTTATAGAGTCTTCACTTTGGGTCCTACATATGTATTTGTAAAATGTTTCCTAAGTTATTTAATGCATTTTGTTATTGTAAATGAAATATTTTTTCCACTATAATTTTTAAATGATGATCACTATTGTTTTAAAAAGAAAATACAGATTTCTGAATATTTGTTTTATAACTGGTCACTTCACTGACCTCCCATATTGGTATTAATATCAGCTATTAATTAATATGGTGACACATATGCTTACATCATTCAAAAACAGTGACTGTTCTTTTCCACCAGTGATACGCATGACTTCCTTTTTTAATTACGATGACTAATGCTTCAAAACAATGTTAAGTAATTCCACTTTTATTTTCTAAGTTTCACTCTCATGTAGACGAAACAGCTGATCGGCCTTTTGCTCGCACACATCATTTTTCTGAACTAAAAGATAAAGAGCAGAACCTATACACACTTATGTCTATATTTCTTACGACTTACCATTAATGAAAAATTAATGACTCAGCAACTTTGAAAATTTTAAAAGAAGGCAAATCATTCTCCATTCTACTACTCCAACAAACCAATTGTCACTACTCTCTCCTGCTCCCTTTCTGTGCTTACCCTGTGTCACTTTTACTCAGTCGTCATCTTAACCTAGGAAATGTCAATTCAAAAGTTAAAAACACTTCCTGAATTCTACAGTTTCCTAGACCCAGACTGTCACCAAGCACATTCCCATCTCTCCAACAGAAATGGGAGTTAAAAGAATTGGTAACAGGCAAGGATCAGAGTGACAAGCTCCTCTAAGGATCAAGACAGTATGAAAGGCATGAAAAGGACCTGGGCGTGGTAGCTGACCCCATCTTCCCTCACACTCCCCAAAAGATGACAAAGCCAGCAAGGTTTCGAATAACAAGTATAGTTTGCAAGTGTGGCAGCATTGTGGAGACTGGGCCAGATAATCAAGCAGCTAGAAAGCCCAGGAGAGCTGTTCCGAGTTCTGTCTCTGTCATTGACCTTGGACAAATCAACTTTCCTGAATAAAAAGAGCAGATTGAATTTCTAAGAATACTTCCAACTCTAATTTCAGATATCTGTTTTTTGGAAAAACTGAGCAACTGGGATGGGTTATGGGCCATCAGAACAAGACAACTGAGAAGCAATTCCAAGTTATTCCAGATGATAAAATCATCTGCTCTTTGTGTTGGAAAGGACAGCAGAGGTGACCTAACATAACTTCCCACCCTGCGCAGGAATCCCCTCTGTAACACCCTTGACGGCCTCTTCAAATTATTCCAGAAGTAAGACATTTGCTATCTCATAAAGCATTTTATGTTTTAACAGTTTAATGTTTAGAAAACTCTTAAATTGAGGCAAAATTATTTCCAGTACAGCACTTAGAAACTGAAGTGGGGCTGTCCTTTGTAATAACACAGATACAGCCCTTCTCTCCAGCATCCTTTCACTGACATTCAGTGAATTCATTGGTATTAGGTGAATTTTAGTAATGTTTATAAAGAATTTCTTCAACATAACATAGCATATTATCACATGGATTTATATAAAGAAAATCTATTCTATAGAAATTCTTCTAATAAGTGGGAGGACATAGTCACGGTTATGTTCCCAAGTTCAATTGCAGTATTTTCCTAATTAAAAAAAAAAATCTTTAAGGGTGGGGGGCTCCATAGTGTTGTGGTTAGCCGTGCCCCAGGTGAAGCCACAGACCAGACCCCCCCAGTGCACCGGGGCTGCCAGGCCCCAGGGGCATGCTGCGAGCATGTGGGAAGAGACACCCCGCCCTCGGAAATCCAGTTTCAAAGGGAAACAGCAACATCCATAGGTCAGGGATGGAAGTGGGGGAGGGGGAATTAAAGAGGGGAAAAAAGATAAAAATAAATAAATAATTTAAAAAATCTTTAAGATGGTAAGGGGAAAAAAGAAGTGAAATAAAAATGGTTGAATTTTTTTCAAAAAAAGAAAAGATGGTGGGTACATTCTCACTCTAGTCCAAAAGAAAATATAAGTAAATTTGCAATGTAATTTTGTTGGCATCTTATTTAACAAAACAGAGGGAAAAATGAACAAGGAAAGGTTAAATATTATATTTGTTTTCAATCGCTGCTATAACAAATTACCAATAATTCGGTGGCTTAAAACAACACGAATTTATTATCTCACGGTTCTGGAGGTCAAAAGCCCAACACAGGTCTCACTGGTCTAAAGTCAAGGTGTCAGCAGGGCTGCATTTCTTTCTAGAAACTCTAGAGGAGAATCCAATTTCTCATCTTTCCAGCTTACCGCTCACATTCCTTGATTCGTAGCCTCCATCTTCAAAGCCAGCAACGTTGCATCTCTCAAAACTTGCTTCCATGGTAACAGTTTCTCTGACTCTCTCCTGCCTCCTTCCTCCACTTGTAAGAACACTCTGATCACATTGGGCCCACCTGGATAATCCAGACTGTTCTCCGCATCGCAAGGTCAGCTGATTAGCAACCTTAATACCGTCTGCGACCTTAATTTTCCTTTCCATGTAATCTAACATATTCGAAGGTCTTAAGGAGCAGACATCTTTGAGGGCCATTAGTCTGCCTATGACAAGTACTTATCCAATTGCTAATACTTGAGAAAAAGATAAAATCAGAGGAAGATAAGCAAGTACATACCCACTTTGTCACGATTTCAGTGGACTACTGGGAACTTTCAAGAATGCCCGTGGTCATTGTCACTGGTCAGTGCTCATATCTAAGGTCTCACATCAATGCTGTGTCTTCTCTCTGCTTTAATGTGACCCCTACCTCTCTTAGTTTATCAGTCCGATAAAGGATTTGGTGAAGGGCTTCTATTCATAAATAGAATGAAAAAGGGGAGGTTGATTTTTGTCCAGATAAATGGGCAAGATTTGAAAGAAATAAAGAAAGAAGGAGTTTAGGAAGGAAGGAAGGAAGGAAGGAAGAAAGAAAGGAGTTTAAAAGTATGCACTTGGGAAAGAACAGAAGTAAAAGAGGGGAGAAAAAAGAAAGACAGGGGAGAATTGGGGAGACCAACGTGTTCATCGTCCTCCCAAGGGAAGGAAGGGACAGACGGAAGAGAACTGACCGATCCACTGGTCCCCACTCCTCTCCGGGGCACCTTCATTTCCAGGAGAGGGCATTAGCTGGATTGAGTCACAAAGGAAAGTGTCCAAAGCATACGCTCTGTGGGTATGTGTATCAGACTGAACTGATGCTGAGGCTTTTTAAAACACTGATGCCAAAGCTGAGAAACTGGTCATTTAAAATTTGTAAGCAGCTCTGGTTTAAAAGTAGGATGTGGCTAGAACTCATCAGATGAGATAGAGAGCACATAGTTTCATGAAGAAAGGGACAGACCTCGTTTTTTATCCTGAGACTGATTCCAGCCTTCTGTCACTTCTGTGAATCTAAATGGCAGTTCTCAAATGGCAGTTCAGGGACAGAGCCAGTCTGAGATAGTCTTAATAATTTGGAGCTAAAATATCTTATCTTTTATGAATAATGACACTACTACGCGGTAGCTGATTTTTTTAATGAACTTATTACAAAGTTAAAGTATCAATTCCCTGACAGTTTTTTTCCACTGGTCTTTGAAACACGGAAGAGAAAGAAGCCCTAGACAACACCTTATATGATAAAATTTATCATCTATGAAAGTAGAATACAAGATGAGAGCATCCACGTTTCCAAGTACATGATAAAGACTAAATGAGAATATGGAAATAAAGTTTTATGATAGAAAGAATATAAGTGCTTTTTTTTTTTTTTACCATTTTCCCCTTATGCTGTGTGGTATATATCCAGCTCTGTGAGATGTGGGAATGAACGTGAGATTATCTGCAACTGATAAACTTTTGTATTCATTACATGCAAAGGAACAGAAATTAACCTAGGTAGACTCATGCCTAACATTTGAATAACCACAGAAAATTTAAGAAATTGCTGGAAATTGGAAAATGTTACTCAGGTGCAAAGACGTGGAAACCTGTATTTGAAACCAACATCTCTCTTTTTAGGTTTGAATCAGAGGTTTTCTTGGTTACTCATTGACCTGGAAGTTGTGTAAGACAAAGAAGTGCAGAAATAGATGCAAAGTGTTGTTGTTTCTCATTCTCAAAAGTCATCTAACCATTTCGACCATTTGTTTCCATCAGTTTTAATATTTAAATTATGTCCAGCTATTAATGCTTTTGGCCAAAGCACACTAGTACTTGCATAAAAAGAGACTCTAGTCTTTATAGGGAACAGAAGTATTTTAATTGGCATTCCAGATAAATACATTATTTGATAAAGTATGTGTTTTTGTGATCTCAAGTAAAAGTAATTTTACTTTTTCTTGTAAAATCACAACAGAATAGAGTCTAGAAATAGATTCGCATAGACATGGCCAGTTGATTTTCTATGAAGGTGTCAAGGCGATTCAATGAGGAAAGAATGATCTTTTCAACTAATGGTAATCCCAACGATTAAATAATTGAGCATACATATGGGGGGGGGATGAACCATGACTCTTTTATCACATACAAAAATTAACTCAAAATAGGTCTAAGACATAAATTTAAGAGCTAGGATTATAAAACTTCTAAAAGAAAACATAGGAGAAAATTTAAGTGACCTCAGGTTTGGAAAAGATTTCTTAAATTGGACACCAAAAAGCACAAACTGTAAAAGGAATATTTGATAAACTGAACTTCATCAAAATTTTTAAAATTTTGCTCTTCAAATGAAAAGTCAAGCAACCAAAAATATGTATTTGACAAAGACTTACATTGAGACTATATAAAGAACTCTGGCAACTAAATAATAAGAAAACAAACAACCCAGCTTTTAAAAATGCTCGAATGATCTGAACAGACATTTCATCAAAGAAGATATACAGGTGGCAAATAAGCACATGAAAACATCATTGGCAATTAGGGAACTATAATTAAAACCACAAAACGATACCTCCATATGGTCATTAGAATGATTGCAATTAAGAGACCGACAATACCAGGTGCTGCCAAGGATGTAGAGCAACCGGAACTCTCATACACTGCTGGTGGGAGTAAAACATGGTGCAGCCACTTAGGAAGACAGTTTGGCAGCTCCTTAAAAAGTTAAACATAAAATTATCATGTGACCCAGCAATTCCATTTATAAATATTTTGCCACAAATACAGAAAATTTATGTCCACATTAATACCTGTAAATGAATGTTTATAGCGGCTTTATTCAGAGTCTCAAGTAACTGGAAACAACCTAAATGTCCATTAGCTGGTGAATGGATAAATAAATCGTGGTGTCTCCACACCATGGAAGAGTATTTTTCTATAAAAAGAACAAAGTACTGATACAAATTGTAAATGCATTACATTAAGTTTTAAAAGCCAGACATGAAAAACTACATATTGTAAGACTCTGTGTATATACAATTTTTTTTAAGGCTAAACCACGGTGATAGAAAGAAATGGGTGGTTGCCAGGTTACTGCAGGTAGAGGAAGGTAGAGATTAACTACAAAGACAGATAAGGGAACTTTGGGGATGATAGAAACAATTTATGTCATGATTGCAGTGGCTATATGACTGTACGCATTTGTTAAAACTCATTAAATCACACACTTACCATTGGTGAATTTTACTGCACATGAATTATACATTAACAGAGCTGACCTCTGAAAAGCATCAGAGCCTATAGTCAAGGGCAAGATCATACACTGCAGTCACCAGGAGACTATTAGTGGGAAACAAGATTTCAGTTTCATTTTACCAGAGGATTCTTCTAA
Source organism: Pteropus alecto (assembly GCF_000325575.1). NCBI lineage: Eukaryota > Metazoa > Chordata > Mammalia > Chiroptera > Pteropodidae > Pteropus > Pteropus alecto. Next base: position 60,683,188 of record NW_006494614.1, on the reverse strand, counting down.
ATCTAGGTGAGTGAAAGCAAAACACTGTGCAGAATTTTCATAGTTTTCCTGGTGCCTCCCCCCACCCCCAGACCTATTCCCTGACCATGGCAGCTCTCCCAGCACATGGCCTGAGACTCTCGGTTTCTCTTCTTATTAGAGGGATTTGACCACATGCTCAAAGGGGTTTTGGTTCACAACTGCCATGTCAGCATGTACTTTCCAAGCTGCATTCTCCAAAGGGCACTCGAGACTTATAGCCTTGGTCATCTGTGTATGCTCAAACTGACCCTCATCCTTCGTGTTCAGGTGACACCTGGCCAAAATTTACATCAAGGACAGTCTCGAAGAGAAAAGGGTCCTCCATGGACCCTTCATGTGATGACACATGTGGAAGTGAGAAGGGAATATGCCATTGCCAGGTGCACATGTCAAATCTCAGTTTCCAAGAAGTAATCTCCCCCTCGGAAACAGCTTGGTGCACCTCAAGACTGGCCTGGCTGCGCGTCCCCAATGAATAGCACTTCCCCTGTTACCCAGCCTACCGGTAGACTGTTGTTGCTGTCACGCCACTGCAACAGCCTCATTGAGGAGTGTCGGGGCTTCTCTGCGCTTCCCCACAAATGCCCACACCTTGCAAGTCCTGATCCATGTGCTTCCTTGAAGGACCAGACCACACTCCCCTTACTGATCACCCCTGCTCCAACTTTCTTTCCTCACTCGTGTAGTGGCCAGATCCTCAGATTCCATGTAGAAAGGCCTAAATTGGACGAGGCAGAGAAACCCACCCAGTTTCTCTGTGCTCTACCCCCACAACAGCCAGTGCAAAGCTAGAAGTCAGCCTACACGGGACTGAGCTCTTACAGGATAGCATCTGTCCAGCAAGATGCTATACTCGAAGATGAGAGCTGAATTAGTAGGAAATGCCCTCAGCAAAGCCAGGCTGGTGTGAGCAGTGACCAGGGAGCCCCTCACCAAGAGTGCTACCCCACCACGCCCAGGTTCCTAGAATTTCCCAAAGCCAGCAAAAGCTGCCATGTCACTGCCGTTAGACAAAAGATGCAATGGTAATTGTCCTAAGGGAGGTGGTATGGGATGTAAATTTGTATCAAAGGGCCAATGGCTGATGACACCCTCTCCTGTTTGGATAAGGGGTAATTCAAAATGATGCCTCATATGGAAAGACCAAAACCAGAGCCCAGATCCTAACAGATCTTCTCCATTTTTACTTTGCCTAAAGACCACATCATGGACACTAGTTTCTCTTGAGCTCGAGAGAAAAAACGTGGAGCGTTTTCCCTTGGATAAATCTGCTTCTCATCATCCCCACTTCAGCCAGTCCTTCGAGCTACATCAGGGCTCTGTTGACTTTTGGGGCTGGATCATTCTCTATGCCAGGGCCGTCCTGTATGTATTGTAGGGTGTTGAGCAGCACCTCTGGCCTCAACGCACTGGATGCCAATAGCACCCCTTCCCCCAGCTGTGACCAAAAATGTCTCTAGATATTGCCCAATGTCCCTTGGGGAAAGCAGAATCGCCCCCAGTTGAGAATCACTGAGTTGTTTCTTCCTTTTACTTCAGTGTCTTTTAGAACTCTTCCCCTCTGCTCCCCAGCTCTCCACTCCCCGAACCACAACTGCACCATTGGCACTGCTCTGGAGCCCACAGACCCTCTACTGGGATCCAGAGGGGAAGAGACTTCAACAATGGCAGAGGCAAGAGCTCTCCCATGTGGGGCCACCCCCAGTGCAGGGTCTTGAGGAGATGAAAGCTATTATCCCTGGGTGGGCTCCAGTCCATCAGGCAGCAGCCTAGACCTGCCTGCCAGGCATCACCCAAATTTCCTCCGGACCAGTTGGGGACCTTCTGGCTTGAGGATGCCCACTCTTCGCCTGTCAATACCTAGGCTCTCCAGGAGGTCTGAAGGGCAAAAGCCCACAGCCCAGAAATTCCTAGTAAGGGCTTTTTCTGGCCCATCTTTAATGATCAGAGTAGCAGGATTCAAAAGAAACTGATAAAAGGAAACTGAATTATCAGGGGTCACTTTTCTTTAGCGGGACCTACCACAGCAGGAGACTGGGGGCGTCCCTCAGGCTGTCTGACTCACACATGTGGCCCATAAAAGGCACTGAGAATATATCTGTCAGGAACAACCATAGCACAGCCAGAAACTTGATCTTCAAACCTCTTGGCCCCTGGTTTTTCCCATTACCTGTCTTTGGGGGCAAAGAGAAACCAGGCTTGGTCGTGATCTTAGGTTTGAATGAGAAATAACTTCTGAGCTTGTTAAATACCCTATATTGCTGTGTTCCTGTCTCAGTTGATCTATCACAACCAGAATGTAAGTTTCTTGAGGACTTAGACTTCCATGAACTCCATTAGTTGGGCACATGGTAGACGCCGATGCCACAGCATGAATGTGATAATGATGACAGAACTCTGCCTTCGCCATAAAGACTATGAGTGGCAAGTTCTCTTCAGACAACAGTCTCTAGTGGGGGGATTGGCTCCGGGACAGACAGCCTTGGAGCACTCAATGTTCTCTCCCACCCCTACCTACCACTCACTTCTTGCCACATATTTGGTGAGATCATATTAAAATTAAGGGCAGCCTTAAAATAAGGTACATGGCGGTTTATCTGGGTTCTGGTGAGAATGTTCTTGATGTTTGGCTGTATATAAGCTCCTGCACTCCCACCTCTGACTCAGCCAACCTTAATCCACAATGGGAGGTTCCACTTACCCTGCAGAAGAGGAAGGGGAACCTGTTGCCACAATGTTACCCATTCAGCAAATACCAAACCTGACTAAACAGCACCCTCAGCTTTCTCCATGCCCGTGCCCAGTAGCCGAACATGGTCAGAAGGGAACACCCAACCATGCTGGCCGACCTTCCTCTCCATTGTGCCCTTGACCCTCAGCAAGCCTTCCTGCTGCCCAGGGACCATGCCCATTTCTCTATCTTTTTCCTCTCTCCTCAACAACAATCTTATACGTTCCCTCACGCATCCAGCACCCCTTGATATTGTTCCTATTTCACTAAGAAAATAGAAGCAACCAGAAGAGAAGGAGCATGGCCTCTGAGAGGGAAGCTGAGGTTTCCTACAGGCAGAGTCTTCATGGAAAGTTTACTTCCTAGCCCCAAGGTACCCTGGTACCTAGATCACCAGGCCTGGCACTGCCCACAACACAATGTCACGAAAGGAGGCCACAATGCTTACCTAAGTGTATTACCCCAAGACTGGATGGAAAGCCCCTGGTATTAGACTATGGTGTCAGTATTTCTTCCTCTCTTATAGGACAAATGCATGGCCCACGAATAGATATGAATGGATATAAAGGAGAGAAATCTTCAACTTAAGGATAACTCAATTAACATTCTTCCTTTCTAGGTCCCAAGAATAGCTGTGAAGAAGAAGACAGAACTTCTAGAACAATGGGGGAGATAGAACTGAAATACATACATACGGGATTGAGAATTGTGTAGGTCCTGTGAAGGAGAGAAACAAAAAGGAAGGAAGGAGAGGGTGAGAGAGAAAAAAGAAAGATTGAGAGAGACAGACAGAAAAGAGATTAAGGCTCTTATCTATGTGGGTCCACAAGGGTCCTTATAAGAGGAAGGCAGGAGGGTTAGAGTCAGAGAGGAAATGTGATGACAAGCAGAAAGGAGAGAGAGGTGAAGATGTCACACTACTGGCTTTGAAGATGGAGGAAGGGGCCATAGGTGGCCCCTTGAAGCTGGAAGCCCCTGGGGCCTCTAGAAGGAACCATCCCTGCCAACACCTTGATTTTAGTCCAGTAAGATTCATGTCAGATTTGTGAACTCCAAACTGTAAGGTAATAAATGTGTGTCATTGTAATTCACTAAGTTTATGGTGATTTGTTACAGCAGCAGTAAGACCCTAGTACAGAACCTTAAGTGTCTTCTGCTTCAGTCCATTCCTTGAATGGCAAAAAATAAAGAAAGAACTGAGGTAATATTCCAAGGCAGCAAGGCGACATATACTGGGTGACAAATCAAATGTGCAAATAGTGAGCACATGACAGTTGAGAAGAGGGGTTCAGCAAGAAACTTTCCAGACCATTGACCAGAACAATCTTGAACAAAGGCTCTCCTGGCCTCCAAAAACAAACAAACAAACAAACAAATAAAGATAAAGACTGAGGAACAGTTAAGTACCTGTGTATAATTGTCCCAGGCTTAACAGGAGTTCCAGTTCAAGCCTCCAGGAATATTTCATCATAGATTCTATAGGACATTCACCATGAGGAGCTCTATACATACAAACAATTAGGAAACGACTCAATATAACTACAAAAGGTTTTTGCATTCCTACGAACTATGAGCCAGGCCCCAAACAGGTCTTAAAACACAAAGATGAATAAGACAGCGGGTGCTCGTAAAACATTCATAGTCCAGATTAAACATAATAAAATTCTACAATGTACATAGAAAATGTTGCTTCCAAAGTTTTAGATGCACAAATAAATATTTTATGGTTTGCATACTTCATTTTCAATTCCAGTATTCCCGTTAACAATGGAAAAAATTCCAAACATTTTCAAAATTTTCTCTTTATAGTCTGAATGTCTTCTACCTCAAAGAGACGAATTAAGTGTGCTTATTTCAAGATATATTTATAAGAAAAATAACACATACATAGTATAAAGAGAGAAATTATACCAATCTACAGGTAGCCACTTCTCATGACCATAAACAAGATCAGTAAATTGGGAACTTGTGCCTTGATGGAAAAGTATATGTCATCCTTAAATTGGGCAACTCTTTAAGGAGCATGACCAATGAATGTCTGTGCCATACAAAATAGTACCACAGTCATGCTCTATCTCATTGCAAATTATTGTAAAGTATTAAGATAACATAATCCTTGATCCACTAACTCAGACACGTGAGCAGCCGTACAGCTCAATGTGCCACCACCCTGGGTTGTGGGGTGTCCCCTCCTCCATCAGGTTCTTCTCTGTCCATACAGGACTCAGGACATCTGACATTACAACCAAGGAAGGGCACTGGTATCTCTCTACTTCTAAACATTCGTAAAGGTAACTTCCTTTTGAGGCAAATGAAAATATAAATGGAGTTCTAATATTTTCTTCCCTGCCCTTACTGGACCACCTGAGCCCTCTGGGGTAATATAACTCAGAATCCTCCTATCTTAGGACACTCTGCAGAAAGGAGATGGGGCAGTGGCTGCACCGTGGGATCATTGGGTAATGGACATTGCTCAGTTCAGTCATGAGTGGAGAAGTGAACACACACGGTCTCTCCTTGATGTTCCTCAGAGCCAGAAGCCTATTGGTAAATTAGGGAGACTCCTGGAAAATCCATATGATGTTAGAACAGCATGCTGTCATAAAAAAAAAAAAAGAACAAAATCAGGAGTCCTGGTCTCAAGTTCTGCCTCTGCCAGGCACTGGGCACATCATCTGGGTAGATAGTTAAAAGAATGACCTGCCCCCCTCCCAAAAGCATGCTTCTTATATTGTCATGTGGTTTTGCTGCTCCTCAATTCAAGCACTGTAGTCTATTTCTCCACTCCTTACCTCTAGGAAGGCCTTATGACATGCTTTAACCAATAGAATGGAGCAGAAATGACTGGAGACTTCCCAGGAGGGGCAGCTCTCCTATTTTGATCCTCTTGGGACACTCTCACTATCTTTCGAAGATGCCCAGAATGAAAGCCTTTTCAGCTGGATACTGCCACACTAGTAAGCCCAGATGACACCAGGTGAAGAATCATCCAGTCCACCCACAGGATTGTGAGGAATAACAAGTCATTGCTGTTTCAAGCCACTGAGTGGGGAGCGGGGGATAGTTTGTTATGCAGCAAAGCTGACTTATACATCACTCTAGACTGTTTATTCCTCTTCTGTGCATCTGTTTCCACATCTAAAAACTGAGTTTTAATTAGATGGTCCTAAGCTCTTACTGTTCTGAAGCTGCACTAGTAAATAATGCAATGGTAAAGAAGCCAGGTCAAAAAGAGTGGTACTGGGGAATGAGCAGCACCTCCTTGTGGCTGAAGTTCCTTTCATTGCAAAGATGCCGATAAGAAGGGCAGTGAGTCCACTCCAGCTGCACTCATGGAAGCATGGGGTGTAGCACCAGACAGGCGAGCTCAGCCACTGAGAGGACAGTCCTACAGATCTGTGCTCATGTCCTGCCTCCCCCATACCAGCCGTATGCCCTTACTCAGAAGTCCCTTTGACCGCCCCGAGCCTGCGTCTTCCTTTGCAAAACATAAATAGAAATAACCACTTCGAGGAGCTGTTTTGAAGATTAAATGAGATATGTGAATGAGCAACTGGAGCCTAATAGTCACTGGAAATGGTAGTTACAATCTGTATACATCAACACAGAGGTGCATGGAGATGACCACCTCCAATAGGAAGGAGAAACAATGATGATGGGAAGCAGAGGACAAGAAGTTAGGTGATTTTTTATCATGGCTACAATTTAAATAATTAATTCAAAGAAATTAAATAATCAATACTTTTAAGTGCAGAAGGGCCTGAGGCAAGATAGATGGGGAAATCGGAGGGGAACTTTCCCTTGCATTATATGAACAAGTGTAAACATTGAGTAACTGCTATGCAAAATGTCAATTTTGGCGGCACATTCCTCGGGCCATAAACCAATAAGCCTGAGCTTCCCATCTAAGCAAACGGGTACTTTTAAGAGCGGCAGTCCTGGGTCACTTTATCGTCCAGTGGTGGGGTCATTCTATTTTTTCCCAGTCCTTCTCTAAATTCTTAACTTCCCTATTGTAGAATCTCATTGAGTTGACCTCTGACATCAGGCTCATGTTCAGAAGTGTTTAGAGTCTTCATTCTGAAAGTCTCTTTCTTTAAAGTAAATATTTAATTATCCCATTTGATTCTTACTTTTTCTGTCTCTATGAGGGGATACACAGAAGCTCCAAGTAGCTTGATAGCATTTGACTCCCAAATTGTGGCCGCCACCAAGAGCATGAAGTCTCGGTCTCTCTACCTAAATGTATGCATGTTGTGAAATCCGGAGCGTAGAGGGATGTTCGGAAAATAGCTTCTTGAACAGGGCTTCCTTCCTGTGGCCAGTTTCATGCAGACATGTCACAACTGCAGGGGGAAAATGAGAGGTTAAAAAAATACACTGGATTTGCTGAAAAAGTTATTTCTTGTAAAAGCTTCTCCCTTCCACTTAGGGAGGTCGTGAACAAGCAGATTCCCCTTGGTTTCCTAAATTTATGAAGGTAAAGAAAACCTCGCCTCAGCAAGGGTTTTATGTCTAAGCCAGCAACCCTCTGCCCAGCCTGTGTGTAAAAATAACATTGGGGGTTGATCAGACCAAACCCCAATACTCAACACTGGCTACACTCACGGTCTGTCTATCAGGTTCTATTTGAACACTTCTCATGATCTCAAAAAAATGGAATGGAATGGGGTCCAAGCCAAGATTTGGGTAGATCTTCCATTTGTATTCAATTACTTCATTCCAGAATGCAGCCCTTAAAAAGTCTTTCAGTGCAGGGCGCAAGCGGTAAACCTCTTTTCGTCTTCATCTGAAATGTATTTGTTTCACAATCACTCTTAAGTGATAGTTTAGCTGGGTTTAGATTCTAACGTGACAGTTATTTTTGCTCATCTCTTTGAAATATTATTCTATTGGTTTCTGCTTTAATAAGTATGCTAGGATAATTGACTACTCATGCAGCAAAAAAACTAAGATTGGACCCCTCGTCACATCATGTACAAAATTCAATTCTATGCAAATTAGAGACCTACATGTGAAGGCAACACTATAAAATCTTAAGAATGAAAGTAGGAGAGTCTCTCTTCATGACCTTGGGGTAAAGTAAGTTTTCTTAAGACAAAAACAAGTCATTAACCATATAGGGAAAGGTTGATAAATTGAGCTCCACTAAAATTTAAAACTTCTATATATCAAAAGGTGCCATTAAAAAGGCAAAAAGGCAACCCACAGAGTAAGAGATTTCTAACACATGTACCAAACAACAGATCCTTATTCAGAATATAAAGATCTCCTTAAATCAATAAGACAATGACAGGCAATATAACTGAAAAATTTGAGGACACTTTCACAAGAAATCCAGAAGGCCAATAACATGAGAAAACATGCTCAACCTCCTTAGTAATCAGAGAAATACAAATTAAAACCACAATGAGCTACCACTATATATACCCTATGACCCACAGTTCCACATCTACTGTACACCTAATAGCAACACAAACACCAGAATACATATAATTTATATAATTAAATATATATTGCATAGTATAGGTATAGGTATAAGTATCGGCACACATACATATATAGTGGCAGTATTGTTTGTAATTAATTTCCAAGGCCTAAGGGGAAAAAACAAGTGTCTAACAACATTGGAATGGATAGATCAATTGTGGTACATTCGTGCCAAGTACTAATAAACAGCAATGAAGAGGAACAGCATACAGCTACATGCAACATGGATGAAGCTTCGATAAAGTGTTAAATGAAAAGAACCAGTCCCACTCACCCCAAAAATAAAAATATCAATCTAGAAACAAACAAAACTAAACTGTAATGTTTAGGAGCACACATGAGCAGTCGAAGTGAAGGCAGAGTAGGGAACCAATGGCCGTCTCCCTCTGGCCTCATCGCAGTCCTTTGAGGTGGGAATTATTAATGTCTCTCTTTTGCAGACAAAGATTGTGGCACTAAGAGAGGTTGAGTGACTTGCCCGAGACCATAACCAGTGGAAGATGTAACTAGAACTTGTGTTCATGTCTCCTGTGGCCAAATCCCACTTTGCTTTCCAAGAACCCACTCCCATAGAGATGATTCCATATTGCAGGGCTGAGGAGTAGAGAACGGGGCAAAGGATCCCACACGAAAGGGGAGGAAATAGGGGCAGCAGGTGTAGACCACACCTTCCGAGAACTTGACAATCAAAGGCATGAGAGCATGGTGCTGAGTATGAAAAGGATGGAACAGGTGATCTCATAGACGAGAACTACACTCGTGCGAATGACAAGAACACATGTCACCCAGTACTATAAGAAGGCACTTCACACGCATCACTCTTTTCTTTCTCAAGAGTCTGGTGCTCAAGACTGCTGTCCTTCCTCCCTCTTATAATTGAAGAATCGAAGGTCCCAACTGGCACACAAGTCCCCAAAGATAGTAAGGCTTCAGGATCAGGCGCGCCTAGCTTTTAACCTGGCTCTGTGACTTCTCAGCTTCGGTTTCCCATCCTAAAACGGGATAGCATTTTGGCAACCTCACAGGCACCTGTTACTTGCTCAGTGGTGTTAGCTATTATTACTACTACTATTATTATTATTAAATCACGAGAACTAACATTCGCATAAAAATTATGTTTTATATCTATCAAGCATTTTACATGTGTCAGAAACCTTGTTAAAGTTTTTATAGATCCGAGCCCATACTTTTTTACTCCAATTCAAGCACCATTTTCATTATATTACACCATTTCATTGGAAGAAACAGTCTGCAGAAAAGAAGAAATTAAAGGTGCTTGAAAAAATGAGGGGGCTGCTGGGGGGCAGCCAGGATCTGTTCCCTGGGAGTGGAGAGAAGGGTGGAGAGACATACAAGGACACACGCATCTGGAGTGGAAACCCAGGGCATACATTACTCCACTGCAAACATCTGTGGAGAGCTTACTGCACACCAAGCACCGTTCTGAGAGCCGAGCGAACGAAGGTGGAGCATTTTCTTAAAACTGCCAGAACTTTTCATACATTTCTTCCTCACAGCATCCCTGTGAGGTGGGTCAGAGTGACCCACTTTACAGACAATAGAAACTAAAGCTAAGAGACATGAAGTAACTTGCCTGAGATCAAAAAACCACAGCTAGGAAGTGACGGAGCCAGCTCTGTGTCTGCCCAAGCGTTCTTCACAACATCATGTTTTTTAACCTTTGAGAAAAACCACAGGATGAGGGCTAGCACCAGACCCAGGCTGAGGATTTACAGACAGAAGTCTGGAATGTTCTTTCATGATATATCAAAACACATTGTGTGCCCTCTCCGTCCCTGAGCCTTGCTGGGGTTGCAGAAGCAGTGTCCCAAAAAGACAGATTTTACGTATGGGGCGATAACACATTTATTGTCCCAACTGGGGACACATCCTCACTACCTGGATACCCCCACGAACCTTTCATTCTCTTTGTTTGATCAACTAGCTGTCCATCGATCCTCTCTCATTCATCCATTTATCCACTTTAGCTTTCTGACACATTACAAAACAGGTTGCAGAAATCAGTACCCTTGTCCTAACGCCTTAGTATTCACGTTGTTAACTTGTTGTCAACATGTATTTATAGTTTTTTCTTCTTGCGTATAATGCATAAATTTTACTTCTATACTTGCTGGGTTTTGACAAATGCATATACTTGTATAACCCAAACTCCTATCAAGATGTAAACATTACCCAGAAAGTTCCTTCATGCCTTTTCCTACTCAGATCCTGCCCCCCACACACAGAGACCTGGACTTTCTACCACATAGTAGACTTGCCAGTTCTAGAACTTCAAGTAAACAGAATCCCACAGTGAGTACACCCCTGGGCAGGGCTCCCACTCAGCATCAAGCTGAGATTCATCCACACTGCTCGGAGTGGCAGTAGTCTGCTCCTTTTTATTGCTGAGGAACACTCCATTGTACCAAACACAGTACACAGTTTGTTTATCCCTTCTCCCGCTGACGGAGGCCTGGACTGTTTCCAGTTTTTGACTATTAGGAATGACGTGCTCTGTCCATTTTTGCGCCAACTGACACACCTTTAAGAGTAAAAGGGAGTGTTAATAAAAGTCGGGCTGCTGCTGCTGGGTAAGCTGGGGATGCTCGTTGTGCCAGCATGTCTGGTCGGCGCACAGAGCATGCCCACAGGGCCCGGCTTCACCCCATCACAGCAGGAACCTGCCAGTTCGCCTCCCAGGGACATAGGTGCCCCTCCTGTACTCCTCTGTGTCCAGAGCTGAACACCCAATCTCTCTGCCACCTGGCTTCCCTCCAAGCCTTGGAGTCAGGCCTCTTTTCTGCCCTAAGCGCATGATCTAGGCCCCCAACGAATATTTGCTGATGGCTTTTCTTTTTCCTTCACACTAGTTTTCTGGGATATCAGATTTCCAGGTTCCCTTCAGTGATCTGTAAAGTCTCCAAATCTTTTGTTTGCAGTAGAATCATGGTTTTTAGAGTTTAAACACACCTTAGAGATCATTCACTCCAGCTCAAGCCTTCTCGTGTGTCACTCCTGTGATCTGGAACATTCTCTCTACTCTGCTCTCAAGCGGGCCAGCTGGGGCTCAGCCTAAATAATCAGGCTGTCTGTGACCGCCGACTCTAAAGGCGGTCTCCCTGCCATCTTTTTCAGAGGACCCTGCTCTGTAGCGCCTGCAACCATTTGAAGAAGCCAGGTCTGCTTGGCACACTCAGAGCGGCAATGGACACACAAGGCATTTCAGATCACTTGGTAGAATCCTCAAATCCATGTTGCATTCTCGAAGTCCTGCCCTGCAAAAGCCCAGATGGAAACTCTAGGGCCCAGGCAATTCGAGTGATGGGCACGAGTCAAAGTTTCTATTTTAGCATCCTAAATCATCCCGAATTAGCTTCCAAGTCTTCCTGAGACCTTGGGTTTGGGATCGTTTTGAATGTGTACTACTTCTGCTGACATACCTGAAGCTCGGCGAGGAAACAGTTTATATCTGATTGTTTTTGTGATCCCAACAGTGTGTGGCCCAGTGTGTCCTGCCCATAGAAGGGTTTCCATAAATATTTGCGGAAGGAGAGGAAGGCGAGGACAGGGAGAGCGAGAGAGCAGCCTGGAAGGAAAACCACTAAAGCTCAAGATCTCCTTCACGGACATCGTTTGTCTTACCAATGGATAAATATGAGAGTTCCAAGATTATAGTCTATTTTTTTTTCTTGATAGCCCGTCTGAGGATAAGGCCTCGAGGAAGAAGACAAATGGGCCTTAGAGCTTCAGTGAAAATTGGGATTTGGACAAATTGCCTAAAGGTACAAGTTCGGCAATGATGACCTTGGCACGTAAGGCCTCTTTCAGGTTGGAAAGTGACGTCCTGTGTTAAATCTGTCCAAAAAATGTGCGAGAACTTGGCGGGGCCAGGAGAGGAAATCCATACGTCCTCATAAATCAGCAATGTGTGAGCAAAGTCTCCCATAAACAAGTGTGGCGCCCTTGACTCGGTTATTTTCGATCGCCAACCATGGACCTTTCTTGACCAACAAAGAGCATTGAAAGATGTGCAGGATTTATCTTCAGGGTAAACCTTTTCCACGAAATGAGACCGACCCCCAAATTCTTCTGTCAGCACTTTGAAATTAAGAAGTGGGAACTTTCTGGAAGCTGCACCAAACGGGGAATTGTTCAGCCTGTCAGACGAGGTCAGTAGCTAGACATGAGCTTGCTAAGCAACCCAGAGCCGCAGCATGGCCATCAATCTCTCCTGCACCACTTATGAGTTAAACTCCATTTGACCTTCAGAAACCCGCAGGCGCGTAAACAGTGTGAGATAACACACAGCCCTGAGATACCGCCCTGAAGGGGAGAGTGTCTGAGAACCTCAGAAAGGGAAGTGGCCGAGTAGCTTAAGTAGAGCACGTCAGTCACTAAGTCCCAGCCCAGGTTCCTTGTGACAGCTGGCTTTTGCTATTTGATTAGAGCAAAAGTGCTCCTGGCTCCAGAAACATGGGGAAAGAGTGAAAGAGTAGAATTAAGGGGCCAAAATAATAATACTCAGCAGCAGACAAGCAGAGACCTGGACACCACAGCATTTCAGGAACACGCCCACCAAGCAAACACGAGAATGTCCTACTGCACAGTTGTCAACAGCCTAAGAACAGGGAATGGACAGGCCCACAACCTGAAGCACTAAAATCCAACAGAGAAATCAACCCGATTTATAAAAGATCTGAAATTATGTCAATTTTTAAAAGCCCAAAGATGAAACATTAATGCCAATGATAGAATCAATCTTGGCACTTGGGGATTTGAGTGTGCAGATATGTTGCAGCGTGTTTGACACATGCAAGAGTGATAAAAATTCAAATTGAATGTGGAGATGTATGAAAGTGGGCACCGAGATGCTGGGGTAACGCATGGACATCTCTGTTATAAGGACTTTGAGGGGCAAATGTAAAGCATGGGGAGGGTAATAGGAGAGTGCCAGGATTTGGGGGAGATGTTTGAGAATTTCCAAATGCCAAAACCCTGAAGCAGTGTGGTCTCGAGGAGCCAAAGGGGACAGTGGAAGGACTCAGGACAATGTCACCATGTAGAAGAGAGTTACCACGGCAGGCCTGAGACTTCGGTCCCAGAAATGCCCTCTGCCAAGGTTGGCCCTCAGTTGGCATCTGGAAACTTGGATTTCGGGAGGGTCCTCACCACTCCAGAACTGCTCAGAGGGGCTCCCTGTGCCTAAACTGCACAAACAGTGATGAATGCCTGCCAGGCAGACAGTGCCTACGCAGCCAGCCCCCAGTAAAAGCCCTGGGCACTGAGTCTCTAACGAGCTTTCCTGGTGGACTACGCTTCACACGTGCCTTCCTAACTTGTTGCTGGAAGAATTACGTGTATCCTGTGTGATCCCACTGGGAGAAGACTCTGGGAGCTGGTGCCTGGTTCCCCCACACTTCACCCCACGAGCCTGTCCCCTTTGCAGTGGCAAAGCCAGGCTTGGAACCCAGGTCAGCCTCACACTTTACCCACCAACAACACCCCTGGAAGGTGGAGGAAGGGCATCTAGGTGAGGACAGCGAAGAAGGGAAGAGTGCTTTTGAAAATCCAGGGATGCATGGGCCAATTAGAGGCCACACAAAGTGAATGACAACTAAGACCTGAAGTGGGTCATGAGTGACCCCGGGAATAGTTAAAATCAAATATATAACAAGTCATGTTATGTTTTTTGATGGGACTTCAAAAATTAATGTGTTCCAAGTGTAAGTCCTATTTATTACAAAAAAAAAAATATCACAACTCAGTTTCCCTCTTTGTCGTGGGTTGAATTGTGTCTCCTGAAAAGATAAATTGAAGTCCGCACCCCTGGCACCTGTGACTGTGGCCTTATTTGGAAATAGTCTTTGCAGATGTCATCAAGTTAAAATTAGGTCAGACTGGGTTAGTGTGGCCCTAAATCCAATGACTGGTGCCCTAAGAAGGAGAAGGAAACTTGGACACAGACACAAGGAAAAGGCCACGTGATGGAGACAGAGGTTGTAGCGATGCGTCTACAAGGAATGACGAGGATTGCAGCAACCACCGGACAAAAAGAGAAGGCGAGGAAAACA
>NW_006494614.1:60647011-60668839 GCF_000325575.1 Pteropus alecto | reverse complement strand
ATTGCAGCACCCACCGGAAGAAAAGAGAAGGCGAGGAAAGGCAAGGAAGGATACTTCCCTAGAGCCTCCAGAGGTGGCAAAGCCCTGCCCTTACTTTCAGACTTCTGGCTCCAGAATTGTGAGAAAATACATTTCTGTTTAAGCCATCCAGTTTGCAGTAGTTTGTCACTGCAGCCCTAGGAAGCTCATACGCCAACCCAAGCCAGTATGGAGAGTGTGTAAGTGGAATGCATCTTGCATTGTCCAATGTAAGATCGAAAGCTTTATCCACACTGGAGGTGTTTCTAGGAGACTTACGTGAAACTTTTCACCCTGTGTAGAAGGAAATCAATTGACTTTAGTAAACTGGCAAGAGTCGCAGTTTTAAAATCAATCAAGTGAGCACCCAATCTATCGATTAGTCACTTCTGCTCTGGAGAGGAGTGTCACAAAGGCAGGCTGACTCAAGTGAAGTCAGACTAGCTGGTGACAAGACACCCTTCCCTGACAGATGAGTTTGTTCTCATTCATCAGAGCCATGGGGTGGAGAAGGGAAACTGTAAATACCCAGGTTTCCTATCGTCAGGAGGGAATAATACCCACACAGCACTAACCTCTGAAAGGGGCTGTTCACATATGGGGGAAGTGCTTTAAAATTTCATGTGTTAGAATTGAAAGAAAAAAATGCCTTCATCCCCAAAGCCAGGGCGATTAAAAGTTCAAAAGCGGACTTTGGAATCTTAACACCACAGAGTGGATTTTAAACAATATACGTGCCCAGGAGTACCAAAAAGCACACAGCAGGGTCCCTGGCCTGGGCATTTTGGAGGTGTGGACATGTGCATGTGGACGTTGACAAGTGGATAGATGATTCACAACTTGATTTGGGGGCTTGTGTGATGGCCATTCAGACTAGGGTTCACCCTAACTGTTTTCATGGGGAAAAATTCAGAACCCGGAGGCCACACCAGGTCTCCCCAGTGGCTCTGGATTATCCAACAGGCAGAGGATGCTGCTGGATCTATATCCAGGTATTATCCAGGTGTTAGCCTTTACCTCCTGGACCCTGTAAGGATTCAGGAAGCACTGCAGGACCACCAAGGCTCCTAGTAAGTGCCTGCACCCCAAAGATAGTGAAATAGAGGTTGCCTGCCCTCTCTTCCTGGAGATCTTATGGGATCTGGACATGAAATCAAGTCCAGGGCTCTGCCAGCTTGTGAACATTCATGGTCTCTGTGCTACAAGGCGTCTGGAGGTGCACATGCCTGCCCAGGCTGGGAAACACCTAGAAATGGATTTAGACACAGAATGCCTTGAGGAGGATTGCAAGGAAGCCTCGCCCTTGGGACTTAGGACTATTTCCTGCTTCTAACTTGTCAATAAGCGTCACAAATGCATAGAGCTTTTGGATTTGACTTCCCTTGAATTTGATTGTCCCATGGTCACCCAAGTTTTAGAAGTGGGCTCTGTGGCTGTGGCTGGCCGTTTGCAGGCCAGGACCGGAGGACACAGAAAGACTGCTGAAAGGTGCCTCCTACTCCAACGGTCACCTCTCTGACTGGGACTCTGCATCAGGACCCCTTCATGTGGCAGGCAGACCGTAGTGAGATATCCCTCATGGGGGAGGAAAAAGGTGAGTCAGGAGAGGGAAAAGGGCTGAGAGGGGCCTTCAAAGGAAAGGTGAACCGACTCAGTGTTTAAGCACCAACTAACGTGGAGGAATTTATGCATTTTGTCCCATGTGACCTTCCCAGCCATCTTCTGCCATAGAGCTTACCAGCTGACTTTACAGAGGAGGCCCAGGGGTGTTAAGGGGTTGACGACTTGTCCAATGACAACAGCACCTAGCTCAGGCCGAGCAGCCTTCAGACCCCCGCCATCCCCTGCATCACACAGTCCTCTGAGAGTCAACACTCGCTGGCTAGACTGGCTCCCACTCATGTCCTTATCAGGCGAGGACAGGCACTGGCACGCAACAGCCTCACTCCCAGCTGCTGAGCCAGCCGCAGAGGGACCACAGCCCATGGCCAGGCTTCCAGCTGGGTTGGGGACAGCAGCAGCCCTGGGAACGGAGGGCCAATGGGGAACTGAAAAACAGCAGCCTGACCCAGCTGGATGAGGAGCCAGTTCTCACTGACTCAGCCTGGGGACAAGGTTGAAACCACACAGGTGTTTATGTTTTATTCATCAGTTATTTCCGGACTACCATCTTTATCCCCTGGTATCGGGGCAGCCACCTGCCTGGCCCCAGGTTTTGCACAGAGCCTGGCCAACAGGAACTGGGGTTTCCTGGCACCGAGATGGAGACTGAGCCCACTGGCAGGACCCATCGCCAGAAGAGGGCAGAAGAACACAGGGACGTCTGGGGCCCATCTGGGAACCGTGCATGGGACGGGTCCAGAGATCTCACTCCCTCTGCACCCTCTGAGTCTTACACGGATGCCCTGAGTGCTGGGCACAGGGGCCCTACCTCAGGAGACCCTGACTCTACTCCCATCTACGCCATCGCCCGCACATGCTCGGCCTCACCTGGCTGTCCTTCAGTGGGCCCGGGCCTGAGATGTTCGTTGAATAACATTTCATCATTCTCTTCCGGGACTTTCGTCGATGCCCACCCCTCACTCAATAATTGAAGAGGTCTCTTGCACTTGGCTCTCAGTGGCACAGTTGGCACCACGCCAGCTGCTTTCTAATGTTCTCCACACATTTCTGACATTCCTCACCGGAAAGGACGGGGTGGAAATGAGTCCAGTCCTCTTTGTCAAAGGCAGATTAAGTCCTGTTTCCAGTGCAGACGATGACTTTGCCTGCCCCACATGATATTGGGTTTAATTTATTTTGACCTCTTTTCTCTAGGGAATCACCCCAGTTCTATGCCTGGAAAGGCACATGTGAACACAGCTCAGTGGCCTTTGACTGTCAAGGGGCAGGAAAGCCTGTCCGCCACCCCTCTGGGAAAGAACCCAGGCCGTGTTAGAAACTGAACATCTGTTTCCAACCTATGATTTGTTCATTGTCACCCAGGTTAGTCACCCCTGCGGCCCTCAGAGACTGAGTTGTGAAGCTAGAGGACCAAGTCCTTACCGCCAGGGTAAGCAAGGAGTTGAACTGAAGGTCTCCTGAGTCCCCGAGCTCTAAGGTTTATTATTCTAACTTACATAACCACCGTGGGCCATTTCCTCATCTGAGACTGAGGACTGGCTGAGGACTCCGAAGCACTTCCACTTCTAGAAGTCAGAGACTGTGCCTTCTAAACTCTCCCCAGCTGGACTCACAGCACATGCCTGAGGGACTGAGCTGACATCATTAGCCTTTTTCACCTTCTAAACTCTCCCCTGCTGATGTTGGTTCTAAAGCCACTGGGTTTGACAACAAAGTGTCATTTTGTCATTTAGACAACCTCTCGTTCTATAGAGCAATGGTTCTCTATTCTGCGTGATCCACTTTTTCTATCCAAGCCTCCCACAGCTCACTGGAAAACATGAAAAGACTCAACACTACAATCAAAAGTTGCAACGATGCGAAGAGAGAGAAAAAAAATGGCATAGATGATAGAGGTTCTGTTCATCCCTCTAGCGACCAAATCAAAATTGTGATGGAAACAAGGAGCAGCAGCAAGGAAAAATTGCCTGGGATCTAGAGGAACAAGCCATACAACTACAGAGAAATCCCAGAAATCACCCTGCAACAGCAGAATGTAGGACAGGGCAAGGACATGGGGCGACCTGGTCCCGAGTGGCTGAGCGAGACGGAGGTTGCGGCAGCAGCAGCAGCAGATGTCTCTTAAAGGGGCCGCGACCGCAAACGGATCTTCGCAGTGACGGATCTGCTCACTCTGAGCACCAGTGCCAATCTGTCTGTGCACAGGGGGCACGAGGGACTTACAAGGAGACATTGTTGGAGTGAGAGCCAAGGTGAGACTCACTCTGTACAGAAGTGCCAGCGGTATCTATTGTTCCCTGTTGAGCCCTCCCCGCTGCCAGTGCACCAAACACAGCGCCCCCGTAACAGAGAGGTCACCAAACTGGATAACGGAGTTTGCTCCGCCCAGAGGATTCCCTGAAATTCTGCCTCCCCCAACTCACGGCCCCACCCAAGCCATATCCAAGTGTATCCTCAGCAAGTCAGGTGCTCCTTGCTGAGACTCACACTGGTGGAGGTAGCTGGCCTCAGTTTCTGGTGTGACATTTTGAACCAACTATAAGCACAGCATCTGTGGATTTCTTGCTGAATCTTATAAGGTGGCTCTGGAGGGGCAGAGGCTTGGGCTAAATTTGGCCTCTCTCAGGACTGTGCCACTGGACACCAACTTCACAAATCCACACTAATAATACCAGGAAACTTAGGAGCTTTGTTTTGTACATAGAAACAGACACAGAAAGGCAGCCAAAATGGGAAGACAAAGAAGCAGAAACTATCTGAGAGAAAAGAACAGAGATCTAAATATAATAGAGTCAAGTAATCTAACAGATGCAGAGTTCAAAACACTGGTTATAAAGATGCTCAATGAACTTTTGAGAAGTGTAGATAAATTCAGCAAAGAGATAAAAAACATAAAAATGGAAATGGAAATTATAAAAGGAAACCAGTCTGAAATGGAGAACACATTATCTGAGATGAGAAGTATATTAAATGGAATAAACAAAGGAATAAACAAAGTGAATAAACTAAAGGACCAAATGCCTTATCTAAAGGATGGGAAAGCCAAGGACACACAGTCAGAATGTCAAGAAAAAAGATGCCAAGACTATAAAAATAATTTAAGAAGAATATGGGTCACTATTAAAGATCCATATATCCGTCTGATCGGTGTAACTGAAGAAAATCAAGATGTTGAACAGCTGATTAAAGAAATAATGATGGAAAACTTCCCTAACATGGTGAAGGAAATGGACATAAAACCCCAGGGAGCTCAGAGAATTCCAAAATTGAGGGATCCAAAGAGGTCCACACCAACACACATTATAATTAAAATGCCAAAGGTTAAATACAAAGAAAGAATATTAAAAGCAGCAAGAGAAAAGCAGATAGTTACTTATGAAGGAAAATCCATAAAGCTGGCAGCTGATTTCTCAAAAGAAACTATGCAAGACAGAAGGGCTTGGCAAAAAATATTCGACAGGATGAAGACCCAGGATCTACAACCAAGAATAATTTAGCCAGCAAAACTATCATTTTGAGCTGAAAGACAGATAAAGAGCTTCCCAGACAAAAATAAGCTAAAGGAATTTATCGCCACCAACCTAGTATTACAAGAAATATTGGAGGGACTTCTTTAAGAAGAAAAAACATGTATCAAAAACAGGAATAAAAAATGGTAACAACTACAATAAGTACCTGAAACGGAAAAGATGGAGTGGCTGAAAGGATAAAAAAATAAGACCCCTTACATATAAAAAGGAAGGAGATGGAAAAAGATATTGCTTTGATGGACATAGAAAGTATTTAAGTCAGACAAAGATAAGCACTATGTGATTTCACTTATATATGGAATCTAAGGAATAAAAAGAATAAACTAACCAAAAACAGCCTCACAAATATAGTGGACAATTTGGTGACGGACAGAGGGGAAGGGAGTTTGGGGGGCTGGGAGAATGGGGTAAAGGGTTAAAGAAGTACAAATTAATAGCTGATGGATGGTCATGGGGATGGGGAGCACGGCATAGGGAATGCAGTCAGCATTAATACATTGGCTAGGTGGAGGGTCAGGAAAAGGAGGGAGCAGTTAGGGGGATCATTTTATGAACTATATAGATGTCTAAGTAATGTACTGTATACTTGAAACTAATTAAAATTTTTAAAAATATTCCCACTAAAAAAAAAAAAAAAATAGTTGCAACAATGCAACCAGACTCCCAGAGCACAGAATGGGGGCCATGAATGATCCAGAGCTGTCACCCACAGCCATGTGCTGCCCTGACCGCAGTCTCCTGTATCCCATGTATCTTTGGGCATGGCAGGATTTGTTGGCTTTAATAGACACCTTTGAAACTTCCCTAAGGACCCTTTTGCTTATGGCTTTCCTCGGGTAGAGGGTAATTTCCTGCCATGTGCAGTGAGAGTAGCCTGCAGCTGAGTGCATCGGGTTTCCAGACCAACAGGAACAGTGAGGGACAGGGCACAACTCTTTCCAACTCCATGTTCAGGAACGCCACATTGGTAGCTTGCGATAGACCATGCTGGAAGCATTTACACCACGGTAATGAGCAAGCACTAGGACATCAGGGCTTTCCTCTAGCCAGCTGGTTGCTAACATCTACCAGCACACCACTGGAGGAAGGAGCCTGGAGCAAGCACTGGGCCGTGTTCTGCTCACCACTCCAATGAGAGGTTGGATTAGATGAGTGCCAAGACTCCTCGTGGTTTCTGAATCAATATTCTTCACAGCAAGGCAAAAGGGGGCTCAGAGGAAGGGCCCAGAAGTCCAGAGCTGCTGCCCTGCCCTCCTTCTTCTCAGCAGCCCCATGTTTCAGGAGCTAAGAGCTGCTTAATGTCTGCGGGGCTGTTTGACAGACACAATGAGACCGCGGGACTTGGCCTGCAGTGGTTTTACCGGCTAAGTATTTTATCTTCCGTTCATTATTTACAAGGAACATCCCACTTTCCAGAAAGGTTGGGGCGATGCTGGCAAGGAGTTTCCGCATCCAGAATCCCAAACCCCATACTGATACCCCTACAAGCAGCATCTGCCACTGTAGTGAAGGATCTAGAATGTAGACTGGTGGAGTTGGGGGGTGGCTGAAAGCCGAGTGGCCGTCTCCAGAAAGCCTTGAGGGGCAACATTTGTCCCCTTGTCCCATTAATCTTGCTCCTTCCAGATCTGCCAGCCTCAAAGATGCAGAATGAGGGCAGACCCCAACTCGCTAGACGTGCCCGGGAAACCAGAGTGCTGCCACATTGATCAGCTCTGAAAATTCTGCACGTCAGGGAACCGGAATACATTTGTCAGCGTTACCTGTGTAGTCTCTTCCTCCAGACGGAGCTGCATGGGAAGCCAAGTCATAAACAGGCAGTGTCTTGGCAGGCTCCGAGCCAGACAGCAGGGGCTGCATGAAGCAGATGCTCAACAGCTCCAGCTAAGAGGTCTGGGTCATCCATCCTGTGATGGACAGGCGTCCACAGCAGGTGGAACATTTGAGGCAGAGCTGACACCCTCTGCCCGGGCACTGCCTGGAGGAACGATGGCCTCTGAGACTCCGTTCTCCGAGCATCCACAGCCTTGCTCCACCGTGGAAGCCAGTCTTCCTTCTGCTATACTATGCCTTCATAGGGCCCTGTCAGTCTGTGTGGGTGTGGAAACCACGTCTGACTCTCTGCCTGTGCATCTCTGCTTCAGTCCAACATTCCAAATGGACATGCCAGTCCAGGTCAAGGCTGCCCAGGTTCCAATCCTAGCTCTGCCACTTGCCAGCTGTGGACGCGGGTTAGGTCACAGACTGCCGCCCGCCTCTGTTTGCTCAGCTGTGGAGTGCAGAAGCTTAAAGCATTGTACGAGATGACACCAGGAGGGCTCTTGGGACAACACCTGGCACAGGGGCTCTTGGGACAGCATCTGGCACAGAGAGATCACACAACAGAAAGATTAATGATTACCAAATGTGGGGTTCGGGGCTTTTCTCTGAGAGCAAATTTATTTTTCTTCTCCCTTTCGATCTTTCGAGGAACTCCTCAGAGGACCAGAAGATTCTCAGCTCTCTATTCTTGGAAGTACACTGAAGCGTAGGAGGTCATCCCCCAACCCAAATGGCCGAGGAAAATTCATCGTGTCACTTCACTGGAAGCTATCGTTGTAAAAGAGCTTTATCCCGTCGAGTTGAAATCTGTCCCCTGGATCTTCCACCCAGGGCCCCACACCATTTTAATTCCTAATTCCCCTGCCAAATGACAGCCTCTGCGTGGTGTAGGCCCACACGTATCCCCCACAGAACTGCCTTTCTTAGGACAAACACCTCCCATTCTCCTTGCCTCATACCGCTCCTCATCCCTCACTAGCTTGGACTCTGGCTGCTTCCTTGCCGATCCATCTCCTGGTAAGCATGCAGCGTTTATCATCAGGCAAAAATCAGGAGCACCACCCCATCCCAATCCCCAGAGGTGTGCTCCATTAAGAGCTGGTATGTGTTCTTGTCGAGGTGTTTCTCAGAGAGAGAAGCTATTTTTTTAAACAAATGAGATGTAACCTCAAGTGTGGTTATGTTCCTTCCACGCATTCTGCTCAAAGCAGTAGGGATGATTCTGTCTCCCTTTTCTCTTTCTTGCTCGTTGGAATGCAGACATGGTGGCTGGAGCTTGAGCAGCCATTTTGGACCATGAGGCACTATACTAGGAATGACAGAACAGTGCAATAGGAGAAGCTTAATGTCCTGAAGACTGTGCAGTAGCCATACCAGCCTGGAGCTGCTACCTTTGGAGTTTTCTTTTATTAATATGGGGGAGAAAAATGATCTAGTGAAAAAACTTTTTCTCCCTCATTGCTTTCCCTGTTCTTTCTTCCTTCCCCCCTTTTTACTCTCCCTTCTTTCCTCTTTCTCTTTTCTTTCCTCTCTTCTTTCTTCCTTCCTTTTTTGCACCCAAACTTAATTTAAACTTGATACTTAGCCTGGCGCTGTTCCATTTCACCAGTAAAACAGATCAAGCAGGAGCATAAACTGAGTGGAACCATCCCACCACCTGTTCTGCAGAAAAACACCATCCGTCAGAAGGGTCGGCTCTTTCCAGACAAGCCATGTGCTGAGGAGGAGCAGAGACCAGCTCCGGGGGTGGAGACCTTCCTCAGGCAGGTCTGGAGGACAGCCCAGGACCCTTGGCTTTGTGCCGGCCTCTCTGGCACTTACTCCAGCAGGCTCAGCACAGAGTGATTTCCTCGTTCACCGATTCACACTCACTCACTTACAGTGAGGGAGCAGCGAGGGACCTGGGGTAAAAGGGATTAGCCTGTCATGCATAGAGCTGTGTGCATCTCTGATTTAAAGAGAGCAAGTGGTTGAGGGGAAAAGGGCAGGAAGAAGAGAAAATGAGCTGAGACCTCTTGTCTAGAACTCCTTGACAGATAGCCACCAACCCCAGTTCTGTTCACTAAACCTCTGTGCCAGAATCTTCCATCTGCCCCCCTCCCATCCTCTCCTTCACACCCCTGGGGGGCTGACCCATGTGGTCCATGAGCAGGACTCCCCTGACTCGCAGGTTTGGCTAATGGGGAGCACAGTGGGAGACTAGAGGGAGGGAGGAGAGGGCAGTTAGGCATCTATCCCCCAGCCCCTCGCTGTCTACCATTGGCTGTGTCCCTTGATGAAAGATTATTGTTCCCCTTAGGGCAACCAGCTTGAAATAATTCTGTCCTTCCAATTCCAGAAATTTCTTTTTCCCTCATCCCTTCCGGCCTTGGGTAGGAACAGCTCCTCTGCTACCAGTCTGGGATCCCGAACTCTTCCCTTGGGTTCTGCTTACCATCACATCCTTTGAAATGGTCTCTTGTGAACAAAAGATCCTTGAACAGTCCTAATTTGAGAGGACCATCTCTGCGTGGGGACCTCTGACATAACCTCACAGAGCTCAGTGTTCTCATTTGTAAATATGAATAATATCCCTTATTTCCAGGGTTGTGGTGAGAATTAAGTCGATGATGGATATAGAAAAGCTTCAACCGTTACCTGCACTACAGACATGGAATTACAGAAGCAGGTGGGAGAAAAGGCATTGTGCTGACTGTAAATTCAGCTGTGTCAGCGGTGGCCCAGGGCTGCCAAAAGCAGCTAGCAGCATCTGGCAGTAGGACCTGGGGTCCCAAAGAAGGGAGAGGCTTGTGTTCACTCCAGGCATTGCACGTGCAAACCAGGCTGTGATCAGAGCGAGGGGGCTGCAGGGGGCCCAGAGGCAGGGCAGGGAGCTGGAAGAACCACAGCCAGCACCTGGAAAAGGGAAGCTACGTGGAGACCTGAGAGTCATCCTCACCAGTTCTGACCTGCCGGGCAGGCAAGCACTTGGCTTTAGAGCTCCGTGGCTCCTTTGAGTAGAACTGGGTGGGTGGGGAGAGGCTATAAGTAGGTGGATTTGGGCTCCAAAGGAGGAAGAAATATCTAGCGATTCGAGCTTTCTAAAATAGAAGCTTCCCACGAGAGAAGAGGGTCCCTGCACAAGGATATTCATTGCAGTGTTGTTGGGGGAAATTGGAGGCGTATTAAGGGACCATCAACAGAACTGTCATATCACAGAACAACAAGGCTGTGTTTAGAAACAGCGAGGTGTCTGTGGGTCCTGCTGTGGGACAAGCTCTGTCATAGATGGTTGAGTGACAAAAGCAACTTGCAGAAATGCATTGTAGTTCAGGATAAAAATAAATAATGATAATAGCAGAGTTTGGCTTTGAATAAAATAGGAATCCATTAATGCATATTGATAGAAGCGAATAAATATTTGAAGAGAAAAGAAAGCTCTTATAATAGAATGCCAACCACTGTATTGAACAATGGAATTTTAAAAATCATCATTTGTCAATCCTACTAGCAATCATTAATTAAAATAAAATATTCATGGATACTAAAATTAGTGAACAAAGGGTGAGAAACAGGATTTTATATAGTTTCAAAGTATCTCTCACCAAAAAACATATTAAATACAAAAGCAGAAAGTAACTTCACAACAGAGAAACCTAGCAGACACCATCTGAATCAAGCAATCAAAGTTAATGCAAACAAATTGGAAAAATCTCCATCATGCACCCCACACACACCCCAACGCCAGTGGGATGCATTGAGTAGAACTCAGCATCATTTTTGTGCTTTTCAGCCAAAATGCACAGTTTACATCCTATTGGGAGGAAATATCAGACAAATCTAAATTGAGAGGCATTTGACAAAAGATTAGTCTATAATATTCTGACATGTCAAGGCTGTGAACGCCAAGGAAAGACCCTAGAACCAACCCAGATGGAAAGACCCCAGAACTGATCCAGATTAAAGACTAATCAACAAGCAATCCTGGATTGGGTCATGCCTTAGAGAGCGTGTGACTAGAATGATGAGTCCCAACTATTGGGAAACTTGAATGGGATCTCTGGGTGAAGGGAACACAGGAATTCTTTGAAATAGTCTTATGTTTCTGTGTATTCAAAATGGTTTTAAATGAACGGTAAAAATAAATGTAAAGGAATAAAAACAAAAGCAAATAAAACAAAAAGCTGCGGAGCTGACTTCAGTGCCTCCTGACACGAGGCATAAGAAGGACACGGCTCTCTCTGAAGCATTCTTGCTAAAAACTGAGCCCGAGTCAGGTCCGGCCCCAGGGGACAGAGGACATGTTAAAAAAACATGCTGAGACACACCATCTAAGTCAGCATGTGAGACACGCGACAGGAACACAACCCAGTTTCTGCAACAAATAAATGGCAAGAGAGAAAGAATAAGGTAAAGGAGACGTTAGAGACAGATCAACATTTTGTTTCCTGCTTCAAGCAAACCAACAAGAGGCAGAGTTCCTGAGAAAATTAGAGAAATCTGAACACTGTCTGGACATTAGACGATATAAAGGAATCATCGTCTGGATGGAATCATGGTATTGCTATGAAATGTTTTTTTTCAAGTCCTCATCTCTAAGAGCATTTAGACGTGTTCACGGTTGAAAAAAAGATGATCTCTGGAATTTGCTTTAAAATACCAGGGTCAAATAACTCAAATGTCTCTCAACAAATCAATCAATTAACAATATGTGGTCTATACACATGATGGAATATTAGCCACAAAAAAAAAGAAATTCTAACACATGCTACAACATGGATGAATCTTGAAAACGTTATGATAAGTGAATGAAGCCAGACACAAAAGGTCAAATATTATCATTTCACTTATATGAGACATCTAGGTCGTCAAATTCATGGAGACAGAGAGTAGAATAGAGATTACCAGGGGCTGGAGGGAGAAGGGAGGAGAGTTAGTGTTTAACAGGTACAGTTTTATTTTGGGATGACAAAAAGTTTCTGCAGATAATGATGGTGAGGATTGCAGAACAATGTGAATGTACTTAATGTACTCACTGAACTGAGCGCTTGAAAATGCCTAAAATGGTTTTATGTTATATATAATCTACCACAATTCTTTTTAAAAAGCCCAGGGTGGGTGAGCCACGTGCTGATAATTGTCGAAACTGGATGATAAGAACATGAAGATTCCTTTTACTATTCACTCTACTTTTATGTATATCTTAAATTCTTCCACACTAAAGCACTTCCTTAAAAACTTACAACTAAAACAACAGTCCAAACACCCAGGGCCGATGAGGCTAAATGTGAAAACCACAGCAGCATAGAAAAATGCTCATAAGACTCTATTGGGTAATGAGCTGGCTCTCTAATTATGTTTAAATCATATGCAAAAGTATGCATTAGGGGGAAAAGCATGGAAGGAAATGTACCAAAATTACAATAGCTATAGTGTTTGAATGGTGGGACGGTGGATAAGTTTTGTTTTCTTTTTCTAAACTTTCTCTAATACAGTTACTTGTAGAGTTTTTAAGAAATAAATTACATATACTCCAAGGCAGTCATAAGAGAGTAGACGCTAAGGAGCAATATATGAGAAGGGTGCTGAGTGATAAGGCAATATCCTTCTGGAGAGTTCCAGGGGCTTTCTGGGAGAAGGTTTGCGGGAGAACCATGAGCCTAGAGCAGGGAGTCTGTGTGCTCTGCCTATCTGACCCTTGGGTTTAAAGGTAGGCCTCCCACCCTTCGGCCTCTTTGGTGGTATGCAATGGGCCACAGCCCCTGGCCACATGCGGGACGAAAGCAGTCAATGCCAGACCCTAAGGTGCCCACTCTGCATGAAGGGCCCTGCATGTCCCGACGGGGGGCGCTTCCTGTGCCAATACCAGGCGGCTGTGGCGTCCCAGCCTTGTGGTTGCCCGGCCCCAATCTGGGCTCCAAGTTGCTCAATCCGCCATGCCCTTCCTGTTCCCCTTTTCGGAGCACACAGCCTCTGCAGCATTGGCTGGGGCTCTGTGGGCTCACCGCAGGGAAGCGCCGGCTCCTGCACAGCCAGCCCCGCCAGAGCTCTTTCCAGGTCTCTGATTTTTTTTTCCCTCCCCGGGTTGCTAAACAGCTTATGAAGAAACTCTTTTCTTTTGCTTTTTTTCTTTGAGGGAAGGAGTCCAATGATGTCTGTTTGTGAAGAGGCTATGATAGTCCAGCCAAGGGGGCAGGACGAGCCCAAGAACAAAGTAGAAGCAGCTCCCCCTCCTCCATCTCCGTGTGAAATAGTGCCCAATTGTCTGGAGGTTGCATGATAGTAATAACTGCTCATGTTTATCGAGGCTTCCTGCCCACTGGAGAGGGAAGTAAACCCATCCTACTCTCCCAAAAGCCCTCCCAAGGGGCCCCCCCTGCTGTGACCCCAGGGGTTTAGATGAGGAAACTACAGCAGCTCAGGAAGGTGACACAGTTGAGCAGGGTCGGGCAGGTGGGGACCAACCAGAACCAGGACTAGACTGCTCACTGTCCCCGGTACAGGAGGCTCAGGGGTCCTTTAGAAAAGTGAAGAATCACTCCTGAGGTTGCTCCTTTTGGAAGGAAATTATGAGGGGCAGGCAAAACACCTGTGTGGAGGAGAGTGTCACTTCTTTTGAAGATTGAGAATTGAAGAGGTGATTGAGAAGGGGTCCCAGTTAACGTTTTGTTTCTTACACCGGATGACAGGTCCACAGTGTTCATTGTATTATCCTGTATACAATCTTGTATGTCTGAAATATTGCATAATAATTTAAAAAAAAAAACTGCACAGACTTCTAACACTGAGTAAATACTCTGAAGAATATTGGCCAATCTTCTGGTGGGCTTTGCTTCGAAGACACTGAGCTCCTCCTATGTATCTCAAGACGATCTCAGGATTCAAGCACCAAGGAGACAATCTGAAAGCAAAGCCAGGCCCCCTTGACTGTGGAATTCCACAACCTCCTCTGGCTCTGAGGGCCACCTGACCCAGCCTCCTGCAGATAGGCCTGCCCATCACCCCCCTCCTTAATAAGAGCTCCCAGGAGACTATCAACGATAACCCCAACTCAGAGGAACTGGCCATGTTTTTCAAGCCCAAGGAAAGAAAAATTCAACCTGTTCAGACATCTGAAACAAACACTGGCTTTTCTGATTCTGAGACTTACGGGGATCTTTATTATGTAAACATCTGAAAGATCTGTTCTCTGGACAAAAATACATAATTCATTCGTAAGGTAAATAGCTCAGCATTCAACTGCTCCAGACCCCGGTCATATATTATTATTTCAAAAACCTCATGGAGGGTTTCATGGCCAGTGACCAATGTTCAGTCTCCATGAGCAGAAGTCTGGCATGACAGGCTGTGTGTGGTAATTGTGGGGAGAGCTGGGACTCGGGGTCCCCGCGGGCCACATCCCAACACCCGCCCACTGGCTCCCTTTTGTGCCAGTGGTGTTGGGGCGAGGGCTGCATCCCAAGGTTTTATTTGCTGTTATTGCTTCAAGCTGAAAACACTTTTTTTTTTTTTAACCAAGTAGCAGGCTATTGTTGACACCTGTACACCTCACCTCTCTGAACCTGAGTTTTTCACCTATCTTGAGGACAGGTGGACTACATCCATAGTTAAAAGGTTCCCCGAGGCAAAAAGAACAAACTAATCAAAAAGAAACTCACAAATATAGAGGACAATCGGGTGACAGACAGAGGGGAGTGGGGTTGGGGGACTGGGAGAATGGAGTGAAGGGTTAAAGAAATAGAAATTAGTAGTTGACAGATGGTCACAAGGATGGGGAGCACATAGGGAATGCAGTCAGCATTAATGTATTGGCCAGGTGGAGAGCCAGAGGAGAGAAAGAGCAATTAGGGGGATCGTTTTATAAACTATATAAATGTCTAACCAATGTACTGTATGTATACTCGAAACTAATAAAATAAAATTTAAAAAAAAAAAAAAGGTTCCCAAGGGGTCCAAGTTCCCCACATAGACCCTATGAAGGGTTTTGAAGTCAGGGTTCTTCACCCATCATAAGCAAAGGGAAAAGGAATTTATGGACCTACATAATCGAGCAGTCCTGGGGTAGATCCAGCGTGAGGGGGTCTAGAGACTTAAATAAAACTCTCAATATTCAGTGCATGTATGCGCATGTGTTTGCACACGTGTATGTACATAGTCCCGTATGCATGTGCATATGCATTGTGTTGTCTGTACACGCATGCATGTGTGCCTGAGCAGGTGAGCCCAGGCCTCACAGAGAATTCGTGGTGACACCCAAAGCAGACCCTGGAGTGGAGTGGAATTGGAGTTTTTCCAAGTCTGCTCCAGAGTCTGGTCAAGAACTACAACACCACAGAGAAAGAGGAGCCCTTTGTTCTCCTTCAGATCCCGCTCTCCCCCTCCCCAGGGGTAGCCCCTTTCCTCAAGCTGCACGATCCCACACAGCCACAGTCGTATCCTTTTCCATAGGTAAAGGTATCCATGAGAATTGTACATCACTGCCCATTCTAACATTTGTCCCTTGCGGTTTCATACAGTTCATGTCCTCAGCGCCTTGCTCCTCTCACTCCACCGTATGGTTCCAAGATCTTCCCCAGTGATACACGTAGATCTGCTGAGACCACATTAACTGCTGGATGTGATTCCATGGTGTGGCTATTTCTGCTTTCCTCTCTTAATAAACAGTCAGGTCGTTTCCAGTTCTTTTCTATTTTAAACAATGCCACAATGTGTATCTTCGGAAGCTACAGAGATCCTCGTCCCCAGCTGTGCCCAGTGCAGCAAACCACTCCCCAGTGTGGTCCCACTAATCTACTCCCCTCCCAGCAGCGTTTGGGGACATTTTCTCTTGTACCGATGAGGCAGGAAGGAAACTCTACAATGACTGATGAGAGAGGAGAGAAAGGAGCCCTGAGTGGAGCAGGAGATGAAGGCATGGATATTCCACGTTGCCACGTGCATTGTTGAGTCTGGAAAGAAGACAGACACCTGTACATAGCTCTGTCTCATCTGATCTCAGAATCTAGAAAGGCTCCTGTGTGGGCTTCAAGAACTTTCTAGCATTTTTTTTTCCCCAAATCAATTTCAGCCTGAGATTCTTGGTACCTAAAAGGTCCATGAAAGAGATCCACTGAGCCTATGGCATGCCAAAGTCTGCGTGCTGGTGTATTCCTCTGGGGTGACTCTAAGTCTTTGAACCTGTGTGCTTCAGTGGGGTTTTTTCTGTTAGGAATGACCACACACACCCCACCACCAATAAAAAACTTAAACTGACTTGAGCAAATAAAAGGGAGAAGAGGAATTTATCAGCTCACCCAGGGTAAAGATCCAGGAGTATCTAGGATCAGGTAAGTCTGAATCTAGGGGCTCACATCACACCAGAGAGCCTGAGTCTCTCTCCATCTGTCTCCATTTCCTCTGTTGGCCTCGTCATCAGGTAGACTCACTTCACCCACGTCCCCGGTGGGTTCAGACTCACACCCTCAGTGCTCCACGTGCAGAAGAAAGGAGCAATTCCCCCAGTCCCTGAATCCAGTGAACCAAGGTAGGTCACGTACCCATCCGTTGGCAGAGGACTGGGATGCTCCAGGGGGCTCAAGGTAATGGAGGTGAGGTAAGGGCAACAAACATCCCCTGTCTCTCTGAAGAAGGCTAGCTTCTTAGGCAAGTTCAAACTCAGGCACTCTGGTTGTTTATTGTGACCAGTCATGGGTGATACCTGACAAGTCTTGTGCCAAATGTAGAGATGGCCTGAGGGCAGCAGTGCTGTCTTTGTAGGTTGAACTGTGTCCCTCCAAAACAATGTTAAAGCTGTCGAACTGTTATCCCTCTGTATGTGGCCTTATTTGGAAACAGGGTCTTCGCAGATGTAATTAGTTAAGACGAGGTCATGTTGGAGTAGGGTGGCCCAAAATCCAATGCTGGGTGTCCTTAAGAGAATGGCGAGGGAGATTAGACAGACACAGGGAAGGCCATGTGAAGACAGCAACAGAGATTGGAGTGACGCGGCCACAAGCCCAAGAATGCCTGTAGCCACTGGAAGAGGCAGGAAGGATCCTCCCCTAGAACTTCCAAAGGAACATGGCCCTATCCACACCTTGATTTTGGACTTCTGGCCTCCAGAATGGAAAGAGAATAAATTCCTGTTGTTTTAAGCCCCCCACCTTAAATTACAGTTTAGGGTAATTTGTTGAGATACACACAGGACACTCAGACACCATCCAACCCTGACATTCAGCTATGACCTAACAGGAAAGCCAAGCACCCGACATGGGTACCTGACATGGGTACTCTGCAGCCTCAGAATGGTGGCTCTCCCAGACTCATGAGGATCCCCACCTGGTGTTTTCCAGTGTGTCCTGTTTGAGGAAGTGGTGGCCCTAATGACCGGGAAAGTCCTCCAGGGCAGCCTTGTGACTCTGCTTTGCAGGTGACTCTGCTTTGCAGGTGACCCCAGCAGGCTACTGATCTAAAGGGAAACCCCGTATGTCCCCCTCTCACCCAGCACAGCCACAACCTGTTCAGAAACACCTGGGCAGCACCAGGAATGAACATAGCCACCAGCAAAAAAGCCCCAAACATGAAATTGCTGTCTCCCTTGCCGGTCGCACCTTCTGGACACACGTTTTCAACTCCAGCTGGTGCTCTCTGGTATCTGGACACTGGATTGCCACAGGATCCAAAAGAGAAGCTAAATCAGAGCCATCCCTGACCAAGCCAGCCTCAAGGGCTCATGCTCTCTGAACTCAAGTCCTAGCTGATAGCTGTGCCAGGAGCCTCAGGCTACCATGGCTTAGGGTCGAGTGCCCGGGCTCTGCAGTTGAACAGACTGGGGTTTAGATCCTGACTCTACCATCTATTTGGCTTATAGCCTTCGTAAGTCATTGAACCTCTCTCAGTGTCCCTATCTGGAACAGATACTATTACTTCCTACCTCTTAGGACTAAAATAAGCAGAAATTGAGATAATATACGACAAAGATGTTAGCATGATTATATGATGATGAGGCACTCATATTTATTGAATACTTAATGTGTGCCAGGCAATATCATAGAAGCAAGGGTTACAATGAGGAAAAAAACAGATACAGGTGTTTTGGAGCTTATGAAGATGAGTACAGTGATGACAGTGATGACGTCGGTGATGAGGATGAAGATGATGATATGGAGATGATGGTGATGGCAGTGATAATGGTGATAGTGGTGATGATGATGAGGATGAAGATATGATGGTGGTGATGAAGATGAAGCTAAGAATCCTCTCTAGACCATGAGATCTTCATGAGCAGGAGCTGTATAGTACAGTGCCTTGCACATAGTAGTTACTCAAGAAAGTGTGTTGTTGATGGACTTATTCTTCAAGTTGCTTTAAGCAGAGAAGAAATCCTCCAAGGATAGCTCAAATTGGCCCCCATCTAAATCTTTTTGAAGTCATATGTTTTATCTTTAAAATGGACTGGAGCTTTTCATTCCATTCTATGGTATATCCCTGTTTGTTTTACTTATAAACAACAAAAAATTTTTTCCAAAACTGAGTAAAAATGATGCCCCAAGAAAACATGTCCTCCTGTGGCTTTTGAGAAACTAACCACAGACATACACACACACACACCAGCCCCAAACCCCCAAACCAGGCCACGCTGGGCTCTCTGGACATCTGGAGGTCCAGAGAGCTCAGGGCCAATAGCAGGAACCCAGGCTGTTAAACACTGTGGAGAAAACAACTCTCTCACTTGGTGGTGCCAGAGCTACGGGAGCAGAAGGGGCGAAGGCAGCTTGAGCACCACTCTGCTCTGGAAGACAAGGAGGCTGAGCCTGGAGTCTGCAACTTTATGCTGAGAGCCAGAGTCAAAATAAGAAGGCCCCGAAGAGGTCTCTGGAAACTTTGTTTTCCTCTTAAAACCTAGTGTTGTCAACGGGAGGGCCACTTCATCGCCCTGGACAGACCCTGGATTGCGAAGCAGCAGCATCAGTTCCGGAGTCCATGAGCGTGCCAACGGTGGGCATTTAGGGAACTATGACTACATCTGGCCAGAGTTGTAGGATTTGCTCAGGTTTCTTGCCAGCTCCTCAGTGACAGACGGTGAAAACAGGCAGGAAGAGGGCAGGGCACTCAGCCAGGCCACCGCCGACTTGATTCAGACCCTGGCAATCCCCCACCTCACGCCGCCCTGCCCTCCTCCCAGCTGCCCTCCGAGCAGCCCCGCTCACTGAGTTTCTACTTCCCATCTCCAAAGTGAGTCTTTGACATACATGCTCTCAGATGGTTTCCAGCCCTGTTACATAACATTCATCCTCAGAAGCGTGGAAGTGGAAAGCAGTTAATACATAATCGTGGATAACTTAATAACAGTACATGTTTAGAAGTAAATCGGAGTTTACTGAGCAAATGAAAATGCCTCTCACCTGATCCCTGAGGAGGGCGACCTGTCCTTCCCACAGCAAAAGTTTAGCATTGATGAGGAAATGAATGAAGGGGGACAGTCAGTCTCATTTCCTCCCCTGCGTATGCCAGGAGATATATCTGTGGCCCAATCATGTAGCTCTGAGTTTCTCAAGCCAGAGAAGGTAGGTGCATTTACCTCTGAGGTGTGCGGTGCTTAGAAGCCTACAAAAGCATCTTCCTTGAGGGATCAGTTGTACTAGTAATTTGTAGAAATAATTATTCCTATATTAAAATAAATATAGCAGTGTCATGGAGCAAAACACAAAATTCCCATGGATTTTCGCAATCAAACACAAGATTTTTAAAGGAAAGTCACACACATAGCAGGACAATTCAGGTCATTG
Source organism: Pteropus alecto (assembly GCF_000325575.1). NCBI lineage: Eukaryota > Metazoa > Chordata > Mammalia > Chiroptera > Pteropodidae > Pteropus > Pteropus alecto. Next base: position 60,649,101 of record NW_006494614.1, on the reverse strand, counting down.
CCCCATAATCCAGATTGCACAAACTCTCCTTTGTACTTTTCAGTAGGACAAGAGGGAAAAAAATTTAATGCAGAGCCAGCCTCTGGGGGCACTAGGGCAAGCATGGAGCCTGGATGCCACCTCGTGTTCACGTGGGATATGACAGCCAGGTCCACGCCACCTTTGGGAATGTGTCAGATTCCAAGGTGGACATCCCCTACCCCACCCCCGCCAGCCCATTTCAGCAGCTGGGATCCCTTTTGCTTAATGAGTTCATTTGGCTGAGGTGGAGCCTCCCGCCAATGTGGCCTCAAGAGTATCTGTGGGTTTATTACCCCAAATCTCCCTAGAACTCTGATTCACGAGCCCTGGATCAGTGCAGAGAGGTCTGTGCTTTCCACCAGTTTCCCAGGCAACCTGGGAATGAACACAATGGTTTGAACCTGCACTTGAATTGCCTGGGGCAGATTTTAAACCTTACAGATGCACCTAGGTTAAGGCCCATGCTTCAGTGCCTTTAGTTGCCCAGGTGACCCTAATGTGTGGCCTGGGCCGAGACACACTGGAATGAAGCCTTGTGTCATCCCGAAATTCCTAATAAAATGTCAGTGTCTCTGGGAGAGATGCCCAGCTCTTAACATGGCTTCTTAGTCAGGTGATCAACCCTTCTGGCATCCTGGGACCAAGATGTTCCGAGATATGTAAGTTGCTACACAGATATGTTCTGGGCTTGGTGATTTTGTTCTACTCCTGTGAGGGCTTTGTCAGGAAACCCTACATGTCCTGTTTTTGGCTTCTTTCAAAAAATTGCAAAATACCTCAGCTATTTCTACCATAGTAACTGGCAGAATTAATCAGCTAAATGACACTAGAGATGGTGGGCTTTAGTGCTAAAACTGGAAATGTCCAGGAAAACCAAGAAAATTGGTCACCCTTATCCTCAGACCTGCCTCAGACTAGCAATAATTGGAGCTGGGCCTCCAAGGGTGCATCTTGGAGAGCAGCAGCATCAGGTCCTTAAAGGCATCTGTAATTAATTCCCCAAGGATGACAGTCATGCTTTCCACATTTCTCCACAAAAAAAGGCCCTGATGGCGCACTGGGCTGAATGTGGTACTCATACCTCGTATGGAGGAAATGGGGTGCCTAACACCCTTCCCAAGACAAGGTGCTGCTTGCAAGGTAGGGCAGGAAAGGACGGCTCTGGAAGTAACTGGTCAGTGGGAGAGCAGTGAGCATCTCTGAGTCTAGCTGGTTTTGTTGTTGACTTTTGGTTTGGTTTGGGACAGAGAGAGGGACTGTTACAGTGCAAAAGATAAAAAGCCCCTTCAAGGTTGACTCATTTCCAGAGTTTGGACATGTTTGTTTAGTCAAAAAACATTTGCTGAGCACCTACTATGTGCCAGGAGTTGTACAAGATGCTCAAACAAAAACAGCAACATGGTAGGTGTTGACAGGCCAATTGGGATTTGAATCCCAGCTCTGCCATTACTGGCTGTGTGGACCCTGGACAAGTCACTTCTGTGTTCTTGTCCCTTAATCTGTAAAATGGGGAGAATAACCTCACAGCTATAATAAGGAAATAATGCATGCAGGGCAGTAAGCCAGGACTGGGACCCTGAGTTGGTGACAGTCCACTCAACCCCTTGCCAGCCTACTTCAGAAATAAAGTCCTGTGCACTTTGACTTAGGGTGCAGTGGTGCCAGAAGCTACTTGCAACTGGCTCTCAGGCACATTTTTTCCAGCGTTGTAAGTCTACATCACACCCTTGTACATTATGTTTTGCTTTAAGCATCTGTGCCAAGTCAAAGTCCATGCAAATCATCCCTGGTGGTGAAATAAAGTTTCCAGCCTGCAGAGCTGGCACCTGCAGCAGGATGTCCCTGTGGGCCAGAGGATTCTGGAAGAAGACAGAGAAAGGGCAGCTGAAGAGGAAATCACAGCGAATGCCTGGTGAGCAAATGGTTTGGCCAGAGCCGTCCCGCAAGTCCCCTGCCTGTGGGTGAAACACTGCTATGAGCAGAAACATGTGAGAGGAGGATGCGTGAACAAATGTGCGGTCCCTGCCTCACCCTCTGGGCCGGAGGAAGTTGCAGAACAGCACCCCGCC
>NW_006494614.1:60644642-60646983 GCF_000325575.1 Pteropus alecto | reverse complement strand
CCTCAGTTTGCCCTGGTACCTTTTCTGATTGCCCTACCCTATGAGCAGGATGGGTTAGGTCTCAGCGCACCCTCTGCTGTCCAGAACTGAGAATGCAGCCTACTGAAATACCAAATCTAAATCTAACAAGACGCAGATCCAATTGCATTATTTCAGATGCCTGCAAGGCATCTGAGCTCTGCTCTGGGACGGGAACTGTGGCTGAGAGGTGATAAGAACACGAGCACAAATTAACCATACCTCAAATGGGCAAAGGACCTGAACAGACATCTTTCCAAAGAAGATATACAAAAGGCTAACAGGTATCTGAAAAGATGCTCAATGTCACCAGTCATTAGGGAAATACAAGTTAAAAGCACAATGAGCTATCGCCTCATGCCTGTTAGAATGGCTATTATCAAAAAGACAAGAGATAATAAATGGTGGGGATGTGGAGAAAAGGGAGCCCTTGTGCACTACCGGTGGGAATGCAAATTGGTACAGCCGCAAGGGCAAACAGTACAGAGGATCCTCAAAAAATCAAAAATAGAACTACCATATGATCCAGATGCCACATCCAATTTGTGGATCAAGTCAGTATCAAACGTGTCTGAGAGTTACAGGAACAGTACTGATAACTCCTTATGCCTAGGGAAAAACTGAAATTTTGAAGTGAAATTAGATACGATAAGATAATAATGGCATCAAGTTCTGAAACCTTTCAAAGCACACAGAAGACTTTACGGAAACTCAAAAGACAGCACTATCTACTCCTACTAACCTAATAACAGCTGTTCCCCTTTAATACCAACGTCAAAGGTAAATTAAAAATAAATGTTCAATTTATACCACTGTTCTTTTTTAAAAGAAAAAAAATAACCATGCCACCAATGGTGACCCTCCTTTTCGGAGAGCACTCTAACACCTGGAATACCTTGGGCTTCTCAAAGCCCCACCTGACAGCCTCTGAGGAGGTCACACAGACACCCTTCAACAACCCAGGACTTGCTACCTGCTACTCTCCACCTGCGTCTGGGCTTCTCAAAAAATTATGCTTAGGATGATCCTGCACGTGTAAAAACTAACTTGGCTGCTGCTGTGGAATGAACTGCCACTGCTGGGGTGAAGGAGCCTGCTGGGATGACTCACAGAGAAAGTAACCAGGACACAGATAGGAAGCAGACAGGACACCGGAAGTAGACGAAAAGAGCTCCTTTCTCCTCCAGTTTTCCAAGCTCCCTGAGGGCCCTTAGTGAGAGAGGCCAAGCCAGCTGGCCAAGCTAAAATACAGTTTGCAGCATTCAGGTGCCAGCATCCATCAGCCAGTATGGAAAGGCAGGTTTGAAGCTGAGACACAATAACTTACCTGGCACAGTCCATCTCTCAGGCTACTCAACGACCATACACATTGCTCTACACATTTATGAACCTCAATACAACACAAAACGAGTCTACATCCTCACCAAATAAGATGCAAATATCCTTCATACAAAGGAAGATGTTCCTACTCTCACCCTAAAATGAGGACTAAGACCGACACTCATAGTAGATATCCCCGGGCTGTGTGAAATACTGCTCAAATTCAGGCACAGTCCCATCTGAATATCCTGTTACCTAACGACTAAATTATAAAATAACTTCCAACAAACTTGTATAAAATAATAAGGAGAAAGGAGGCCAAAAAGAAAATAACAGTTAATACATACACAGGTACACACACACGCACAACAACCAAGGAAGAAAAGATGCATAGGTGCTGTAGTCCTCATTTCTGAGACTAGTCATGAAGCCATAGTTGATATCCATAAATTCCTTCTTCCTCTACCCATTCTGTTTCTCCTTCGCCCACACCCAGGCCTCAGCTGGTCACAGCTCTTCGCCTCTTGGGGTGGCCCAAATCTTCATTCATGCAGGGTCTGAATCCTCAGTAGGCCTGCCTTTTTGTTGTTATTGTAAACTATTTTTTCACATTAACTTTTACTATTGGACTTGGAAGTTGTAAGAGGTACTCAAGAGAATCCCTGGATTCTAGACATAGCTTTCCTCATCCCACTATGTAGCACAAACCCAATTCCCCCCAGCAATCAGGATAATTCATCCTACAGAGAGGAGTAACCCCCCCTCCTCCTGTTGGCTCAGAGGAGTAACCCCCCCTCCTCCTGTTGGCTCATGAGATGTCATACAGTGTGGCAGTCTTAATTTCCAGTTTGTTAGAGCCACCGTTGTGTTTCCCTCTGGAATCAGAACTCCAAACCAGAAGAGAGAATGTTTAGAAATAGGAAACAAGAATCCTGCCAGTATGTTATTTATTAGGTCTGACAGTGAAAGGAGCCACTCCCCGACCTGCCCCTTGATCCCTGAC
>NW_006494614.1:60633109-60644602 GCF_000325575.1 Pteropus alecto | reverse complement strand
CACAAATCAGTCTCTAATTAAAAGCACAGTTTTAGTACAGAGGTTCCTCAAAAAATTATGAATAGAGCTACCATATGACCCAGCAATCCCTCTCCTGGGTATATATCCCCCAAAATTGAAAATATTTATCCATAAAGATTTATGCACCCCTACATTCATTGCAGCGTTATTCAAAATAGCCAAGACATGGAAACAACCTAAGTGCCCTTCAACAGATTATTGGGTAAAGAAAATGTGATACACACACACACACACACACACACACACACACACACACACACACACACACAATGGAATATTACTAAGCCATAAAAAATGATGACGTATTACCATTTGTGACAACATAAATAGAACTTGAGAATATCGTGCTAAGTGAAGTAAGTCAGACAGAAAAGGACAAGAAACATGATTTCATCCATATGTGAGATATAAAACAGAAAGCAAACAAAACAAACTCAGACGTAGACAACAGTATGATGGTTACCAGAGGGGAAGGGGAAGAGGGGGAGGATGAAGAGGGTAAGGGGGGTCAAACATATGGTGACAGAAAGACATTAGATCTTAGGTGGTGAGCACACGATGCAATATACAGATGGTGTATTATAGAACTGTACATCTGAAACTTATATTAACAAATGTTACCCGCCAAAATTTAATTTTTTACAAAGTATACTTTTGTATGAAAGTTAAGAAAGTTAGCACGCTCCTTGACAAGAGTAGAAGAGGCCCTTAGGCCTCACAACATGTTGACCATTAAGGCATTGCCACCTCCTTCATGGCTTTTCCCACTTCTGGTCATACATCCAAAAGAACTGAAAGTTGGGACTCAAACAGATATCTGTAAACCTGTGTTCATAGCAGCATTATTCACAACAGCCAAAGGTGGCAACAACCCAAATGTCTGTCTGTTGATGAATGGACACACTAAATGGGATGTATACGTAAAATGGAATATTATTCAGCCTTAAAAAAGTAAGGACATTCTGACACATGCTACTACATGAACGAACCTTGAGATCATTATGCTGAGTGAAATAAGTCATATACAAAAGGTCACATATGATTCCACTAATATGATGCAGGTAGAGTGGTCAAATTCACACAGACAGAGAGTAGAACATTTCCAGGGGCTGGGGGCAGTGGGGAATGGGAAGTTATTGTTTATAGGTAGAGTTTCAGCTTGGGATGAACAGAAAGTGGTGGAGATGGATAGTGACGATAGTTGCACAATGTGAATGTACTTAATCCTACTGAGTTGTACAGTTAAAAATAGTTAAAATTATAAATTTGTCATGTATACTCTACCACAAAAATTTAAAAGCATATACTGCATCCTGTAAGATGGAATCCTATCTCGAGAGCATTATCACCCAATGGCCCCCCACTGAGCCTTCAGAAGGCCCCTTCCATTAGGCCAGCTGCTTCAAGGTAAAGGTGGTATGTGGTAAAACCAGTGAGGTCCATGGGCGTGAGCCCCCTGCCACATGAACAGACCCAGACAGTGCCATGTAGGGGCTCAGCATTGATCTTGGCTGTTGGCAGATTAGGCACTTGACATCAGTGGCGACCAAGTCAGCCTTTGGGAAAGGAAGCCAATGTGTGGGGCCCACGTGTGGGGCCCATCTGTGGCCTCCATCCCTGCCACCATAGCGGCTTAGTCCACGGACTCATTGAACAAACACAGAGGTGCCATGGGGAGAGCCCCGCCAAGCACCATAATTTTCGTTGACTGCTTTAGTTCCTGAGCATTGCTCACACTTTCCTGTTTCTATGTCTCATAACCCAGAGATTTCAATGTGTTGGATGGATGTTAATCCATTACAGTGAGTATCCTCACTGAGCTCAAATTCACTTTCCTGAACTTCTAGGAGGTGTGGTTCTGCAGTATGGGTCCATCTCAGAGATCAGCCCAAGAGGGTGTCAAGACTGAGAATGCTCTAGCCCCTCTGGACCTTACCAAGGGCCCCTGCATTCACCTGCTGTTGGAACGAGCAGCCCTCCCAGCCTCACCGGATGGTCCCGCTGGGCTAACTTCCCAGGGAAAACCTTGGCTACCATGGGGTCTCAGTTCTCAAGTCCATCAGCTGAACCCTGCTTCCCTCTGCTTCCTCTGGCACTGAAGCAGCTACTGTGTATGGCTTGTAGCTTTGATTGATTTGTCCTCACCCATTTGTATTTTGGGAATCATGTAGGAATATAACAACTGATTTTCTGATATGTCAATAGGGTTTTTAGTTTTGCTATCTAACTAGTTTTTATGTGGGGATTCACAGAAATTCAAAAAGTATGCCACCACAGCCTTCATATTTCCATAATCCCTTTCCCCTTGCTTTTAACTGTTCCCCCACCCCAACCCCCAACCCCCAATTGGTCATCATCATTTTTGCTGTTGTATTCAACTGATGTTTGAGTGGATTTGCCTTCATGGTTCCCAATCCCTTGCTCACCTTTCCTTCTTCTCTCAGTAAGGACCTGTTAGTAATAAATGCTCAGTCTTCACCTGAATCTTTTTTCCCCTCTGCTCTCGGTTTATAGTTTAGCTGATTATATCATTCGAGATGAAACTATTGTTCCATGGCCTTCTGGCTTCTAGAGTAGAATTTCATGTCCCTTTGTAGGTAATGATTTTTAAATTCTACAGTGTAGAATTTGTCAGCTGGTAATATAAGGTGAGCACTGAGAGGCAAAAATAAAAATAGCAAAAAAGGACAAAGGGATTTTAAATGGCAAGGAGCTCAACAAGCGTTAGGTGTGAGCGGCAGCCAGACACAGGTCTTGCAATAGCCCCACATGGAGATGTAGTAGCAGGAACTCTCACTCTGAGGAATCCCCACCTGAGGCCCACTCCTGGGGGCACAAGGACCCCTCTGGCCTCCAGGGAGCTAAACCAGGGGCTATTCCAACGGTCTTCTTGGTGTTTCTCAAAATCCTGCCCCAAATTCATGCCACAAAAAGAGCCACAATATTCTCCCTGAAAACCGACAGGAAGCAGTCCAGGGGCTAAATGAGCAAACAACGCCCACTCCCACCTCCCCGCTCCTCCACCCCCTCCGAAAAGAGCTCACCCCACCCTCATTCCAGTGGTCTGTGAGGCCCCTATACTCAGCATCTGCGCTCTCCACTCTCACCCCCACATCCTTCTACCCCTCACAGAGCTCCAGATCAGGTCCCAGGCCCTACTGAAGTCTCTTTAATTCCCTGAACAAGCTCTGTCCTGCCTCAGGGTCTTTGTTTGTTTGCTGTCCTTCAAGTCTAGAACTGTCTCCACCCACCACCCCGGCCTCCACTTAAGCCTTGGCATGGATGGTCCCTTCTCATGCGAGTCTCAGCTCACGTTTCCTCCTCGATGAGACCTCCCCCATCCAACCTAAAAACGTTTGCATGCCAACCCAAACCCCCATCAGCTCTGAGGAGCACTGTTAAATCTTCTCATTATTTCACCCATTAATGTTTTGCTTGTCCTGTGAGGGTGAGGGCCCCAAGAGTCATGTTCACTATTACATCCCCATGACATGTAGACAATCGACGGTAAAGTAGACTCCCAGTTCAAGGATGGTGGGTGAATCTAACATCAACTGTCTGCTCCCTCCCAGATCCCCACTAAAATGACAGTCAACGGATTTTTTTAAGGCTTAAACCCACAAGGACAAAGAGAACTGAAGAGGACATGATAAGTCACATTTTGGAATCAGAAACCGATGTACAAGTGGCAATCCTCTTAGCAAGAGGAATCTCCTTAGAGGTTCCTCCGTGGTAAGAAGCCTGGAGAGCCTGATCACTCACTCCAAGGGAAAGTCCCAGGCTCAGGGAGGCTCCATTTGGAGCTATTACAGGATAGAAGCAGAGTTTGGGGATCAAAAGGACTTTCAAACACCATCTCCATCACTCACTCACTTCCACTCAGGTAGAACACTGCTTCCAGCCCATTCAGTTCCAACATCTACCCCGGGTAACAGCCCTGTCCTCTCAGGGTTGTTCTGAGACCGTGGTATTGGAGCGACCGGTCCAGGGTAGGTACACCAATGGTCATTTAAGCATCAAGTGATGGGCTAGGGGTGACCTTGGCCCAGGTCAGGCACCTCAGCCCCACCACAGGAGCCCACCCTAGGAAGGAGCTGAAAATGGCATCACCCAGCAGGAGACCTGAGCTTTGTAGCTGAAGCCATCCAAAGCCACTCTAGTCCCCGCAGCCAGACTCCCATGCCCCACAGGTCCTGGCATTTCCTCTTCCCTACCAGGCGGTGAGGGACTCCCTGGGAAGTCAGCTGGCCCTTTGAGAACAAGGGATCAAGGGCTTTCTAAAGCCCTAGGAAGATACTACAATCAGGGGCTATATTTAAACTGCTCTACTATCTAATGCCCTCCTCCTGCAACAGACCCCTGGTCAGGCTTTAGGGACCAACTTCTCATTCCACTTAGAGCTGGACTTCTCCAGGGCTACCTCCCACTCTCGCCTCATTCCTATACCAACGCTGCTGGGAGACTTCTTTGCACCAACATCTCTTGCAGCTTATTATATTCTAGGATTTGTTCTGCTTCTCCATGCAGGGATGTTAGAGCAGGTCAGAGAACAGGAGAGTAGGACAGCCCTACAGGGAACTTACCGGGGGCCAGGATAATGTTCCTTAAATCACTGCCTTACCTGGTTTTGGCTTTGTTGTAGTTTTTCAGATCAAAGGCTGAGAGTAGCCAGGGAACTGAGCAGACCCAGGGAAATGAGTCCGTCACTGAGACCTCCTGCTCTTTCCAGGCTCATGGTCTACCCACTCCAACCAACACATCAACAATTTCTAGGGGGGAGGGCCAATCCCAGAATAAAGGTGGCCATAGTGACTTCTGTCAGTCTGGACACTATGAAAGAATTTTAATCACAAAACTCTTGTCATAACCTAAAACATTTCATATGATGTCCCCATATACAATTTATTTTTGTCATTTCATTCATACCCAAAATATATTTATATCAGACACTTGGGAGAAACCTATTATGTTAAAAGTAACAGACACTTTCATTAGATCAAGAAGGAATCAACCACAAGGATGTCACGTAAACTGCTTATTTATTAGCATTCCAACTGCAAAATAATGGTTTCCAGTAAATATGCTGAACTGCAAGGAAATGACAGAACAAGATGAGGTTCAGATGCATGAATGGTGGGTTCTTATTTCTTCCACTCATTCTTGTCGTAGTCCCACTTGGCAGAGAAGCCCTGGATTGGGCTGACCTTCATGTCGAGCATCCTCTTGGTCTGCTTGGCCACCCACTCCTCTTCAAAGGTGTGCGGGATGGGGCCATACACTACAGTCCAAAACAACCTCATGAGGCAACACTGTCTTGACTAGTTGTTTCTAAGCCAATGTGCTCTATGGGTTAGGTCTTCCCCAAAACACTGGCAACCAGGTCAGTTAAGTCACCTGCCACTCAACACCCACACAAATGCACTGGTTTTGAATTCTGGACACTGAGAACTCTTGATAGTTCAACTATTCCTTTGTTTATAAGTTAGCAGTTATATACTTAAGCTAAAATCAGAATGTCTTCTCTATAGGATATAGAGAATAGGATCTATAGGTTAGCAATGAGCAGAGAGTCAAAGGAGACTTGGGAGAAGATCAAAGACATGGGCACAGGTCTATTAACTGTTGTCCATAGTCAAATCACAACAAATTACACCTACTCAGAATGGGAAGATACCTATTCTGCCTGGAAAGAACGAACCCAGGAGAGGCAGCACTAGAATGTTAGGGAAGTGATGTTGGAGTGGGCAGGCAACCCCGACAGTAAGGGGAAACGGTTAGGTCTGAAGACCCGGAATTCTGGTTGCGATAAACCAGAATTCTAAACAGCTGAAATAGCCCTTCAACGAGTAAGAGTTCTCTTCTCTTTGATCAAACCTTCACTACATCTTCTTCTGATAACTGACTAGTGAGCAGACAAACGTCTGCTGAAAATGTGTGCTGTACAAACTGAAAAGTAGCTCGCTACTAAGCAGCTATGGCCCACCATGAATAAATGATTCTGGCTTATACTTCAGTTCACACAAGCCAATTTCACACACCTGGTCAACAATCATGGAATAGACCCCAGATTAGAGTCCCTGTCCTATGAAAGCCACCCCACAGCCCACTCCTGGGCACTCAAGGATGGAGCTAGCTATGCTGGCTAAATCCAGGTCTTATGTGATTGAGGGCTTTTCACCTGAGAGTCACTCCAGGCACATGGTCCCTTCTTACTTCTCTACTCACCATAATGCTTCTCCCAGATCAGAACGAGAGCGGTGAAGCCAATGAAGAACATGGCGGTGCCCACAACTGTCTTCCACTCATTTGTGCTCCTGTTCATTTCAGCAAAGCTCTCATTGAACTTAATGCGATACACTGGGAGCAGAAAGAACAGCTGTTTGCAGGAATAACGACCACCAGGACCAACCACTCCCTTGTCCTCAGTGCTCCATCCTTTCTCACCCCAGCACTACAGAGGGGTGAACATGGCATTGAGAATATGATTGAGGCCTGTGGCTGTAACACACTCACGCACATGCTCACATGTACACATGTTCTCATACATGCACATAGGAGTGAAGGAGAAAATGGAGTCTGTTTTGGGCCAAAAAAAGTTTTTAAATTTTAAAAATGAAATTCTTTCTTCTCCAAATTACAGTATAAGGGTCAATTTAATCACATATTTTCATTTCTCCTTCATACATGACAATGTTTTGCTGATGTCCTGTCAATAATTTACAGTAAACTCAGTCTCACCCAGCAGAGGCACTAATACGCTGCATCCACACGCTACACACTCAACTGACCCACACTCAGCTGCTCTGTGTCCAGGTTCCTGTTCCTCCCCAGGGGCCAGTGCCCCATAAACACAAAAGGGCCTGGGCAGAAGTCCACCAGCCAAGCAAGGAAAGTGGGCCCTGGAGCAGCCTCACAGAAACACAATACACCGACCCTCCCATGCACGCTGGTCTCTGGGCAGCACCCCAGCACTCACAGTAAACACGCTTTCACACAGTGTGCCTGTCTTTTCCTTCAATACCCACATTCAACTTTTTCATCAATGGAGAGGCTGCTCCAGGGGCTCTTCTCCTTCTCTTTCAAGGCCTTCTGGCTGGCGGAAAGATTCTTGATATGGGTCACATCAGGCAAGGGATAGTCACGCCGGTCGACATAACTTGGGAGAGCATAGTCTTCACTCTTCACAACACTCCCTAAAAAACACATTGGCTAAATATCAGAAAATTCACATAGGTTCGGAGTTTCAAAACAAAGTAGTACTTCTAAAAACCGAAATAAGCACATGTATGCACCCCCTGAAAAGCTCGGTCATGTAGACACTGTTCAAACAGCTGAAGGACTGTCATGTGGAACAAGGAGCGGGCTTGTCCTGCGTGGCCCAGACAGCAGAATGAGGACGGTAGGCAGACAGCCAACAAGAGCACTTTTCATCACAGCCAAACAGAAACCTGCCAGGAGCAACCGCTCACAGAGGCAGCAATTTCCGCTACTAACAGTATTCACAAAGAGGTCAGACAAGGGCTCTCAGGGTTCCCTGCCCTGGGCCGAGACTGAACTAAACGAAGGCCCTTCTGCGAGTCACTTGAACTAATGAGGAAGAACAAAAACAATTAAAACTCATAAAAGAAATAAGTTCAAAGCTCAGAAACAAAGTCATATGAAAAGATGGTTACTACATCTGTTTATCATAGCAATAATAATAATGATAATAACAACAACAACAACCTGTGTCCAAGAGAGGATGGAGTTAGCTAGCTCCTTAGAAACATGTACCATAGAGCCATTTGTTCCGTCTGTTCAACAAATGTTTGCCTGCTATATGCTAAGCATGGTTCTAGACATCTGGGATCATTAGTGAACAAAACAGATTCCTATCTACTGGTGACTATATGCTAGAAGTAGGAAACAAACAAACATAACAGACACATAAATTAGAGTATGTTAAGAAATGAGCCTCTGGAAAAAAAGAACAGAAAAAAGGAATAGGGGTACACATAAGGCAGGAAAACATTAAAACAGTAAAGAGAAAGAGGTAGACCTGTGTGCTCAAAATGGAAAAACAATCACGTACTCATCAAGTCACAGAACAATATCAAGGTTGTTTTGTTTTACTTTTTAAAAATGTAAATCATGTATATGTACTTACATGTACATATAACTAAAGACACAAAACTCTAGGCAAATTACACTCAAGTTGTTATCAGGGGAAGACAAGAGGATGAAAGGGAGATTTCTGCTCAAATAGAAATTTTAGTTCCTTAAAATGCATACCCATGTATTACCCCAGTAAATGTAAATAAGAAAAAGGTTCAGATAGCAGGAAAAAAAGAAATATTTTAATTTTTAATTAAGGTTTTTCCCACTGATAAAAGTTTTTTCAATTTCCATCCAACATCTGCAAAAAAACTTTATGATCCAAACTGGTACAGAGGTATGAAGTCCTGCAAAAATGCTTCACCTCTATTAGTTTAGTCCCAATGATTAAAATCTCCCAAATCATGTTACTAGTGAAATAAAACATTCAGCCTTAAGCAAAGCAGTATCATTTCTCTAGATACTTATCTTTGCCATGCAAATGACTGGGACATTTATATATCTATACTCGACCTTAACCCAAAAGGATTTGAGGTGAAAAAGGCTAGAATTATTTTCCAATTTTACAATTCTAAGATTCTATTAAAATAAGTAAACTAAAAATAATGGTTATACATCAGCACACAGCTTACACATGAATCATCAAAAACAGATGTAAATTGGGGTGATGAGAATGTTCTAAAATTGATTGTGATAATTATGGTACAACTCAAGGACTGTACTAAAAAACCACTGAAGTGTACACTTTAAAAAGGTGACTATGTTATATGAATTTCATCTCAACAAAACTTATTATAAAGATGTACAGTCATGCACCACATAACAATGTTTCAGTCCACGATGAACCACATTTCCAATGGTGGTCCCATAAAATTATGGAGATGAAAAATTCCTAATAACACCTAGTGATGTCGGGGCCATTAAACACTATAGCAATTGTTCACATGTTTGTGGTGATGCTGGTGCACACAAACCCACTGCACTGCTAGTCATATAAAAGTTCAGCACGTACAATTATGTACAGTACATAATACGTAATAAATGACTGTGATTAATTTATGTATTTACTATACTTTTGTCATTATTTTAGAATGTACTCTTTCTACCTACAAAAGTTTGCTGTAAAACAGTGTGCCATGCTACACCAACAGCAGCCTCGCACATCCCATGCTTACCCAGTCTCTTGATTGCATTTTCTCTTGTACTTGATTTAATCTCGTTTTGTGCAGTAACATGGTATACAGGCTTGTAGCCTAGGAGCTAAAGGTTACACCACAGAGCCAAAGGGTGTAGTAGGCTGTAGTAGCCAGCGTTGTGGAAGTACACTCTACGACAAAATTGGCCAATGACACCTTTGCCAGAATGTATCCCAGTCGTTAAGTGGCACATGACTGTAAATGCTCGTAACCTTGGAGCACTCTTAGGCATAACACTGTATTTTCTAGAACAACAACAACTAATTCATGATCTCAGAGCTGCCAGGGGTTCTTTAGCTCTTTAGGCTTGGTCCCCCAGCAAATGGGGGTGGGAGAGCAAAGGTCAACATACCAAACTTTCCTTTGAAAAAGAGAGAAAAAGCAAAGATTTTGCATTCTAGTGAATGTTTTATTGTGTCTATCCTCAACCTGAATGGATTTTTGGCTGAGCCTCTGCTGAGGACATGTGGTGAATCTGAGCTCCCCTCACAATCAGATGTGTCACCCCATAAATATCCAAAGTAACAGTGGCAACTACCGATGGCACTCCATAGTGTTATCATTTTATGTGAAGAACAGGTTCATGCATTCATTTATCACTTGTATAATTAAAAGTTAAAAATTAAAGAACAAGACTTGTCTAAGAGACTGCAGTTTTCTCCATCTGCCTATTATGTGCTGGAGATGCAGCCATGAATAAGACAGGCCAGGTCCCTGGCCTCAAAAAACCTGCACTCTAGAGGCAAAGACAGACAATATTCAAACACAGACACAAAACCAACAGTACATCAGTGCTCTAAGAAACAACAGGGCAGAGTGATGATGTAGGATAGAGCATCTTCAGCACAGGTGGTCAGAAAAAGCTATTCTAACCTGCCTGATGTATGTGAGGAACAAAATACTGTACCACTGGTTGCTGGGACTGTGAGCAAACAGGGAGGGCTGGTTGGGTTGTTTGCTTTTTGAGTATGATGTGAAGAGATCAGAAAGACCAACTGCAGTTCTTACTCTAGACATGAGAAGCCACTGGAGGGTTTCAAGAAAGGACCTGCTCTTACTTTCTCTGCCAAAAACAATATCTAAGAGTAAGTCATAGCCAATACTACTATAAGCAACGGAAGCTAGCTTCCTATAAAAGAGCAAAATGACCAAAGGAACATGAAGAATCTTTGGGGGTGATGGAGACATTGTATGTTCTGACTAGGTTCATTGTTATACACTGAGCTTACCAAAATCCAAAGAACGGTACACCTAGAAAAGATAACTTTTACTTTCCGTAAATTGTACCTCAAACAAACAAAAAGCTAAGTAAAACTATCAGCAAAGCCAAAATAGAAATAAAATGTAATCCTGTAAGTGACTCCCTAGGCTTTTAATGAGGAAGTTTTTTTTTCCATATTAAACAATTTTTCTTTATTACATATTCATTTAAATAACAGATATTTCGATACTTTCACTAAAATGATGTTTTAGAGTCTATGTCTACAGTGTAATCCTGGACAACAGGATTATAGAGAAATTTAAAACAGTATCACCAATTTCAAGGGAAAACTCACACATAAAGCTGTTTGGTAATAGAGGTCACTGGTTATTGAGCCCCTAGATACATAAAGCTTGCTCTCCAAGTTCATCATCCATCACTCAAGCTTTGCACTTGACCCCTCAGTAACACACCCTGCCATGCTGATTTGCATTTTTTCCTTTTGTTTACTTTCCCTCTGCCTGGAATGCCAATCCCCTCTTGAACATGAGGTTAAAACTACTAGTCCTTTGGCAAAGCAAAGCCTTTCCTCCAGAACCCTCCCCTGAACTCTAGGCCAGGCTAAATGCTTCTCCTCAGGAGCCATCTGTTACTGAAACGCTGTTTTCATGTATCTGTCCCTCCCCAGATTACACACATTCTTGTGGAAAGATTTCGTATCTCATATTGTTTTTATTCTCAGTGCCTGACAGTGTCTAATACAGAAAAGATGCTTGATAAATGCAGAACTAAACTCGCTATGTGCCAAGCACTGAACTAGGCTCTTTACATATATATTTCAAGTTAGAAAACAGATTCTTAAACTTAAATAGCTAGTACAAGATAGGAGATTAAATCCAGCTCAGGCTAGGAAGTCGAAGCACACTCTCTTCCACTGCCCTAATAGTGTAAATGGTATTCAAGATAAGTGGTTGAGATTTT
>NW_006494614.1:60594174-60633099 GCF_000325575.1 Pteropus alecto | reverse complement strand
GGGGGAAGGAGGTCGTTAAAGTCAAGTATAATGGAGAATAGCTCTTGAAAGGGATGAAACTTGAACTTGAAAAAATGGGAAAGGAAGGAAAAGGAAGAAAATATCAGTACAAGTAAAGATCCAGACTAGTATTTAATATGATTCATAAATAATCTTTACTCTAGAACTACAACCCATTAAAACATTTATCCCTTCCCTAAAGTCTTTCAACAGCAGAATCAAGATCTTAGACATCTGTGTTTGAAACTCCAGCACAGGGCCTTACACATAGTGGGAGCAAAATGAAATTAGCTCAGCCTATTTAAAAGTAAGAAAAGTTACACTTACCGTGTGCTCGTACACACACCGAGGTGGAAATTGCTCGCTTGCCAATTAGGTTAAATACTCTGGTAGCCAACATTCTGAAAGATAAAAACATACACCTTTATGAATGAGGGCAAACACCTATCAGGAATGATTCTTTTTGCCCCCGTGCATTCTAGAAGTCAGTGCAATTCTTTTGTTTTCTTCTCCCCAATGTAAATGACCCATTCTTCACTACTGACTCTGAATTCACAAAATAACCTAGGATGAAGTTTTTCTTAGCAGTAAGCACGACTTTATGAAAATTCATTATAAACCAAGTGCCATACTTTATACACACTTCAATTAGTAGAAAATGGGCTTTCTTAAAAAAAAAACAAGGGGAAAAAACTTTAATAAAGAGACTGAAAAATCTAGAAAGGTAAAACACTGTGCTGCCATGATGGGCTCCAATGATTGGAGGGAAAAGATAACAGCTCACAGGAACTGCGGCATGCACTGCATTCAACTGAGTTATTTGGTTAAAAATCGAATACGTGCATAGCATTGAAAAGGGAAATTAATCAGGGAGAAAGGCTGAAAATATGGCCCTGATCCAATTACAACCCCTGCGAATAACGGATGACCTGGATGACCCACGTCTCCCTTAGGCCCTTCCAGATTCAGGTCCATCTTCCCTCCTTAACTGGGTCGTTCAGGGCTGTGGACGATGAATAGGTTCCCCAACACATTCAGAAAATACCCCAATTAGTGCAGCATAAACAGAAGCATGACGTCAGAGCTAAACTCGCTCCTGTCTCGCTTTTCTCCCCCAGCCTAGCCCGCTGGCGGGGAAGCAGAACGCCTCTCCCAGAGTCCGTTAAACCCGGGGCGGTCGCGCAGTCACCGTTTTAAGGGGTGAGGGCCAAGGCTGCAGCGTAGGCCTCGGGGCCGCCTCCTTGAAGGCCAGCAAGACGACCTGTCTCTTGAGCCAACGCCCTTCACCAGCGGGCGCTCCAAGGTCAGAACCCGAAACCAGACCGCGGTCAGGTCAGAGCAGGTGGAGCCCGGCAGGATGCTTCTGGGCGGCACACAAACAGCTACCCGGCGGCCCCCGAGTCTGGAGCCCCCAAGGGCTGACCTCAATGTCACCAGGGTCTGAGGCCCAACTGCCGCTTCTTGCAGGCGCTGGGCCGCCAGCACTGAGGGTATCTCCCGGGCCCCCAACCTCCCGGGTCTCCCGGGGGCGCGGGCCAGGGGCCGACTGCCTCACCTGCCGCCGCCGCTGCCGCCACCGCAGCCACGCTCGATGTGCCCGCCGCGACCTCCCTCTCCGCCCCGGCTCCTCGCGACCGGAAGAGAGCGAGGCCGCGCCGCGGGGCACCACGGGATCTAGGAGGACTCCGCCCCTGCGCCGGGCCGCGCCGGAGGTCGCTGGAGCGGAAGGAGGGGAACGCCGCGAATGTCGTAAAACGCGGGGCCGGACTCCTTTCCGGCGGCGCCGGGCGAGAAGCGCGAGTAGAGTCTGAGGCGGGCGCTTCGGCTTTCTCCGGCCAGAGCTGGTGTCCGAGGACCCCAGTCCGAAGCGGGACTGAGCCTGAGGGGGTCTCCGTCAGTCGCGAGGCCACGCCAGGCAGCCGCCCCCTCATCCCACTTCTCCACTGAGGCGCCGCGCGGCTAGGCAGCGGATCCAGGCCTCAGCCAGCGCCTAGGGCCTCCGGAGCCCTCCCGGGCTCAGCATGCCCGGGATGAAGCTAACCACCCAGGCCTACTGCAAGATGGTGCTGCATGGCGCCAAGTACCCCCACTGCGCCGTCAATGGACTACTGGTGGCCGAGAAGCAGAAGCCGCGCAAGGAACACCTGCCCCTGAGCGGCCCGGGCGCCCACCACACCCTCTTCGTGGACTGTATTCCCCTCTTCCACGGCACCCTGGCCCTCGCTCCCATGCTGGAGGTGGCCCTCACCTTGGTAAGCATGCGAAGGGCGCCTGGCTGCCCCTTGGAGGTTGGCTTGCGGTCGGCTTCCATTTAGCCCCAGCTGGAAGCCGACAGGTGCCCGGCGGGAGCCTAGAACCCAACCCCTGAGGTCGCCGTGAAGATGAACGGGATGACTCACGAGAGCGCGTAGATCTTTGCCCGGCACTTGGGAAGCGCTCCGCAGGTGACAGCTCATAGTAGCGGCAGCACAAGAAGCCACTTTAACTGTTGTGGGTGTTTTAAGAGGTGCTTTAGGCAACAAATAATATATTAATTTTCTCAAACCAATAACTTTTATAGGAACAAGCCATCGTTAACAGGTGTTTACATTTGGAGTCTTAAGTCGCGCGAAGATTCGATGCGTTGGCATCTAAACGCTAGAATTTACTTCTCGAGCACCTTCACAGAGCCGGTTCCTCATCTGACATGAGTGTAAACGCTGTGGTTCTTTTGATGTTGGTGTTCTAGAGTCCCTGAGTTGAGACACGTTTAGAGAGAATGTTGACATCACAGGGGCTGCTCCCCTTGAGTGTGTGTGAGCGCTGTATAAAGAGAATTTGGTCCCGTTAGTGATTTATCTAGAATGCTCTCATGGTTTTAAAAGCTCAAGACTGTGAAATCAAAAAGCTGGAGCATTCGTTCCTTCTGTCCATCACACTTTCACGTGTCTGCTTGCAATGACTGCTTTGTTGAGGCACAATGGGGAAAAGACTTACAGGTAAACTGGCTGGTAATCGAATTCTAGGCAATAGTTTTTTGCGTTGTGATGCTCAATAAAGGAAAAAAGACCACCTGTAAATTCCAGTGAGTTGTTAAAACCTTAGAGAGAAATAAACTAGCCTCAGACCTGCCTCAGTACCTGAGCTGAGCTACTGGTTGTTGGTTTTTTTATTTTATTTTTTTTCACGTAAGTATAAGCTGATACTAAAAACATACTAGTTAATTCATGCAAAAGGTCGTTAAATTTGAGATGGTGTAGGTAGAAATCCTATCTCTATATCTCCCACCAAGTAAAATGAATCCATTTCATAATTTACCTGATTATGACACCCATGTAAATTCTTGATAAGCAGGAAGTTCCTTTGGGCAAACAGTCATGGCCCAAGGTTACTGGGCACATCTTTGAGTGCCTATTAAACCATCATTGTTTGGATTTCTTCTTATCTCTGGGCAGAAGATAGATAAGAAATAGATGACATAAAATCAACCATTTTAGCTCCTGAATGCACTGTTGGTACCAAAAAATCCATGGATCGTGCATGTATATATTTTAACACAAGTCTTTTCAACCAACTGTCTTAATTCTGTTATCAAGGGAATTGCAGGCTAATTGCATATATGTAGTGCATTCACTTGCAGGGAACTAGGCTTGCCAGTCGTATTAGTGCAAGATTATTTGTTTCTCCAAAAGTGCCATGCCTGTGATGCAAGAGGAATATGGTGTGGATCAAACACAGTACTTGCTTAGCAGTTGAACTTGTATCAGGCAGACAAGTACAATACTGAAGAATAGATGCCATATGTAGGGTTAAGCAGAATGTGGTGAGGGGTCTGAGAGAAAAGTCAGCTAACCGAGGATTGCAGAGTTAGGGAAGGCAGGTTTCCCAGAGAAGGGGACATACAAGTGGTATTCATTGGGGCAGCCATAGTAACCTAGGGGTTGGGGAGAGAATATTCAAGGCAGAGGACCAGCATGTGCTAAGACCAGGAGAAAATGAAGTGGGGGAGGAAGCAAGCTAGAGTGTAAAGGGGCCTGAGGTAGAGAGTTGAGCAGTGGACAGATTTCATAGATAACCTTGCAGATCACACAAAGGAGTTAGGGCACCTTCTGTCATGAGGACAGAAGGAAGCCACTGGAGGAGAGTTGCATGCTCAGACTTATGTCTTGGAGCAATTGTTCCAACCTGCAGCAAAGAGGGTGTTGGATACAGGAGTATGTATGGGACTAGAGACAGAGAGATGGCCTAAACTGGGGGAGAGCCAGAAAGGAGAATCCACAGGACTCAGTGACTAATCATAAGTGGATATAGGTAAAGGAAGCGAGGATGACACCTCAGTGTCTCACTTATGCATTGGGAGGACAGCGGTGCCTTTCACTGAGGGAAAAACGAAGATAACCTAGTGTTGAAAAGTGCATCTGGAGCTCAGAAGATGGATAGTCTAGAGATATAGACAGGAAACCAGTAGCTTCTCATTGACTTGAAGCCGTGCGAGGAGATCGGATTGACTAGTACAGTGTGTGGTATGAGGAGAGAGCCATGTTCAGAAGCCTGAGGAACTGTAGCTTTTCTGGAGTGAGTGGAAGCGTCGTCACAGGGTAACCGAGTGGTGAGAGGAATAGGAGGAAAAGTTCTGTTGATTTTAAGTCCATATAAAATCCTATCAAATTCCTAAGAGCATCTTAAAGACAAACTTGAACTGCCCTTGAAATTGTCAAAATATTACTAATTATTCTCATTCTTAAGTAACCTTTACAGAGTTAAAGTGTTATGTTCCCATTATAAGATATGAGTGTAATACTTGAGGTAATTAAATATACTAACTATAAACAATTGCATTTGAATCACCTTTACATGAATTTTCCCCAAGGAGCAGTGCTGTTTCCCAAACCACTTACCTGGGGAGGGAGGATGCCCAGAGGGGACCTTGACTCTTAAGATGGGCCCACTGCCTCCAGCTTATTGAGAAGGAAAGGGCACTGCATGGAAGCCCTATTCTTTTTTTTTTTTTAGGTTAATAAGGAACAATTAATAATAACCAGATTTTAAACAGGAATCTATAAAGGTTTTACTAATAAGGATTTCAAAATATGTAGTAATCTCAAACTCGGAAGACACCAAGTTAACAGATTTCCTCTTAGTTGAGGCCTGTCCAACCTCAAAGGACTGGTCCAGTCATGCTTTCTCTATTTTTAATTCCTCCTCTTCATTTACAGTATTGGTGGCAGCATCATTATGCAGATTGTCTAGAATGTCTTTGTTAAATCCATCTGACTTCTCTCTTTGATCCTCACCCATGTTAACATCTTCAGCTATCTGTGCTCTGGGTCTGTTCATTAACAAATCATTATCTAGGGACTACTACTATTACTCAGTAGCTTTGCCTGCCTTGTTTCCAAGGCCAGTTGTTTATTTCCCTCAATTCTTTGTTTTTGTTCTTCCATTAGGCTTCTACTTGACTCAGAAGCAAAGTTCTCACTTTCAGATGAGTTTGTCAAAAAGGGATCTAATTCAGTAGCAGGTACATCGTGGCCATTATTTTCCCCTTTCATCATTGCTAATAAAATCTTCATGCAAAATAGGGAGATCAAGACGAATTCATTTTAAACGGATCTGAACTTCCTTTTTATTTCCTAAATATTCAACTCTGTCAGTAAAATCCTCAAATTGCAGTTTAGGGAATAGCCTGTGTGCCCACTGCTCTGTGTATCTGATCAGTGTCTTCAGTCTTTACCCTCATGACCTTTACCTTTGAATTTTACCTTATCAAACATGTCTAATGCGGGAAGCCCTCTCTCTGAAATTAATTTCTGAGCATCCAGCTTGAGCATATTCCTTTTAACTGTTCTCTTTGGAGGTACAGAAATAGGTGCTCCTCTTCCTGGCTCTTCATCAGGTTCAGCTCCTTCACCATCTTCTCTCTCTGGAAAAGCTGGAGTTAGGAAAGGATTTGGCAAAGTTTCATCTTCTACGTACTCATAATCTGGTAGTCAGTCAATCACCTCACAAAGACTGCAGCGGCCACAGCACCATACTTGGTGCAGCGGATCAGAACTCCCTCTGTTCTGATCTTGCTCCCTCTGGGTCATTACACTCTGCACTTCAGACTCTCAGCTTCCAGCACTTCCCCCAAACTTGCCCTTCATTGTTTGAGTCTCTCATCCAGCAAAATTAAGTCCAAACTGGATTTTCTGCAATAGCTTATTTTCAACAGTAAAAACAAACTGCCCAAGTACTGTCCTTGCCAAACAATAGTGGTTTATGCTGTCATTGACCAAAATTTTGAATCATAGCCTCAGCATTTGACGAATGTGAAAAAGATGCCAATCGATTAAATAACCTTCACAGTACACTAATAAAGGAAAATTTACAATTTGAGTCCATCCAAAAATTTTGTTAAGGTATTTAAGTTTATATTATTCAGCTTTGACTTAGCAACTTTATAACCTAAAGGCAAAGAAAAATCTCAGCGCATGGAGCCATAGTTTATCAGTGTTATCTGCTATGGAAGATGTAATTTTAGTAAAGCATCTAAATCCATGAAACTGTAAACAAGGCCTTATTCGCATGGCTTTTTTCTATTTAGGGAATTTCATATTGTAATTATTTTCGGTAAGTGGGAGAGGCTGACTTGACATGTAGCCCATCAAAAGGCAACATCAGATTCCTTTGAAAGGTTTTTCACTGTAATTTTCCATTAAAAAAAAATCCTTGCATTTCTGGGTGCTATTTATGTTTTTTAAGTACTTACGCTTGCTATTTATCCTTAGAACCCTTTGACGTAGGTAGTGACAGAATTATTTCTAATAGCAAAAACCCATAAAATATTAGTAGGAAAATTAGCATAAACCTGCTGTTTCTCTAAGCCCTTTTTGTCCTTTCCCCTCTCTTTGATTTCCTAGCACTGTGGAGCAGCTTTCGATTACATTCTGCTCAGATGACTTTCTTATTTGCCGGTTGGCCTAATCACCATGATTTTGGTCCAGAATTCTTTCTACTACCTCAGTGTACACCTTCTCTGTGCTCATTTGCATGACTGCTGTCCTCTGGCCTTTTCCTAAGCCCCCTACTCCCTTCTGCCCCTTGTTTGTCTCCAGAACATTCGTATGCTAGCCTGGGAGGAGATGGCTGCTCTGGGTCTTCCTTTTAATTCTTCCCCTTGGCTTCTCCCTCTGTCCCCATCCCATCTACCTCCAGAGCTCTTCTTTCATTTATTCAGCTACTTTCTCTTCCATATAAAACTCATCATCCCACTCGAGAAAGAGCTTTTCTACTCAGTGAAATTAACAGCCCCTTTACTTTTAGCCTCCAAGGCCTGCTTATTGCTACAGATAGGAAGACTCACAGACAACCTCAACTTGTAAGTGGCAAGCCCTCCTCAGAGTGGCTTATTTTTATCAGTGCCCTGCCTTGCCTACTTTATGGCTGTTGTATAGTCTTGTGAAGTGGGTAATAGTGCCTTAAAAATTGTAAGGTGCCTCACATTTGCAAAAGTTCACAAGTTTACTAAGAAAAGCTACTATCTTTGTGCTGAGCCTAATTGGGAGTGAATGGGTTGAACCGAAAGCCTTTAGTAGTTTTGGTGTCTGGAACGGAATGAGTCTAAAATTGCATCGAACAGAGGGTGATGGGCTTAATGCCAAAGTAAGAGTGTCCTTTCTTTCTGAAAAGTAAAAGAAATTTCATGAGTAAATGCAGAATTTGGACCCTGTACTTAGTCAGTTTTATTAAGTTGACATTAGGTTTTCAAGGTGTTACCCTGAACTTTGGTTTTCATTTTGATTGTTCGCAGAATACATGACAGGAGTAGGGAATCATAGCAGCAAGGCAAGGAAAATAGAAATGGATTCACTGAGAACAGAGGTTAAACGGCTTCTCAGTTCTTTTGCCTTGCCCAGCCCCCCTCAGGAGGGAGTGAATTGCCTTTACTGAACAAGCTACCGCTTAAATCCACTAGGATTTTCATTAACAAGCCATTGGGCTTACTGCAGGAATCTGAAGGCCCTCAGGACCTGTCTTCCCCATCCCTACTCCAACCCCTGTCCACACTGCTCATCTTCCACACGCTGACTTTTACTCCACACCAGGTCACTCTTACCTGATAATATCCGGTATCATTTTCAAGACTGTCAAAGAAAACTCTTCCCCTCATTTGTTTACCCTGTCTCTGTGGACTCTGATCGCTGGTAGGGAGGCCTTAGTTAGTTCTCTATTCTTCACCTGGTGGCCAGTTGTGTCTATATCTAGATAGCTGTGGACAGGGGTTGGGGTGGGGATCCATACAGTTAACCTGGATATTCTCGTTTGAATCATTCAAAAGTGTCTAAAACTAAGCTAGAGCTTTTGTAACATGGTTCACTTTTAGAGTAGCCTCTTCAGAGAGTTCTGCTAGAAGTTCAAGGTAATGGCATTATTTTTCTGCTGGAATTTGGTTAGGCCCTTGAAGTTTTTCATACAGGAATTTGCCCTTCAGGTGAAGTGTAAGTAGAGGTGTGCAGTGTGTTTGCTGAGGGGCCCTGCACCCTTGCCTTCAGCCCAGGAAAGGAATCTAGGACCAGCTTAGGCTGCTCACTGAAAACTGCTGCTGGGGATAGTCAAGACGTCACCAGTAACATATAATTTATCTTATTTTTGTATTAAACAAACTGTGATCAGCCAAAAAATAGCCCCCAAAATGTCCATGTTCTAATCCCCAGACCCTGTGAATATGTTAATCTTACACGGCAGAAGGGACTTGGCAGATGAGATAAGGGTTTTGAGATGGGGAGATTATCCTATATTATCTGATGGACCCAGTGTAAGGATCCTTATAAGAGAGAAGCAGAAGTTCACTTAGAGTCAAAGATGTGATGACAGAGGCAGGGGTCAGAGTGATGCAGCCACTAGCTAAGAAATGTGGTGACCTCTAGATGCTAGAAAAGGCAAGGAACAGATTCTCTCCTAGAGCCTCCAGGAGTCGGCCTTGCTGACCCATTATAGACTTCTGACCTATAAGATAGTCTGTGTTGTGTTAAGCCACTAAGTTTGCGTAATTTGTTACAAAGGCAATAGGAAACTAGACAGCCAAACTTGGGACACATCTGTAGTTCTAACTCGGTATACAAGGACAACCCTCTGAGGACGCACTTAGAGGCCAATCTTTGATTAGAAACGAAGGCTGGGAGGGCTATACTAAAGGAGAGGCTAAGTTAGTGGGTCCAAGTTCAGGGAATGGGGCCAAATGCCACATTTTAAAGCTAGACTGTGCCCTTTGGTGCTACATAGAAATAAGTTGAGAAAAAAAAAAAAATGAAAGAAATTGCTGCTGTAAGCAGCAATAGAAAATTCCTGCAACCCATTCTTTTAAGAGATGATAGAAACAAAATATAAGTAATTTCGGAGTTATTTGCAGCAAAGTTACAGTGAAAAAGCCATTATAAATATTTTGGATACGTAGCCTTAATCTTTTGGGTGGATGACCAAAACATCTAATTGGTTCAATGAGCCTTGGTTTTGACCCAATATGGTAATTCGTGAGCTCTTAGGAGGCCAGAATTATTATTCTAATCCTTGTGTGAGCCAGGGAACCTTGGACTATAACGGTCTTCTAATGTCTGCTTTTAGTCATAAAGGAGACTGTCTGAGGTCCAATCCAGAGTTCAAGAAAAAGAGCAATAGGTTTATGTTTTTTAAAAAAAGGAAAAGGAAAAACATTTTTAACCAATTAATTCACTGTGAAAAAAGCAAGGATCAATTTTTTTTCCTCCTCTGCAGACTGAGAATAGAATTTATTGCAATGTATTATTAAAATTCCATTATAGCAAAACAATTGGGATGACCTTTTGTTTTTAATAATGGCATTAGGCCTGCAGGAAACGAAATCTGATGACAGAAGAGTGGCTTTATAAAATGTACAAAAAAACTTTCAAAGTCGGCCACCGTGCTCCCATTTAAAATCACGTCGCAGGGAATTGAGTGTGTGTGTCCCAACCTGTATCTGCCCCCCTGCACACATGTGCCTGTTTACTCCACATCCCAGTATGAAGGGTTTTTCTTGGTATGTTGGTAGGAATACCAAAATATAGTATAAAAAGACTTGATTTCAAGAGAGACTTAGATTCCCATTCAGGCTCTGCTACTGGCTATGCAAACTTAGAAACTCTGAGCTTTAGTTTGTTTATCTGTGAAGGATTGATTTAAATGATCTTAAGAATTTTTCAAGCCCCCTCTCCCACCTCCCCACGGCACCTCACCTGTTTAATATGTGTTGACATTGAGGCTTTCTGCAGAGACTGGGCGAGGAAGTTATTTCATGTCCAGCCCCACCCCTCCTGGCCATTACAGGGTCCTCATCTATGGGAAGACACGCCACCTCAGTGAAAATGAGATGAGAGGCCCGTGCTGCTTCTGTGCTTTCTCTGGCCTCACATGTTTTTCTGTGAATATCTGTTTTATTCTTGTAGCCTTTCTTCTGTGGAGAAGGATACAGGTTTATAGGCGTTCTGTGAATATCTGTTTTATTCTTGTAGCCTTTCTGTGGAGAAGGATACAGGTTTATAGGCATCTTGTCTCTGCATTGGGTGAGGGGAGGTCTGTTGTGTTTACTGAGACTTGATATTTAAGGAAAAATCATTTATCTTTTCCCAATTTTTGTTCCTCTTTCAGATTGATTCATGGTGCAAAGATAATAGCTATGTGATTGCTGGTTATTATCAAGCTAATGAACGAGTAAAGGATGCCAGGTATGTCCATGCAAAAGCCCTCTGTGGTCTGAAGGAACAATCATGTGACAGACTATCTCTAAGAGACAATCTCCAATGTGCTTTTTGACCTCCTGTAGGCTCAAGATATGAAATCTGTGACAACAAAATCCCTCTCCACCCTCTGTGCTTGTTTATAGTATTTGAGGGGACCTGTGGTATGGATAATTCCAAACAATAGAAAGTCTAAACATTTATATTAACTTCAAGATTCTGTTTTGTATCTTTTTTATTTTGCTTGAAGGCAATTCATATAGTGAAAGTAATAGTCATGGGCCTTCAATTTCAGTCCCCAGTCAGCTTTGCTTTGCTTCCCATTCCCAAACTAGGAATGAGGTAGAGCAGAGCATTACGAAAGAATACTGCTCTCGTTTAGGGTAAATAAACTTTTAGGCTTGGTGCTCTGAGAGTCTAATACTGTGATGAAAATGTGTTTGCTGCTTCCTTCATATTTGCTGCTGTTTTCATGCTCCTGGTTTCTTTCTCACTAATAAGCAAAGTGGAGAACTCTGCTTTATTTCTGCCTCATTCTTGGCCTCAACAGAAAAAGGTGACACACTGAAGTTAGGATAATTTGAGGAGGGCTTAATAAGCAGATACTTTCCAAAGGTGTGTACAGTACGTAAGAGAACTTATGAGTAGTGCAGTAACCCAACGCTGGTAACAAAAGTCAATACCATCCCTGGGCCTGACAGGATGGGAAGGAAAGAGTTAAGTAAAGAAGTCCACCTTGGGAAAGAATTAAGGTGTACACATTGCCAGTTATAAAAAGTCACAGATATAAATTACAGTATAGGGAATGTAGTCAATAATATTGTAATAACTATGTATGGTATCAGATGGATACTAGACTTATTGGGGTGATCACTTTGTAAAAAAGGTATAAAAATGTCTAATAACTATATTGTACACCTGAATCTAATATAATACTGTATGACAACAGTAATAGAAAAAAAAGTTTTTAAGAAAAAAGAAGTCTTCCTTAAGAGGAGCTGTGCCCTTTGGTCAGGGGACACACCTGGCAGCCAGCCTGATGTGACCTTACAAGGAAAGCCCGGAGGAGTTGGCGCCCTGACCTTCATCTGAGTTCCCCCCGCCAGGAGCTGGGGAGGATATGAAGTCTCCTGCGTGGTATATGACGGGAGGCACTGACATGCCTTCCTCACGTTGTCAGAGCTGACTGACTCCAGTATCCAGGCAGTTAGGGGATACAGTGAAGGACCCCAGACCTAAATTCCTGGAGTTATGTCAACTTGCCCAGCTAGGTGAGAGGTTGGACTCAATAGCATTTTTAGAAATAATACAGTGAACTGGTGACCAAGTATTACTGTCACTGTTGAGGCACAAATGCACTTCAGGGACTTAAACCCTCGTACTCTTAGAGAACTAGGTCCAGTTGGGACTCTGAGGGAGGCAGGATAACAAGTGAAATGCTGGGTTCAAAATGATCCCTGTTGAAGCCTCTGTTGGGATAACAGTGCATGGGCTCTCTCTCTCAGCCTCAGTTTTTCAGCTTTTCCTGCTACATCTCTGACTGTTCTTTCCCTGAGCCCAGAAGCACCATTCGTTTCTCTTCCTCGGGTACATCTCTTACTAATAACCTCGCTCCTTCTGGAACCTCCTCTCCGTTCCATTCGACCCACACTCCCGCCCCCCAATGTATCGACTCAGTTCTCCATTCCCATCCCCGATACAAAATAAAGCCTGTTCATGGGGCCCATATCAGGCTTGGTGTTTGGGCATGAATGCCTGCCCCAGGCGGCCACGCTTTGCGCTGAGCAAAACTAAAGACTCTTGACCCTTGCTTGCAGGCTGCTGGCTTGAATATGAAAGATATTGCCAACACAGGACTAACATAAGACAGCAGGCCAGGTGACATGAGGATAATGCAGAGGGCTGTGACAGCAGGAGCATGGCCAGAGACGCTCTCAGGAAGGGCTGCCATTTGAACTGGCACTCGAGCATGGGCAGGGTCTTGTCAAGTTCGGATGTGGAGGCCAGGAGGGAAGAGCATTCCAAGAGGGGATGGCATGAGGAAGACACCAGGTAGAAATGGGGGCAGGGGCATGGAGTGTGAACACAGAAGAGATGCTAGGAAGTAAGGCTGGAAAGGTAGGGTGAGGCCACAACCAGGGCTCTAAGTTATTTCGAACTTCCTTTTGTAAGCAGTGGGGAGCCATCCTTGGAAGGAGGGTTTTCCTGAACCGAGCAGTCTTTTCCCACAGCCACTCTTAAAGGAGAGGAGACTAGACGAGAGGTAAGGGCACTGGCTTGTCAAGTGATCGTAGACATCTCCCTTTCCTTTATGCCCACCCCACCCCTAAATCCGTGCCTTACGTGGTCTCCCCAGGTGGACCTGCATAGGCTCTGTGTCTGCATATCTTATTTGGCTCATGGCCTCCCCATCTTCCTGCCTCTATTCAGACCTCATGCCATCCCAGCCTAGACTTATCTTACTCAGACACCATTTTCATGCTATTCATATTTTCTAGAATTTCCCATTCCGTCACGCACTCTATGCTTCTGGAGGGTTTACATTCCTCCATTGATGTCAGTGGTTAAGTACCTACTAAACAGCCATTTGTCAGATCCATAAGATTAAACTTGGGAGGGGTGGAGGCGGTGCCCCATAACCCTTTATTTCCATCTGATGAGTTTCTGCTGTACTTCAGGATTTCATCTACCCCTCCAATGTGCTGGTGCTGCGTTAGGAGTAAACCTAGAGTCCCTTACACCGTATCTGGCCTGGGGCTTTACTGACATCATCCTGTCTAATCCTCACAAGGACTCAGGTGAAGAAACTCCAGACAGGTCCCTGCACAAAGGCCACATAGCTTAGAAGCTCAGGAGCTGGAGTTGTACCAGCTTCCTTCTTCAGTACTATTTGCCTCTACATGAAAGATCTTCCCTTCTCTCTTCAGCCAGACTAGCTAAAAATTTGATTTTGTTTCAGAAATATCAGCTGATTAACAGTGTCTCACAGCCTAAGATTTGGAGCCAGGTAGACTTGGATTCAAATCCTAGGTGACTTGGGCCTCAGTGGTCTTATCTGTAAAATGTAGCTAAGAGCTTATAACCTGAGCAAGTCGTCATGAGGATAGAGCGAAGCAACACACAGCATGGTTAGCTCTGTGCTTGGTTCAAAGTAAAGGCTAGTCCTGTGATTACTTTTTTCAAAAAAAGATCATTCATTGTTTTAATATTATAAAAAGAAATGTAAGGTGTTCGTAACTGCTTAACTCATTTCCAAAACTTGAGGTTATTACATGGTTTTATTGAGTCATAATTGCTGGAGTTTTGCTTTATAATTAGCATTCCATGTGGGTAAATTTCATTTCCAGGCAAAGTGCCGTGGCCTGAGGTAGATGCTTAACAAAAAGCTTTTAGATACAAAATATAAGATCTCAGTTATGAGTAAATGCCTAGCTGTGTGCTGGTTGAAAAGATGGGGTTAGCAAAGTGGTCTCTATCTCAGGTGCCTGCAGTTTTATTTGGCAGCCGACTCTTCACAAGAACAGGAGTTGGTACAGACTGGTAGGAAACACAGTAATGACTTTAATATAATGCAATAGTCTTACATTAGGAATGAAGTAAGTCAGTATTTGAGACTAAGTGCATAACACAAAAAAAAAGTAAAATTGGCAATTCATTAACCATACATCTTTTGCCCTCTTTAAAAAGAATAAATTTTAAATTTGAGTTCTTGGGCATTTGAAATGGTAGTTCTTGTTTTTAATGAATGTTTCTTGGCCCCCTTTCCAATAAAGTCACCAACTACTATGATAATCATAAATGTTAGGATAACAGTTTTGTAAGTTTCTTCATGGCATGCTTACGAGTACCTGGAAGATCATATATTTAGCAAATGCCAACTTCTTTTCCCTTTGCAGCTGAGGTGTAAGTGGGTCGGGACCGATAACGATGCAGAACAGTCGGGGTGTGCCTTTTCCACATTTGGTGGTTGCGTAGGCAGCCGTGTTCCTATTCCTCGCCATTTCCCATCTGAGCTGTGGGACTTGGCACTTGTCGACTCCTGGTAAATACAGTGAAGCACTCCCTTCACTTTAAGAGCTTTCTGTGCTGACCTGAGGGACAAGAATCCCTGGAGCCCTTTCTCTTTCAAAATGTTTTGTTGTTTCATTTTTTTAACGTAATACTGCAGACTTGATTAATCAGCATGTCACTATAAATTCTCAACTTTGAAAGTGAAAATAGAATAATTAAATAAAATTTTTTTATAAAGTATTATCTGCTTTTTTTAGCTCAATCATAAGTAAATAATTTTATAGTGTTTCTTTAAATAAACTCAATAAATTTTTTTATGCCTATTAAAATATATATCTCAGTCCGTACTTCAGAAAGCTGAGATTCTAATTGTGCAGGGAAAATGAGATGCACAAAAAGACAACTGCATGCCAAGGATTAAGTGTCAATGCTTTTTAGAAGCAAACACTCAGAGTTTAGAGAAGGGACAAATGGACCTCATCTGGGGCAGCTTGGCAAGACCTCCCAGAGAGGGTGACATTTTCTGGGCTTTAAAGATGGGAAGGAATTCTGCAAGCAGAGATTGGCGTGGAAGGGCATTCCAAACAGGGAACAGTGTGGGTGAGGGAGGTGATATATAGACAGTTTTATTGACCAGGCAAATGATTTACTGAAATTTTAAAGACACACACAGCTTCGTTCCTGCGGTTAGGAATGGTGGCTAGGTCCATGGTGAGAAAGGCCTGGATTTGTCAGACTGAAAAAAGTGGGCTTTCGTCTTACAAGCAGTGGTGAGTGGCAGGTGCGGGGAGAGGGGTGGGTGATGGAAGTTTTATTTTTAGGAAAATTGATCTAAAGAGTTTCAGGATACATTAGATAAGAGACTAGAAGTTGAGACCAGTTAGGAAGCAATTTTAGAAACCCATGTCTGTGGTGATAGCCTGAACAAAATGGGTGATAGGGAGAATTAAGAAGGCAGAGGCAAGGAAAGAATCTATAGTACCTGGTGAGTAAGTGAAGAAAAGTAGGAAAGGTAACCTCAATCAGAGAAACTGGAAATAGGCCAGCCTGCCTGGACCCAGTGGATTCCAGCTGGAAGGACTTGGAAGGGAGGCAGGTGGCTGGTAGGTTTCAAGGGTGCTGCCCCACAGAGGGGCACAGATTGCCAGATTGCACAATCGTGTGAGAAAATGGAGCAAGAGGGACAGGACTGAAGACTTATTAAAGAAGCTTAAGAAATGTGGTTGAAAGGGAGGAGAGAGGTTAGACAGTGGCTAGAGGGAAACAGTTAAGTAATTTTTTTCCTAAAAAAAGAAAAGACTTATTCAGATTTGACAGCAGAGCTGGGGTCATTGGAGGAAAAGAGAATGTAAGTTAAGGTCTGGAGGAGGAGATCAGAGTGGATGGGCCTAGGGGTAGGATGAAGCCTCTTCCTGAAATCAGATAGAAGGATAACTTTGTGTTGTAGGGGTAGCCAGGGGTGATGTGGGAGCCACTCTGTAATTTATTTTATTGACTTAAGGTTGAAAGTTGTCATTTATCAAGGTTGGGATGGGGCAGGGCCAGAGCCAGCAATTGAAAGCCACAAGCATGGAGAAGATTTGGTATGGCTTAGGAATTTTAGAAATTTTTTTCAAAAGGAAAAGTAAATGACTCAATTGCCAGGAGCTAAGAGGTGGACAGAGTCACTCTGGGAGCTCGCAGATGGAAAAGGCAGGCGTAGGAGGCTTCTAGCCTGGAGCTTGCACAGGCAGGAGCGGTCAGCAGCAGTTCACCTAAGGGCCTAGCTGCACTCTCCACTGGATTTCAGGGAGGCTTTCTATTCAGAAGATGCCTTCGCAGGATCCCCTCTGCAAGGGTTTCCCAGTGGAATGAGACAGGACCTGCTTTGTACTGTGCTCCCCATTGCCCCTACAGCATTCCCCGTCCTCGGCACAAGTCATTGCAGCTGGACCACTGTCAGCCCTTTTATTATTGTTTATTAACTGTGCTGTAGGTAGACATGTTGGGTAGCATTAACTAGAATGTGGTAAACTCACTGGTTCTTCTTCTGCAGTCCGAACCAGGTTGCAGAAAAGGTGGCCTCCAGAATTGCTGAGGGCTTCAGTGATACCGCTCTTATCATGGTAAGTCACTCTTGATTGCCTGTTGTGTCTTCTGTTTACAATGTGGCTACTGAGCATTCTCTTGCTAACATGGAGCTTTGCTGTATAAAGAGGTCTTCCTTTCTGCAGATATTTCATCAGACCATTGCCACCTTTTGCTGTCACAGCACATGGATCTCCAAAAGAGGAGAATCATTCAAATCTGGTGGTTCTCAGTGGGGTCCCCATGCCAGCAGTATAGCACGAGCAGGGAACTTGCTAGAAATGCAATTTCACAGGGCCCAGCAATCTGTATTTTCATAAGCTTCCAGATGATTCTGATGCACACTTAAGTGTGAGATCCCTGTAGGGGAAAAAGAAGGAAGGAGGAGTCAGGTAGATATGTAGCTAACATAAGAGCCTTGTTAAACAATCTCAATTCAGACAGAATCCTAACGGAGAGGGAAGAAGTAATGTTTCGAAGCCCCACTTTTGTGAAAAAATAATGAAATACATGTTGTTTATCCTGCATAACATACAGTTTACCGTAGGCCACGCTCGCGGTGTCTGTACACTGTAAGGCAGAATTTCTGCTGCGGGCCACGAGAAGGTGCCTAAGGACCTCCAGAAAGTGCTGGCTGTTGGCTGTTTGTTAACGCTCTTCACAGGTGTGTCCTTTGTCTTGCGTGCAGGTAGACAACACTAAGTTTACGATGGACTGCATGGTACCTACGATCCATGTGTACGAACACCACGAAAACAAATGGCGGTGCAGAGACCCACACTAGTGAGTGCCGTGTTCTTGGGGTGACCTGTGTGCAGAGTATGCTGGGGGCTGTTCCCGAGCACTCAGCTCCCCCTGGAAAACTGATGCCAACCTCCTGTGTTTTGTGAGGGAACGCACAACCCTCATACAGAAATCATGCATGTTCTTCAGCTGCTGGGGACTAAGGCCAACAGAGCTTCTGAGCAGTAGAGAACCGAAGTGTTACTCAAGGGTCTTCCTGTCCCCAGCCCCAGGGCACTGCTCTGCAAGCCAGAGCCTCTTCCCAGGCATTTGGTTTGGGTTTATTTGTAATAACTCTGAAAACATCGGTCATCTACCTCCAGCTCTTGCAGCGTTTCATTTGGAGGATTTTTTTTTCATATCTTAACCATGTTTTATATCAATTATGAACGTCTTTATGTGTTTAAAATGTACACATTTGCTAGTACTCATTATTGTCTTCCTATACCACTCTTTATGTGGCAGGTTTTTTGTTTATTAAAAAGCCGCCTTTTCGTTAAGAGGTTGATTTCTTCTGTTTCACCCCATAGCGATTACTGTGAAGACTGGCCGGAGGCCCAGAGGATCTCAGCATCACTCCTGGATAGCCGGTCCTATGAAACGCTCGTGGATTTCGATAACCACCTGGATGACATTCGGAATGACTGGACAAACCCAGAGATCAATAAAGCTGTTCTGCACCTGTGTTAGGGAGGGACTTCAGTGACTGGTCTCTGGGCATTTCCACTACGCTGAAGAAGAAAAGCTATTTTTAAATGTAGATAAAATATCTCATAGGCTGTGTGGAAAACTGACAGTTTTCAGCCGTGGTATGTGCCTTGAAGGAGGGCAGAATGTCCCATCAGTCGTCTTTTTAATGCAGAGTCTTTAGAAGCGGTACGGACTATCCAATCTGACTGTGGAGTCCTTCCCAGTTGCGTTACCGTAATCCTCCCTATCAAAGCTGTTTCTGCTTGTCCAAGATTGTTCCTATTAAACGATTTTAACTAACCTTTTATAATCTGGAGAGGATACTTTTTAAGCCAACAACCATGTGTTATACCCACATGAGAACGTTTGTGAGTTTTCATCCCGTTTGAGTTCATGTCCCATCTTGGGATTGGGCAGGCGCATGGCATGCCGGTGCCCATGTCTGAGAACCTGTGTGTGGGTGTTCACTGGTCGGGAGGCCACAGCCACAAACAGCACTGCTCCACACGGTGTCGAGCTCACGTAGCCACCGCAGCTCTACACAGTGGGAATAATGCCACTGTTGCCTGAGAAACCATCATTAAGGGTGAAAACAAACATCGTTGGTAACGGGAGCCCAGTGTAATGCTACTCAATCAGCCAGAAAGCTTGTAACCTGTGGAATCAAATCAGGAAAAACGAAACAGTGCCAAGATTATTTTTAAAAGGCAAGAATCAGTCCTAACTCATTTGCATGATTATCCAATGGTTGTAATTTATGAATTTAAAATAACTATTTCTGTTGTATTTGAAGCAACAGGAGCAAAACAAAACTTAGACTCCCCAAGATTACAGAACACTGTAATGTTTTACGTGGAACTTATTATGGCCAAGCTTTTTAACCCAATCATAGGAAACTGAGAGAGAAATTTGATGGTGCCATTGAATTTTTTCTTTTTTATATGGATTATTTTGTGTGGAGTTAAGAGCATTATATCTTTTCTGCAGTCTTTTTCTTTGACCACATGAAGGAAATTTGTAACAATTGGTATGATCTATTGAAAGGGTTTGTGACACAGCATTCATTATTTTCTCTTGATAGGTAGAAAAAAGTAATTTCAAACAGTGCCTATAATAGATGTGCTTTCATTGATCCACCAAATTCTCTCTTCCCCTCTCTTCAAACTACTCTTACCCTTAACTTTTGAAGCCAATATTATTTCATATGGGAAACAAACAGAGGAGTGGTGGACTCCATCTTTCTCACTGACCTCGCCTTACAAGCCAGGACCATCTCAGATGGAGTATGTATGCGGTCTTGTCCAAAGGGAATGGGTTTGTGTTTGTTTCAAAAACAGAGAAGAATCACCTGTAGCATTTACCACAGAAAAGGCTATCTTTTTCTGGGATTGAAAGGAGTGTATGCTACCTTCAGTTCAAGATCAGAGCTACTTGGAATCAAGATGTGGCTAAGGCTAGTTTGGGAGGCATTTTAAAGATAGTCTTAAAACCCTTCAGGGTCACACAACTCAGACTGCAAAGTAGCAAACAACTGGCCAGGTGCATGGGAAGGTCAGCAGTTCAGGTCACTTGTGTGTCTTGGATGTAACGTGGTCACTTGTCATTTGGCTGACATGGGTTTGAATCATGTCTGGAGGCAAGAAGGCTAGTAAGCAACTCCAGCATTTGCCTCTGTGTTCACATAGGTTCTATATGAAAAATTGGCTCTGTAAAGAAAGAAAGCTGGAGAGTGAAAATGAGGGATTTAATAACAGGATGACTGGATGTTTCCATGCCCCCCAAGTTCATCTGTGATGGCATTAAGCGGTTTTAGGAGGTGGAGCCTGTGGAAGGTGGTTAAGTCATGAGGGTCAAGCCCTCATGAATGGATTAACGTTCCTATAAAAGAAACCCCGCAGAGCACTCTCACTCCCCTGTATGAGGACGCGGGGAAGTCAGCAGTCCGCAACCCAGAGGAGGGCATTCACCAGAACCTGACCATGCTGGCAATAGACTTCCAGCCTTCAGAACCATAAAAAATAGGTTTCTGCTGATGAGCCACCCAGTTAGTGGTATTTTGTTATAGCAGCCTGAGCGGACTAGGACAGGATGGGTTTAAACTGAAGAATGGTTTTTAAATTTTTGATTGGTTAGGAATGTAATTTTATACAATGAATATAATATAGTATTTCATGGCAGAGCTTTAGGCTTGTATTTACAAAATACTTGAGGCTTGTATTTGACTTTAGGCTTGTATTTACAAAATCTAAAAGCCTCATATTTTTCAACTACAGGGAAAATTATCGCTTAGAGGATTTAGTTGGGTTCTTCTGATTGTGAGGAATGAAGACTCACAAGGATTCATGGGGAACAATGAGGGCCTCGAAATGAAACCGAGCCAACCCAGGGCCTGATCTCATGGAGTCTAGAATCTGGAGGAGGTTTTCAGATTTGGGTCAGCTCTCGAGAACCTCAGCTGCAGAAATGCTTGACTTCTCATCCTAGTATATGACTATGAATGTGACGGCTCCAAGTGACTGTGTCTCAGCACTGGCTAACTTCCTCTTGTTCATGGTTTGTTTGCTCTAAACACACCTTGCTCAGGGTGCAGGGCAGCTTATTGTCCCTTCTACGTTACCACCTTTCAATGCCAACTTCTGTTGCTAACCAGTTCTGTTTTTCACTTTTCAAATTCCATAGAGAAGCACCTAATCAGCGCAGTTCACCTTTATATCTAGCCTGTTGGGCATAATTTTTGGGCCACAGGCTAACCAATGGATTAACTTCCTTGGGTTGTCCCTTCAACTGTGGCTGAGAAATGTTGAAAGATGTGACATGTTCATTGCCTCTTGGGAGGGTCATGAACAGGGAAGGATCCTTTAGATTACAGCAGTCCCCAACCTTTTTGGCGCCAGGGACCAGTGCTTCTGTGAGAATTTAATGCCTGATGATCTGAGGTGGAGCTGAGGCGGTGATGCTGGCGCAGGGGAGCAGCTGCAAATACAGATGAAGTTTTACTTGCCTCACTAGCCGCTTACTTCCTGCTGTGCGGCCCAGTTCCTAACAGGCCACCTATGATACCAGTCAGTGGCCCGGAGGTTGGGGACCCCCGCTTCAGAGGAAAGTGTGGCAGTAGCTCTAGCATATTTGTGTTCATGATTTTAGTTGTTCCTGAAGGCTTCTATTTAATTTTTCATTTGAAAATTATTTTACACTTAGAAAGTTGCAAAAATCGTACGAAAAGTCCTGTAAATTCTTTATTTACATTTACCATTGTCAATATTTTGCCATTTTTGTTTTCTAGGCCTAGTTTTTAATAAATCCATGTTAAATAGAAATTATGAATGCCTCCATCTTCCCCTGCCACTCAACTTTTCCTCTCCCTGTGTTCTGATGTTCTCAAAATGACAAAAGCTATGTTAGGTTGGTTCTCAGGAAAGTTGTCAGAGCAGTTATGAAGCTGTTTTAGGAGACATATTCAAATTTGAACCCTCTATCAGACATAGTAGAGATTATATGACAAAATCAATGCAATTGAAATAAAGTTTAAGGGTAGATAAAGTGGCTACGGATATGAAAAACCGTACCTATAGTAACTGAATTACTGGATAAGCATTAAAAATCTTTTTAAATGTATACTGTGCATGTTTTTTAAAAAGATATAGTTTACAATAGCAAAATATTAGTAAATTTGGCAAAAGATATGCAAACTTTTTAAAGGAGAAAATAATAAAACGAAAGAAAAAGGCATAAATTAAGATATGCCATTGTTCTTTAGAAAAAGAATTTGTATCACAAAGATGTCCATTCTCTCTATGCTGACCTATACCAAATAAATTCCAAATAACCTCCCCCGCCCCCCCAAAAAAACCTGTTGGGTTGTTTTCCCTCATTTTCACAACTCTTTGTGGAATTCTTGCACTTGATACTCCCACCAGCTCCCCAAGAATGTGTGCCATCCTTCGGTGTGGATTTCAGCCTAGAACCAGGATCCCTTCCTATGGCTAAGTAAGGCTTACATTGTCAGAAGAAAACATATTAAATATTTATAAGGAAAGAACATATTTGCAAAACAAAAAAACAAAAAAAACATTTCCAAGATGCAGATACCTGCTCCTATATCCTTGTAAAAAGTGCAAAAGCCGCTGAACCTCTGGCCACTGTGCTGGGCTCCCCGGCCCTAAGAACAAGCTTAGCTTTTTCCCTACCCAAGATAAAGCCTGTCTAATAGCTGCCTGAAATGTATTCATACTCTGCGTTTATATAGAAAAGACTTCAAGGAGCAACACAAAGTACATTTGTACATTGAGAAAAATCCTTGTCCATCAAAACGTTCCTAAATAATTCTTTCTTAAATCTAAAGGGCTTAGAAAGGAGAGAAGGTATGTGTGTGTGGAGATAGACCCCTTACAGCCATCCATATGCTTAAAATCATTTTTATCTCTTACATAACGTCCATTAAGAGGTGAGTAGGACAAATTAATTATTAATTTATATAAGAATGTCATTTTCCAATTCTAATCATGGTTGCATTTAAGAACTGAAGATATTAAACATGGAGCAGTAGGCAGTAACTTCCTAAGTAACAAAAAGCATTATGCTTACTAAGGAAAAATTGATTTTGCTAATTTAATGAAATTAGGTTGATATAAAATAGAAAACAATTTAGAAATCTTGAGTGAATTAAATATTCAAGTTAATTTCTCAGAGATC
Source organism: Pteropus alecto (assembly GCF_000325575.1). Lineage (NCBI taxonomy): Eukaryota > Metazoa > Chordata > Mammalia > Chiroptera > Pteropodidae > Pteropus > Pteropus alecto. Next base: position 60,610,144 of record NW_006494614.1, on the reverse strand, counting down.
TGGCATTTTTAAACCTCATCAGTAAAAAAAAGTTCTTGTATAATTAGCTTAGATTTAATAGCTTCCTTTTCTGATTGATGTACTTGGAAAAACTATTGTTCTTGCATATAGTAATTCTCACCGTTTTTGTTTTGCCTTCAAAAGAAAAATATTTGCTTCTAAAACTGCTCCTTTTTAGTATTATATCTGTCTTAACACAGTAGCTACTTTATTACATCATGGTGAGTAGAAAATAGCCATGAGCATTAATCTCCATACCCTGTGGACATTTTTAGCAATTTTAGTGATGAGAGCTGAATTTAAAAATAGACTTCCGCTTACTAATTGACATATCTTGAGGCTTTCCATCAACTCAGTGACTCTTAAGCATTGGATTTTTTTCCTTCAGTTCAATAGAAAGCCTGGCACAAATGTTAGTTTGTGTTCCCCTTGCTAACTCTTAGGTAGGTGATGTGTTAATCTGACTTAATTTCCATATACCTCAGAATGCAGGAGATAACTTAAATATGTTTATCCTCATAATGTCGATTGTTACTCCTTAAAATGTTTAAGATATCCTTGAATGGGATGCAAAATCTGATCAACTTTGCCATTTCTTAGAAATAAATGGTCATTCTTCTAAGAAGCCTTTTCTTAGGATTAACTTACTGGGGTGGACATTTTTTTTTGCAGTGATCTGAAATTTTTTCTTCAGAATGTGCGATCTAGTCCGGTTTTTGAACTGTCGAGAATTGTGTTCTCCTGGTCTTTTGCTTTCAAAATAGTGTGACAAGTACCAGCATGGCATCCACTGGAATTTGGCTGGAAGAAACCTTTGGCTGGAAGTTGTGTTGTCTTGTAAAGAAAGCAGAATAGCATCCTATATTTAGTGCTGTCTGAAACACGTCCCAGATACTATCAATAAATCTGTAAATAATTATATTTCAGAATTCTCGTGAAATTCTATAGGCAAGGCTACTGCCCTAGCACAGTCCACAGTGGTTGGGGAGTCTGCCCCAGGGCAGGACACTCACTGAAGTCACCAAGGGCCATGGGGCTCCCTGGTCACTAGGAATTAAGTGAAGCCTAAGATGGACTAGGTTCGGTAACCTCTAGGTCCTCTTCTCCCCCGTTCACCTCATTACTAAGAAAGAGTTGATCATTTCTCAGGATTGGATGTTCTCAAAATAGAGACTCTTCCTGTCGCCCCCAGCAGTGCCTCGCTTTTCTTCCTTGGTAACTCCAAATGCTATAGCCCTGTCTAGTATCAGCCGATAGGAGGAAGTGCGTGGTAGTGATGAGCGAGAGTGCCAGATGTGGATTTCAGCTTTGCCACTGTCTGCTTCTGTGGCCGTGGGAGAGTTACCCCTCATGTCTTGTCTGAAAAATGAGGGCCATAACACCTACTTCTAGCGACGCCAGGAAGACCAGAGGGAATAATACATGTGCTAGTACTTAGAATCTGTTAGAGCTACATTGAAAAAAGTTCTTCACCGCTAATACTTTAACAATTTTAGAACATATTATTGGCCAGACTAACCCCGAGGTAAAGGACAACTCCTTAGTCCTTTTGCTAGGAAGAAACTAAGCACTTATTCATAGTAAACATTCGGTGAACGTCTTTTGTATGAATGAATAAATTAAAAAATTTGTTCTCAAAAGATAACAGCAGTTGACATTTCTTTAACACTTTTGTTTATATTGCCTTCCTAATCACCTGTGATGTCGAAGAGTGAAGAAATAAAGTAGAATCATTATAGTTAAGCTGCTAAATTGCTAAAATCAAGTAGGCCGAGGCACGAGGAAACCAGGAAATGATGTACTCTTGCTTTAACCAGACTGGGAACTTAAACTTTTGAATTCTCCAGTTATGCCTGGAGATACAGATATAGATAGATACATAAATACTATAGATAACCTTCTGACTACCCCCTGAAAGACTTAAGAAAGAATGGTCGCGTGTCCAGATCACCAGTCATCTAGAGCAGGAGTCCCCAACCCCTGGGTTGTGGACCAGTACCGGTCTGCAGCCTGTTAGAAACTGGACCACAAAGCAGGAGGTGAGCAGCGGGCAAGTGAGCGAAGCCTCATCTGTATTTGCAGCCGCTCCCCAGCGCCAGCATCGCCGCCTCAGCTCCACCTCAGATCATCAGACATTAGGTTCTCATAAGAGCACTGGTCTCCAGTACCAAAAAGGTTGAAGACCACTGAAGAGGATCCCATCTCAGGCCAATCTAGACGCTAAGAATGCAGGACTGATTCTTCTTAAGAATCTTTTTTACTGTAAGAACACTCAGTTTTTCTTCAGAACACTGAGTATTGCCTAGTTGCGTTTCCAGTTTGTAAACCCTAAGACTCTTGAATAAATCTTGGCCATTTATTTCTAGCCAAAGCCTCCTGACTCTTATGCTTGGTTGGCAGGATTGATACCAATATTGCTGCAGTTAACATTCTTGTATGTGCCTTTTCGTACACATATGTACATAGTTCTTTTAGGATTATACGTAGAAGTGAACCTGTTACGGGGTATATGTTCAACATTTTAGGATACATTGCAAGGTGAACAAGTCGAACATTCTACCCATAGTGTGTGAGAGCTCGTTTCTCCATATCTTCACCCAACACTTGGTGTTTTCAGTCTCTTTAATTTTAGACATTTTTGGTGGTGTATAGTCGTATCTTATGGATTACTGGTCTAAATATGAAAAGTAAAATGATTCTGCTTCCAGGAAAAAATGGAAATATGTTCATGATCTTGGGCTTGGCAAAAGTTTTTAAACAGGACACATAAATAAATGGTAAATCGTACTGCGTTAAAATCACGAACTTTTGTTCATTAAAACAATTAGGACGATGATAAGGAAAGTCGCAGAGAGAAAGAAGATATTCATAATTCAGTTACCCAACAAAAGAATTCTATCCAATATATTTACCCAAATATATAAAAAAAATTACAGGTGGATTAAAAAAGTAAAAAGACAATCCAGTTGGTCAAACACTTCCCAAGAGAAGATACCCAAATGGCCCGTAAGCATATGAAAATGTGCTCAACCAGCGTCGTCAAGGAAAAGCAAACTGAAAACATGAGAGTGCATTTTTTAATGGGAAGAAAATGTCAAGGAGCAGCATCCTCCAGGTGAGCACATTCCAAAGGTCCTGGATGCCCTGGATGCCCCAGGACAATTTCACACACTGTGATTCAGTGTCAGAACGCATCCAAAGAAATAGCTTCCTTAGCTCCTTCTTACAGGGCAGGTATTCCTGAGAGTCTCGGCTTTCATACCTGCCCTAGGCAAATAGGGAGTAACATTTCTGCGTTTGAGGATCTCAGCTGTGGGTGTCCCCCAGCCTACTTAGGACGTTTCCCTCTGCGAGATTTCAAGGAAGACTGCTGTGGATGTGCCCTGCTGCCTCTATCATCCTGGCCTCCCACCTGGTCCTGCCCTGCAGCGCAGAGCTAGATCTTCCAGAGTAGAATTGTTCTGCTAATCACCTATAATTCCTGGAATTTACTCAGCCCCTGCCTTCTGAGGAGCTCAAAGCCATTTGTAGATCCTGCTGATAAAATGGCTGCCCCAAGGTCAGGTAAGCTCTCTGCCAAATTACTTCTGGGCTAAGAGGCTGTTCTCAAAACTCAGACAGAGATCCAGGGTGCCTTTATGAGCAGCCTGCTCAGCTGGAACCCGGGGGGAGGAAGGCATTGTTCATCCAAGCATTATGGGATTATCTGGGAGGGATGGTGTTCTCCCTCGTTAGGGGAGTGTGGTTATCGTTGTGGGCTGATGCATCTGCAAATGCAGCCATGAGCTGGGCTGCCAGTCATATCTGGGCAGAGGGAAACGGAGGCAGGACTAAGTCTGGGCGAGTGGGGCAGGCTGGCAGCAGAGAAGAGGGGAGTGTGTTTCGGTTGGGAGACCCGCGGAGCAAAACAGATGGGGAGATGCCCGGGTCCCAAATAAGTTTGGATTCAGCTGAGTATTTTTCAGTTTTCAGCAAGGGGCCACTTGGTTTCCTTCCCATATGTGTTTCCCAAGCAAGCCACCATTGAGACAAGCCCTATGTGGCCACAACCTAGGTCACTCTTCTGTGGACCCCATTCATTCCCTGGACCTGCAGGAAGATCAGGAGTGAGAGCTGTAAGCTGCAAGCTCCCCCATCCCCCCCACCCCCCAGTCTCTGCAACTTCCAACGCAGCTGACTCACTGTTCTTCCATTACTCAGCCCTTTGGATGCTGGGTTTGGGGCAGTAGAAGGCACAGGGAAGAGTGACCGGCTGGCCCTGCTGACAGGCTCTTAGTGTAATGAAATGCCAGAACAGGTGCGCAGACAAATGGAGCTTGAGTTCTCAGGCGAGGGCTGTCCCTCTGGCTGAAATGCCCACGGGAGGTTCCCTGGGAAAGACAGAAGCACCCAGCAGAGAGAAGCATCCTGGTGGGATTTCCACCTGAGCAGTCAGGGAAATGGACCAAGCCAGGATGCAGGTGGTAGGGACTGACCAGCCCCCAGGAGTTTGGGTGGGGAAGGTGGATGGGGTGAGGAGAGGCAGGTTGAGACAACTGAAGCATTTCCTACCTCTGACCACTGCTTCTCCTATGCTGGAGCCAGTTCCTTGCAGCTCTGCTCCCTCTGTCCAAGTGGGACTCAGGATTGGGTGGTGGACAGAGCCTGGCAGTGGGTACAGGAAACGTTGGCCCAGGAGACTGGGTCTAGGGGCCAGGGTTACAGCTGATTGATCTCATTTCGATTCTTACCTCTGATGTCTCATATATACCTAGACGTCCAGACCTGGCAGAGTCCCCCATGTCCAGCATGGAGAAAGCGTGGGTGTTGCTGGCACAGGCTCCACAGGGTAGAGGCTGAGGGTGTTTAGGGAGAGAAGGATTCCAGTGAATCAGGAGAAGGAAGTGGTCCTTTGTTCACACAGATCTCCCTCCTCTGTGCCAATGACCAAGAAGCTCCCTGTGATAAGAGAACACGTGGGATTTGAGAACATACTCCGCCCCCTCCCCACCCACTCCCACCTTGCCCAGTATCTTCCGTGATACCAGCTTTGCCAGTTCCAGCTTAGTGAAACACCTGGGGCACACCTGTCACAAACAGACACCCCCTCCCCACCCCCGCCCGACCCCAGACCCCTGAAACAAGCCGCAGGGAAAGGACTTGGAAATGTGCATCTCTGAAAAGCCCCTCTGGCAGAGCCCGGCTGTCTGCCTCATTGTCCTTGGGTTGATTTGGGTAGAAGAGTAAGGATCACTGGCTAAGCCTGGAGCTGAATAAATCTTATCATTTATTGTTCCTGCTCCACAGGGAGCTGTCAGCTGGGGCAAGACCTCCCCAACACCCCAGACAGTTTAGCTGTGACTCTCCAGTTTGCTGAGTCACTGAGGAAAGAGAACCACAGGCTGACAGCAGGGCGGGTCCCACCACATCACAGCTCACCTCTCCATCCCTCAGAGGGACAAGATTTGCCATCTACTTTCCTCCCAACCCCCGCCCCTCCCAGGGCCAGGAGAATTATGGTTTTGTTGGAGGGCACTTAGCTTTCCTTAGCCAGAAATTCCATAGCCCCGGGGCAGGCAAAGCCTCCCTAAACAACTAAAGAAAAAAAGGTGAAGGAACAGGGCATTTTCCTGAGACCTGCCCCACCCCACTGGACAGAACTGGCCACTTAACAACCCAGGCTCTGGCAGGATACAAATTCTCCAAACTGCGGGGTCTCCTCCTTCGGGGTGCCAGAGATGTACACACAATCACCAGTCAGCAAGCTGGGCCGGGGTTAGCCTGGCCTACGGTGGTGCTCAACGCTTAGCCCTAAGCTGCTGGCCCAGGGCTCCTGGACTTAACTCCCAGCTGAGGACTGAAGAGGCTGAGATTAGAGTAGGGTAGTTCTTTCAGGCCTTACCTGATCCATATGACAGCACGCCTTCACCTGCACCCTTTCCACCCTTAGCAGACGGGTGATAACAGAAATTGAGCTGGGCTGGCACTGAGAATGTCCTGGGTACTTTTGATACAGGACAGGACAAATTTCCCTGAGTTGGGGTGGAGCAGAGAGAGGAGTGGAGAACAAGCCCTGTACCTAGAGAATAGGGTCCTTTGGTGGGAGTGTAGAAAGAATTCAACACACAACGAAGTTAGAGTCAAAAAGAAAGTCTATTAGAAAAGGGATAACACTCCACAGACAGAGTGTGGTCTCCTCTCAGGGGCAGAGAGAGGGAGGGACAGTGAGACGATAGAGAGAGGCATGGAAAGGCAGTGAGAGAGAGACAGAGGGGGCTGAGAGTTCGAGGAATTCAGTTTATATGTCATTCTTTAGTTCCCGTACCCTTTGATAAGGACACACAGTGAGGAAGGGGAAGGGGAAGAGTACGTAGCACTAAAAGCCGGGTGGCTGGCACTTCTCAGCCTTTAATCCTTAGGTTCCCCAGGGTTTTAGCCATAGGGAATCTCTTGGTTGCTGGTTCCCCTTCACAGGTGTGGGGAACGGGCTGTTAGCAATCCCAGCAGAAATCTTCCTTTGTTCTGAAGGTGTCCTCCTGGCCCGGCTGCAGGGCTGATCAGCACATTGCAGTCTCTGAATGTGGCTTGATTAACATTTTAATTCTCTTGCCTCCTCCTTACGTTACTCTGATGCGTGTGGCAGCAACAATTCTAGAAGTCAGGACAAGTCTGGGAAAACTGCCACCAGGACCATTTCCCTCCCGACTTCCAGCTGCGCCTTGGGCCTCCCTCCCTAAGGCAGGAGCCTGGGGTTCCCCCCTGCCCCCCAGCTCCTGTCATCTAGAACAGCTCTGTTAGAACACAAGTGTGGCGGCCTGTACTGGCTGGGTAGTAAAAATTGGGCAGAGGCCAAGCTCAGCCTTCGACAGCATTTAATTACATCCATTTTCAGAATCGCGGAATCTGGAAAGGTTGTCCCACAATGACAAGAGCACACCCTCAGGGCCTGTGTTGGACTGAATACGGGTTCTCTAACAGAGGCTCTCAGTGGGGATCAGGGACCCCAAGTTCGCTGCCCCTGCACCCTGATCTGATACATGCTACAAAGGCCAAGGCCTCCGCTTCTCCTCCTCAAGGATGGTTGTTTCTCTGCATGGGAGTGGGGGTTAGGGCTCTGGGCCAGCCTGCAACCCCTGTGGCCGACCCCACTTCCTGTGCTTCCGAGGGTCCATGCCAGCTTCAATTCCACAGGCATTCTTTACTTCTGAGGGGGTAAGAGTTGAGCATTTTAGCGACGCTTTTATTTGAACCCCAAAAGGTTCTGGAGCTAAGTGACAGCTGGAGAATGTGCTGGGAAAAGAGAGGCCCGTCTGCTCTCCGCCTAGGCGAGCTCATCTGCCCTTCCAGAACCAGTGTCTTCGAGTGGACTCAGTGGGTTCCACAGGCCTGAGCAGACATCTGTGCCACGGCTGACCCGATTCTTGCCAGCTTGCTGGAAATCCTCATCTCTCTGTCTGGCTGGCCTTACTACCCACCACGGCTCTTGGGCACGTTCGAAGACCTTGCGGCTATCCACCCAAACTGTGTCCACGCACTCCCCCGCGGCTGCTTGTTTGCCCTGTTTCAGTTCGAAGCCCTCACGCCAGGACCTGGGCTGCTCTCTTGCCCTGGGGCTACTCGTCTGCCATTTCACGGGGCATCACTGGAGCGTAAGACCCCATCCCACTACCGTCATGGGGGCACCTCATCCTGCTGCGGGGGACGGCGGTCTGCTTTTCCCCACTCTCCCCGCAGAGAGCCGAGGCCGCAGGCAGCCTGCTCACAAGGGGAGTCTGCGCAAAATGACATCGGAGCCTGAAAACCCTCCCTCCCAGGCTCTCAGGGTCATCGGGTCGACCATCCCAATAAACTGGTGCGATCGACATGCCTGACAGACCCAGACTCGGGGAATTCACTGACCTTGAGGCAGCTCACCCCCATTCTGATTGCCAGGAATTTCCCCCTCTGCTACATAGAAACCAATTTCTGAAACTCCCTCACTAGGGTCCCCCAAGAGTCCCAGGAGAGCCTTTTAGAAACAGTCACATCCTCTGTCTCCTTCCTCCCTGTCGTTTCGATTCTCTTTGCCACGTGAGTTTCCGTCCTCTGTGTGGGCTCCAGTTGGTCCATCCCTCTATCCTCGAGGTCAGAAGTGGGGATATGAGCCAGGGATTAATGGCACAGAGTAAGCTTCAAAAGCCATGGGGACCATTGGAAGGCCTGAGCTTAAAGATAATTTCCCTTCTCTGTAAAGGCTGGGCATTTAGTCCAAATGGGCAGAGTCGGAAGAGAGTCAGGCCAGCAGGGGACAGAGAGCAGCCATAACCCAGATGGCCACCCCAGAAGAGCGAGTGACCGTCCCTGGCCTGAGATGCAAAACGGCCACTGATACCTTCTCCTAGAGGTAAGAGGGGCCGCTAGGAGCCTTGCAGGGGCTGCGGCTAAGGGCTCAGAGGGAAAGCATCCTGGTCCCCGTGCTGCCTCCAGACCTCGCCAAGGCTTGGGGAGGAGCCCTGTCTTTTCGTCCTCACTATTCGACCTCTTGTCAATATTTAACATCACCGTCTGTGTGCCCAGCAATGTGGCAAGCACCTTCCTGTTCCTCTTCTCTTGAATTTTTAAAACTGCATCTTTATTTTCTTATAGCAGGTCATATATACTCCTGGGTTATTATTATTATTATTTTTTTAATGTAAAGATTATAGAAAGAAGTGTCAGAGCTCCCTTCTCCCACCCCCACCCTCGCCAAACCACGGTTCAGTGTGAGTTGTTCCCATTTAAATTAAATGATATTGAAATTAAATGGCATGCAAAAAAGTAAGTTCATTTTCTTCTCACTGTTGGCTGCCAGTGCCTGGGGGAAAGATAGTATTTGTCTATTGCACAATTCATTTGCTCAGAGCGTGGAGCCTGCTGCCAAGGAGAGAATTTCTGTGCATTCGGGTATTGTCTTTAGGCTGCAGGGGAGTTGTGACCCCCCCTCACGCCCCAGCGGAGGCTGCCAGGCCTTCCAGGGAGGTAAACTGATCTCTGGAGTCCCGGGGCACCTTGAAGGTGGATCTAGGATTCAGAACTTCCCCCTCAGTGTTACCCCCTCACCCTGTTGAATATTTATGTTGCTGGGAGATATAAAAATGGGGCTGCCGGTGGCCAAGTCCTCAGCAAAATTTAATAAGCTGATGAACTCGGTGTGCGTGGGGGCCCCCTAAAGTTGATGGATGGCACTGTGGTCTTCCAAAAGGGCTTGTCCACCCCAAAGAGAGGACCCAGATCAGAGCCATCTGCAACTAGAGCGGGCACCAGTTGCCTCTCCTGGGATTAGCCTGGGCCCCGAGCACTGGGGGGAGATTTGGCACCTGCAGACTTGAAAAATGATTTTTAATTTCCAGAATAGGCAAGAGAATGAGCACAGAGTGGAGGCAGAGTATACAGAAGGGGCTCAAAATAGCAATTGTGAACCTGGCTGGCTGAGCTCAAATCCCAGGTCCACCATTAACTTACTGGTAACCGGGTGACTTTCTCTGCCTCAGTGTCCTCATCTGTAAAACGGGCATAAGGATACCTTCTTTTTGTACTTGTCATTAAGTCCGTTTATTTATGTCCGGCACATGGTAAGCACTCAATAAACATTCACGATGATTACTGATTAAGGGCTTCTATTACCAGACACTGGCCATGAAAAAACGGCCACATTTTTCCATCTTTCAGATGTGGAAACTAAAGCGCAGAGAAGGTAGGTAACTTTCTCAAGGCCATTCATTAATTCATGTTTGTTTGTTTGTGTGTTTGTTTTTAATTTGGAGGGGTTTTTAATTTTTTATTGTGAAATATTTCAAGTATAGAAAAGTGGAGAAAATACCTTAACATGTACTCAGGTACTTAACATAGATTAGCCTTTTGCCACATTTGAGGAAGATTTTAAGAGATAAAATATTGATATAAGACCTCCTTGGTCCTCCTCTCCCATCCCACCTGTTTCTCCCTTCTTCCCAGAATCAACCATTCATCTGCAGCCAGTGGGCAACCCTCTCCGATAGTCCTAAAGTGTTTTATGTACATTTGTAATCTGCTTTGACTTTTTCAAAACATTCCGATCGATGGCATACCACCATCGAGGTTTCGCTTTTCTCTCACTCAATCAGCTTTTGAGTATTTTCCATGTGGATGCACATGGATCTAGTTCCTTCATATTGGCTGCTGTGTGATCTTCCGTTGAATGAGTAGGTCATAATACGTCATAGACTGTCTATTTGTTCTTCTGACGAACAGAGCATTTCCAAGTTTGAATTTTTATCTGCAGTGCTACTATGGACATCCCCATGCCATCCCGTCATGGTCACATGTGCATGGGTTTCTGGGAGACACAGACCCTTCGGTGGAGGGACTGGTGGCAGAGGATGAGCTTTCCCAGATGTTACAAGTTGCCTCCAAGAATTGCCCACTTCCGCCCCATGAGCAGGACAGAGTTCTCAGCTCTCCCGCCAGGACCAGCACTTTAAAATTTTCAATCTGATGGCAATCTCCTGGTAGTTAGTTCATTAAATGCTTGCCAGCATCTGCAGCCTGCCAGGCGTCATGCACAGTTACCGAGTGACAAAGCAGGACCCAGAATCCCAGTCTCCAGAGCCCAAGTAGTAGACTATAGACAGACCATCTCTGCTCTGGCACCCTGTGGCACACAGAGCTCTGATTTTCATAATCGACTGTTTACATGCCTCCCCTCCCCACCCCACACACACCACGGGGAGGCAGTGATCCCCTCCAGTAAAGGGTCTGGGTGTTGCTATGTCTTGTATCTCTAGATCTGGGTTATCTGATATGGCAGCTGACAGCCACATGTGACTCCTGAGGACTTAAAATGTGGCTGGTGCAAATTGATGGGGGAGGCGGGGAGGAAGATAGGGTTAAAAGGGTCAAATATGTGATAATGTTAAAGAATTTTAAAAAATAATACTCATAAACTAGGCACAGTACGCAATTAACAATGATAAAATTTTGTAAAATTTTATTACAAGATACCGTAATAAAAGTTATGTGACTGTGAGAAATAAAAAATAAAATAAATAAACTGAGAGGAGAAAGCCAAACTGAGATGTACTCTAAGTGTAAAGCTCACACTGGCTTTAGAAGACTGAGCATGAAAACAAAGACTGTAACCGATCTTATTAACAATTTTTATACTGATTACATGTTGAAATAACTTTCAGATCAATTGGATTGGACAAAAAGTTATTTAAATGAATTGCACTCGTTTCTTTCTACTTTTTTAACAAGGCCACTAGGAAATCATAAGAGGCACCTGTGGCTCTGATCAGATTTCAAAGGAACTGTGCAGCCCCAGGTTTTGCCGGGCTGTCGCCTGGTGGTGGGAGCCCAGGGATAGTGGGATGAACGAATGAATGAGAGACCAGAGACTGGAGAAGAGGAGAACCGCGGTGTATCTGAGTCCCCTCTGGCTCCGCCCCTGGCATTCTCAGACTGTGTAGAGGCTGGTCACTTGCATGACAGGCCTGACAGCCTTCCCTTCCCTTCCCATTCCTTCTGCCCCCGAGGGAGAGAAGGACTCAGCCTTGGGAACCAGCGCCTGTGGAGGGAGGACTGAGCATCGGCCAGGCCGCCTGCCCCTGAGCGGGGCCTCACGGGAAGCCCTCCTTCCACCAGGGAAACGATGTCCTTCAGAACAGCTCAGGTCCCTTTGGGGTCTAGTGAGCACCCTCGGTCCCCTCCCAGCCAATGCGTGTGACCCTCCCACCCTGCAGGCAGGATTCCTGTATGTTCATCCAAAGCCCACGGGAGGCCAGGGCCACACTGCAGAGGATTGCAAGAGCCACTCTGCCTGCCCAAGGCTTCAAGCAAGAGGAATGACAAAGGCACTCAGCCCCTGGCTGCAAACCATGGAGCCTGAAGGCTCCCCCTTTGATGCCTTGCAAAAGGTTAACTTTGAAGCTGCCATTCAGGCAGCTGAGCAGGGCAGGGTTTGAAAAAAGAGCTCTGAGGCCTCTAGCCCGCAGCATCCTGCAGAGTGACCCCTGAGCAGATGGTCTCAATTATCTGGGAATTCCCCTCTCTTTCCAAAGATGTGTGAAAACCTTACTCATTTGGAATCTCTGGGAAGCAATATATTTCGCTTAAGGTTTCGGGTAACTGAATCTTACCCTTTCAGGCACAATGCTTCAATGTATTTTAATGGTTTTATGTGGGAAATGTTTAACAATGGCATTTATCCTATTCTCTATGACAAATGGTTACCATTAGATAAGAGGCAGGACCATTAAGGGGCGATGCCCTCAGGCACCCTTGAGCATGGAGGACTGTCCCTCTGCCACTGTCCCCAGGGGCCACAGGTTCTGGGTCTTTGGTCTGCTTTCCACAGGTCTTCCTTCTGTTCTGGTACCAGATTCTTCATCAGCTAGTACTTCTGGCCACATCAGAGCAGCCGCCCACCCCGCCGTCCTTCCTGACCTCACGTCCTCCAGGCCCACCCAGACTATGTTTAAATGACTCAACCAGGCTGAGCCAGAAAAGCCAAGCTTATTCAAGTCGATGTAAAATAAGGGCAAAGGTTTGGATCAGGTCTTACCTCTGACCTCTGGGTGGTCTTTAGCACAGGGCTTTGAGGTATGGACAGGTGAGGTCCCCAAACATGCCCTTGAATAAATGGCATTACTGCCCTTATAAGAACACATTGGTATATGAACAAGAATGCCTATTAAAAGCAAAAAAATTCCTTGCAGATCACAAAGAACCAATCCTTTTATCTTCAAGATGGTTCCAAGGTCTTCTATTTCCCTGAATTTGGCAAGATCAAAAGTACTTCAGCAAAGCAAACTCACCCGTGGGCTGAAGAGAGCACAAGACTGGGAGCCAATCTTGATTGCTCCTGCCCCCGCCACATCCCACTGCCTGCTCCCCCACCTTTCAGGAGCTCCCACATCTCTCCTTACCCGGCACCTCAACCCTAGCCCAGGCCATGGACCTCCAAATCTCCTAGCTCCAGAGGTCCCACCCCAGAGCCCAGAAGACATGAAAACATCCCACCCACACCCACTGTCAAACACCACTGCTTTTGAAACATTAAAAAAAAATTATTCTTATAATTTTGCACTTGAAATTATTTGGCAAGTAAGTAACTTATTAAATTTAACATTGGCTTTGAGTGCTCAGCAATCATGCCTACTCAGGAATCCTTAGTGTTGTGACGTGATCAATTCTAAGACCCACGGAGCCAATTGAGATGAATTACGAGCCTTTATTAGCCGGCCGGCGACTGACTCTCTACCACGCAGGGTCAGAGGAGATCAGCCCTGAGCTTCCAGAGGAGGCAGCTTATAAAGACTCCAACTACATCCTTGAATAAGTAGATTACAAGAAGCAGAAGTTAGCCGTTAACGTTTTGTACAAAGATAAATGTATCCGGGGGACTCTCAGATCAAACAGGGCCTAGTAGACAGTTTTATCATCTGCGCCTTGGAATGTTGTGCTTCTCCTGGGGCTGGCGCCTGGAGATATCACCTCCCTGAAACTGGAGAATTTCCACTTTTATATTCCCCACTGGACCTGGAGTGGCCGGTAGTGAGTTCTGAGGACCATGAGTTTTACTGCCTGGACCCGCTTTCTGACATAGGCAGTTATCCAATTAATTACACAGGGGCCAAATAGCAACCCCAGAAATACCAGCATTAGGGGTCCTGTGATGGAGGTAAGCAGTGTAGTTAACCAAGGGGATCCGTTGAACAGGTTCTCATACCAAGACCCTGTCCGCTGATGTTGTTCTTCTCTGTCACGGAGTCTCTGTCTAACCAGGGCTAAACTATATCTCTAATAATACCTGAAAGATTAGCATAGAAACAGCAGGTTTCACCCAGAGCCACGCAGAGACCTCCCTATAGTCCAGGCCTGTGCATTCCACTGTTTTACAGTGAGGGTTACAGGGTTACAGCTTCCTAGGTAGTAGCAAAGAAATTAGTCTCAGAAATAGTGCCTCGATTTGGCCTGCCCATAACTGAATAGGGCGGCTGAGAGATATGTAATGATCTCTCCCACCCAGTTCACTCTCCCATGGTGCGATTGTTTCGCGGCCCCAAGAGGCGCAATAATATTCATTTGGCTTAGCACATGTGGGGCTTCCTTCCCGAAGACACATAGAAAGCTGTGTTCCTTGAAGGCCTTTTTCTATAGCGAGGTTTCCGCACCCAAATGGGGATGACCAGAGTCGGTCCCTTGCCTTATAGTGAGCTTTGCCAGGCTGCCGAGGATGGCACATAGATCTACATTTAAAATAGGTTGGCTAGAGGTATTTACTATGGAAATAGGAACACGCATCTCGGTTCTAGTTAACTCCCATCTATACCCTTGGGGCCGGTGAGGATTGCTAGAGTGACAGTGAGTGACATGTAGGAAGATAGAGACAATTAAGATGGTCCAGTCTGAACCCTTAAAAGTCTTATCTTTAATGGGTCCTCTGACTGACGCAGGGTCCATTGTTCCGATGTCTGTGGCGGATGCCAGCCTTGATCCTAGTATGGTGAATCCAGTGACGGCGTCCAGCTAGCTACCTTGACCGCGGTGGGTGTTGTGAGGATGACAGGGAAAGGTCCGTCCCAGCGGGGCTCAAGAGAAGCAGGCTGTACCTTTTTCACCCAGATCCAATCGCCTGGCGCGTGGTCGTGTGGCTGGACTGGATGCTGAGCGGTTGTTCTGGTGGCGGAGACCAGTTGGTGGGTCTCCTGCCGTGCGAGATGGAGGGCCGGCAAGGACTTAAGCAGTGAAAAATTATGAACTTCTGTTAACTTTTCTTCCCCTAACTTGGGGAAGAGATGTTGGGGTCTTCCAAACATTATTTCATAAGGCGTGATGCCCTTACAATAGGGTGTGCACCGTGCCCTTAACAGGGCAAAGGGGAAGAGACTCACCCAGTTTTCGCCAGTTTCCAGCTTGAACTTAGTTAGGGTTTCTTCAAGGTTCTATTCATTCTTTCTACTTGCCCTGAACTCTGAGGCCTATAAATGCAATGCAATTTCCAATTGATCCCTAACACCTTTGCTAGAGATTGGCTGGTCTGGGCGATGAACACCGGGCCGTTGTCAGACCCCAGTGTTATGGGCAGGCCAAATCGAGGCACTATTTCTGAGACTAATTTCTTTGCTACTACCTGAGCGGTCTCCTGCTTAGTGGGGAAGGCTTCAGTCCATCCTGAGAAAGTGTCAATGAACACAAGCAGAAATGGTCAATGAACACAAGCAAGTACTTGAATCCAAAGGTTTCCAGGCTGACTTCAGTGAAATCCAACTCCCAGTGTTCCCTTGGTGCCTGATCACGAAGTCTCGTCCCTTGTCATATTTCCTTGGAGGGCCCTGGATTCACTTGTGCGCAGATGTGGCACCGGCTGATACCTGCTTAGCCATTCGTTGCAGCCCCGGGATGTAATAGTCTCTTTTCATCAGTTCAATTAACTTGGTCCCTCTCAAGTGAGTGCTCTGGTGAACCTGGGTGATAAGGTCTCGGCCCAAGGCCTCAGGTACTACAATGCGGCCGCCGTCCAGAATCCTAACCCACCTGGTAGATTCCTCTTTTCCTCCCGGCTTGTTGCATAGTTCAACTTCCCCCGGAGTGTAGGTAGGGGTGTCTGTTAGCACTCTGGGCGGTAGGGCCAGCAGAATGTCAATTGGCCCCACTGGTTTTCGGGCGGCCTCCTTTGCTGTCTGATCAGTGAAAGAGTTGCCTTGTGCTACCTCAGAGCCCAAGTTCTGGCGTGCTGAGCAGTGGATGATTGCCACTTTCTTTGGCAGCCAAATTGCCTCAAGCAGGGCTAGTATTTCTTCCTTATTCTTGATTTCTTTTTCTCCCGAGGTTAGTAGCCCTCTTTCCTGATATGACGCCCCATGTACATGTGCCATTGCAAAGGCATACCTGCTGTCCGTATAGATATTAACAGTTTTGTTTTTACCCCACCACAGAGCTTGAGTCACTGCTACTAGTTCAGCCCGCTGAGCTGAAGTTCCATGGCTTAGGG
>NW_006494614.1:60591970-60593447 GCF_000325575.1 Pteropus alecto | reverse complement strand
TCCTTCGTTCCTTCCTTTCCCCAGGCTAGGTCCTCTCCTTTCCCTCTGGAACTGGTGTACAGGGGCTTAGCTATTTCTGCGAACCCTAGAATCCAAAGCCTGCAGTAACCTACTGCTCCCAGGAACAGGATCCTTTTTCCTTTCTGTAGATTGTACCCTAGGTACGTCACTCGGGGAGTGCAAAGTTGAGCCTTCTTAACAGACACCCGATACCCATTCTTGTCTAACTCCTGGAGTAGGTCCTCAGTAGCCTGTTCACACTCTAATTGTTTCAGCTGCTAGCAAAAGATCATCAACATATTGTAGAAGTACTACCTCTGGGTGCCTCTGGAGAAATTCTACTAAGTCTTGACTTAGGGCTTCATCGAACAGGGTTGGGGAGTTCTTGAAGCCCTGAGGCAGTCGAGTCCAAGTCAATTGTCCTGAGTAAAGTCTGTCTGGGTCTTCCCATTCAAAAGCAAAGATGGGCTGGCTAGCCTTGGCCAGCAGCAGAGTAAAGGCATCCTTCAGATCTAGGACAGCATATACTTGATGACTCGGGGTTAGCTGGCTGAGAAGAGTGTAAGGATTGGGGACCGTTGGGTGGATGGTCTCAACTCACTTATTGACCTCCCTGAGATCCTGGACAGGTCGGTAGTCATGGGTGCCGGGCTTCTGTACTGGGAGCAAGGGAGTGTCCCAGGGGGAGTGGCAGGGAACTAAGATTCTTGCCTCCTTCAACCTTCGAATATGGACAGCAATACTCACTCCGGCCTTCTGACTGACAGGGTATTGACATACCCGGGCTGGAGTAGCTGAGCTGGACAGAGTCACTATAATAGGAGGATGATGTGCTGCCAGACGGGGGGATTTGCCTCTGCCCAGACACCAGCAATCTCTTGTTGGAATTCAGTTAATAGAGGGTTTGTAGGTAAGGCTCCTGGCAAGTTTATTAAGGGCTCCTCTAGCAAAAAGTATTCCTCAGACAATGGGCAGGTGAGTAGAATGGTCAGTGGGCCTGACCCGACAGTCAATTCAGTATGCCCTTCCTTGAAGGAGATTGTGGCCTGTAACTTCTGTAGCAAGTCTCTACCCAGCAGTGGGCATGGGCATTCTGGCATAACTAGAATGAATGGGTAATTATTTCTTTTCCCTGTTATCCTGTTATCCTGTTCCCTGTTATCCTGGCTTGCGTCCAAGGGTAAGATTTCCCTTGTCCAGTGGCCCCTTGTATGAGTGTCTTTTCCTTTGAGAGTGGGCCCTGGGCGCTCTGTAGGTAGCTCCTGTGTCTACCAAGAAGTTCACAGGCTTGCCCCCGACTTATAAAGTTACCATGGGCTCCCAGGGGCTTATAATGTAAGAGCCCCGACCTCCTCATTCTGCGTCCTCGAACAGGACGAGGGGTGCCTTCTTCTCAGGGGCTCGTCCTTTTTCAGGACACTCATTCTTCCAATGTCCCTTTTTCTTGCAATATGCGCATTGGTCCTTCTCTAGCCCG
>NW_006494614.1:60591110-60591814 GCF_000325575.1 Pteropus alecto | reverse complement strand
GTGGTCCTTCTCCCTCCTGACTCTCCTAGGTCCATTGTTCGCCCTGGGTGCCTGTTCTCGGCCTCTGCCTTTTCCTGGCGGTCCCTTTGGCTGGGCTCCTTGCATGGTTGCAAGCAG
This sequence comes from Pteropus alecto, assembly GCF_000325575.1. Taxonomy (NCBI): domain Eukaryota; kingdom Metazoa; phylum Chordata; class Mammalia; order Chiroptera; family Pteropodidae; genus Pteropus; species Pteropus alecto. The sequence goes on along the minus strand of NW_006494614.1, from coordinate 60,591,697 downwards.
GACCTTGGTCATCTTCTTAGTTTGTGCTATATCTACCTCTACCTCACTTCTATTGTTGAATACTCGTTGGGCTATCTCGACCACCTCAGACAGGGTCTTTCCTTCAAACCCTTCCTCTGCAGTTTCTTTCTAATATCTGGGGCCGACTGACTGACAAAGGCTAAATTCACAGCCCTCCTATTATTAGGGTCCTCTGGGTCAATAGGGGTATATAACTGGTACGACTCTAAAAGTCGTTCCAGGAACACCGCCGGTGATTCATCCTTAGCTTGGATGACCTCGCTTACCTTAGATAAGTTAATGGGTCATCAGGCGGCAGACTGGAGGCCCTGGAGCGGAAGCTGGCAATACTGTTGGAGAGCCTCCTTAACTTGGTCGGTGTTGAGGTCCCAAGGCGGACAGGTATTTGGGAAAACATGCTGGATGTGGGCTGGATCGGTGGAAGGCTGCCCGTTGGGCTCTAATACCATCCTGCAGCCTCCCTCAGGATTCGTTCCCACTCCTCTGAGGTAAACAGGACCTGGAGAAGTTGCTGATAATCGTCCCAAGTCAGCTGGTGGGTAAAGAAAATAGTCTCTACGAGAGAG
>NW_006494614.1:60579266-60589795 GCF_000325575.1 Pteropus alecto | reverse complement strand
CTGAGATGAATTATGAGCCTTTATTAGCCGGCCGGCGACTGACTCTCTACCACGCAGGGTTAGAGGAGATCAGCCCCGAGCTTCCAGAGGAGGCAGCTTATAAAGCCTCCTACTACATTCTTGAATAAGCAGATTACAAGAAGCAGAAGTTAGCCGTTAACGTTTTGTACAAAGATAAATGTATCCGGGGAACTCTCAGATCAAACAGGGCCTAGTAGACAGTTTTATCAACTACACCTTGGTATGTTGTGCTTTTCTTGGGGCTGGCGCCTGGAGATATCACCTCCCTGAAACTGGAGAATTTCCACTTTTACATTAGGAAACCAAACTTCTGTGTTTTCAAAGGTACTGGAACTTTTGCGAAGACTAAATTTAACGACAAGTAACATTCCAATGTCTTACGTAAACTTTTATTAACTTCTATCTTGCACTTTTCTCTAGATTTTAGAACCCATGGGTTATTTTTGTTTTTGTTTTTGTTTTTTTTAATTTAACTTTTGGAGTGAGTAATTCGGTCTCCTGATTCAAGTTCAAAAGGGACAAAAATGATGAGTAAAGTCCCCCAGGGCCTCTGCCCCAGCCCCGACAGGCAGCCAGCAGTACTGGTTGGTGCCTGGTGAGCCCTCCAGAGACGCTTTATGCATACACATAAGCAAATGCACAGTCATGTTCTTCTCTCTTTTTAATAAAGGATTGAACATTTGTATGGTCTCTATACCTTGCTTTTTTTCTCTTGGAGATCCTTCCATATCAGGACATAAAGAGCTTTGTCATTCTTTTTTATGGCTACAGAGCAATCTTTTCTGTTTTTATTTATCTTTTTCTTTTTTCCAGCTCTGAAACAATTTTATAGGCTCATTGAAAGCCCTCAGGGTCAGGTCCCACCTACCTCCTGGTGCTGGCACCCAGTCCCGTCCCCTAAGCAGTATGGAACCAACTTTCCAGCATACTTCTCTGCTCTGGCCACTTCCCTGCTGAAAATGCCTCAGTGACCAGCTGCAGCCATTGTCACAGAGTCCAGACTCCTAAACATGACCCCAGGAGCCCACCGGTCTGGTTGCCTCTGACCTCTGGCCATGGCTCCCTCTCAGCTCCTCTACTGGGCTTCCTGTGGGCCTTTGAGGCCGAGCTGCCCTGCTGTCACTCTCATCCTGCCATCTTCCCTCAGGGACACCTTCCTGCCTTGTTCCTGAACCCTGTCATCTGCCCCTCCACCCCTGAAATTTGCTTCCACAACCTCCATCATGCTTGCTATCACATATGTCAGGGCTCTCTGCCCCACCGGCCTGCAGACGCCACAAGACAGAGTCTTGCTTGTCTGTTCCCCAAACTGCCAGCACCTGACAGAGTGCAGATGCTCAGGAAGGAAGGAAGGAAGGAAGGAAGGAAGGAAGGAAGGAAGGAAGGAAGGAAGGAAGGAAGGAAGGAAGGAAGGAAGGAAGGAAGGAAGGAAGGAAGGAAGGAAGGAAGGAAGGAAGGAAGGAAGGAAGGAAGGAAGGGAGAGAGGGAGGAATGGCTGCTCCAGTCTTCACTGCCACAGGTGCAGGCTAGAAAACATGTGACTTGACTCCTAATCCCACACGCCCCTAAGTCACAGGGTCCTGGGCTGCCCACTCTGCCTGTGTGACTTCTCTCATCTGTGTCATCAGAGGGGGTCGTCCGAGGCAACTTTTTCCTCTTCATCACCCTCCTTTGCCTGTGTTTCTCCACTTCTGTTGCCTTCCGTTCTCAGGTTGCTTCTGCTTTTGACTTCCCCTCTCCGCCCCCTTCCTGCCCCGCTCTTTTTTAGGGCCTGCCCTTTACCTTCACACTTGCTCTCTGCAGGTAGTCTGGCTCCCTCCACGAGGGTCCCAGGCTTCTCTTTCTGCTGCAGACTCAGCCCTGGCTCTTCCCAAACGCCCCAGAGCCGGAGAAGCCTCTGCCCTGTAGTGGATGCCATTCCAGCATCTTTGGGTCATCAGGTCATTCCAGGGCCCAGCAAGTCCCTAGGGGCGGTACCTCTTCCTCCCTCTTGTGGCCACTCCTCACTCCTTGGAGATGCTCCCATGGTAGCCATTGTTGTTGTTATACAGCGCTAATGAAGTGTAATTTATATAGCAAAAAGTTCAACTATTTTAAGTGCGCAATTCAATGATTTTTAGTAAATTTAGAGATCCCTCTGCCCAATTACAGTCCCTCCTCATTCTCAGCCTTTGGTGACCACCAGTGTGCTTTCTGTCTCTATGGATTCGCCTGTTCTGGACATTTCATATAAGTGGAATCATGCAGTATGTGCCTTTTCGAGTCTGGCTTCTTGCACTGAGCATAATGGTTTTAAAGTACATCCATGTCGTGGTGTGTATCAGTGCTTCCTTCCTTCTAATGCCTGAGTAATAGTCCACAGTATGGCTAGACCACAATTCGTTTCTCCATTCATGGGTTGATGGACATTTGGGTTCTTTCCACCTTTTGGCTACTGTAAATAAAGCCGCTAAGAACATTTGTATACAAGTCTTTGTATTTCTCTTGGGTAGGTACCTAGATGTGGAATTACTAGAATGTCTGGTAAATACATGTTTGACTTTTTTAAGAATCTCGAGCTGTTTTCTTTCTCTCTCTCTCTCTCTCTCTCTCTCTCTCTCTCTCTCTCTTTATTTTTTACCGCCTACAGCACCTGGTCTTCCTAGGTAGTCTCCCATCCAAGTACTAGACAGGCTCGCCCCTGCTTAGCTTCTGAGATCAGAGGAGATCCGGCACGTTCAGGGTGGCATGGCCATAGACTTGAGCTGTTTTCTAATGTGGCTTCATTTTATATTCTCAGCAGTCATATAAGAGTTTTTTCACATCCTCACTGATATTTGTTATTTTCCTTTTTCTGTTCTAGCTATCCTTGTGCGTTAAAAGCGGTATCACTGTGGTTTTGATTTGCATCTCCCCAAAGACTAATGATGTTGAGCTTCTCCCCGTGTGCTTCTTGACCATTTGTATATCTTCTTTGGTGAAATGTCTTTTCTAATCTTTAATTTTTTTTAATTTAAATTTAAATTTTTAATTGAGTTATTTGCCTTCTTATTATTGAGTTCTAAGAGGACTTTAGGCATTCAGTCACTTATCAGACATATGATTTGCAAATGTGTTCTCCCTGTCTGTGGCTTGGCTATTCATTTTCTTAATGGTGTCTTTTGAAGTTTTTAATTTTGATGAAGTGGCCATCGATTCTTGTGACTTTCCATCTGTTGGCAGATGCTGCTTTGTCTGCTGGGTGCAACGGTCTGAGCTTTCTTGGGGCTGTTTTTTGCTGTCTCTTTCACACGTGGGCAGCCCCTGATCTTCGCTATGTGTGAGAGATTGCTATATCATCACACTGACTCTCATCAACAGCATACATTGAGGAGCGACATTGTAAAGAAACCTGGCTCTGTCACCCACTAGCCCAAGACCAGGGGCAAATGATGGCACCTCTCTAACCTCGGTCACCTTGTCTGTAATAGCGGGTAACAATAGTACCCACCTCGGAAGACGGTGCAAAGTTAGTACTTAAAACAGTGTCTAGTCTATGGCCATGCTACCCTGAACAAGCTGGATCCCGTCTGATCTCAGAAGCTAAACAGGATTGGGCCTGGTTAGTACTTGGATGAGAGACCACCTAGGAAGACCAGGTGCTATACGTGTAAAAAATAAAAAATAAGGGATTGTAAACTGAAAAGGTCCTTGCAGTCTGTGAGGTCGACCAAGGGTTGCCTTGCCTAAAATAAATAAATAAATAAACAATAAATAAATAAATAAATAAAATAAAAACAAAACAGTGTCTAGTACCTAATTAGCTCAGAACCTTCTGCCCATTTACAGTCCTCATTTAAGTCAAATGTTAGCTATGATTTGTCTGGTTCTTTAATTAAGTTTTTTGTTTGTTTGTTTTTTAAGCATACAGCACCTGGTATTCCTATGTGGTCTCTCATCCAAGTACTAACCAGGCCCGACCCTGCTTAGCTTCCGAGATCAGACAAGATTGGGCGTGTTCAGGTTGGCATGGCCGTACACTAACTGGTTCTTTCAAAGTTAGGGTGGATTAACATGAATCTCATTTTTGACTCTTACTACAGCCCTCGGAGCTGGTGCTCCTCACCCCATTTTAGGGGTGAAAATCAGACTCAGAAAGGCTGAGCATCTTGCTTATGGTCTCCTGTGAGGGATGTTGCTGAGGTGTCAACCCAGGTTGGGGGACTCCAGCCCAACGGCTGCTCCCAGAGGGCAAAGCGAGATGTTCACGACCCAGCCAGCTCTGGCAGACCCTGTGCCTGACTCCCAGGGCCCCATGTCCACACCACTCATTAACCCCGGCACTGGGCCAGGGGCAGGGACGAAGTGAGGAGAGACTTATCATTGCTGCTCCAAGCCGAGCCCTCGGCCTCTGGGGAAACAGAGCTGCTACAACACATCTGCATGAGATGGGGGGCGGGGGGGCGCCCAAGTGTTTGGAGAGCACTGAGCAGGGAACAGGGACCAGACCCAGCCTGGGGTGTGAGGAGGGGGCTCTCAGCCTTCCCCAGGGTGGGGTGAAAGCACCCCACCCCTTCTGAGAGCCACCAGAGCTGTAAGGTAAATGTGTGGCTCTCAGGTGACCCTCTCAGGCAGACAGGCCCTAAATAACCAAGAAGTCCTACACCCACCATGCTCCTGGGGCCTATTTCCCCAAAGCCGGTGTTTCTTTTAACTTTATTTAGGGCATTTTCAAACATATATGTGGGGAGAGAAGACCACAACCAATGTTCATGTACCCATCACCCAGGTCCAACAAGGACCATTGCAGAGCCATTCTCATTTATTCTTCCCCCCAATGAATAAATTCCAAAAATCACATCATTTCATCCCTGTAGCCCCCATTTCCAAAATCCCACAGTACAAGTATGGGCACACATATGTGCACAAAAACTACCCAGAAGTAAAGAACCACCTGCCACCAGCTCCATATTGGTGGGTCCTGGTGAAAGAGGCCAGCCCTGCCTTTTTCCAGCCACACGTCTTTGGTCCAAGCCTTTTCACCTCTCTGAGCCCCAACTACATTACCGGTAAAATGGGACACCAATGCCTACTGCTGGCAAGCTAGCTATGGAGATCAACTGAGACTACTCTGGGTGCGCGGATACACGGCAAAACAACAAAACACAGCAGGAGGGGCATCCCTAGTGTCCGCATGGGGAGAAGGAGAAAAGAATGGGGCTGGGGAGGGGTACGCACAGACCTTTGGATATCTGTGACAGATCTCTTACGGAAAAACACATCTCAAGCAAATATAGCAAATTGTTTGTTTCTTACAGTTGGGTGGTAAATATGTAGGTATACATTTCTTTATGCTTTTTTTTGGATATTTGGATTAGTTCATAAACCTAATTGCAGCAAATTAAAACAAAGCTTAAAAAAAAAGCAACAACTCAGAATGTATCTATGCTTGGCATGTAGTAGGCCTTGTCCCATATCTTGTTGTGCAACAAAACACCCCAAAACTTAGCGGCTTAAAACAACCACCATTTTATATTTTCTCCCAATTCTGTGGGTTGTCTGGATTCTGCCGGGTGGTTCTTGGGTAGTTCATGACACCAGCTGGGGCTGCTGCCACCTGATGCGGGCTTGCCTGGGCTGGATGGCCAACCTGACTTACACACATAGTGGGTAGGTGGCGCTGGGCATCGGACGGGAGCTCAGGTGGGGCTCTACAGGCCAGTCTACACCTGGGCTCTCCTCATGGCTTGGGTGTGTCTCAGCATGGTAGTCAGTTTCCAAGAGGGAGCCCTCTGGAGAACAAGTGTTCCAGGATGGAGGAGGCAGAAGCCACCAGGGCTCCTTAAGGCTTAGTTGCCTCCGTTGTATTTGGTTGGTTACGCAGTTGCGGGCCTCAGATTCAAGGAGGGGAAATAAGCCTAACTTCTCAATGGGGAGAGGAACCAAGAATTTGCAACTGCCTTTAACCCACCACTGTGCTCAATAAATGTCGAATTCAGAACTGAATTTCAGAGATACACCTCAAATAAGGAATTAACTGCTGGTAGGGCTTGGGGAGCTGTGAATGGAAAGAACTTGCCCCTCCTGGCCCCACCTCCACCCACCATGACACCTTGTGGATCCCCTCAGGGCCAAATACCTCCAAAGCCACATGTGACTGGGTGATGCTCCCAGGGCGTAGAGAGGTCATGCCATGGTGACCAGGAAGATCCAAGGCCTCTCAGACCCAATACAGAGTCTGCTAGGAGGTGAGTCTGCAAAGACCCCCACTCTCCCACCCTGCTGCCATGGCTAGGGGTTCCTAAGCCCTCCTGTTCAAGGCTATCCCGAGCCAGGATGATCTTCAGTTGGCCCTTGGTCCCCACTGAGCCTCAGGCCTGTCCTGATGTCCTTCAGGGCTCATAAAGTGTCTGAGGGCAACCAAATGTGCCAGCCAGGTTGTCTCAGCCCTGCCCCTCCCTTTGCTCCCTCCAGTCCCTTTCCCGGTGTGGCCTCAGTATAGCCACCGCCTCTCACATCATCCATGCTACCACTTTTTGGCAACTGAGAAGGTGCAGAGTGAGCAAGGCCATGCAGACAGAATCGGCCTCCTGTCTCCGAGCAGAACGGCCTCACAGAGAGGATCTCTCCCCTGCGGCTCCCTTGGGCATATCCGCTGGTTTGGCGTTTTGGCAGATGGCTTCCTTTAGGAATAGGCTGTGGCACCTGCTTCTTTTCTTGGAATGTATCTGGTCCCCTGGACCCCAGAAACCTTCTGAGAACTTGAAGTTTTTCATTTGCTCATTCAAACTCCCATTCCTTCTGCAAGGATGTGTGGAGTGTCTGCACTGTGCGGGGCTCTGTGCTCCATGCTGAGGGGATGATGGCCAGCAGTGCGGACCTGGTCCCTGCCCTCCTGGAGTTCACCGGCTAGTGGAGAAATAGCCCTCCAGGAATCGAACTGATGAACCTGTGACAGGCTGCAGTATGCCCTGGGGCTCCAGACTGGTAAAAAGACACTTGCTCAGAGCTATGAAAGAGTTAACTGGACAAGAGTTGGGGAAAAGAAGAACATTTCAGGAGGAAGGGACCATCCTACAACCCTGGTCCCTTTCTGCCTCCTTTGGGCTTACACCCTGAACCCAGAACCCCCACAGCAAGAGTTTCCTCCGGCTTCCCTGCTCCCTGCAGCGGCTTCCTCAAAGGCCACCTTCTCAAATTCTCTCCTTGTCCACGTTGTCTAAAATGTTAGCTCCCCACCCCTTACAGCCTCTTACTCTGTTTTATTTTTCCTCCTTGGCACTCAGACTCTAACATCCATGAGGGACAGCGATTTTGACGATTCTCAGTGCCTAGAACCCTGCCTATGGCACATGGTGGGCGGTCAGTGAACGCTGGAAAACTGGTTGAATCATGAACAGAAAGTTGCTCTCCAAACTGTTAATCCCTAAGGGGAGGGAAGAGACAGAATTGCTCTAACTACTTGGCTTCTACTTCCTCTGTAGACCAAGGGGCCTTGGGCTGAGAAAGGAAGGCCTTGGGGGACAGGTGTTAGGGGACTGAATGCGCGCGTGCGCGCACACATGCACATGCACACACGCACACACGCGTGCACACACGCACACACACACACACCCGGGAATTCTCACCTCCTGCACCTGCCTGTTCCAAAGCTCCAGGTGATGCTGATCACAGGCAGGTGTGGCGCAGCTGCCTGGCTTAGTCTCCTAGGTTCGTGGGTTCAAGACTGCCTCCCTCCTCTTCAATCGCTGCAGCTGCTTCCACATAGGTGGTATAAAGTGAGCCCACTGAGCTCGACTCTCATCCCAGAGCCCAGGGGGTCTCCAACACCAGCTCCCCACTACCTTCCCACCCAAGGCCAAGTTCCTCCAGGAACAGGGCCCCTCACCTGGCTGCCAGGAATGCAGTGTCCGAGTAAGGTCTCTCTTTTTAAACAAAAACCTTAATATTTTGGAAAATTTCAAACGCATATAAAAGTAGAGAGAATCTTATAATAAACCTCCATGTACCCACCCCTCAATTTCGACAATTATCAAGCTTGTTTTCAATCTCTCTCCACCACCCCTCCATCCTTTTCTTTCCAGCCTTTTATTTTCCTGGAGTCTTTTAAAGCAAACCTAATCTTAATACTAATTCAATCATAAATACTTTTCTATATCTATCACTAAGGGTTTTAAAGACCACTATCACATCTTTTAAAATTAGTAATACTTTAAAATAGATTAAATCTAATACCCGGACTGTGTTCAGTTTTCTGCTATTATCTCACAAATACTTTTTCATAGTTGATTTGTCCAAATCAAGACCCATATAGGTTTCACACACTGCATTTGCTTGATTTGTCTCTTCAGTTTTTACTCTTGCCAAGTGGGCTCGGACTACCTTCGAGGTTCTCAGTGGTAGCCACCTATTAACATCACCTGGAAGTTTTTACAAAACGGCCATGCCTGGGCCTTACCTGGACCAATTAGGTCAGAATCCCTGGGGTGAGCTGTGTATTTGCTTTATTCATTTTTATTTATTTATGCGTTTAGCTCCCCCAGTGATCCTGGCATGCTGCCAGGGCTAGGAACCACTGGAACTTACTCAGGGATTCTCAACTGGCAGGAACGATTGTGTTCCTGAGGAAACAGGTTGCAATGTCTGGAGATATTTTCGGTTGTCCCAACTTGGGGAGATGGCTGATGCTACTGGCATCTAGTGAGTTGAGGCCAGGGATGCTGCTCAACATCCTACAGCACCCAAGACAGAGAACAATCCAGCCCCAAACGTCAAAGTGCCAACATTGAGAAATTCTGATACCGAAGCCACAAACCCCACTGTTCTCAAGGGGTGGAGGCCTTGGGGAGTGGGGGGAGGGGCAAATTAAACAGGATTCTTTCCATTCCTTCTCTCAACCACATAGTTGACAAAAGGAATCCTGCTGGGCCTCCTCTCATTAGTGCCCTGCCCTCTCCTCCAGCACCTCATCTCCTCCCCCAGGTTAGGGTTGGGCCAAACTCCCCTGAGAAGGGCAGCTCCTTTCTTAGTTTGGGGCAGGAGAGGATGGCACAGGTCAAAATGCAGTACTAATGGGCTAGGTGACCTGTGACCTCTCTGTGCTGCAAGTCGCACACCTAGGAAATGGAGGAAAAATAATCGTCTGTCCCTCAGAGGGCTGTGTGAGTAAATAGTGACATCAGGAAGTGTGAACAGGTATCCTATTCACTGTGGGACCCCTGTTGCCAGCACAGATAGGTGCTCAAAAGTGTTTATAGAAACGAATCCCCATTTCTCCCTGTGGATACAGGGGTGCAGAGACAAGTAGATCTCACAACCAGTGCCCAGCATTCCACCTGCTCAAAGCTTCTCGGCCTTCAGAAAGGGCCCCTCGCCACCCTTCTAGAACAAAAATGTGGCAGCTGTGCCTGACATCCCCAGGGGTTTCCCCACACCTCTGTTAGAGGAGACGGAAGAAGACAACCCTTGGCACCCCCCTTTCCCTCCAGGGTGAGTTGTAAAAATGGATGGAAGGAACACCCAGCCTCTTACCCTGCCCACTCGGTCCTTCTGTTTGGGAGGGACATGAACATTTTCTGCCTGGCACTCCAGACTTGATACTGTCTGGGGAACCAAAAAATTGTAACATCTTTAGGAATGACTCAAGGGGAGAACACACAGCAAGGATGCTGACTCTACTTCCTGCAACTCAGTTCTTTCTTGCATTCACCAAAGGAGTGTCACTGTCCTGCTCTGTGACTCAGGGTCTCCTTAGTATTCTCCAGAAGGACACAGAACACAGGGTGTGGAGACCTGGGGCTGGTAAGATGAAACTGGCACAAAGGCTTGTGACAATGACAGGAAAAACACGGGTAAAAGGTCGCTTTTGCTCCTCCCAGCAAGCTGGGTAGTGCCTGCAGAGGCAGCCTCACAGTGGGAGCCTCCTAAGAAACCTATACGGATAAAAGGCCCTGCACCCACACCTAGGGGACTGGAAAATTACGCCCAGTTGGGAGTCATCAAAACCCTGAAGCCCGCCCAATGGCCTAGAGGCAAATCCTAATACCCCCAACTTGGGCCGCACCCCCAGGTTCACCCCCTGAAATGGCGCGCGGAGACAGACTAGGGGCCAGACGCTAACACGGGGAAGCTGCCCTTTGATCGCTAGGGCCATTTGAAGCCCCACATCTCCAGCGACAAGATGGGGAAAGGGGCACCCTGCTTAAGTAATCCCAGAGCCCAGCGCAGGAGTATGGGGCTTGGGATGGCTGAATGGGGGACTTGTCACCCCTCTCCGCAGCCAGGCGGTGGGGCGTACTCAAACTTGGCCGTCCCGAATGGGAGAAGTGGCGCCCCCTTCCACCACCCATGGCTGGGATACACGGCAAGCACCCAGACTCGGGGAGGGGGCGCACGCGGGGAGCACTCCCCCAACACCGTGACCCAAACTTTCCCCGGGTTCACCCGGGCCAGGGGAGAGGAGACTTGAGTCACCAGGGGTAGGCCGAAGGCGCGGGCGCCCCAGGCACTCTCCCCAGGGAGGCGGCGGGCGGGCCCCGCTCCGCCCCCGT
>NW_006494614.1:60540371-60578775 GCF_000325575.1 Pteropus alecto | reverse complement strand
GGGCCCGGGAGTCCCCCCTTCTCACTGACTTCTCTGCGGAGACGCGGGTTTGGGGAAAGTTGGGCCCCCTCTGGCTGTGTTGCAACTTGCACGGGGCGGGTAGGGGTGTGTCCTCGCGCGTGGAAGCTCTAGCCCCCCACTCTCCACCTGACACCCCACGCTGTCACGAGTTCCTTGGGAAGGGACCAGACCGCCATTCCTCAAAGCTGGGAAGGAGCCCGGCCGGGGTGGGGGCAGGAGGCCTCGAGAGGAACTATTTCCCCTCTATCGAGTATTTTAAAATATATTATTTATGAACCGCCTCACTTAGGGGCCCCCTTCACTCCCAGGGCATCAAAGCAGGTTTGCAACCGCAAAGGGCGATCAGTGTGAACGCGCGCGCGACTTCTTCTGGCCCGCTGAGCTCAGCGGAACTGGGTGGGGGGAGGCCCTCTTTACAAAGGGGGACCCGTAGCTCCGCCGGGCCGCGTGGTGGGCGGGGACCTGGGCGCTAGAGTCTTCTCTCAGACTGCTCCGGGCTGTTAGGCCTGAAAGAAAAGTCTGTGTAGGCTGAGCAACCCTGAATCACTGAGGAAGAGGAATTGAAAGGTAGCCAGGGAAAGCCACTTAGGAGGTAGCGCAGACTTGTGGAACCAACATCCCATCTTACAGATGAGGAGACTGAGGCTCAGAGAGATACTCCTGGATTGACAGGCTCCGGGATTTCCTACCTAGCTCCCACGGATGCTCGGGGAATCCTGTTTTGGGCTGGATTAACTTTAGAAAGCACTCCCTTACCTAACCTCATCCTTTACCTGTCCAGGCCACACCCACCTCTTGTTCTGTGTCCCCACCCTTGGGGACTTCTTCCTCTGGTTGGGAGGGAGGCAGTGTATTTATGGAAAGACTTAATCCCCAACTCCAAGGAGGCTGAATGCTCTGATGCCTAATCTCTCCCTGAAATCCCTTCCCTTGCTGGGGGAGCGGGGGACCCTGAGCCCCAGGTTTAGATCACCTCTGGAGACTTGAAAACTCTTCTCTGTGAACAAGAGAGTGGTGATGTTTCATGTTTATCAGACACTTGTCCTGTGCCGGACCGTGTATTAAGTGCTGGTACTCACCACCCACATTTTCTCTTTTCATCCTCCTACCAAATATAGTTATATCTCCATTTTACAGATGAGGATACAGAGGCTTGTAAAGGTAAAATGACCTAAGGTCACAGGTGAGCAAATGGCAGGGCCAGGCCTTGAACCGCTAGGCCACCAACTACAGATTAAAAGATTCTCAAAGTATAATATACACACAGTAATATGTACACATCAGAAGTGTACACCCAGATCGAGAAACAGGATTTCCCTGGAAACCCCCTCTTGCTACTCCCAGCCACATCTCCCTTGGAGCCAGTGAGTGGTTCCTATTGGCAGTGCCTTCCACATACAATGCCACATTGTAATTACTTTTTATTTGGTGCAAAAAACATTAATTTATTTTAATCTTCGTACAAAAAGCTGTAGGGAGTAAGCTGGCAAATACTCTGCTGTGGGCTGGTAGTTTGTGACTCCTATCTTCAAGGCTACTGTAAAAACAATTACATGCCTTTATATTAACCTTGTGGTTAATTAGCCATAACCTGACTTCTAATAGCATACCCCTTATTTTTAAATGAGCATTTATTGACACATAATGGAAAGGTGCACAAATCTTAAGCACTGAGCTTGATCAACACCCAGAGGAGCAGCAGGCAAGTATTTTGCTCAAAGTTACACAGCCAATCGGTGGGAGGCCAGGGCTGGACCCCAGGTGGCCCAAGACCCTGCCTGGTGACAGAGAAGCAGTTGGGATTTCAGTAGGCACTCTGCCCCTATCCTTGCCTCCATTTTCTTTCACTTCCTGTCGGTGAATCCCTGTGAGCCCCTCAGCTGCCCTGCCTCCTGAGAGGAGCCCACAGCATCCTGCAGGTCTGTGGGCTAAAGCCAGGGACATGCTTATGTTTGCCTTCTGTGTACCAGGATAGGTGTCATGTTAACGCTTGTAGCATCTCCCAGCAAAGTCCCTGTGGCTGGAATTCTAATCCTGTGGCAAGAAGAAAATGCCTTTCCTAAAGAAGGAGGGAAACCAAGATTTGCCATGTGCGTATTGAGAGCCCGGCACGGCCAGCCGGTTAGTGCCTTCTTCCTTGTGTTTGCAGTAAGGAAACGGGACTCTGAGAACTTGCCCAAACTCCCCCAGCAGGGAGTGAAACCTGGTTCCATCTAGTCTGGTGGGTCCACCCACCTAGGTAAACTATCACATTCCTCAGCTCTGATTTTTCATTCCTGCCCTGTCCTTGGTCCTCAAGTGAGGTCTTTGTTAGGGAGGTAAGATGAGTCGCCATGGTGAGTTGTGACCTCCAAGGGGTTGCTCTGATTTCATCAGGGAGGTGGCTGTACAGAAACAAAGATCAGCTTCTAGCCCGACCCTGCCTTTCACTCACTTTCCCTCTCAGGCCCCCATGGCCTCATCTGGGAAACCCAGGTGTTAGAAATAAGATAACCTCCGTGTAGGGTTGCCAGATTTAGCAAACAAAAATACAGGATGCTCGTTTAAGTTTGAATTGCAGATAAATGATGACTAACTTTCAGTATGAGTATGTTCCATGCAATAATTGGGCGTCCTGTATTTTATCTGACAACCTTTTATCTACAGCCACTTCCAGCTCTAGATTTTGTGATTCACCCCAGGAAAGTTTATGTCACACTCTAGACACCAACATTTATGATCCACAAAAGTCGTAACTGAAGGGAACCAGCAGACCTTAGTGCCAGAATTCTAAGGACAGGGTCCTTCCAGTGGTTCTCGTGTCTTTAGCAGGCAGTGCTACATCTTAATCACTTTTTACATTGTGCAAAGAACACGTGAGTGTACTTTTCTCTTTGCATTGAAAACCTGTAGGCAGTGAGCTGGCAAGCACTTACTGCTGTAGGCTGGTAGTTTATGGCTCCTATCTTCAAGGCTGCTTGTAAAAACAGTAACAGACAACATGGCCAAGTGTGTCCTTCCCCCTGGAGGTGTTCATGGTTTTAGAGAGGGCTCTGTGGTGTCCAAAGCAGCAGATAGATATTCATCTATCTCCCCACAGCTCAGGGGAGGGGCAGACCCCTGCAGGAGGAAGTAAGTTTTTGTCATTGTCTGTCTCTGTCACCAGAGAGGATCCTGTTGTGGCCATTTGTCGGTAGAGAGATTTTTATGCCCGGGTGCAAGAAAGAACCTGTTCTACTTCAAGCTGTTGTGCAGATAATTAACAATCTGATATTTTGAAGGGAACATAAACAGCCCAATTCAACATGAAAGGGAGGTTTTTCACACTCCTGCAAATGTGTGAAAGAGAGAGAACATTTATACCTAAACTAACAGTTCTCATGGACCTGACTGCTCTAGTACCATCTTGCCAAGTTAAGGGGCCCCGCCCATTAAATATTTATTCTCTAATTTCAGAACTGTGTATCTTTGTAACAAATTCAAACAATGAAGAACCATAGCATATAGAATGATATAATACTGAAATGTGCAGTGAGAATGGCTTGAGCTTACTAACACTTGACCCCTCAGAGCTCCATTCCCTCAACCGTAAAATGGAGACTGAGATGATGTTTCTGTCTTAGGGTGTTGTTAGTGTTCAGTGGAGTCATTTCTATAATGAACTCTGCCCAGGACTTGGCCTCTTGAAAGCATTAGCTTGGTATCTGTCAGCTGTTATTGTCATGATGACTGTGAAGTTTAAGGTAAGAGTAGCCCCACTCCCCACAGTTAGGTGTCTGTCTGGATTCTGTTCAGATCCCTCCTTTCCAAACATCTCAGCCCACTTACAGGAAGGGCCCTCTCCATTAAAAGCATCTGTAGCCTCTGCTGGGCGCTGGCCCTCCTCCTGGCAGCCCTGATCACAAAGGGAGTGAGTAAGGCCCTTCCACACTCCCAAGTAAATCACCCCTGGGAGCGCAGCACTTCCTCCTTATATAACAGGCCACACCACAGATCGCCTTAGGGACCATATTGTGGGGTGGCCCCTGGGGGGGGAGGTCTTCTAATGCAATGCCCTCGCAGGAGTAATTCAGCAGTAATATTACAATAGTGACAGTGATGATGGCAGGGACAACTGTCCCAGGTCCTGTCCTGGAAGCTGGGGGAAAGATGCCTGTTCTACAGATGAGGACACTGAGCACCTCAGACATAGAAAGGGATATGCCTTGCCTAAGGTCACACAGCTTCTCCACATGCCTGGTCCTTCCTTATTCCTCTCAGCCACTCCCGGGCCCACTGCCTTTGTTGTGTCCTTGTGGGGAGCAGAAGCACCGAGTTGAGAGTGTTACAGCAATGTGAGCAGTGTGCATTGGGAGAAAAGTTGGGCTGTGTCAGCTCTCCATTTGGGAATTTCAGAAATCTGAACTGGAATTGCTACACATAGGCGTGACTCCGCGATGTGATGTTTGCCTGACCCCGGTATAGCTTCTTGTCCCTCAGTTTTCCCAGAATCCAGGCTGGGGCCACTCCCGGGTCCTCATCTTTTTGATTTCTTCCTCTTGTCCTCCCTTCCCTCCTTCCTTCCCTGAGTGTTTTGAAAGAGGTATTTTTAAAGTTACAAGACAACTTTGGGGACAAGACCTATCAATTCAGGACAACCCTCTGGGACGTGGCGCTCCTGGCACAGCGTAACATAGAGCCTTGCCCGGGCCAGAGCCCTGGTCTCTGGAATGTGCTTGCAGCCACATCAGAGAGGTTCTAGGACAACTGGATCTGATGCACAAAACCGCACCCTGTGTGCAGCTGCTCGGAGGCAGTGGCGGTGGGCACAGAGGAGATGTCACCTATCGAGTGCTCTGTCTGCTTCTCTTTCCTTCGTCAGCTTCTCTCAACATAGTTTGAAGCTTACAGAAAAGTTGCAAGAACGCGGAGAGCTCCCGTGCATTTTGCACGAGACCCAAGCATTTAGCCACATTTGCTTTATCGGCTTTCCGTACATACCTGTGCATGTTATGATTTTCTGGCTGAACCGTTCCAGAGTTAAGTTACAGAGACGATGACCTTGACCCCAAACACTTCAATATGTGTTTCCTAAAAGCAAGGACCCTCTTCCAGAACACAGTACAGTGATCAAATCAGGTAACGGAGCATTGGCCCCACGCTGTCACCTGATAGATGGTTATCTTTCCTTTGACGATTTTCATCTTTCAGACACAGAAATGGGTAATGAGCTCCGCGTTTCCCGGTTTCAGCAGCAGACAGCATCCGCCTGTCTTCGTTGTAGATCTGCCCTGCGCCCTGCGCTACTGCCACTGTTGTTTTTCTGGAGTATTTTGCAGCAAAGTCCTGACATCGCTTCATCTGCGAGGACTTCAGCATAAATCATTCAAACCCTGGGATGGCACGTGTTGTAAAATCTCTTGGGTGGGCTGTGACTAGCACTTAGAGAGGCGAGGATAGACTATAAAACCGTGGTAGGCCATGCACAGCGTGTGTGGATGGCGGTGATGTTAAGTGTCTTTATTACAGTGGCCATCGTGGGTCCTGGGTTTATTCGTTGATGATCAGGGCTGCAGGACCCCTGGGCAGGAGAGGGAGAGAGACGAGGAGGAGTGGGAGAGAGATGGAAGTAAGGTCTGTGCCACCACCCACCTGAAAGCTCCCTGTTTGAAAGCGTAGAGTCCAAAGTGCTGGGCTTGAACCCTGGCCCTGCCACTTGCTATCCATATGACTTTGTACAAGTTAACTAACCTCTCTGTGCCTCAGTTTCCTCGTCTGTGAAGTAGGGATAGGAACAGTCCCAACCTTATGGGGCCGTTGTGAGGATTAACTGACCGTGAATCTCTGTCAAGGGGCTCTGCCCAGTGCCGGGCACACAGTGAATGCTCAGGAAGGGTGCCCGCTGTTCCTACAGGCCGAGTCTTGGGCTCTCTCTTCCTCCAGCCCTAGCCCCTCCTCTTCCCCTCAGGAAGGATACACTTTCCTTACCATCTCATCCTGCACATTAGAATCCCTAAGGAAGCTTTTAAAAAATCCGTGGGCTGGGCCACACCCCAGGCCAATTACCCTGGAATCTCTGGGGTGGGCCCGAGGGATTGGTACTTTTAAAAAGTATTTAGGCAATTCTGATGCACAGGGAAGATGTGGTGCTTGGTGCTGCTCCATTGGTAACGAGCATCCCGTAAGTCTTTTCTAAATGCAACTCCTGAACCTCCAGGTGGGGTGGGGCCTGAGAGCCTGCATCTCTCACGAGCTCCCGGTGGTGTCCACGCTGCTGGTCCAGACCTCACCCTGAGGAGCGAGGCCCTGGAGAAAAGGCCCCGCTGGAGACCACTTAACCTGCCTTCCCTCCATCGCCATCCTAAATAATAGCAGCTGACACTTCTTGGGCTTCTGCTCTGTGCCTGGCACAGAGTGAAGCCCTTTGACAGCCATCACCTCCCCGCATCCAGTCCTCGCTGCTACTCGATGAGTCTGTGAGTGCATCACTCCCATTTTAAAGATGAGGAAAGTGAAGTCTGAGATGGTTAAGGAACCCGCCTGCTGTCGCCTGGCTTTTGTCCCGGACTGGAGAGCTACCGTTCCGGTGCCTGCTCCTAAGCGGGAAATGCTTCCTTTTGTAAACGGCTATCCTGAGTTTGTCCTCATCGGTGTCTGTCTCTCTCTCTCTCAGTATCTTTCTGTCTCCTCTCTCCCCTCTTCCCTCTGCAGTCCGTCTCCTAGTGCATGTCTCCAGTTCACCCCACAAATCCAACCTGACTAAAATTAAAGCCTTTATCCTGGCCCATCCTGGGGTCCCTCCATCTCCCAAGCCTGTGTATCACCCGGACTTCCAGCTGCTTCTTCCTCCCACTGTCTTTGAAGTTCAGGCTTCACAATTTCTGGCCCAGAGCAGAGCTTCTCTGACCTTAACAAGCTCATGGATCCCGGGGGACCTTGTTAAAATACCGATTCTGGCTCAGTGCATCTGGGTGGGCCTGAGATGCTGCATTGCTAACAAGCTCCCAGGGGTGCGGCACGGCCCGTGTAGGAAAGGCCTGGTAGACCCTGGTGTTTCCTAGCTGGCGCCTGGCCTGCACAGCCTCCTAGGATGCAGACTTCTCTGACCTTAACAAGCTCATGGATCCCAGGGGACCTTGTTAAAATACCGATTCTGGCTCAGTGCATCTGGGTGGGCCTGAGATGCTGCATTGCTAACAAGCTCCCAGGGGTGCGGCACGGCCCGTGTAGGAAAGGCCTGGTAGACCCTGGTGTTTCCTAGCTGGCGCCTGGTCTGCACAGCCTCCTAGGATGCTGCACGGTACCTGAGAATAACCTCTGAACCCTGAAGCCCCCAAGGCCTAGCTCATCTTTGCCTCTCTACATCCTATTCCTGCCGCTACTTCCCACCCTCTGGTTCCTCCTGTGGACCATGCCCTTCTCGTCCTCTGGACCTTTGCACATTCTGTTTCCAGGGCCTAAAAGGCTGTTCCCTGCTTGGCCCACTCCTGCCCATTTTTAGGGACATGGTCCCCGGGCCTCCCAGGCTGGGGCAGGAACCCTCCTTCGTCTTGCTGGCCTCAGTCTGCTTCCCCTGGGCTCACCATGCCTCTCTCTGGGCTGGTCGGCTTGTCTTTCTCTCCCACTAGTCTGAACAACATAGATTCAGGTGTGGTGCCCTGTTTGGCCTTGTGTCCACCTTTGTGGAGTCCTCTTTGACATCAGATGCCAGGATGAGGAATGTGTGGAGGATCGGGCTGGGAGGTTGGGAGGTCTGACCCCAGGGGATAAGGTGGTATAGGGAGGGTGGGGAACATCCAAGAATGGTTGGCAAGCCAGAGCTTCCCTGTTAGCATCACCTGCCTTAGATCCCAGCCTCCGTGCAGGAGAAGCAGGCCATGGATTTCAGAGCGCTGGGGCCCTGTGACACCTGTGTCAGAGATCGGAGAGGTGCTTCTCATGGCCACCCTCTACCTCTCCCCCTTATCAGCATGGCACACGGGCCTCCCTGTGGATAAGAGGGTGAGCTCCCCACGAGCTCCCCACCATCAGCCTCTCAAAGCCTTAAAGAGCCCTCCAAAGAGCCTCTCTTTCCCAGGAAGGCCTGCAGAGCCTTGAAAGCCCCTGTGGGGTAGGCTCCAGCCGGGGGTCAGGGCAGTCCTGGGTTCAGATCCCAGCTCCACTCTCATAGTAAGCTGGGTAGCCTTTGGTAGGCAATGCTGCTTCTCTGAGCCTTGATTTCCACATCTGTAAAATGGAGACAGTAATAGTGCCCCACAGGGTCGTTGCAGAGGATTGAGTGTCAGGAGCACACAGGTGCTTGAGCACTGTCAGCTGCTGCCTCTCTTTAGTTCACTGATAGCACTAAAGATGCATCACGTTGCAGGAAGATCGTGGGAACACTGGCTGAGACTATTTTAATGCCCGTGAACTGGAGACTACGAGCCCCTTATGGCTTAATCCGTTAGATCTCCAAAGAATCTGCATTTTAAAAAGGGCACTCATCATGGCGGGCTTTGGGGCACCTCCTAAGCCTAGCCTGAGGGTCTTCACATCTTGAAGTCAGCCGTCTTCGGCCCCTAAAAGGCCAGGTGGTGCGGGTGCCTCATTGTCAGCCCCCGACCACACCCTCACCTTCAACTTTACCCGCTGACCTGACCGCAGCCAGCCTCCAGTATATTTAGCTTTGAGGCGCCTGAAAGTTTTTTCCGACAGCACAGACTCAGCTTTGAGCAAATTCAGCCCAGATGTAGTCAGCAGGCGCCGCGACCTGGAGGCTGGAGGCCGTGGTTTCTCTCCCCGCTGCTTCCTGTTGTGCACCCATCAGGGCCCCGGGGGTGGGGGCCTGAACACACGTGGCCAATATAAACAAGCCTCTCCTTTCTCCGCAGGCTGCAGAGGCGCCGACATGGGGCTTAAGCTGTCCTGTCTGAAAGGTAAGGTGGGCGGCTCTCCTCCACCAGCTCTTCTGTGGGTGGGTGTGGGGTGGGGACTGAGGGGGGAGGGAAGGAACGAGGCAGGAGAGGGTGTGAGGGTAGACCCGGAGACCCGAGTGTTGCTGTCCTGCAGAGGGAGGGGCAATCCCACTTAGGCAGCACCCGTACACAGTAGGCGCCCTATAAATGCTTGCTCTGACTCTGAGGGCTCCTCCTGACCTTCCCTTCCCTTTGTTGAGTGACATAGGAAAGTTGCAGCGCCCCTTGGGCCTCAGTTTCTCCCTCAGAGGGATTAATCCCAGGCTGTGGAGCGTAAGGGAGTAAGAGGTCCTAGACGTAGGTGCCAGGCACGCTCAGGGTGTTTGCTCTCTGCCCCACCGGCCTGTTATCACCAAGATAGGAGGTCAAGCCTGGCAGGCCTGGGGAAGGCAGGCCGGGAGAGGGGAACGGCCAGCAGGGAGAAAGTTCTAGGACACAGAATCTCTGAAGGGTGTTTTAGGTGTTGGCGGCGGCAGCCCAGACCTCTGTCTCGTGCTCTAGACCTTTCTGTCCAGCATCGCCCAGCGCCTCAAGGTCACCCAGATCAATATGGCCTACATGGAGACCTCCCCTCAAGGCCCATTATTTCGTGACAAATGCTCCCACCCCACAGCTCCCCAGCCTGAAATCTGGGAGTTGCCCTGGATGGCCCTGCCTCTTCTCCTGGATGCTTGAGGCATGCCCCTGGCTCCATCCCTCTGCCACAGGAAGTCAGGAGGCATGGGAAGGTCGGGCCAGACTGAAGGACCACCCTTCAGGTCCCAGGCTGGGGTGAGTGAGCCCAGCGGAGCGTATCTGGTTGGTCTAGCTCACCCTCACTGGGATGTGAGGGGGTGGAGCATCTTGACGGACAGCTCGTCCAAGACCACATGCAAATGGGAAGCAGTGGTCTCCCTGGAGAAAATCAGGCTGTCTTTTGCAGAGTAGGGATGGGGTATTGGAGGATCGTGAACAATCCACATCCTTCCGGGTCCAGGTCTCTCTGAGGCTCCAGACTGAGCCCGCTCAGGAGTTGGAGGTGTTTGTTGAGCGAGCATCCATGGGGGTGGAGGTCTCTAGGTTGGCTCCCAAGACTGAACTTTAGAGCTCCAGGACTCTCACCCTTGGACTTCGCTGGCAGTTTTCCCTGTGCCCTACACAGAGTAGGTGGTCAGTACAAACTTTTCGTTTTGGTTTTTATTGTGGTAAACTGTAATACATAACAAATATGCATAACAAGATTTATCGTTTTAACTCTATTTAAGTGTACAGTTCTGTGGCATTAAATACATTTACCATTGTTGTGCAACCATCACCACCATCCATTCCCAGGACTTTCTCATCTTCCCAAACTGAAACTGTGCCCATTCAGTACTAACTCCTCATTTCCCTTCCCAAGCCCCTGGCAGCCACCATGCTACTTTCTGTCTCTATGGAGCTGACTACTCTAGGGACCTCTCATAAGTGGAATCATACAGTATTTGTCTTTTTGTGGCTAGTTGATTTCACTCAGCACAATGTCCTCAAGGCCCACCCATGTCGCAGCATGTGTCAATGCTTTATTCATTTTTATTTTATTTATTTGTTTGTTTGTTTGTGCCTACAGCACCTGGTCTTCGTAGGTGGTCTTCCATCCAAGTACTAACCAGGCCCGACCCTGCTTAGCTTCCGAGCTCAGACATTGGGCTTGTTCAGGGTGGCATGGCCGTAGACCATGGACCGTGGCTCCACTGGGCCGCGAACGCTTTATTCCTCTTTAAAGCTGAGTAATATTCCATCGTGTATGTAGACCACATTTTGTTCATTCATCTGTCGATCGACACTTGCATTGCTTCCACATTTTGGCTTTTGTGTCAAGACATCTTTGAGAAATAAATCAAGTCCCTGGAGGAACCTCTGGGGCCACCTATCTATCTTCCAGCCCCAGGCTGGGCTGGTCAGCCTGGGAAGAGACCCAGGAACGGCATATACTGAAAGTTCCTGG
This sequence comes from Pteropus alecto, assembly GCF_000325575.1. NCBI lineage: Eukaryota > Metazoa > Chordata > Mammalia > Chiroptera > Pteropodidae > Pteropus > Pteropus alecto. The sequence continues at coordinate 60,567,879 of NW_006494614.1, read as the reverse complement.
GAGATTACCCACACACACACACCCCACCCAGGACCGAAAGCCCAGGCAGCAGGCTGAGTGCTCCTAGGGCTGAGAGCTTCTAAAAGGGCTTTCTTCCGGACTGAGCCCTGGAGGAGCTAAGTGCTGGATGGGAGCCTGCAGGGCCAAGGTTTGCTCATACATTTTTCATTGCTAGCTCTCTGGGGCCAGCCCACCAGCCCAGGCTGCCAGCCCTCCACCTACCCCCCCCCAGCCCCTCCCCCCACTCTGCTTTGGCCAAAACAGACGTAAGCGTGACTTGGGGCAGGGAGGGAGTCAGGGCACAGAACCCTTTTCTCTGTACTTAACCAAGACAGCCCAGGACTGCCAGTCCCGATGCCCCAACACCCCAGACCTTCGTCTGCGAGCCTTATTTTCACTTTCTCCGTCAGGGGTATGTCACATCCGAGGAAACCTCAGCGCACTGGGTACCTGCCCCGTAGCCCTGCATCCCTCATAGCTATCCGTGTGCCTTCTCTCACCTGGCTCCTCGGAGGCGTGGTTTTACTTGATTGTCAGTGCTGGCACGTGTAGTTCTGTGCACTTTTCTTTCTTTCTTAGTCAATGTTTGGGTCCGTTTGCTGTCTTTCCCAAGGCAGTATCATTTTCATAGTTCTTTACTGCCCGTGTCAGATTCTGTCAAGAGCTGGTCTTTGGGTTGTTTCCAACTTGTTGATTTTGTAGATAATGCCATTTTGAACATCTTTGCTTTCTGATTTTGTAAATTATTATTTCTTTGGGATAAATTCCAGCAATCAGAATGCAGGTCAAATAATCAGGATAAATGGTGGATTCTTATTGGAGGGTTAGCCCGGGCGAGGACCCTCTCTGCACTGGATGTGGGTGACTCATCTGTCCCTCCTCCCGCCTCAAGGTGGATGCTATTGTAATTCCCAGTTTCCAGGTGAGGAAGCTGAGGCACCAAGAGACACTGCAGTTTGTCTGGAGCCACATGGCTGGTTCCCTTAAGGAATCTGAACCCAGGCAGGCTGGTCCCTGAGGTCTGGCTTCAGCTACCACCCCTGCAGCCTCTTCAGAGGAAAATATTTTAATTCTACATTTAAAGTAGCCATTGTACCCAGAAACTTTATCCACATGAGCTCTTAAATCTTTACATTAATGTTCTAAGATGATATTTAGTGTCCTAGGGCCGCAGTAACAAATAACAGAAACTTGGGCACTGTGGGAACGGAGGCTTAAAATAACAGAAATGTATTCTCTCCCAGTTCTGGAGAGCAGAAGTTCTAGATCGAAGTGTCACAGGGCCGTGCTCCCTCTGAAGGCACTTGGAGAGGATCCGTCCTGCCTCTTCTGGCTCCTGGGGGCTCCAGGCGTCTCTTAGCTTGTGGCCCCATCAGCCCAATCTGTTCTCTGTCTTTACATGGTATTCTCCCCTGTGTCCCTGTATCCTTCCTCTTATAAAGACACCAGTCTTTGGACTTAGAACCAGCCTTAAATCCAAGATGATCTCACCATGGGATCCTTAGCTGTTTGCATCTGCAAAGACCTTATTTCCAAATAAGGTCATGTGCTGAGGTTCTGGGTAGACATGAACTTCGAATTTGATAGGAACTCGTTCAACCCCGTACAGGTCACTTCACCTCTGAGCCTCCTGTGTGTGGGACAGGAATGTGTTTGACCTGACTGGCAGTACAGACTGGGCCCAAGGTCATGAGGGAGGGACGCTGAAGGGAGAAACAGAGCTATGCCGAAATCCTTTTGTTTCTGGTTGCAAAGGAGAGTGAGCACAGCCGTGTGCTTGAAGTGGGGTCTTTCTGCTCCAGGGCGTGGCCATAGCAGCTGTGACATGTGGGAACATCCCACTGTCCAAGAGCACCTCCCTCCCTCATGCCCTTTTGTATACAGGCTGGCAGATGCTGGGAGGGCGTCCCCGTGAGCACGGCACTGCCCCCTAAATGTTTGCCCTCCGTTTGCTCATTTCATCCTCACTACAGCTGGACGGCGAAGGTAACTTTACAGACGAGGAGACTGAGGCACAGAGGGGCTCTTGATGGTGCCAGGTCAACAGCTGGTCAGGAGGGGCGGTGGTTTCCCTGGTTTGTAAGAACCATTCTCTCACGGTCAGCAGCAAGGTGGCCCTTCTCAAGAAACAGCATGGTGGAGCCTAGTGGTTCATAGTGTGGTCCCCAGACTTGCACCCTGAGCATCAGCTGGGAAGAAGCCAGGCGTGTGAATTCTCAGGACCCACCCGAACCTACGAGTCAGAAGCTCTGGGGGTTGTTAACAAATCATAAGCTGGTTCTGGTACAGGCTCAAGCTTGAGACCCCTCTGGGCTTTGGGACCCCTGAGTGGTTAAGTGGCTCTGAGGTCAGAGAGATCCAAGGTCAAGTCTCAGTCTGCCCCCGACTAACTGCAGCTTCATGCAAATCACTTCACCTGTCCAAGCCTCAGTTTCCCCACCTGTAAAATGCAATGATGAGTGGGAATATCTCCTGGGCCAGGTTTCTAGGGACGTCTGAGATGAGGATTAACGCTGGTGTCTAATGAGCAGGGTTTCCCGTCCACACTGGTCCTTTGCACCTCTCCACTCTGATGGCAGCTCCAGGTGTGTGGGGACCTCCACGGGAAAAAGTTAAACTGGAGGTGCAGGTTCCCCACCAGGGCCATCTCGGGGGGATGGTGTGGTCTCTGGGGCTCCCTGGAGGATGCCAGCTCCTGAGGCAGGGCTGGCCCCAGCCAGCCAGCCTTCTGGGCAGCTTGGGACAGGCAGGAAAGGGCTAGAAGATAGAGACCTTGTCCTAGGTTGGTGGTTGGTTTATTTGTTTATAGACTTTGTTTTTTATTGAAAAAATGCGAGTAGTGCAGAGCTCCCATATACCCCCAGCCACCTTCCCCAAGTTAACATCGTACGTTCGTGTGGGGCGTTCATTACAGTTACTGAATCGGCACAGGTGTATTATTTGAACTCAAGTCTATACTCTTTTCAGATTTCCTTTGTTTTTACCTAATGTCCTTGTTCTGTCCCAGGGTCCCACTTTACATTTCGTTGTCACATCTCCCTAGACTCCTCTGGGCTGAGACGGTTTCTCAGAAGTTCTTGTCTTTGTGACATTTTTTGTGTCTCTGGGACACCATTTTGAGGAGGACTGGTCAGGTGTTTTGAAAGATGCCCCACTGTTGGGATTCGGCTGATGTTGGTGGGTTTTTAAAGTCTCTCATTGAGTGTGTGATGATGGTGATGGCGGGGACTGAGAAGGGCACATACAGTCCCTCCCCCAGGCCACCTGGGCATTGGGACCCCTGACTGCCCAGGCGTTTCTCCTGGCTCTCTTCCCAGAGGCTCAGAGCCTCTCCCACTCTGCCTGTGACCCAGGCGAGGGGTGGCTGGGGACTGGCAGCTATCATGCCCACTTTTGACTAGCCCCAGCTTACACTGCCCCTTGCTAGCATGAACACTTAGTTCTAGCTTTCCCATAGCCGCAGTCCAGAGTTGGTCAGGATTGTTCATAGCACTAATGTTGATTGTGTCCCTACTAACTGCTGCATGCTGGGACGGAAGCCAGCCTGGCCTACCCTGGGTAGGGATTCTGTCACTGAAAAAGCAACCAAGCTTGAAAGAGCTGGTCTAGGGAAGTGTGTGGAGGCGGACAGTATTCCAGGCAGCGGGAAGTGCATCAGGAGCCTGTGTGTGTGTGTGTGTGTGTGTGTGTGTTGGAGGAATAGAAGGGACAGCAGGTGGGCAAGGAGAGACCTGCAGCAGCCCAATGGGGTGGGCAGGGAATTCGGGATTTATACCAATGGGGTCGGGAGCGCCACAGAAAGGGAGAGGATAAAGGCATTTATTAGGCTAATACATTTTGAACAGTTTTCCGAATGAGTGAGGGCTTGATGTGTTTGAAGGCACGGTCACATGGTGGGATCCACCTCAAGGTAGAAAATGGCCAAGGTCGATGTCTTAACATACCGAGCTTTAGCGATTCCATCTATGAAATGGGCTGCGACTTCCTGCCCCTGGGGATTCTGGGGGAGGTCACTAACCTCTGTCTGGCAGCATCACTGCTAGGGCTGTCTGTCTGCGCTGCCCGCCCTGCACACTAGAACAGAGCCTGGCACATGGCAGGTGTTCCCTTCCCATGGGATGGAGCCCAGACAGTGCTCTATTCCAGCAAACAGTTGTTTGGCAAACAGTTTTTGAGCACCTACTGCATGCCACACACTGCACAAGGACCAGGGACATGGCCGTGAACATCACAAAGCTCCGTGGGGGAGACACAAATGAATGTGTGAACACGTAACCCAGATGGGTAGATTTTTCTGGTGAGAGCCGTGAAGAGAAACAAAGTCGTACAATAGAAGGGCATGAAGTAGGCAAGGTCCTCTCTGTCATGGAGCCAGCTATGTGGATGCAGGGAACAGTGTTCCAGGCAGAGGGAACAGCAGATGCAGAGGCCCTGAGGCAGGAATAAGTTTGGTGAGTGGATGTGCATTGAGGAGACAAGTGTGGCAGGGATGGGGACGCCGAGCAGGAGGCAGTGAGGTCACGGGCAGGCGGGGCCATGGGAACCGAGGTGTGGTATCAAGAATTCAAAGTCATAGGAAGCACCACAATCATTCCAGACGAGGGTCTCACCCTTTGCTCATCAGGGTCACATTTAAGGCGAGAGCCTGGCCTGGTCCACTCCCCAGGGTAGGGAATCTGTTTGGTGTGGGCAGGTCCGGGGCCCTGGTGTGTTTATGAAGCTTCATGCAGTCTGGGGTGAGAACCACTGTCTGGGTCCAATGTCCTTGCTTTTCAGATGGGCCTGGGGTACAGACTGACTGTCCAAGGTGACAAGGGACAAGTTAGCTTGGCTGGGAACCCGAGTATGCAGGCTTTAATCCAGGGCTTTTACTGGAAACTTCTGAACAGATCTCTGCCCAGGGGACAGTGGTTGAGGTGCTGGGAGACCCCCAGCCTGCTCAGAGGAGGAGTGGGTAATCCAAACCTGTCTTAAAACGCAGAAGCAGATGGTGCTTAATTTGCTCCCCACGCCCAGCAGGCAGCCTCCTGGCTCACAGCAGGGACTTAGCCCGTCTTCTTATGCTAAACCTCCAGCACCTGCTATCAGCCAGAAGGAGGAAGGGATGGAGAGAGGGCCTTGAGTGTGGAAGTCAAATGTCACAGCAAGTGGGAGGAGATGCAGCCCGTAGCCACGCCTGAGTGAGAACCAGTGCTAGTTCGCAGCAGTAAGCACGCAGGGGACAGTTCCAGTCACATTCACCTCCCCCTTGCTCTCACAGTGCTTTGGGGTCAGGAGCTGTGGCTGCCCTGCTCATCCCTGAAGCCTGTACCCAGCCTTGGGTCTGCACATAGTAGGGACACAATCGATGTTTGCAGAACAGTCTCTTGTTTAACTCCGGTGTGGGGACCCTCCCAGGACCTGGCTCTGGCTGGCTGGGGCAGCCGCGCTATCACTCCCTCAGCCCAGGAGGGAGGTCAGTGCTCACCAGTCAGGTGTCACTCCTGCCCTCCCATATGATGACTTGCTCGTCATCTCCAGCGTATAGATGAGGAAACTGAGTCATCCGGATATAAAACTCCCTGCCCAAGATCACACAGCTAGAATGTAGTCGAGCTGGGGCCCCAAGAACCTCGGGAATGGGACTGGCCTCCCAGACGCGTGCCCTGCTCCCGCCCCTACCTCTTCTTGCCTGGCAAGTTCCTCTGAGTCTGGCGTGGACAAAGTGCTCTGGAAATATTTGTAGAATGAATGAAGGATGAAGGGTGAGCCTCTGGGGAGGCGGGTGCTGGGACTTGTCTGCTTCTGGCTGCCCATGGTGGGGTCTCCCTCACTGTGCTGCTCCCAGTAAGGGTTCTGCTAAGCCAGTCGTCAGTTGGCTGGCCGGGAGGCTAAGCAGCCCGGTTCTCCTGGGCCCAGGGAGCCTTCAGACGCCCGGCTAGGGGTGCAGACGTGACTCCGAGCCAGTGAAGCCAGCCCTGTGCCCATGTCCACCTCTGACCTTCTCCCCGCCCTGCCCCGTCCAGCAGGTCCAAACCTCTTGTGACTTGGCTGAGGCTCTTCAACTCCCTGAATTGGTGCTTTTTGTTTTTAACTATAAAATGGGCACAGTTAGACTGTGCCTGGGGCGGGGCTCTTGTTGGGATGGAAGGAGGCAGGCACATCAGGAGCTGAGAATGAGGCCTGGAATTTGGTGGCTTCACGGAATTCACCACTGGGGCCGTTGTTACTGCTATAGTGTGCCCTTACTTTCTCCGAAATGCCTTTGAAATTTTATTGATGAGTATGGCGAGGCCTTCCATGATCCTGGTACCTGCCCTGAGAGGTTATTAACTTGGCCAGGAGTCCAGCACCCAAACTGATAACTGTCCTTGACCTGTCCCAGGTGACAGGACGGACCCGTGGCCTCCACGCCTAACATGGGCAGTGGGAAGCCAGGCTGCCAAGGGTGAGCTGGGCTTCCAAGCATTGCAGGTAGGCCTCCGCTGTCCCATGAGCCCTCTGGAGCCGGATGGCCTTGCAGAGTTGTCCCAGACAAGGGCAGAAGGGCTGTCCCCAGAGGGAGCATGGCCTTGGGCAGGGCCGAGACTAGGGCAAGAGGAGTGAGGCATGTGCCTGGCCCTGGAATGTCCTTGGCTAATTATCCCTTTAATAGTAGTAATAATCCTAATGATGTGGCCCCTCTAAGCACCTGCTATCGGCCAGGCTGCCCCAGACACTTCCACTTGATGTCATGTATCCTTATGAGAACCTTGCAGGTTATAAGTTACGATCCAGGGCAAAAGTTCAGATATTCTGGGTTGGCAAGGGGCCAACCAAGTGTAGCCCCCCTATAACTTAGCCCCTTCGTGGCTAAGGAAATAGTCTCAGAGGGAATAAAAAACTCAGTCCACACAGCTGGCGAAGGGCAGCCTGGGAATTCCAGGCCCTCTGGCTCAGGCCGTCCTGCAGCCCCTTCCCGTAGCTCCAGCCATGCAGGTGTGCAGTGGGCCCTCACAGGGATAGAAGACACAACAGCTCTGGGGCAGCACTCTGAAATGCCAAGCTCTTGTCGAGATTAGCAATGGCTATGACTGGGTACCCCGCAACCAGTAGAGTTGACAGATTTAGGAGAGAAAAAACCATGAAATAGGATGTCCGGTTACATTTGAATTTCAGATAAACAAGAAATAATTGTCCATATAAGTGTGTCCCAGATATTGCATGGCACATACTTTTTAGTATACTAAAAAAAATTTGTCCTGAATTTTATCTGACAACCCTACCCCCAGGGCACACTCACGGTGTCTGTAGACATTTTTTGTTGTCACAACTGGAAGTCATTACAGCATCTAGAGGCCAGAGATGCTTCTAAACACCTTCCAATGCACAGGACGCCCCCACCACAATGCTCTAGCCCCAAACATCAGCAGAGGAACTCTGAGCTGCATCAAGCATTTCCCATGGGCCTGGTGGGTGCCAAGCACTTTGCTAATTTTCTTTGACTTCAGTTCTCACAGTGATCCTCTTGTGTCCCTTTTAGAGATGAGTAGACTGAAGGCCAGGAGGAGGGGCCACTTACCCGTGACTACTGCACTGCTGTCTGATCCGAGCCCACCACACTGCTCTCACCCTCTGTAGCTGAGACCCCAAGAAGCTTTCCTGGAAGCACTGAGGCTAGGAGGAGAGTAGGGACTGTCATCCGGAACTGGGAACAGGTGGTGGGAGGGAGTGACTGCCAGAGTCCCCACTCAGGCAAGAAGGTGGGTGCCAGACAGTCGGGGAGGTGAGCACATTCCCCCACCTCGCCGTGCTGGAGCCTCTCTCTGGCTCCTCCCAGGTTTTCTCTCCAGCAGCTCATCCCTGACGCAAGCCGGAGCTTTTTCCTTAATTAAAAAGAGATTTAAAACATCCACGGCCATCTCCATTGGGCTCAGCTGCCTCGAGAAGGTAAAACCGCTGTGCTGCCCTGGACTCAACCATAATAATGCAAGGCTTTCCCCTTAATTGGAATTAAAAAAAAAAAAAAAAAAGATTAAGTGCATCTGAAACTCTCAGAGGCATTTGTCGGTTTGTTTTTTGAAAGACCTGCACTAAATCCAGGCATCCGGTCATCTCTAAGGAATTAGTGCTGGCCCCAGTGTCCTGTGTCTTTGCCCCAGGGCCTTTGCGCATGCTGTGGCCGACCCGGTGCCCTCCTCCATCTCTCCTGCCGCTGTCGATTGGCCCCTCTTGGGAGGCCTTTTCTGATTCCATGTCTCCTGCCATCCTGCTGCTCCCACCTATCATCCTCTCTTTGCTCCTATCACCGAGCCAGGCTCAGCAGCAAATCCCCTGTGACCCTGGGCCTGGCCCCTGACTTCTCCGCGCCTCTTCCTCCCCGTCTGGAAGGTGGGCTTCTCACACTGTCAGCCTCATTAGGAGGAAGAACGGTGAATTCCCACGAGGTGTTCACACAGTCCTGGCCTCCTGTGAGTACCATTCTTATAGCTCAGTAGCCTGGGCACCCTTAAATCTTTAGGGCCCTAATTCTGCAGCTGAGGCCTGGAGGTGGAGGAAGGCAAAGTGTGAGGGGAAGAGAGAAACATCTGTTGAGACTATGTTATTCTCTGCTGTGTTCCCAGCATCTGGAACAATACTTAGCACATAGTAGGTGCACAAGAAATGCCTGTTGACCGAACACCTCCCCTAAGCCAGGCTCTGTGCAAGGGAGAAGGGAGCAGCAGCCTCACTCTCTATGTGAGAAAGCCAGGGCCCAGCGAGGCAAAGTCACAGCTGGGAAGCGGGAGAACTGAAAATCAGACTCAGTTTTTCTTCCCTCCGATCCCGTGGCCATTCCAATCCAATAAGGAAAACTGGAGTGTGAAGTTGGAACCAGGAATATTTTATCAGTCACTCCACAAACAACATTTAGCCTCCATTCTAGCTGTGCCACCACAAGGATGGGACAAGGTCCCCAACCTGCACTCAGGTGGTGGATGGCACCCAGGAGGTGCTCAGTATTGGTTGAATCAAGTGCTAAGACTGGAATCTCATGCTACGACTGACAGCTTATCTTTATCTAGTGTGTGCTACAAGTCCAGCTCTGTGGTTTTCTTCCCTGCAAAATGCACATAACGATGGTCCCAGCATGGCAGGAGCGAGGACTTGAGTGTGGTTCTTAATCCCTTCAGTGCCCACTGGAGGTGAGGAAAGGAGGTCCAGAGAGGCAGAGCCACTGCCCAGGTGCATTGAAGCCCAGGTGTACGTTCTGGCCTCCCGCTTCATTGTGGGTCCAGCAGGGTCACTGTGTATGTGTGGCAGTGTCTTAGGGAGAGTGGATGCCGTCCTAAGGACAGGGTCCCAAGCAGCATCTCCGAGCTAGCACCAGAGTGCCAGCCTGAGCGCTATTTTTAAAAAGAACCAGCAGAGGGCGCCCTTGAGCTGTGATGGCTGCCGAAGGAGAGCACCTGCTCTTGGCTCCAGCCACTGTAGCCTCTGGGCGGTGGTCTGGGGTTGGCTGAGAGATGGCATAGGGAATGGTGCCCTCTCCCCAAGGACTTGGGGCATCCTGAATGGAGGATAGGTTTCCATGGCTCAGGGCTTCTGAAGGATGAGTAGTAGCTGATACCAGAAGGGGTAAAGTGGGCACTGGGGCCTGGAGCCACCTGGTCTCCACTTGTTTTGGGGCCTCGCTTCTCCAAGCATTGTTTTTTTGTTTGTTTGTTTGTTTGTTTTATATCTGGAGAATGGCCATGATCCTACTGTCCACTCTGAGGGATGGCGTGAGGATTAATGCAATAGTGAGAATGGGCTCAGCCCAGAGCCTGGCACAGGGAAACTCGAGAAAGGGTGGTTGGTTTCAGTGGCTGGAGGCAACAGTCCTTACTCCCCACCCCCAGAATTTCCCAGGCCCTGGCCAGAAGGCTTGCATCGGTCATTTCTCCCACACTTGTCAGCCACACACTCCACACCAGGTATTTCATTTCTACAAGATTGGTATCCCGAGGAAAGAGGCTCATAGAGTAAAGCCACATGTTCCTAGTCACCCTAGTTTGGGGGTTCCCAGCCCTGGCTGCGAGACTCCCCCGGGAGCTTTTAAAAGTCCTGGTGGTAGAGCAGTGACATCAGGTTCCCCCTGGGAGTGGGGTCCCGAATCAGTATTTTTTAACTTCCCAAGTGAGTGTCATTGGGCAGCCAACATAGCACGCCACTGCCCTGAGCTGGGAAGGAGCAGAGCCAGGGTGCAGATGCCAAGTCCGACCTCTTGTCACAGCATCTCCCATTGCACAGAAGGGAAGGCCAGGGAGGCTGGCTCCGGAGGCTGGGGAGGTTGGGGTTTAGATGGTCTGGCTTCCTCTACCTACAGGGCCCAGAACAGCATGACAGCATGTGCCCCACCGCAGGGCTCAGTCAAGGCTCTGGGGCACTGCCATTGCCCTCTGCCCTCTCCCTCCTTGGGGCCTTGCCCCCTGGAACCCCAGCCCAGCCCTTCTCCTCAGGAAATGGGCTCTGAATGGCCTGAGGCAGGCACATAATTAACAAATAACAATTCTGGAGTTAGCACAAATGAGCTCCTTGTCTGGGGCAGGGCTGGCATTTGTTGTTAATCCCCAAAGTGGGCTTTATCTCCTGAGAGCTTTTCCCTCCCTCTCAGCCACCTCTGCTGGAGGCTGCACAGCCTGGGGATTGGAGAGGAACTAGAGTCCCACCCTCCTCCTTCCCTCCCCTCCCTCACTGCTCCCTCCTCCCTCCCCTCTCCTCTCTGCCTTCAGCATCTCTGGAGGGCCCATTGAGTGACCCGATGCTTCCCGATTAAGAATGTGGCTTTGTCACCAAGCTCCCAGAACATGTTAAAATGCAAATCTGCGGCCCTGGGAGGAGTGTGGTTTTTCTCCTCATTAGCATTTTATTTTAGAACTTTGGAATATTCACCGAGGAAGGGGCCTCAGAGACTGAGCAGGAGGCTCCCTCCTGTCACAGATAACAATAATCAGAGCTTCCTTTTGTTGCGCGCCCTCCATGAGATGCTCTTTACGGATGATTACAGAGACTCTAACAGGGATTGAGCACCCCCTGGGCCACACCGGCTAGGCAGAGTGCTTCATTTTATTCATTCCGTGGAGCTCATTGTCCTTCATCAAAAGCTGCTGCTGTCACTGCCCAATAGCAGCCAGGTTTGGGGTTTTGCTTTTGGCATTCAAGAGCCTCAGGTTCTCGAGGTTCTTTTATTGTATATTATGACACCAGGCACATCCCTGATCCAAATTCACGGATATTCGAGGGCAGGATTGGCAAACTACATCCCTAGGGCCAAATCTGGCTTGCCACCTGTTTTTATAAATAAAGTTTTATTGGAACTCAGACAGGCTCATTCATTTACATATTATCTGTGGCTGCTTTCCAGAAACAATGGCAAAGTTGAGTAGTTGTAATAGAGACGATATAGCCCCCAAAGTAAAAAATATTTACTGTCTTGCTCTTTTCAGAAAGTTTGCCAGCTCCGTTATATAGAATTGTGGTTATAAAAAGCACCAGCTTATGGAATCAGACAGGCTTGTGTTTGGGTTCAGATCCTGGCTCCACCAGACTCTGCTATTCAACTCTGTAATTTCTTACTCTCTCTGGTCCTCAGTCCCCACATCTGTGAAATGGGGCTGATTACACATCACACCTCACGGAGTAGCCATGAAACCGAAGGAGAAAGTGTTCATTGGATGCTCTGCTGTGTCTGGCATATGGCAAATGATTGAATAGTAGATGCTGACTATTTATTACTGGTGATAATAAATCACCAGAGAGGGCCTCCTCCAAGTGACTTATTTGTTTTACATTTTGGGCGTCTGCGTAAGTTCGCAGGAAGAATTGATGCAGGACAGGGCAGATTTCCCCGATGAGGGGCAGGGGTAGAGACCAAGCCCTGCACAGAGAGAAGAGGGCCCTTTGGTGGAGAGTGTGGAAAGAATTCAACACACAACGAAGTTAGAGTCAAAAAGAAAGTTTATTAGAAAAGGGATAACACTCCACAGACAGAGTGTGGTCTCCTCTCAGAGGCAGAGAGAGGGAGGGACAGTGAGAGGGACCCTGAGTGTTGGGGAATTCAGTTTATGTATCATTCTTTAGTTCCTGTGAGTTATAGTTTAAAAGACTTTGTTAAGCCATATCCTTTGATATGGACATACAGTGAGGAAGGGGAAGAGTATGTAGTGTGTAAAGGTAAGAATATGTAGAGTGAAAGGCCTGCTGGCAGTTCCCAGCCTTTAATCCATAGGTTCCCCAAGGTTTTAGCCATAGGGAATGACTGTTGGTTCCTGTTTCCCCTTCACAGGTGTGGAGAATGGGTTGTTAGCAATCCTAGAAGAGATCTTTGTTCTGCAGGTGTCCTCCTGGCCTACCTGCAGGGCTGATCAGCATATTGCAGTCTCTGAATGTAGTTTGATTAACATTTTTAATCCTCTTGCCTCCTCCCTACATTAGAATGGCTCTGCTGTGTAAAGGAGATTTGAAACCCACTGCTTTAGACCAAGTTGGTTTTGGCCTGGGTGGGTGCTCTTGAAGGACTCATAGTTGATGGGGCCTCTTCCTCTAGAACCGACCAGCCTGGTAGATTCAGGGGGCCGTAGGGACTCTCCAGGGAGGAAGCAGGATTGGGGTTCTGAGAATAGGCAAACTATGCTGTCGGTTATCTATTGCTGTGTAACAAAGTACCCCAAAACTTCGTGGCTTACACATTTATTATCATACTTTCTGTGAATTAAGGAATGACAGCTGGGAGGTTCTGGCTCTGACTGTCTTGTGCAGTTATATTCCAGCTGTCGACCAGGCTCATAGTGTCGTCTGAAGGCGTGGCTGGGCTGGAGGACCCCCTTCCCAGGTGGCTCCCTCTCACAGCTGTTGGCTGGAGGCCTCAGTTCCTCACCACGTGGTCTTCTCCACATGCTGCTTGCATGTCCTCAGACATGGCAGCTGGCTTCCCCCAAACAGGAGAGTAAGGAGGAAGCTGTGTCTTTATGACCCTTTCTTGGAAGCCATACTCCATCCTTTCAATCTTATTCTATTCGTTAGAATTCATCCTAAGTCCTTCCCACACTGAAGGGGAAGGGAGTTAGACTCCGCCTCTCAGGGACCTAGTTGAGAACCACCACACTGGCCCACCAGGGGTCATTCAGGAGCACTGTCCCACTGGTGCTCAGGATTGGCCTGAGGAGCAGCAGGGATAATAATCACCTCACCACATCGCTCAGCTCCTGCTGTTGGCCAGAGGCTCAGACACTTGAACTAATGCAATCCCAGTCTGGGGCTGTTTGGGAAAAAAAAAAAAACACAAAGAAACATAGACATGAGGATTTTAACAGCCAATTCAGTGGTGCCTGAAGTTGTTTTTCAGTTTAGATTTAAAGCTCTCCTACTTGCTCTGTCCCAGGTACTATGCTAGGCTCAAGGGAAACAAATTGAATGAGATAGCGTCCACCCTCCAGCTGCTCACAGTAAAGGGAGACCGAATTAAGAACTAATCATTTCAATACAGTGTGATCAGTGCTGGAAGGTTGATGGATGAATGAATGAGGGTAGGTAGACAAGGGAGGGAGGAATCAGATTTGCTGGGACATCTTCCCCCAAGAAGAGCTGCTTGTGTCTGGCTTTGAAGGATGAGTAGGACCTCATCCTGGCGAAGGAAGAACACTCCAGGCATGGGGAACAGCCTGTGCAAAGGCATGCAGAGGCTGAGAAGACCAGTGTATTTGGGGAACTGTGAGCAGTTTGAGGAGTGTGGACAGGTGGCAGGAAATGAGGCTGCAGGTAGTTTGGGCCAGATCGTGAAGGCTGAAAGCCGGGCTAAGAGGCTGACTTTAATTTAAGACCAATGTACCCCAAAATGTACATTACGACTCATGGTTCTGTGAGATGTTAACAGCCTCTATGGTTATTTAAGTTCAGGAAGTCCAAAGTTAAGCACAGTTAATGCAGCTTCCTTACTGCAGGACTTCTCAGAGCTTTTAATTCTCTAACATGCACGGGAATCTCCAAGAGAAGGATAGAATAGATGGGATTCAGTCAACATTCAAATGTGTGGGATTCTCAGACTCATTTCATCGTGGAATACCTTTCCTGAGAGAACCTCAGGAGGCCAGAGTTGGGAAATGGTGCTTGTAGATAATTGTCAAGAACTAGCAAGTATTCTAAGTAGGTATGTGTATGATCAAATTTGCAGTTTCTGGCTACTGTTTGGAGGGCAGACCACAGAGGGAGAAGGCAGGAGGCGAAGGGACTGAGGAGGGAGAAGGCAGGGTGTCAGACATTAAGCGGGTGTCATCTGTGGGCTCGGTGGTTGATTAAATTGGCTGGAAGTCAGAGGGTGAGGAGGAAAGGGATGAACTGTGGCTGACTCTTTGGTTTCTGGCAAACTGTGATGCCATCGACTCAGACAGGAAGAACGGAGGAAGGTGCGTTGTGGAGCGAAGGGTGCCGGTACTTCTAGTTATAAATCTATAACTAGCTCGGCTGAATTGCCTGCACTTAATTAATGGGAGAAGTTAGACAACGATTTCAACACCTTAGAAGAAATGGACACATTCCTTGAAAAACACAACTCACCTAAACTGACACAACATGGACACAGAAAAGCTGACGAGCCCCATGTCTGTTAAAGAAACCACATCTGTAATCAAAAGTCTTCGCACGAAGAAAATTCCAGGCCCAGTTTCTCTGGTGAATTCAGTCTAACGTGTAAAGAAGAAACACCGTCAATCTTATACAAACTGCTTCAGAAAATCATGCATGGCTCCCACTCAGACAGGCTTGGGTTCCAGTTCAAGCTCTGCTGCTTTCGTCCGTTCTGAGTCATGTTTTGAGTACCTACTGTGTCAGATACTGTTCTAGCCACCGAAGTTACATTAGTGAACAAAGCAGATAAAACTCACTGTCTTTGCTGAGTTATGCAAGGTCGGGCAGGTCATGTAACTGTCCTGAGCCTCAGTTTCCTCATCTGTGAAGTGGGGACAGCAATGCCATCATTCCTGAGAGTTGTCAGGACTCACAGTGGTGGTGAGGGGAGGGAGGGGGTGGGCAGGCAGCCAGCGGCGGGCAGTTCCCCAGCGGCCACTGATGCTTGTCTCTCTGTCGTGTGTGTACGTGTGTGTTCCACGGCCTGCCCTCTCAGGCTTTAAAATGTGTGTCAGCAGCAGCAGCAGCCATGATGAGGCCCCCGTCCTGAGCGACAAGCACCTGGATGTGCCCAACATCATCATCACCCCCCCGACCCCCACTGGCATGATGCTGTCAAGGGACTCCAGGCGGACAGGTGAGGCCACCCCTGCCCTGCTGCCAGGTCAGGTCAGGTCTGGGGCTTCTGGCTGGGGACAGCTTACAGGGGCCCCCTTCTGTACTGCGGGTCTGAGCTCATGTCCCCACCTCCCCTGGGCTTATTAAAAATTTACCCTTAGATATTACTCTCCACTGTGGGCCCCTCTCCGTGGCCAGCCTCAGCAAGATGTGGCATGTTAAGTAATTAGCTAGACAGCCCCTGCTGGCAGCTGAGCGAATGATGGATGGGGCTGGGCAGGCTCACCAAGGTAACTGATGAATGTGCCTTCCCCTGCCAGCGACTGGTGCGCGGTCGTGCTGGCTGTAGCAGTTCCGCAGGGCAGGGCAGGCTTGGGAACACACCCGCGCCGGGCTGGGGCTGGTCTCTGGGCCTTCTGGATGCAGCTTGCTACGGGGGAGGGAGAGAAGATAGAATCGTTCCCAGAGAGAGGGTGAGAAGGAGAGGCCGACACTGGTCCCCCCATATGCCCCTCCATCGATACTGTTGGAGCTGGTGGGACAGACTGTTCATTTATTCATTAAGGAGATTTATTGAGCCAGACCTGTGCTAGATTCTGAGGCTGCTATTGTGAATAATAATAATTAACAATAATAATAAGTAATGATTCTGATAGCAATGATTGATTCCTCACGGTAACGCTGAGTTAAGGACCCATTTTCATTCCCATTTCATGGATGAGTAAGCAGGTGCCGAGAGGCTGAGACACTTACCGTACAGCTAATGATTGGCAGAGCTGGGGTTCAGACCAGGCTGCATGATCTGGAGATTGCCCTGTGGACCCCTAGCCTAGATGCGCTCCTAGTGACAGCGTAAGCCAGCCAAGCAGCCATCGAGATGTGACTCTTGCCTGGCTCGTGTGAAGGACACAGGCCGACAAGGCTGATGTGGAGCTCCTGGGAGTCTGGTGCGGGGTACCTAGGCAGACTTTTCCAGATGGGCTGAGTTTGGATCTCAGCTTGCCCACCAGGGCACGTGACCTGGAGAAAGACGTTGGACTCTGGGCCAGGCCTATGCAGTGACTGGGGCCAGGCCATGCTCAACAGGGATTGTAATTGGTCTCATTCCTATTTTACCTTCCCAAGAGCCGGGCACTAGGCTAAATGCTTTTCAGAAATCTTATTTAATTTTCATTCCAACCGTATGGGCTGTAAGTATTGCCTTTATCCCAAGTTTACAGCTGGGGGAACTGAGGTCCAGAGAGGGAGAGTGACCCATCCAAAATGCACACAGCAAGATGGGAGAAGCTGGCCTCCTGCTCCAACGTCTAATCAGTGACATTGCTGACAGTGGAGGCCCAGGTCCTTGGCTCTGCCATTATACTCCCTTCCTTTTCTGAGCCTCAGTTTCCCCATCTGTGAAATGGTACCCTAACTGCCTTCCCTGCTCCCAGGGCCATGTGAGCGTAGGGGAGACTCGCGGTTACTCTACAGCAGTAGTCCCCAACCTTTTGGGCACCAGGGATGGGTGCTCCTATGAAAATCTAATGCCTGATGATCTGAGGCGGACCTGAGGCGGTGATGCTAGCGCTGGGGAATGGCTGCAAATACAGATGGAGCTTTGCTTGCTGGCCCGCTGCTCACCTCCTGCTATGCAGCCCAGTTCCTAACAGGCCACGGGCCGGTACCAGGCTGCAGCCCGAGGGTTGGGGACTGCTGCTCTACAAAGTCTGTGGGGTGAGAGCCGAGAAGCCCTGGGCCCCCTTCCTAGCCCTAAGAGAGGTTTCTTTTAAGCTTAAGCAGCTTTAGGGAGGATTTGTACAGAGGAAGAAGCACATGGGCCCCCTCCTGTCATCTGGAGGCACAGCTCAGACCCGACCTTCTGATTTCCCCATTGAAAGAACGGAAGCATAGGAGAAAGGGCACAAGCTTAGAGTCAGATAACCCTGAATTTAGATCCTGGCTCTGCTACTCATCAGCATGTGACTTGGAGCAGGAAGCTCCACCTCTCTGAGCCTCAGTTTCTCCATCTGTAAAATGGAGACAGTAATAGCACTTCAGAGAGGTTGTGAAGGGTTCAAGACAAGGAAGGTCAAAGGCTGATTTCTCGTGGTGTGTTGTCGATATTCTCACCAGTGGAATTTAGGGCAGGAGGAAAGACCACCAGACCTGGGTGGCACTTCCTTCAGGCCTGAGGGCTCTGAGTGATGATCAGATACCTGGGGCTTCCCTCGGCAGCGAGGAATTAATGAGAACCCCAGTCCTGCCCAGCCACCCCGATGACTTGGAGCAGGTCTCCCCTCTCTGAGCCTCAGTTTCCCATCTCTGGAATCGCCCAGCCCTGGGCTTGAAGAGGCTGAACCCAGGTGGGCCTAGCGGGGCCCACAATCCCAGGGGTCTCAGCCAGGACCCAGAAAGCTCAGCACTGAGTGGGGGCTGGGAGTGTATGGGAAATCTTGGGAGACCCCAGCGTCATTAGGGTCCCCTCGCAGCATCTGTTGACACCGTTGCCTATATGTGGGGTGGGAAGCTCAGGGAGGTGGTACAAAGCAAGGAGCCTGGAGGGACCATCCCTGGAGCTCTCGGGGAAAGGGGGCCTGGAAGGGTGGGGGTCCATCCAGATGTTGGTCTCCCCTCTGTCTCCTAGTCTGGCTGGATGAGACGGGGTCGTGTCCAGAGGATGGAGAAATAGACCCCGAAGCCTGAGGAGGAAGCACAAGTCGAGGATTTGTCTGCACCAGCTCCTGCTCTGGCCATCCCTCCTCTGTGTGTCCCCAGGGGGATGTCGCTGCCTGGAACAGATGATGTGCTGAGTATGTGGGATGGGAAAACGGAGTGATTCCGGCACTTGACCAGAAGAGGTGTGGCAGGATGAGCAAGGAGTCAGCCCAACATGCTTCCAGAACACTGTTTCCCTGGCCCCACTGAGTGGACCGTACCTCTAATGCCTACACATTCTTGCTGACCCCAGGGCCATGGCGACGGCCATCAGAGTACCAGGGAGAGGCTTTCTTCTGGACAGACACAGTCCTGGCACCCTGGGCCATGCAGACGGTACCCAGGAGGTCAACACACACAGGAACTTCTTGCAAAGGAGTGGCTTCGTTTTTTACAAGTTGTTTTACAGATATCGAAACAGTCCAAAAAATGATTTATAATTTCTTTTTTGTGTTATGAATAAAGATCCTCTGTAATGAATGGTGAACCCTACTTCTTGGGCTGGGCAGAGGAGATGGAGCACACTAGGATGCAGAGATGCATCTAAGAGAATTGCTTATCACAGATGTCTGCTGGTGGTGAGCCTTTGCATGGTCTCTGGCTCCTCGATTTGTAGGACACAGTGTAGGCCTGGATATGGCCAAGGGCATGAGCTCTGAAATCACATGGACCTCATTTGAGATCTAGCTCCACCCCTGCCAGCTGTGGGATCCTGGTAGTAATATATTTCTAGGTATGGAATGCAAAGGTTCTTGTGTTTATTTAAAGAATGTCAATGAAATTGTTGGTGCCCACTCTCCCCATAGACTGTCCTGATCATGGCACGTATGTCTCTGTTTTCTTTGGCTTCTATCAGATTAGACGGTGTGGCTTCTGACTTCGTTCTGCCCACTGTCTCAGTTGGTTTCTCCCAGAAGCAGAGCCTGGCCCTGGCTTTGCAAGCAATGCGTCTGTCTGGGAAGTGATCCTGGGATACACGGGTAGAGGAGAGGGAACTGCAGTTCCAGGGTCCCCAAGGCCACTGTCAGGTTCACTAATTCGCTAGAAGGACTCACAGAACTCAGAAAACCCACCATAATCACAGTTATGGTGTATTGACAGCAAAAGATGCAGAGCAAAATTGGCAAAGGGAAGAAGCCCAAAGAGTGGGGTCCAAGAGAGACCAGGCATGAGTGTCCAGGAACATCACGCAGACAGTACCTAATTATCCCTGCAGTGATGGTGACACGCACAGAGCGTTGTCAACCAGGGGCATTCCCCTGAGTTTTGGTGTCTAGAGTTTTTACTGGGGGTTGGTCATGTAGATATGGCTGACCGCCCACATGGTGCCTGCAGTCTCCAGCCCTCCAGAGGTCAGGCTAATACCACATGACCCAGGCCCCATCATAAATCACAGTGTAGACTGTCCCAGGCCCCATCATAAATCACAGTGTAGACTGCCCCAAGGCCCAGGTAAACAAAGACACTCCTATCAGGCAGGACATTCCAAGGTTTAGAGGTCACCTACTAGGAGCCAAGGGCAGAGGCTAGACCTTTGGACACAGTTCATTCTTGATGGTATAAGAAGTGAGGCCGGGAAGGGAAGGAGCCGAGCTGTTAAAGGGGTCTGGAGACAGTCCCCTCCCTGATCCAGCCACACTGCACCACTGAGTGCCTGGCTATGTAGTAGACCTGGACTCCACAGTCAGGGCCGGTTCCATGGGCTTGCAGCCTGTGCATCCCAACAGGGCACACCCTCGGAAGGACCTGCACTGGATTAAAGCTCTGCTGTCTCCGCCTAGAAATTCTTAATCCTGGTTGAACAAAGGCCTGCGTGTTCATTTTGCACTGTGCCCTGCAAATGATTCAGTAGATCCAGCTTCCAGCACGCACGCCGTGGTGCATCTTACGTAGACCCCACCTCTCGATAGGAGCAATGTTACAGGCACATAGTAAGAATATGTGGGATGGGAGACGTTGTCGTGGCCATTTTTGGAACCACAGTCTGCCACTCTGTTCCCGCAGGTCCCCGTCCCCAGAATGCCTTTGCTCCCTTTTCTCACTCAACCCCTTGGCAAGGCCCAGGTCCATTACTACCTGATGCTTCTCCATGCTGGGCCCTGCAGCTGAAAGTCTTTTCTGTCCTCTCAGCTCCCACAGCACCCTGTCCGCTCCACTCGTCTCCTGGGGCAGGATCCCTTTCACTGTTTCATAATTCTAATATGCAAATCATCAGAGGAAGGGGCGTGCCCATCAGCCAGGCCTCGGGGACCTAAGGCTGGTATGGCCGCACCCAACCCTCAGGCACCCTCACACACAACCCTTAGAAAATAAAACTTCTGAGTCGAGGAACTGGTCTCACACACCAGTGTGTTCCCAGGCCTCACACATAACAGGTACTCAAGATTCTTATTAAGCCCTGATTGCTTGCCGTGTGCCAGGACTGTTGTAAGCACTTTATGCATATTTTCACTCTAATGATACTCGTGGAAACTCTGTGATAGAGTGTATTAGTTTTCCTTTTGCTGTATAACAACTCCTGCTATAGAGTGAATATTTGCATGGCCCCAAATTCATACATTGAAACTTAACCCCCAATGTGCTGGTATTAGGAGCTAGGGCTTTGGGGAATGATTAGATCATGAGAATGGAGCCCTCTGAATGAAGTTAGTGCCCATATAAAAGAGACTCCAGAGACATTCCTTCCATGTGAAGACATGGCCAACTATGTACTAGGAAGTGGCCCCTCACAAGACACCGAATCTGCCAGTGCCCTGACCTTGGACTTCCGGCCTCCAGCTGTGAGCAAAAAATTTCTGTTGTTTATAAGCCACCCAGTCTATGGTACTCTGTTACAGCCAGCCCAATGGACTAGGACACCCCCACCCCACAAACTCAGTGGCTTAGAACAATAAGCATTGAGCTCTCACTGGTCTTTGGGTTGGCCGAGTGGCTGCCGGGAGTTGGGCCTTGTCAGGCTGCAGTTTTGTTCAAATCTGCTTCGTGTGTCACCTCGTTTTGTGGCCAGCAGCTACCAGAGTACATTCTCAGGGAGGATGGCAGAAGCACAGAGCATAAGCCAGGCCAGGCAAGTGCACTCACAGCTTCTGCTCAAGAGTTGTGGGCCCAGTCCCATTCCCTCTGGACCCCAGGGGGGTGCTAGGCCTCAGGAATGGAACTGGGTGCTCACCCTGACAGCTGGCTCCATCCACAGACAGGGGGAGCCCCACATCTGGACACTGCTCAGAGACCTCCAGCCTACTCAGCAACCTGCCGTGGCTAATCACCGCTTTGTTCAGGCTTTTAGTGCCCATGGCAACAAGAAGAGGTCTGGAGCTGGAGACCAGGCAGGAGGGCCAGCCAGAGGCTTTGCAGCCCCATGACACTGGACTTGGCTTTCTCGCAGGGGCCGGGGTGAGTTCCCTTGCTCTCCTGGGAAAAGGTCCTGGGGCCCAAGATGTCCTCACCAGTCCTGGAAGGCTCATCCTGGGTGAAGGCAGCACTGAGGAGGGTGTTAACCCCAGAATGGTGCCTGCTGAGTAAGGGGAGACAGACCTTTTCTGGTGACATCTGCATCCCAAACTGCAGTAAACCCCATGACACTACTTGCTGCCCAGTACCTGTCCCTAAGTCTGTCTGCAGACAGGTTCTGTCACCCCTACAAAGGAAGGGTGAGGTGGAGGGAGCCTGCTCAGTACAAACTCTCGCTCAAGGAAGGCATGAGAATGGGGCAGGGCACCCCACTGTAGTCCCAGCATCCCTCTTAGGAGCCCTGAGAAAGAATAGGGGGAGTGGCTAAAATCAAGGGCTTTGGTGTCAGCCAGACGTGCATTGTGCTGTGTGACCTTGAAAAGTCACTGAACCTCTCTGAACCTTTTCTTCACCTGCAAAGCGAGGATAATAACAGGACCTATCGCATGGGAAGCATATAAGAATTAAGTAAAATAATCTATATAAACCTCCCACGTGGTGCCTGGCACAGAGCAAACAGTCAATAAATGATAGCCATTATGAGATCAAGCAGGTCACCAACCCCTCTGAGCCTCAGTATGCCCATTTGGGGAATGGGAACAATGCCACGGGACTCTGAGGATTATGTGAAATTGGGGGTATGAATGTGGGGTGGGTAGTAAGATTGCGGGCCTGGAGCAGACCCCCTGGGATCGTCTCTGCAGTGGTTGCTGTTGGCGCCCCCATTTATGTAATGACGGTATTCTACCGCGAGCACCTGCACTTTCTTTTCCAAGGCTTTCTCTGGTGCAGGAGCAGGTGGGGTAGAGGCTGGGGATACTTGGGAATCGACTTCTCTGGGACCGCACCCCACCACCCTCTATGGATGGGAGTTAGATCATGCTTCCTCCTTCCTTGCCCTCCTGATGGAAGTGAGGTAGCTTGGAAGAATATTCTAGTCTACCCAATGCTTTTCAAACTTGAACATGCTCTCAGTAGAGGTCTAGTTCAAATGCAGATTCTGTCTGGGGAGGTCTGGATTGGGATCTGCAATTGCGTGTGCCTTTCTAACCAGCTCCCAGGGCCTTAACTGCTGCTGGTCCATGAACCACACTTTGTGTATGGAGGGTTCCTAGCAACCCAGAGGTTCCCAGAGGGTCTGAGCCAGGTTTTGGAAGTAGAAACCTGTTCTTTACCCTCATTTGGCTCCTTCTGGAGTTCCCCTTCCGGGTGTTCCCTGGGATTGCCTTCCAAATAACCCGCATCCACTTGAAGCCTTTCTCAGGGCTGGCTTCCCAGAGGAAGACAAGGTCTATCCCTCACTCCATTTATCATGTGGGTGACCTTGAGCGAGTTACTTTGCTTCTCTGAGCCTTGGTTTCCTCAGTCCCCAAATGAGAACAAAAACTAGGTTGTTGGGAAGATTAAATGAATGAGCACGCATACACAGCCTAGAATGAGCCTCTACAACGTTGGCGGTAACGCTGATGTTTGCAATGCTGTGCTTGAGGAGATCCACCAGGCCCACTGGGGCCGTCACAGCCTGTGGGGTTGTTGAGTTCTACATGGACTTGACACTTCATTAAACGTCGGGGGTGCTGTCTAGGTGGGGTGGGTGCCTCTTTGGGGCTGTAGAATGACAATTAATTTTGAACCCATAACATGGCTCCTTGATTCTTATTTCCTGAGTCTGTTCCTCCATTTAAATACATCCTAGGGGATGGTTACTAATGTCTGCAGTTTATTTTTCATTTATCTTTAATGCCAAAGCTGCACATACTGATTAAAACCAACAATAAAAAAAAAGCTTTGTAAATGGCTCCCCCCAAGGTATGTGTATGGGGGTGAGGAGTGGAGCAGGGGCCACAGTAAATGGTGACTAAAGAGGAAGTGGACAGCTGGCAATGCCCGATACCCCTAACCCTTGTGTGTCCCCGAGACGTACCTAGGTTCCAGGAGGCCAGGAATGTCCTGTCCGAGCTTTGGGATTCATGCTATATGCTTTCAGGAGGGGAAGCTGGGAGGGGACAAAAGTGTGAAAACAGATGGAAATGTAATTTTTTAATGACAGCAGCAGATGGCAAAAAGACACAAGAGTGTGTTCGCACCATGTTGGAGCCATTTGAGAGCGCCGGCTCAGCCGTGATGTGTGCCGCGTAGCTGGCATGATGGCGCCCCCGCTAAACCCGGGAGGCCGGTGAGCCGCGGGGAGGACTCTGCAGGCCCTCCAGGGAGCACGGGGTGTGCTGCCAGGCTGTGTGGGGCCACAGGTAGGTGGGGAGATACCTGTGGGCACCTGGATAGAGTGGCTTTTCTAGACACAGGCAGGCGGTGAATGGGCTCTGGTTTCAGATAGTCCCTCCTTCTGGTCCCAGTGCCTAGGTCAGGCCATCGCCATTGCTCACCTGGACCTTTGCTCACAGCCAACAGATGAGTCTGCTGCCCCTGGACCATGTCTTACCCCCACTCCATCCCCAGAGTGTGTTTCCACAATGCAAATCTACGTATGTCGCTCCCTGACCTGATCCCTCAGATGGCCTCGCATTGCACTTGGGATCACGTTCTCAGAAGTGGCTTACAGCAGGCCCTGGAGAGCTAGTCACTGCGTCTTTCTTGCTTCATTTCTCACCACACTCGACGGGGACAATAATGCCTTATGGGGCTGTCACGAGAAAAAGACACCACTCCTGCTAAGAGTAGGAGCCGCTGTCTGTCGAGCATAGTCCTGCTGGACACAGCTGACAACCTTACCAGCCCTAAGGATGGTGATATTCAGAACAGGTACAGCTGCAACTGAGAGGGGTGGCCCAAACCAATCAGAGCCATCGAGGTCAGTCCTGTAGGTGGTTATATTATCGCCTCCACCTTAGAGACAAGGTGCAGGCAGGGGCTGTGGCTTTCTGGCTCCTGGAGCCCAGTGGGGGTCCAGTTAGGGAAGCAGTAGTGTCCCCTGCCCTGAACCACACCACGAGGTTGTTTTGCTGAAGCAAGGCAAGGAAGTGACCCTGGAGGAGGTGTCTTGCATTTTGCATTTCTCTTCTGCTGCCATGACTGAAATTCTAGCCCTTCCTTAGATGGGTGACACCACCAGCTGCAGGTCATTACTTCCCCGGAGACAACAGGAAAGCGGCTGCACTCAGTTTATCAGAGCAGTGACTCGTAGCCTTGGCCCAGGCCTGGGCTCTGCTCCAGAGGTTCTGACTCCTTTGATCCAGGTGTGGCCTGGGCGTCAGGCGGGTGAGTCTCATGCACAGGCAGGACTGAGAGTTCTTTGAACCTCTCACCCACCTCCTCAGTTCTTCACTGTAATTTATCATTTTCCTAGGCCACTGGTCTCCTCACTGTAAGAAAACTGCTCCCACATGACAGAGATTCGAACTAATCCAGCACTGAATGAACACACTCTGCACAGTGGACCACAGGTCGTCCCCAAACGTGCTCAACTCAAGGATCGCCTGTGGGTATGCATCAGCTGGCTGCTGGCCCAACATCAGACACACGAGTGAATGACCCTTCAGAGGACCCCGGTCCTTAGTCAGTCACTCATATTGTAAGCACTCGTTGTCCATATGTGGCCACTGTACTGGCCGGTGTGGCTAGGGGACATTTCCATCATTGCAGAAGGATCCACTGCCTTCAAATCAGAGGTCCACGTTGCTGACTCGTTTTAGAGCATTGTTTTGCCAACCTAAATTCTGTGACCAAAAGGTGTTGTAGGGCTGACTACCCTGAAGGGGGCTATAGGTTCACAGATTTGGGGATGTTTTAGGTTTCCCAGGTGAGACTAAGGGAGGCTTTTTAAAAATAAACTTTTTCTCGGTTAGAATAGCTTTGGATATATAGAAAACAGTCACAAAGATAGTCCAGAGGGTTCACGTACACTGCCCACTCAGTTTCCCCTGTGCTTAATCTTATGTTACTTTGGTACATTTGTCACAATTAGGGAACTGATTTTGATACATTGTTATTAACTAAATCCATCCTTATTCACATTTTTTTTTTTTTTTCAGTTTTTCCCTAATGTCTTTTTTTTTGTTCTGGGCTCCCACCCAGGATCCCACATGACATTTAGTCATCATGAATCCTTCGGTTCCTCTGGGTTGTGAGTTTTTTAGCCTCCTTGTTTTTGAGGATCTTGACAGTTTTGAGGAGCACTGGTCAGGTGTTTTGTAGAGTGTCCCTTTCCTGGGATTTGTCTGACGTTTTTCTCATGATTAAACTGGGGTTGTAGGTTTGGGAAGTAAAGTGCTCTTCTCATTCATTATATTAGGGGTACATGCCATCGTCATGGCTTATCACTGCTGATGTTGACCTTGATCGCCTGGCTGAGGTGTGTTGGTCAGATTTCTCCACTGTCAAGTAACTCTTTTTTTCCATCCTGTTCTCTTTGGAAGGAAGTCGCCCTGGGCAGCCCACACTTCAGGCACAGGGAGTTATGTGCCACCTTCCTGAGGGCGGGGCATCTATATATATCATTTGGAATTCTTCTGCACAGGGGATTTGTCTCTTTAACCTCATTTATTTTATCTCCAGCTGTTAATATATTACCACGTGGGGCATTCTAGCCTTTTAGCAGAGGCATTTCTTACAACAGGAAATAATAGCGTGAGGGCCTGCCCATCCCATCTCAAGTAGCACCCCCACCTCCAACATTCCCAACTCCCCCTCCCCCTCTAGTTTTGTCTATAGTCTTGTTTTGACAGTAGTCTTGTTCTCCCCACTTTGAGAGGCCAAGCAGGAGGCTGGAAGTCCTCTTGGGGTCCTAGGAGTCTGGATATGATTCCATTTATTCTGGATGAAATCCAGAACCAGAACTGAACTGGATCGGGACAAATCACTTCCCTCCCCAGTTTTCCCAATTATAAAAATCTCCCGGGGAGCACGTTAAGTGTGTGGTTTCTGAGTCAGAAAGTCTGAGCCTGGAGCTTAGGAAAAAGCATTTTAAATAATAGCTTTATTGAGGAATAATTCACATATTATAAAATTCACCCTCTTAAAGTGTACAATTCAGTGGTTTTTAGTATATTTACAGAGCGTGGAACCACCACTGCTAATTACAGAACATTTTCGTCACCCCAAAAGAAATGCCATCTCTATTAACAGTCATACCCCATTTCTCTCTCTCCTAACCTGGCAACAACTTCCTTCCTTCCTGTCTCTACAGATTTACCTATTCTAGAGGTTCATATGGATGGAATCATACATAGTTTTGGTGACTGGCTTCTTTCATGCAGCATAATGTTTTCAAGGTTCACCTACATTGTAGCAGATATCAATGTTTCATTCCTGTTTATTACCAAATAATACTCCATAATATGTATAGAGCACATTTATTTATCCACTCCACAGTTGATGGACATTTGGGGCATTTCTACCTTTTGGCTATTTTAAATTGTGCTGCTGTGAAAGGAAGGACATTTAACAAGTCCTTCTAGTGCCCTTGATGTACATTCAACTTTGAAACTCCAAGACGCTATCATTTTGCAGTACGCAACACTGTATACTGTCTCTTCTTATTCTCTCAACAGTACAGTGAGGTCAGCAGCAACACTGTCCCCACTTAACAGATAAGGACACCAGGACTCAGGCGATTCTCCTACTCACCTGCCGTGGTCTTGCTGGACCTCAGCTTTCCCACCAGCTCTTTTCCTTTGCTCTTTTACAGGCTGCGAAAAGCCGGTAGGGAAGCTTCGCCAACTTTGGAACACAAATATTTGCCAGTGAAGAAAACATTCTCCCATCAATCAAAACCCAGACAAGTTGGCACACACTCTCTGCAGATGCCTGAGGGAGCTTCTATTTCAGAAGGGACCAGGTGGCCTGCAGCTTCCCCTCCTCCCTAAATACCCCCAGCTCCTTCTCTTCCTACCTCTTTTGCAAATGAACAGACTGAGGTTCAGAGTGGTCACTTGCCCTCAGTCACATAGCACCCAGAGGGACTTTTATTTTCCTTGAAAGTATTTGTCTTAATAAATGACACACAATGAAAGTAATCTCCAGATCTGCAAATGACAATTTCCAATGCAGATAAATAACAGACATAGCTTTCCATGCCATCTGAGTGGGCAGAACTTAATTATATTCTTTTTTCCTCTTCCCAACAACCCTACATGGAGCAGGTTTCAGCGGGGGTTAGAGGGGAAAGCATGGGGCTATCTGGGGT
>NW_006494614.1:60533486-60540295 GCF_000325575.1 Pteropus alecto | reverse complement strand
ATTCCCTTATGCCTTTTTTAAGGGCTTGGTGAACAGGGTTTCAAATTTAAGTACAGCTCACTGCCTGACCCACCAGTCCTCCTCTGGCTGCCTCACCTCCCAGGAAGCTTTCCTGACCTATTAGCACCCCATCAGTCTCCCTGGCCCTGGTTAAAATTCAGCTTTCCGTCCCTACCCCAGACCCCTGAACCACAATTCTCCAGGACTGTGCATATTAAACTCAGAATCTTCTAGGGGATTCTAACAGTGGGGAGACTGAGAACCACTGCTATTATGTTTCACATAAACCCACTGTTTAGAGGACACCTGTTCAATGAACGGATGAATACAGCAATAAATATTTGCTGTAGTCTGCAAACTTGCCCCTTCATAAGCCTCACCTGGGGTGCTTGCCAGTACAAATTCTGAGCCTTTCCCCAAGTTTTAGAATAGGAAGATGTGGGTAGGGTGGAGCAATCTACATTTTTTACAGATTTTCAACCAATGCGTATAGAGAAGGTGGAAGATTGTGAAATGTAAGAAAACGCCTTCCCTTACTCTCGTGGGGTCGGGCTGTGTCTGTCTAGCCAGGTAATGCTGTGACCCAATAAATGCATTTGCTCCTGGCCCCAGGAGCAAGGGGTGTTGACTCAGGGTGTTGGCAGGTAGGTGCCCACGGCAGGTAAAGGGACACGGAAACGTGATGCCAGATGCAGGAAAGCAGGCAGCACCAGGTGCTTGGCTCACAGGAGGGAGCGGGGCTAGGGCCAGAACGCGGTGGGGGCGGGGTCAGAGCTTAGCCTCGTTCAAGCTCGCCAATCCGTGGGCTCGTAGCAGCCTCGCTCTCCGCCTCCCGCCGCCTTGCGAAGAGCGCCGCGTTGCTATAGGCCAGCGGAGGGTTCTTCCGGCCGAGGGGGCGGGCCCCACGTGGTGGCGGGAAAGCAGTGGTCAAAGCACCTCCTTGGGGACGCTGAGAGGCCGGAGGCGGCGGCGAGTCTCCGGTGGGCCGCTGGCGCCGGCATGGACGCCGCCGAGGTGGAGTTTCTGGCTGAGAAGGAGCTGGTGACCATTATCCCGAACTTCAGTCTGGACAAGATATACCTCATCGGGGTAAGGGCGCGGCCCCGGCATTTGCCTAGGCCCTAGCGGGTGAAGCCCGCGCCTGGGAGAGGCCGGGCCGCCAGGGCTTCTGCAAACGCCGACTCGCCTTCCTCCCTTTCCACGTCTCGGATGGGAAGCTGGGAGGAGGACTCGGCGTTCCCAACCCGCGGAGGCCTGCGTGGAGCGGGCAGGAGCAAATTTCGGAGCCGGAGGGCGTGGGGTATCCCGGCGGTATCCCGTGCCTCCCAGGTGTTCTCGGGCGGCCTCCCCCCAGCGCCTCGGAAAACCGGACTCAGGTGGGCTGTCAGGTGCCCTGCCGCTCAAGAAGAGACGTGGGGCTGCCTCCCGCGGCTCCGTGACCACTGGGGCTTGTGTTTGGACTCAAGTTACACAGTGCTCTTTCTCTTATTTGACAGCAGCGAGGTCCAGTAATGCCGTGGCTCTGCTTTGTCTCACGTGAGTTTGTTTTTCCTCGGGCAGGGAGACCTGGGACCCTTTAACCCCGGCTTACCAGTGGAAGTGCCTCTGTGGCTGGCGATTAACCTGAAACAAAGACAGAAGTGTCGGTTGCTTCCTCCAGAGTGGATGGATGTGGGTAAGGATGTGGGTGGAGGCCCGGGAGGCCTCCATGATCCACTGATCAGTAGAAATTAATGGTTCCAGAGTCTCTCCTTGAGTCAGCTGACCGCTATTACTGATGTCGTGTTAGTTTGGAGTGTGTATATCAATTTTAGTTCAGATTTTGTTTCTAAGTTATTTCAACTTGCTTTAAGATTACAAGTATTATATGATCTTAAAGAAGCATTTGTTTTAATTTTTAAAGAATAAGTACATAGACTAACATGTTGAGGAGCAGCCCTATCTTACATTATAGAGAATGCAAGAAAATAATGCATCATCCACATAAGAGAATATTATTTAACCATATAAAGGAATGCCACAATGTGAATGAACCTTATGCTAAGTGAAAGAAGACAGACACAAATGCGAGAATGTGGACGAAAACCTTATTCTAAGTGAAAAGAAACAGACACAGAGACCACATATCATTCCATTTATATGAACTGTCCAGAACAGGCAAATCCACAGAGACAAATTAGTGATTGCCTAGGGAAGAGGGTTTGGGAGTGATGGAGGGATGGTGAGGGTCCTTTCTGAGGTGACAAAAATACTAACAACCATTGAATTGTGTACTTTAAATGGGTGAATTGTATGGTATGTTTATATAAACCTCAATAAAGCTGTTAGAAAAAGCAAAGACAATAATGCATTAAAAATGCAGACAGACTTTATTCTTTGCGATCTTTCCCCACCTCGGAGATGTGAATGGCTCATTATAGTAAAGAATTTTAATTTGGGGGGCGCAGGGTGTAATGAGCATGCATGTAGAATTTGAAAAGCCCGGATTTTGATTGCCCCCTCCCCATTGGAAATCTGGAGCTAACTGCCTCTTAGAAGCAAGGACACTTTCAACCAGTTTAAGAAAGACTGCTTGGGTATGTCCTCTTTACTTCTCATCCTAAAGGGGTGAGTGGTCCTGAAACTTAATGGGAAACTCCAATTACTTCTGCTTTAAAGGGCTTTTTAAGTCTCACCAGGCCTGGCTCTATTAGGGCTGCTTCCCCGTAAGTCCCCTTATTCTAGATCGGCTTCTGGAATGTTTGGTCCATGCAAACCCTAGATGTTACAGGGCAAGAGCCTGCCTCATTGCAGGCCAGAGTTAGAAGGTGTAGAGAGAATTCGCCTGGGCTGCTTCATCAGCCTGGGCCACACTGCGGTGAGAAGTAGTGAAATATCACTAGTGAGTTGACCCTGCCCAAGAACCAACAACCTTCTGATCCTGTCGACATACATTGGTTCTTCCTCTTCTTGGACTTTACATAAATGGAATTATCCAGTATGTGAATTTTGGTCTCTGACTTCATTCAACATGACATTTTGGAGATTTACCCGTGTCGTTGCATGTGTCGTTGCATTCCTTTATTGCTGAGTAGTGTTCCATGGTATGCATATGCCACAATTTGTTCACCCATTCTTCTTTTGGTGGATATTCAGGTTATTTCCCATTTTTGGCTATTGTGAATAAGACTGTGACCATTCTTGTCCAAGTCTTTTTGTGGATGTGTTCTCTTTGGTAAACCTAGAGTCGTGGAATTGGAGGGTTGTAGGGCAGACTGTGCTTAACTGTGTAAGAAATGGGCAATGAGTCCTCCAGAGTGGTTGAGCCATTATTATAATCCTTCCAGAAATGTCCAGGGGTTCCCAGTGTTCCGTGTCCTGGCCAGCACTGGGTGTTGTCAGTCTTTTCTTGATCCGTTGCAGGGTTTGAACAGAGGTGCTTCATACTCTGATTTAGAGGCTAAAAAGTAAAAGTGTCCGCTGTGCAAAGAAGATGTGTGTGGGGAGAGGGCAGTAGAGAGTTACCCAGACAAGAGCTGAGGGCGACTTCACCAGCTGATAAAGGGGAGCAGTCGTGGTGGGAGTCTAAGTGTATTTTGAAGGAAGAATCAGCAGGATTTGCTGATGGGCTGGCTGTGAAGTGTGAGAGGGAAGAGTTAAGGATGAGCGCCAGGGTTGCGGGCTTGAGGTCCAGAAGGAGGTGGAATTGCCCTTTCCTGAAAGGGGGATGACTGCAGGAGCGGGTCGTGGGCTGGAGTGGGCACCAGGTGTGGAGGTTTGAACGTGTCACTCTGGAGGTGCCTGTGAGATATCCACGTGGAAATAATGCGGGTAGTGGGGTATTTCGAGTCAGGAATTCCAGGGAGGGGATATAAATTTGGAAGTCATCATGAACACATTGTTGGTATTTAGATGAGGCAGGATGAGATCACGGGATGTGGGTTAAGGTGGTGGAGAGGGGTCAGAGAATGAGCTCTGTACTCCAGTATTGAGAGGTCAGGAAGGCCAGGAGGAATCAGATGAGAACTCAGAGTGGTGCGCCAGAAGCTGCATGATAAATACACTCCACAGACGAGTACTGACCCACGTCAGGTGTGGAGACAGAACCATTGGGTTTGGCCGAGTGGGGGTCGTGGGCCTTGGTGAACTGTGTTGGTGGAGGGGTAGGATAGACACCCATCTGAGCAGTTGAGGAGAGGAAGTAAATGCCAGAGTCAGGTAACTCTTGAAGTTTTCATTGTAAAGGGCTTGAGAAATGGATTGGTAGCTGGAGAAAGATTTGGTGTCAGGGTCGGGTTTACTTTTTAGATGGGAGATTGTGTAGCTTGTGTGATGGAATGGTCAAATAATGAGGGAAATAATGATCATTCAAGAGTGAGAGATAGTTGCTGGGTGGTGTTCCGTGCAGGTGAGAAAGAAAGGTCCAGTGCATACCTGGAAGGCTGGCCCTTGTGTATGGGGACGGACGCAGGGGAATTGGGGAGATGTGGCAGGAGAATGCGGCACTCAGCAAGGCAGCGCCTGAGAGCTGGGGCAGCAAGATGAGAGAAGGCGTGAAGCGGGTGGGCACGATCAGAAGCGAGAGGGCGCGTGGACTGGGGAAGTCTCACAGGATTGCAGGAGAGTACAAGGGCTCCCTGGAGATGGTCAGTCCTTTAACGAGAGACCCCACAGCATAGTTGTGCCTGTGTGTGTGTCCTGTAGCAACAGTGGGCGGTCCAGATTCATTCAGGACTGGAGGTTTCTCAGGCTGGTAAGTCGGGGAGAGAGGGGAAGACAGTTGTGGCATGTGCAGAGGAGTGTTACCGCTGGATGGAACTGGACTTGGCTGTTTGACTCCAGATGCTGGGCTTTCCACCTCCCAGACTGGAGTGGCTATAGTTGTAAGTTGACTTGTTCTTCTGAACAAAGCTTAGTATAAATAAATTTCTCCAGTCACTGGTTACTTTTATCACTTCTTGTGTCAAAGGTAGAATACTTTGCTTTTTCTCTAAGAAAAGAACTTCTGGGTGACGTGTTCTTTTCAGTAATATATTCTGCAGACCAAAGTAACAGCAATAATTTATACCTTCTCAGGGGTAGATTTTCAAGGAACTAGGCCCTAAATCAAATGGTTAGTGATATTCCAAAAAGTGTTTTTCATGTATTTGTTAGTTGATTGACTAGGAAATATAGGTACTTGGTACATTTGGAGGTTAAAAAAAACTTTCAGTTATGGCGATGATAGAATGTATTCACTTCTAAATTTCAGAAAAGTTGGAGAAAATCAGGGATCATGAGCGAAAGGAAGAGACGTTTACCCTTATGCCTAGTCCTTACTACATGGAACTTACCAAACTTCTGTTAAATCAGTAAGTAATCTCACTTCTTAGAGTCCACATGTAAGATTGAACTCACGATTCTCATCCCTTCACCCCTACCCTTCCTTTCCTGTTCCAGGCTCATTACTGAGGTAGGTGGTAACCCTGCCACCCGGTTCCTTAGATCAGGAACCTGGGAGTCATCTGTGCACGTGTGCCCGCTTGCCTGGACTCTTTACTTTTGTCATTTTTCCTTTTCTCCACCCCCCTCCTCCCAGTAAATCCCTTGGTTCTTTTCATTCTACCTCCTAATTATCACTTGACATTGGACGCCAGTATGAGCCTCCGTCATCTCCAGCAGTAGATTTTCTTAACTACAAATGTCTCATTAGTAAAGCTTTCCCCCTTTTTCCTTCTATGGGTATGTGTGTTTGAGTTCTTGCCTGTCTGTTACATGAAGGGCCGGAGGTCTCCCATTTGCCTCTGACCCTGAGCTATAAGAAAAGCCCACCAGTGGCAAAAATGCGCTGTAGTAAATCGTTTTCCTACATCCAGTTCTGGCTCCCCATCGGCTTGTCGTTCTCCACGTTGCAGCCAGAGTGGTCCTTGAGAGATGAAGCTGCCATGTGACTCCCCTTCTCCTCAGAGCCTTTCCAGGTTTTCGTCTAAAGTCCCAACTGTGATATTCAAAGCGTCGCAGAGCCTAGTTTCCTTCTTCTTTCTCTCACATCTCTTCTCACAGTTCTTCCCTCTGATTCTCTAGGTTCCAGGCTCACGCTGGCCTCTTTTACTTCTTTATACATAGCACGGTCCTCAGGGCTTTGCATATACTGTACCCTCTGCCACTAAGTCCATCTGTTGGCTGCTCCTTTTTTTGGTTTAGCATAGTAGGTACTCCCTTCCTGTCCTACTTGTCCTCTTGGCATCTCTGTACACCTCCACTGCATTTGTCAGTTATAATTTTCTAATCACTTCTCAGGCTGTGCTCCTCTGCCCCCAGTTCTAATGGGCAGGGAATGTGCCTTGTGTGTACTAAGCAGTGCCTGGTGCTTACATTAGTTGAATGAATGAGTGAATGAATAAGATCAGTGGAGGGGGCAGGCAAGTGTGGAGTTTTGCTTGGGATAGACTTAGAGTGCAATTTGTAAAATGTCAAGTTTTGACACTTTTTAATTGATGGATTCAAGAGCAGAACTAGAACAAAACTTGGGGAGCTCCCTACTGCCTGTGTAGAGCAGCAAGGGCCAGGGGCCCACTGAATGGCACTCTGGATGCAAATGAAAATTCAGGGTATAAAACACGAGTTGTCCTTTAGTTGATACGAGGCTGCAGTTCACAACTAAGTGTTCCACTAGGTAGTGGAGATAGTCATGTAGGCTTGAGTTCCTGGTTTAGTGGGGGAGATGTTACCCTGTTACCCAGTAGTCACAGTGCAGTGTGATAAATGCTGCTTGGAGTATGTTGGGATGCAACCCTAATGCCTGGTGGTGCCAGAGAAGGATCCCAGGCTGGAAGGATGAGGGGAAATTT
>NW_006494614.1:60532212-60533458 GCF_000325575.1 Pteropus alecto | reverse complement strand
CGTGGGTGTGGAGGAAGGGGCTGTGCCACCCAGTGGATCTGAGGAAGCCTGCTGTGGCAGTGGGAGTGACTCTGAAGGGAGAATCTGGAAGCAGAGGTGAGGGACTTGTTCATCTTTAGTTTCTGAAGTTCAGTATATTTATGTATGCCGTTCCTATTGAAATCCTTTTCTTAGAATTCTTTAGAACTAGGCCAAAGGACCTAATTGTACCTTTGTTCTGCAGTTCAGTTAGCAAAGAGCTGGGGTCCTTTGTTCTTTAACCTGCTGTTCAGAGCAAAGGATCCAAATGTTTGGGCTTTGAGTAAAATCCACTACATAAATTTTATAGCACTTGTTCTCCATCTACTAATCACAAGCTAATTTTAGCATGTGGAGAGATCATCTCCAGCTTATCCGAGAATGCCTGGTGATAAATGATGTTGGCTTCTGCTTTTATCTTCAAGTTTGTCTTTTCCTTCAAAGAGTAGTTTTAAAAAAATCTCACAGGAAGGCTGTGATCGCCCTTGTTGACTCCAGTTCAAACTTTTATCCAGAATTCACTATGTATTGGTGTGCTCAATTTTGTGCTAATTTGCAATTTATTCTGTGATTTTTGTAAACATATTTTTGTTTTCTCTGTAGAGTAGGACAATACCTACCTACCCCTCAGGCGTTTTGTGAGGACAGAAATACTGTGTAGTGCCACACGCAGTGCCTAGTACAGAGCTGTGAGCTTCTTGCCCTGGTGGGTTGTCAACCCTTGGGTAACTAATGGGATAGGAGTGACAGAAGTCATGACCTCTGAACCAGCCTTGAAACAAATTCATCTTACATGGAAATTCTACAGCACAGAACACTCAGTTATCCAGAGACAGAGGATGTCTAACTCAGAGCTTATTCTCAGATACTTAATTATTTTAGGAAACAAGTCCTTGTGCCGTAGCCTGCCACGGGACAGGAAGCATGAGCACAGGTACCTTTGTGGATCATGGCTAAATTTTCTAACCTGTTAGAAATCCTTAACATTTTAAAATCGAAAACACAGCCAAAGAAATTTTGAGGACGTGGTTCCATAGTGTAGCGAGCGGTTAGCACATCTGCTTTACATGCAGAAGGTCCTGGGTTCACGTCCCAGTAGAGCCATGATCCATGGTCTGCGGCCATGCCACCCTGTACAAGCCCGATGTCTGATCTCGGAAGCTAAGCAGGGTCGGGCCTGGTTAGTACTTGGATGGGAGACTGCCTAGGAAGACCACGTGCTGTAGGC
>NW_006494614.1:60516320-60530667 GCF_000325575.1 Pteropus alecto | reverse complement strand
TGCTCAATTTTGTGCTAATTTGCAATTTATTCTGTGATTTTTGTAAACATATTTTTGTTTTCTCTGTAGAGTAGGACAATACCTACCTACCCCTCAGGCCTTTTGTGAAGACAGAAATACTGTGTAGTGCCACACGCAGTGCCTAGTACAGAGCTGTGAGCTTCTTGCCCTGGCGGGTTGTCAACCCTTGGATAACTGATGGGATAGGAGTGACAGAAGTCATGACCTCTGAACCAGCCTTGAAACAAATTCATCTTACATGGAAATTCTACAGCACAGAACACTCAGTTATCCAGAGACAGAGGATGTCTAACTCAGAGCTTATTCTCAGATACTTAATTATTTTAGGAAACAAGTCCTTGTGCCGTAGCCTGCCACGGGACAGGAAGCATGAGCACAGGTACCTTTGTGGATCATGGCTAAATTTTCTAACCTGTTAGAAATCCTTAACATTTTAAAATCGAAAACACAGCCAAAGAAATTTTGAGGACGTGGTTCCATAGTGTAGCGAGCGGTTAGCACATCTGCTTTACATGCAGAAGGTCCTGGGTTTGCGTCCCAGTAGAGCCATGATCCATGGTCTGCGGCCATGCCACCCTGTACAAGCCCGATGTCTGATCTCGGAAGCTAAGCAGGGTCGGGCCTGGTTAGTACTTGGATGGGAGACTGCCTAGGAAGACCACGTGCTGTAGGCATAAATAATAAAAATAAAAATTTTTATCCTAGAACAGTTTGTATATTTTGCCTGAATCCAAGCATATTTCTTAAAAAGCCACTTCCAAGTTGATACTGCTTTAGTTTACCAAGCACTTCCTTATGCGATTTATTTCACCTTTTGCTTCCTTTAGTGCTTCAGACAATATCCCAAAAGCAGATGAGATCCGGACCCTGATCAAGGATGTGTGGGACACTCGCATAGCCAAACTCCGGGTGTCCGCTGACAGATTTGTGAGGCAGCAGGAGGTGCATGCTGAGGTAA
The DNA here is from genome assembly GCF_000325575.1 of Pteropus alecto. NCBI lineage: Eukaryota > Metazoa > Chordata > Mammalia > Chiroptera > Pteropodidae > Pteropus > Pteropus alecto. The sequence goes on along the minus strand of NW_006494614.1, from coordinate 60,529,688 downwards.
GTGCGGGCCTGGCCTGCCTCCCCTTGGGGTCGGGGGAGGCCTGATGCTGTGGAGGGATTTCCTGTGGCACTGTCTGCTTGAGCTGTCACAAGCAGGGATTGCTAGTTGTGTTTTTTAAAATTATTATTCATTGGTTTCTTATTTTAATTCATTAGGTTTTACCTTTCCCCCAAATTAGAAACTCTTCAACCAGCCGTCTGTTTTCTCTTGTGTTTTAGCTGGATAACTTGACCTTGATGGAGATCAATACCAGTGGGGCTTTCCTCACACAAGCGCTCAATCACATGTACAAACTCCGCACAAACCTTCAGCCTTCTGACAGTGCTCAGTCTCAGGACTTCTAGAGGAAGAACTTTGATTTGTCAAGGCCTCCCATCTGCTGGCAGGAGGCTTGCTGGGCCATGTGCGAGTGCTCAGGACATGACAGAGGTACTCATGCTTCTGGAGTTCTAGAACCATTTTTGAATGTAAGAAAAATGTGTAATGAAGCAAGGAATGGATTCATAACATAGCTGGAAAGCAACGTTTGTGCTTAGTCCGTGAGATATCCTTTAATTCCACATCTGTCTCTAGAAGCCAGCTGTTCTTTTGTAGGAGAAGGAAAAGTTTTGGCAAACAAGTGATTCTCCCTAGCAGAGCCTCAGGTCTCCTGTACGGAAGGAACTGTTATGTGTGGGTGAATGTTCAGTGATGTTAGGTGTTACTTTGAAAAGATACAGTAGGAGCGGTGATGTGGCCTAGGGCTTTTTTCTTTCTTGATCCTGATGTCTTGGGCTAAACTTAGACTCTACAGAGGCTGGTCACACAGAGAAGGATAGCAGATGAGTGGCTAGTGATGTTGACTGGTGTTGCTCATGTAAGCCCTGATACACAATAAAGATGGAATCAACCCAATCTCTCTGTTGGTTTTTTCCTCCTCTGCTATCAAGTAGGAGCAAGCCACATAGCTAAAATAATTAACTTCAGACAAACACTTGGTGTCTCTTGTTCTCTTGGCTACTTCTGGTTAAGGTTTAAAGGGTTTCTTATCAAGGGGAAAGTCAGGCAAAAACTAATACCGTGTTATTAAGTGAAGCTGAAAACACAATGCTTTGAAGAAAAGTTGGACCTGTAACGCTGCTCTTGATGGATTTTGGGGACTGTTATAGGTAGCAGTGGCTCAAACAGGGTAAATTCTTTAAGAGAAAAAATTTTCAATTAGAACATTTGGAAGTGCTAAATAACTTCCTTATAGAAATTACATTACCTTGAGAGGGGCAAAGATGGTTGTCTAAAGAGTCATATAGTGAGTGGAAGTTTCTGTAACCAGCTGGTTTTCAACTGTAGCATCATTGGTCAAAAGTAGTAGCATGCTATCTTTGTCGGCTTTTTGCATGATCAACAGCCCGGAGAATATTTGCCCTTCAGTGTTTAAAGTCCAGACTTCAAGTTCCTTGAGCACTGTTTTCTCCATTCCAAATTGCTGTCTAGATGTCCCTCTAACAAGCAGCTGATGGCTATGTGAACATCGAAGGGCTAAACACAGAAGGATTAGGACACAGGGATAGAGACCTGGTCTCTATCATTTACGGTGATAGTTTAGAAGGTTGCTTTCAGATGACAGGATGTGCTTTTTCATCTGACTCTTACTCGGTCTTTCACATTTAATCTGGGGAATGAAACCACATATTATTGGTAGAGGGTCAGGAGTCCTGTGTATCTCAGATCTCACCCCTGAATGCATACCTATCCCTTAAAACCTGAGGTGCAGTTGAATCTGCCTTCACATTTTACATGTAAATCTATATAGCTGTTGAACTTTTTGTTTTAAATTTCGCTTTGTTTTATTATAACAAAAAAAAATTTCCTCTTAACATGATTTAGGAAGATTTTATTTTTTTGGATGTTGTCAGAAATTACAGCAATATATTCATAAATACCTAATTACTACATTCAACAAATAATATTACAATACAATTAATTCAAACAAGTACACTTAGAACAGGTTTAATTTCACAGCATCTAAACTGCCCCCAGAGTGACCGAGGCACCGTTCCTCCTCCCTCCCATGTACTGGTTTACTGTTCTAGCAATTAAGCACAGGGTACATACAAAGTAACACAACCAATTAGCATGGTCTTCCTCAGGTCAAGGCAGAGTTAAGGAGTTTAAGTTAAGCGCTGGATCAGAAAGTTGGGGACAGGCTACTGCAAGTAGTAAAGAAGTCAATAGCATGGTTACTTGAAAGAGTATAGGGATTGTTGCTAAGTGGCTAATATACACTTATTTAAGAGTAACAGAATTGGCCTGTGCTGACCATCTCCATCTTGTGGTGGATCCTTGGAATTTTCTACACTTTAAAACACATGGCTCAGAGGGAAAGGGAATATCTGATTTAATTTTCGAGATTTGGCAGCATCGTGAGCTACTTGAGGAAACAGCCCTTCCATGTACAAGCTTAAGATTTGCTGTTATAATTCTCTGCTGCTGAAGTGTGGGCTCCTTTGAATATTCTTTGAATTTTGTTAAGGGTGTAATTACTATTAGAATATTAACGCCAATTGTTTTATTTCCTTTAGAATATAGACTAAACTGTTGAAAATCTTATCTTGGTTATCTGAGACAGTAGATTAAGATCATGATAATTTTTTTCACATCAGTTTGGCTCTGATTATACGAAACAGAAAAACAAGCCATTTTCAAATGATCAGGTTGTATAGTGCCAAGTTTGGGGGAAAGCTCTGGTTTGTTTCTAAAGATCTGAGTAAATGTGGAACCACATTATTCAGCTTTGGAAGGTGTCCCTCACAAGTTTCGTGAAACCCCCTTCAGAAGACAGATGGCAGCTGTCTCCTCCAGGTGCTGTAGGAAGCACACGAGGTCATGAAGGACTGAGGTCCTCACAAAAATACTGACACTGAGGTTGCAAAATCAGTTCTAGAGCAAATCTGGTATACTTTAAAACTTCGGAGAGTGCGTACCTGTCAATTTTTGTTAAGCCCAAACTGAAAAGAAACTTAGATGCTACCGTGTTCTTTGAGAATCATTTGAAAATAAGTGTTTTCAGATAAAATTATTGGATGGAAAAACCATTATCGGGTACTGTGTCTTAGAGTGGTGCACTTTTGTTTTCAGAAGACACTTTCTTACCTTTTTCTTAGTTTAATGCTGTCTTTCTGGTTTATATTTATATTTTCTGATTGTCATATTCACTTCTTGAGCCCAAGAATATTCAGAGATCTCCAGAGATGGGTGAGAGTTTGGTATGGCAGAGGGGCAGGGAAGCTCAAAGGCAAGGTAAAGGTGGTGTTTTCAATCAATCAGAAGGGGGAAAAGCAGTACTAGCTCAGTGACACAGCTTCCACCCCTGGGCAGAGGCCTCCCCTGCAATGGCATATTCCCCTATCCCACGTGCTGACCTCCTCCCGTAACACCACAAACCCAGCCCAGGGAGCGTCCCCTCGGCTGAAGGGATGGGCCGTTCCCATCAATTTGTTAGATTTACATTTTTCACTTTAGCCAAGGCCATTAACAAGGCTGATTAGTCAAAGTATCCAGACATTTTCTGTGATGGAGAAGGACTGAGAGTGAAGCGCTAAGATGTAACTCTTAAGCTTTCAGACCAGAAACAGCAAGCAGATTTTAAATAGAGAAAGTCAGTGACATTCTGCCCTGATTGTTGGCAATAGAGCTCCCTCTAAACACCTGTCCCCACCTGTGGACCATGTTGATCTCTCAATGTCTTTGCAGGGGAGGAGGCCCACAGAACAGCCCTTAGTCTCGTCAAGTCTTTCTGTGGAGAGGAAGGCGCTTGTTGACTGCTGATAATACTGGCGGCACTTTTTGTCTGAGTTTGCTAATAACTGGAAGATTCTTGGCAGACATACAAAGCAAACTGTGTGGGAACAGATAAAGCGACACAATGCCATCTGCCAGCAAGCTGTTCTGCACAGCTAAGGTCTGGGGCTGAGGGTGCGGCCACTGATCGCAGTGAGTAGCCTTCGTGAAGGTCAGCCAGACTTTCCCCTGGGCAAAGGGGAGGTGTGATGCTCAGGCCTCCTCCCCTCCCCCCTGGCAGACCAACCACTGGCTAGGCTGCTTTGGCCTCTGGTTCAAGCCCATTTGGGCAAGAGATACTTTCTTATCTAGATTAAACCCTGCCTGAATGAGCAGTAACTGGGACAAGAAAGAAAATTTCCCCCACTGCTTTGCATTGATCTGATTATCCCAGTTTCTAGCTGCTCCTGTGCTTGTCACAGTCAGTTCAAAAGGAGGAGAAGTTTAGCTCAGACATTGTTTACCCTACTTTTAGGCTTTTACAAAGCTTTGCATCTAAATAAAGCCTCTAAAGTTTCTACTTTGCACCTGTTCTCAGACTGCTGTAAGACCTCAGAATTCTATCACAGAAACCGCTCAATTCCTGAAGGTTCTTTCTTTTACAAAAGCCCCATGTCTATATGCGCACGCATAGGTGCACCCACAGTATCTGTCTTGTCCACCACAGACTAGCCCCTCCTCAATAGCGACTGGGTATAACTGCTATTTGCTGTCCAGAGCCGGGGGGTGGGGGCAGAGGAGGAGGTAAGAAGTGACTCATGGCTTTCTACATCGTTTTCTGGTGCAACTCAAAAATGAAGTGATCGCATAGGTGCCAGTGGTAAGCTCTTTTACTTTTCTTCTTCTTTAATTTTTAAAAACACTTCAATATTTTAATGTCCTGACCAGCAGCAGTACAAACACTAAAAGCAAGTTGTTTTTTTTTTTTTTGCCCAGAAAACAAAAACAAAAAACAAACGAAACCCCCAAACAGGAAAACAAACAAAAATCCCCCCAAACCACATATTAAAAATGGCAGGCTTTTTATAACAATAATTAAAGTAATAAAAACATACAAAACTTTGTTTTTTAATATATATACACAGTACAAGGCTGAAGCACCTTTGACTTTTCTCTCAAAATTTGTTTGTATGAAAACACCCCCACTGCAGCAACAATTTGGTGGGTGTGAATATATGTATACATAGAGCTCTGTACATTTCCCCCACAGAGTAATAAAAAGGTACCTTCAGTCTGTCAATTCACTTTATCTTTAGGTAAGAGCTTTTCCAGGGAAAAGCTTGTGGGTGAGGCTTCAGTACTGTTGCTTTGTGTGCTCCTAGGACCTGTTGCTTTGAAGAAAATTTTGCAGAAAAGTAACTGAAATAAGCCCTTTATGTAAAATGCACCCCGCTTTCATTCAAGTGAAGCAGGTCTCAGTCCCGGAGAGGAAGGAGACCGACCCCACGCTGCAGCCAAAGCAAACTTGGGTCTTGAGGCATAGTAATATGGCAACACAAGAACCAGAACTCAAGCGGTTTGATCCAATCTTATGCACCCAGGGGCCATAACTGACAAAGTTTTAGTGTTGGTAATGGAGCTTTCATTTTCAGATTAAAAGAGAGTGACGGGGGAACAAAGAATAAAACTGCCTTAAAAAAAAATTATGGGCCTCGTCCTACATTGGTTGCTCGCTGAATTACAAAGGTGATTCAATTGCATTGAAGTCAAGGCGAGTTCGTTCTTTTTCTGGAGCCTGGAATCCTTTGCTTCATGCATGGCACATTCTTATTTTTCTTTAAGCTTCAAACCTCCCAGTGAAAAATATTAAATATTCAAGGTAATAAAATAGATAATATTTCTATACTATAGGTTCGGCCTAGTGCAAGGGAAACCGTCACCTAGGATATCCCTTAAAGTAACCCCTAGGCCAATGCATTGCAGGCAACGCAAGGCACTTCCGTAAGTGATCCAGTTCCGCCTGGAGTCGCTCCCTCTCTGAGACAATCTTCTGCTTCTGGCTCCTCAACTCCTGGGGGTGGGGAGGGGGAGGAGGGGAAATCCACGTCAAACAAAATTGTTTCACACTGTAAGGAAACTGATGCAGAAATGTGCTGGAGGCCACGTGGGAAAGCAAACCTTCAGCACTTTGAAAACATCCTCTTCCCAGCTCAGTGTTCTGACAGTGGCCTCTGGGGACAGTCTAAACAGGTTTTTCCAATGTCTTGGACTCTCACAATACCTATTCTCATAGAACCAGCGCCCCACTGTTGTCTCAGCTTCGACTCTGAGGTTTTAGTAAGCCCTGATACTATAAAAATTTTCCTGCTTTAGGGGTGGCCAAGATGTGCAAACCTTATCTGAGACAAGCCCCAGGTCTCTGCACTGGGAAGAAGCCTGTGGGGTCTGTCACAGCTGGAAGACCTGTTGAGCTAAGGAGGTGGTCTGTTTTGCCTCAGGAACTTTGCTCTAGTAAAATCCTCTCCTCCACAAATCACAGCAAGGGAGACTGACACAGGCGATGCATAATTCCTCAAAAGGAATATTAATAGAAATACCATCTTCACCCTCCCAGGATCAGTATTCTGCAAATTAACAATACCTTCCCCCTTGGCTAGGGTAATCAACTGACCCTTGAATTTCACCCCTAAATTTTAAACTCTTAAGAGCAGGATTTCCCCTCAAATCTTGTCTGTATGGGTGCTCTTGAACCCAAACTTGACCGTTTAAACCAAAAAAAAAAAAAAAAAAAACAAAGAATGAAATCTTACCATCTGCGACAGTATGGATTGACTTAAGTGAAAAGCATAGCGTTTTAAGAAAAACGCCCAGGAGCCAGCTTTTGTTCTCTTCCCCATGTGCGGCGGCCCAAGACTCACCGCCATGCTGTGAGAGAGCTGTTCTGCCGTGAGGCTGAGGCTGTAGTGCTGGGCCTCCAGCCGCCTGCACTGCGTCTGCAACACCTGCCGCTCCAGATTTTGCTCTGAAAAGACAAGCGACGTTGATACATTTTCTGTATACAGGGGCCACAGGCCCTGGCGAGGGTTTCTCCTGTCTAGTGCAGCTGGCACAGTCCTCTCCTTTGGACCCCCGTGCTCCCAGCTATTTGAACTGTGCTGGTAAAAACATCAGTATGACTAAATCCAGCCTGGCGAAATAAAGGATAGATCATTGAAGGGAAATTTAATGGATACAGATTAGGAAGCAATTAAGGATCAACTTACGGCCTTAAAATGCATTTTTCAAAAAGATAGGAAAAAAAAGGGTTAAGTTTGAAAGTTTTTAAGCTGCTAGAAAAGGCCAGAATAAACTTAGAAACTGACTTTAACAGGAGAGTGACTTCAAACCTATGAGGATAAATCTCTGCTTTATATGAAGCGTTTCAGAGAACAAAAACCAGGGAAGGCCACCTGACTGATTTTACAGAAGCTAGAACGGTCAGTCGCAATAGCAAAATAAAGTACAATAAAATTCACATCTAATACTACTTAAGAAAAGGTTTAAAATCTTAAAAGTACTAACTATTCAAATTCATCAACGAGGAAGCAACATCAGAAAACAAAAATCAAGTCACCTCAATGCGTATAGAAAATACATTAGTTGACCTTCAACAACCGTACACAGCACAAGTTCAGCAAATGGGATTCACAGCACAAAAGCCCCGCTGGCACCTCTGTTCAACAGCCTAGAGGGCCCGGGCAATGCAATGTAAGAAAAGGTGTAAACTTTAAAAGGAAAGAACTATACTTAATCTGCAGAAGATCTGATCATTTGTGATTATCTAAGGAATAGGGATAACAAAAACTAAGAATCTATGATAATAAAGTGCTAACTAAATCTAGTAAAAGTAAACTCATGAAGAAAGTGAGCAAAAATTATTTACTACAATTTACTACCATATTCATAAATGGAGTGACATGACTATCAAAGATGTCAATGCTTCTCAAATCTGTAAATTCAGCGAAACTGAACTTCTAACAGGAATCGTTTGGGTGGAACAAACGAGGTGATCCTAAAATTCATGGGTGGGGTGGGGTGGGGTGGGGGGTGGAACCAAAGGCCAAGGGCCAAGAACAGCTGAGCTGTTAAAGAACAAGTCAGGTGAGCTGCCTCCAGATAACAGAGCTGCAAAGATTCGGCATGACACAGGGACAGGCCAGGAGACCGCTGGATGGAGCAGAACAGAGCACCAGAGACAGACCTGGGCACTGGTGAGGGTGCTGCATGACGGGCACACCCCATGGGGGAAGAGAGGACCCAATCAGCTGCCAGGATGATTGGCTGTCCGGGTGGGAAAGATGAAGTTAGATTTCTACCTTATTTTGTAACAAAAATGAATTCTATGCCTAAGAGAAGCAGAATTTGAAGACTGTTAGAAGGAACCGCAGGATAATATTAATATGTTCTTGGGGGTAGGGAAGGAATTCCCAAACAAGACACCAACAAACATCGACCCAGAAAACATGGGATATATTTCTCTCCATTTAATAAAAAATGCTATATATTGTTTCTGGATATGTACAAATGTATTTAAAGAATACCATGTAAGCAGAGATGGATAAATTAAGATTCCATTTGAAGGAGGAAAGTAAGCAAACTGTAGAACTTGATACTCCAGTTGTTGGCTACATGAGCACCCCTTTAGTTAGTCTAGTCTCCGATTTGAAAATGTTGATTTCAAAGGATTTAAAATGATTATGATATTCATAATTAAGTGTTTATACTTAATATTTACAACATAGTAATACTTGATAAAATTCTTCTATGATAATATGGTAATTAATTAGGAGGTGGCAGCCTGGGTTTTGCCAGTTATGGCTGGCACTTCCCAAGCCCTGTCAAATTGACAGCACTGCCAATGCCATGAGGATGGTGAGCGCAGAGGGGCCACAGCTCACCCGTCAGAGAGACGAAGAGCCAGGAGCTCTGAGCGCTTGTCCCTGCTCTGCTCCACAGAGGTTCTTCCCAAGTAGTCTACCTGCCTGTTTCACTAGGGGGGGAGGTTGGGCAACTCTCTATATCAAGTTCACAGCGCCCCGGCCTCCATCTAAGCTAGAAGGGCCTTTCAGTCATCTTGAGGAAAGTGAGGTGCAGAGAAAGGAGGTGGTGTGCTACAGAATGCCAGAACTCCACCAGCACCCAAGCCTCGTGACCCACCACCCGGTGCACTAGACCTGTGTGGGAGGGGCGTACCCGGTTCCCTCCCAGGGTTTCGCTAGGCAGGGCTGGCGTGGGCACTCGAAGTTGTGAATAAAACATTCTGGTGGCCAATGGGCTTGCCTCCCTGCACAAAGTGCTAGTCCAGGAGGATGACAGAGCCTGTGAAGGAAATCGCCACCAGCATTGAGACGCTTCAAATGTGAGACAGGCTCAGACAGCGCAGGCCTGGCTATTTGGGGCTCAGCTAAGTTAATAAAGTTTTCATTTTCCAGGAAGGACCCTTGTATGTAGCTATCAGTGTCAGGACTGATAGAAGATTTAGAAGCACAATGGAAGACAGCACAGAGAGCAAGGGCCCTGGGCTGTCACACTGAGTGGTGGCAGGTCACCTGGTACTTAAATTTCTCCAGTGAGAATGGCCTCGGGTTTGTCCATGAGCAATTATCATGATAAGTAAGCCTGAGGGACAGTTCTCAAAACAGGCAAAATGGCTGAGGAAGATTTAGTATTTGTATCTAGTTGTGCACCCAGAAAATCTGAATGCCAGCGCTATCACTTAGAAACTCCCTAATGGTGGCAGTGAAATCCTGCACTGACTGGTCTGTTAAGCTCCTTCCACTTTCTTTACCGGGCCCTTGATGCACTCTCTCCAACCCCTTTGTACCTTCTATGTGTTCCTGGTAAGCTTCAAAAATTGCCTCAATCCCTTGCCACTTGCGCCTGGGGGGTTCCTCGTCATCCTCTTCTCCATCTTCATCCTCCTCCTCTTCCGAGTCCTGGTCCATCTCCTGTATGAGGGGGCCCTTCCTCACGGCTGGGGGCTCCTGCTGCCCGTTGTGCTGGGGCAGAGGAAGCCGGCTCGAGGACTGTAGCTCCGGAATGTTGTAGTGGACGGACGTGTCAACCTTGTGGTTCTGCTCCGCAGACAGCACAGCTACGCTCCCTGGGGAGGAGAGAGAGGCTCGTCACAGCCTGTGGGGACCTTGTGCCGGGGGAGGAACAGGGTATGGCGGAAAAGGGGTGGGTTACTCTGCCTTGGGCAAGAGTCAGTGTGACTGCAGGTCTCACAGCAGACTAGAAGATGGAGAGGCCTGTGCCCTTCAGAGATCGAAGACAGCACCTGAAGGAATGGTGAGAGCCACAGAGAGGATGGCGCGCCTGGATTCCGATCAGTCGTAGTATGTGTGGGATCTCAGCTAAGTTCATCTCCGAGCTGTGAGACGGTGGATTTGAGCTTAGTTTATAATTGGCCCTCAGCAATGATCAGTCCCCTTCCTCTGGTGAGACCTAGGTATTTCAGTCCCTGAGCATATGTGGTGTTCTGCCAACTAGGAGTTGGCTAACTAACTGATGCGGGGACCTATCGAGACTAGGTCTGCTCTGTCTCGGGGCGTGGCCCTGCTGGTGGTGTTCCAACAGGAGCACGCTGCCTCCCCGTGCAGACGGCAGCCTCATAGAGTCCAAGACCTGCTCCACCACTGGACTTGTACCGCTCAACTGGCCATTGGCTGGATGACTTTAAAATCCTGAGGAAACAGTCAAGTGTCGTGTCACTAAAGGGCTGAAATAAAACAAGGCATGAAAAACGTGCCCTGGGGCCACACAAAAGCCGGTGAGGTGTCTTGGAAGGAGCCCAGAGATATTTACCCTAGTCATGAAGTCAAAACATTTTCCTTCTTGAAGAATATTCTTTCAATGAAATTCATGACAAACATCCAATAAAGCACTCCTCCTGATTTTCGAGAAGTCATTTTTAATCACTGTCAAAACCACTGCCCTTTGCTTTCTGGGTATCGTCTCTGTTGACAGCATTAACTTACCTGAATGATACTGACACAATGTTAGTATTTATTCAGCTTTTAAAACTGGTAGAATAAAGATTTCAAAATGGTTTTTGGCATAACCAAATTATTTTCTTCTGGCTACTGATGTGCACGAAAATTTATTTAATGCCCAGTCATTATTTAATCATTGAGGATTCTTTTCTAATCAATTTCAAGCTTTGAGTCAGTGGAAATAAAGTGTATAAACTTCTCCAGCCATCAGCGACTTTCACTAAAAAAGTCTGAAAGAAGCGAACCTAGAGGCCCACACATGGGGCTAGAGCAACCATTAGGTCACAAAATGCTTGCCGGGCCTGGCGGAACACTCACTGAATTTAGTTAGGAAAGGATGGGGAGATTTCCAGGTGAGTCTGTTTTGGGGACACTGGGAAATCACTCAGCTGTAAGACACATGGATCCCATTTTTGCCGGAAAGGCACCTTACCTGGCCTTACTAAAAAGAAATGCTTCTATTAAACTCAGATGCCATCACTTGCTAAATTTTCCCCAAGTGTGGTCCACAGACTGGCAGCATCAGCATCACCTAAGCACCTGCTAGAAATGGAGACTCTTGGGCCTCACCCCAGACCTGCTGAGGCAGAATCTGCCTCTAATGACCTCCCCAGGTGCCTTGTGCACACTGAAATTCCAGAGGGGCAAGCCCATGGCTGGCGCTGAGTGACTGCTGGTGCCCTAGGAACGTTAGCCTGGAACAACAGCTACAATAACACAGGACCAGAGCAGGGATGGGCAGCCTCCTTACCTTTGTGCTTCTGCAGGGCCTTCTGGGTGGACTGCAGCACGGACTCGTGGAACTGATGTGCAAACTCTTCCGCCATGAAGGGCTCCCATGGCTTGCTCTTCCCGTTGATGCTGTGGGACAATGGCACGGGAATGTCCTTGGGTGTGGGGCCCCTGATGTAATGCAGCATGCTCAGGCTCTTCTTGCCCCCAGGGGCCTCGCTCAGTCTGGCCTTCTCGCCACTGGCAGGAGCCGGCTCCTGGAGTCGCGATAGCTCCTGAGGCCGGAGCTGTTCCAGTCTCCCAGGCTCCGTGGCCTTTGGGACGTCAGACAGGGAAGCAGCAATACCCACAGGCTTCTCCATATCCAGAGAGGCTGGCTGCGTGGCTGGTTCTTTTAGAGACAGAAAGCGAGGAAAATGTTAAGAGCTGCAAGTGACCAGGTGGACCCTGACCTCTAGAGCTTACTTTTTACAAAGACCTAGTACAAAGGACTAAGACTCAAGGACATTAAACGTCAGTGCGCATTCTGTGGTCTTAGGAAGGGGTGTGGTAGCAGCAAGTCCATCCTTGAAAGGCACTCTAGGAAGGCATCTGGGAAGAAAAAGAATCTGAAGGAAGAAACAACTTGCTTCAGGTTATCCAAAAAGTAGGAAGTTATATAGCCCAAGCCGATAAGAAAGACCACGTGAGGAGGTGAAAACAGGGCCAGACCATCAAGATTTCCTGTTCCATTCAGCAGTGCAGCGATGTGTAATCAAAGCCATAGGAGAGGAAGTATGAAAGCAAGTGTTGCAGAGGCCTGGAAGGCAGAATGAGCAAGACAGACCCGGGAGAAGAGTGCCAACGAAGGGCAGACGGGAGCAGCAGAGCCGAAGCAGTGGCACTGAGACCTGGGACACCGGGCTTCGGTGGCTCAGGCCACCACTGGACTGACGGACGATGGCTACAACTAGACTGACCACCAGACAAGAGTCCTGTGGAAGCCAGGACCCTCCCCCTTAACTCTCCGAGCCCTGACTGCCAACTCTCATGTTCCATCCCGAGGAAGTCAAGTCCTTCACAATCGTGCAGGAAGCTTGTATGAGAGAGATGGAAAGAAACACGTTCTGTCTCCAAGAGGAAAGATTCAAGATGAAGACCTTGAGCAGCTGCTTTTGACCCTGCGCAGCCCACACGACAGTCCTGGGCGGTGGCGGATGGGGCTGTCCTTCCCGCCCTGGGCCTTACCGCTCAGGGAGACAGCAGGACTGTCCCTCGGAGAGTTTCTGAGTGAGTCTGCCACTGCTGCTGACAGTGCCTTCTGCTTCATGGCATGGAGCATTTCGACAAGTTTCTCTTTGTCTATGAGAAAAGCAGCCTGAGATTAACAAGACAGTTGCATCACTTCTGAGAGGGAAGGGGAGCAGGATTCTAGCCCAGGCTGTGACTGGCAGGTGCAAGTCCTTTAAACCAAGAAAAAATGAAAGCAAGCACCACGGGGACAGGTGGTGCTTAAAGGAAGAAACCTTCATGTTAAGAGTGAGCCCAGATTCCTCTCACCTTTTACTACTTAACATTTCAGATGTATTCCAAAAATAGCTGTGTGTATAGGCGATGACAACTATATGAAATAATGAGTACCTATGCTTTTCCAAGGTGACTCCTGAGGATGCATTCTCATTTAAAAGACAAAAAAGTTGGCCCGAACACAAGAAAACAACCTGAAGATCCACACAGCACCTCTGGAAGCACAGGCTGCTTCCAGGCATACTCTTCCCCACGCCTTCTGGCACGCGAGTGCAATTCCTACGATGGTGGCATTTACTGAAAAGGAAGGGACCCTTGTGATGTTCGATGACACAAATTC
>NW_006494614.1:60477598-60516308 GCF_000325575.1 Pteropus alecto | reverse complement strand
AGTGGCACTTCTTGCGGAGACTTAAATGGCCACATCACCAGTGGCTTCCTTTAGGAATTAAGTCAGTCGAAAAGATGCTTTTTACGAACAGAACAATGCATTTTCCCCGGGATTGGTACTCAACACGTCACTGCCCCGCCCCCCATCCATCTAAGGAAAAGCAAGAATTCCAGTTTATGGGTTAAAGACAAAAGGTAAACCATTACACTCCAATAACGAAGGAGAAGCAACCAAATGACCAAGAGCACTTCTGTTTTCTTTCATTTTGCCTTCCATCCAGGGAGAGGTGACCAGGTGTCAGCAAGGAGGATCTGGAAGTATGCAAATGAGCACTCCAGAGAGGCCAAATTCTCACATGAACTACCATGTCTTTACACCATGGATTCCAGTGCAGTCAGCCCCAATGTGGCTGATCTGGAAGCATCTTTCAGGACAGACCATCCACTCGCAACGTGCATTGGCTCTGCCTGGCAGCCACAGACCACCAGTCTCCTGTCATCAGAACACAGAGCCCAGTGGGCCATGTCAGTGGCCCAGCAAGAGGGAATGCCAGCTACCACGGAGCCTGGAGTGCCCTGCCATAGGAGGGCGCACCTGTGCCTTGTGCCCAGGGGATCACCAAACCCACCTTCAGGTGCTAGATGTTACAAGTGACAAGAGCAGATTTATAGAACAAACACAGCAAGTCTTTTTTTTTCCATCCGAGATGAAATAAGAGAAAATGGGCTTTGAATGGGGCAATTTGAGTTTCAGATGGAGAGAAAGAAGAGATACTGAGGCAGGTTTGTGATAGCAGAGGGGCTGTTTCTTTGGGGGTCCCAAGGGAGTAAGAGAGGCCCAGGACTGAAGTGTTTTCAGATTCTGCCTGGAACGTGGGCCCAGGAAGTCCCCAGGAGTCTATGGGCCACACCCCCCAAGGCCCAGGTGAGGCCCTCCCTACCTTTCCTCTTCTCAGCGCTGATATGGGTCAGGTTGAAGATGGTCAGGAACTTCTTTTTCTCTTCGAAGTTGGGGCTGTTGTTCATCTCATCAGGACTATAGCGAGTAAATAGGGCCAGTCTTGGGGAAGGTGTCTGCCGCTTGTTCTGAATCGTCGGGGGCGACGGGCTTCTCTCTCTCAGCATCCGCCGCCGCTTCCTCCGCTTCTGGGTCAGCAATTCCTCCTTCTGCTGTTGGGTGGTCAAGCCAAAAAGTTGCAAAAACTCTAGCTTCTAGATTGGGAAAGAAAACAAATGAGTTTGAAACCACCAGCAGTGGTGCGATTCCACTGTCCCAGGGCCCTTCCTGGTGTCCGCGAAGCCCATGTGCTGTGTCCGACTCTGCCGGGCCTCAGAGGAGGACCCCGACAGCATGCCCAGACACCTCCGGTTAGTAGCGACTGGAGGAGCACAGGGGGACCCCAGCAAATGTGGGGTCAACTGGGACAGTGGGAAAGCCAAGAGGCAGGTACCAGTGTAGGCACCAAAAGCCCAGCCCACAGCCTGACACAGCAGTAACGAGACCCCAGATACCTCGGAGGATGTGTCCAGTTTGAGGGGTGGCTGCTCGGCCACGCAGCGGAGGTGGGCCCTGACCTCCTCTTCGTCACTCTCATCGTAAGAGTCATCTAGGTCATAGTAGTATCCTGATGGCAGAAACAGACGTATTCAGCCGGGCAAGAAGCCTCGGGTCTCCAGCTGATGCACACAGGGGCACGCCTGTGATGTGTACGCAGACTCCCCCATCAGGCCAGGCCCTGCTGGCCTCTTCGTGCACCCCAAAACCCAGATTCCTTTCAATCTAGGTGGAAACATACATTAACCCCTAGTCCTAGGGCTTTTTAGGAACAGCAGATTGGGGCAGAAGGCAGGCACCAGGCTTGGCTTGGAGTCACAGCCTTTAAGTGGCCAGGCGGTCCCAGGGCTGACACTGATCCCCAGCAGGGGACCATTCATCCCACAGGCCTGGGGCCGTGTCCACGGCAACCCAAGGCTGTTTGTGCACATCCGCTCACTCCTGCTGTGGCCATCTGGGTCCATCACCCGGGAGGGAACAGGCACACTCAGGTCCCCATTGTCTCAGAGCATGCATGCAAACTATACAGAGAACAACAGTAGCATCCCTGGACCCAAGGGCACCAGGGTGCTCCCCCCTCTGCCTTCCCAAGGTGAAGAGACGAGAAAATCCTTCTCGGGCCATGAATCCAGCCTAGACCAACAACCCAGGAAGACTTAGCCTTGGCCCCAGCTTCTGCCTAAGAGGCTGAATTCAACACTGCACAGGACCCAGTGTCCAGCAGGAGGAGAAAAGAAACTGGTCTGGGGCCCCTCATCCCTCCTGGTCAGATTGGGGTTGCAGGTGGGGATAGCCACGCTCACCGTGGGCCTGCTCACCTGTTCTCCTGGGCTCTTTGAGGAACCCAGGGAGCTGCTGGCCGATTCTGCCCACTCCACAGGAGCAGGAAGGAGGTGGCCAGACCTCCTGCCCTCGCCCTTGCCCAGGCCCGCCTGCCTACAATTGACGATGGCAGCTCCATATGCGGAGCCCCTGCTGCGTCCAGGCCTGGTCTTTCAAGTCTCCTCCTCTATTATGCTGTACTATTAATGTTTAAAACTGTCTTATTAGCCTCTGTTCATCATTTATTAATCATGCATTTCTACAGAACCCCCTTTATAGGCAAGCTTTGATTTGGCTTTTCGGGACAATTTGCATTTTGGCAGGATGAGCAAGGAGTCCCTGGGCTGTCTCCCCAGCAGAGGTGTCAGGTAGCTACACAGAAGCCAGAGACCTTGCCTCCTGGAGCTGCGGGAGGCAGTGGGTGGGAGGAGGAGGGGCTGAGTGGCTGGCATTACTGTTCCCTAGTCCCAGGGTCATGGGACACCCAGGGAGACCAGACCTTTCTCCTGGGCCTCTCGCCGCCTGCGCTCCTCCAGGTCCAGCTTGCTGACCAGCCTCCGGCGCTGCTGCAGGAACTCATCATAGATGTAGGCAGGGTCGGGACATCGTGGCGCCGGGGGCCGGTACGGTGAGCCTGGCTTCAGGGGTCCAGTGAGTTCCCCGAAGGGGGTTGGCTGGGTGAGGGAGGCCCGCTGCTGGCCCAGGATGGTCTGGGTGGATTTCTCGAGCTCAGCCAGGAAGGGCCCAGGCCCGTGAGGAAAGGCCTGGTGCTCTAGGCTCCCTGCCTCCCGTGGTGGTGGCTGGTACTTGTCCAAGGGGGTGGCCTCGCGTTTCCGGGGCCCTTCCTCCATCTTTTCTGGGCAGTAGACCCGTTCCACCTTCACTAGTGGGACAGCTGCCTGGCGGCTGGGTTCAAATGGGGTGGGGTGGCTGTGCAGAGGGTGGCTCTCGGGGGCCCGCCGTGTCTCCAAGGTACTGTCCATCAGGGACACTGGGTTCCAGAGGGCCGTGGGCATGGAATGGTGCTGTGGCTTGGGCGAGATGAGGGGCGGGGGCCCGCCAAAGTGCTGCGGGGGGTCTCGGCTTCCCGGCTCATGACGATTCGGTCCCGGCCTAGAGAGTGAGCAGACCAAGCCATCAGTCATGAGAATGAGCACGCCTGCCGCCCACCCATGGGTCTCCCAGTTGCCTGCCAGGGCCCAGGTGTAAGCAGCAGCTTTTAAGATGGCCCGATGGGAGCTCCCTCCAAGAGCCAGCGCTGGAGGTGTGTGACGGCCTCCTTCTCTAAGCCATCTGACCAGGGGCTGAAGGGAAGAACACAGTTTCCACGCCTCACCCGAGTGCTGGCCATTTCACAAGCCTCCACTTCCTCTTCAAACGACCTGAGGCAGGTATGTGTAGACCTGCTCCAAGAGGACAGAGAGGCTAGGAGGGTGGACACTGCTTGCTGAGGGCACAGAGACACTGTTAGGCCCAGACCAGAACCCGTTTCTATCTGGTTTCTCGCCTGAGACCTTGCAATAGTTCATTCTGTTCCACCAATTCCTAAATCCCTATAAGTCCCATAAAGACAGAACCTCATTTTTGTTTTCCACAGGAGACCTGTCACATAGAAAATAAAGATAGGGTCCTGTTGCCAAAGGGTACCCACCTCCAGATACGCCAAGACTGGGCAGGTAATGGAGGGCGAGCTGGCCGCCTTCGAAGGGGCCATGACTCCTCGCTCCCCTCTGTCCTCACAGACAGCAGCAAGAGAGACCAGCTGCCGGTGCCTGCCCAGCCCAGTGAGGTTGGGGAGACCCTCACGGCCAGCGTGGGCCTGTGCCCTGCTGACCTCCAGTGGTCCCCATCAGAACTGCAGCAGCTCCATGTGGCCCCAGAGCAGCAGCTGGGCTGGGGGCCTGACCAGGGAGCAAGGCGCCCCTCACATATGCACGTAGGGAGAGAACCGGAGGAGACTGTCCATCAGACCAGCGGCTTTGCCACGCAGTCGTACTAAATGACTTTCCTTAATGCATTTAAAACAGAATTCAACGAAAGGCTATTTTGTTAAGAGAAGCCCCGTGCTGCCCAGATGCCCCAAGGCAAGGTCTGAGGGGATGGAAGGGCAAGGGTCAGAGGCCACTGCGGGCATGTGATCAGGCTCTCAGGACATTCCCTGCCCGGCCAAGGAGGGGGACGTTTAACCACAGCCACCAAGGCTCTTCTTTGTTATTCTCTGACTCAGGCTGCGAGATAACTCTGATGCCGCCGCACTTCTGATCGACAAAGTACAAAAGGGAACCATAGCAAGAACCTGCACGTCCTTAAGTAAATAACAAAGGAATAAAGCCCCTTAGCAGAATAAATATTTCAAGTACCTGAGCCAAGCAAGGAACGGTTTTCTAGCTCAAAGCACAAAGGCCCATCTGAATGTCAAGTTCACGCTGCTGTAAGGCTGAGCATGCTGCCCGCTGCTGTGGGGACCACCAAAACCAGGTGAAAACACCCTGGGCCTGCACAGGGCACTTATGCCCTGAGGTAGAGGCCACCCCTGCCTGGAGGCGGCAGCCCACAGGCCCTGACAGCGGCACCAGGATGCTGGGGCCCTGAGCTGAGGAAGATGCATGAACTAAGAAGATGCCCGAGGGAGTCAGAGCACCAGATCTTATCAGGAGATGTGGACGTGCGCTGTCTGCAATCCCAGTCCCCTGGGCGTGTGCGGAATTAAAGGAGCAGAGGGCGGCTCACAAGCAGACAAGAATGAGCGTCTGTGTGGCCTCGGGTTGAGCCCAGAGAAGCAGGGGAAGAGTGTGCAGCAGAGAGAGGGCTTGGGGTGCGGAAAGACCCAGCCTGGGGGCCTGGCTACAGTTCACTCCCAGTAACACCTCATTAAATAGGTGAATCCCCTCACTGTACTACTCAACAAGTGACGCTGAGGCAGGGCTGCTGGTGGGGCCAGCGGAGCCCAGGACAGAGCATGACAAGCTATTGGAAAGAGGAAGTGGGTATTTAAAATGCCTCTACCTAGACATCCAAGTGTTTCTTATCCCTTGACAGCACGATGGGCATTCAGAGCTGAGGAAATGCTCAGAAATCTTCCCACCTAACCTCCTTTGTTCACTGCTGCGGAAACTGAGACCCAGGGAAGGGAAGCAGTGTCCAGTGTCCCTGAGTCCCCCAAGCCAGGCCCAGACAGAGCTCCAGAGGTCTGGCCAGGCTATCCACCAACTCTGGCTGAGGATCTCAGCCAGAGCCTTCGGCATGAGCCCTGGAGGGATACGGAGTAAGGTGGGGAGGCACGAGGTGACAGCCAGACCAACGGGAGGAAGCAGGGAGGCCCAGGGAGCAAGTGTCAACGGCCGGGGAATCCAGAGGCAGGCGCAAGTGCCTCTCGGGGAATTCTTTTACAATGGGGATGAAAGATGGGTATATGTTTTATTACAAAAGCAATAAAGTTAATTTTTTACTTAAATAAAAGTTAAAGGCAGTCCTCTTCTCATTAAAGTTTAGGCTTGAAAACAGAGGAAGAATAAAAAACATTATAATGATCAAGTAAAGCTTTTCCCTTGTGCTCTTCACCTGCCACGTGTGTCCCCTTGGGGATAAAGCAGGGCTGCGTGGGCAGGGCCCTCCCTGGCTATGGACACTGGCTTGGCGAGCACGGTTCCTGAGGGATGGGGCGCCTTTGACCACCTGCTCTCCCTTCTCAGTCTCTACTTCCTCGTGGGCAAACAGGTTAGAACACAAAGATGAAAGCAGTAAGAGAAAACGTGCATCAGGACGCTGGGCAAACCACAGGTGCTCAATACATGTTGGCTGACTACAAACAAGGCAGCGCGATGAATGCCCTCCCGCGCCCGACCCGGCGGGCCCCACCTGGCGCTCTCGGGCCTGTGCTCGGGCTCCGTGGGCACCGGGGGCCGGCCCATGTCCAGGTGCTGCTCTAGCACCTGCTGCCGGAACTCTGACACCTGCGACTGCCGGTCCTCCTTCTCCTGCCGCAGCCGCCGCTGCCGCGCCAGCCACTTCTCTTCCTCGTTGGTGCGCTGGATGAGCAGGGCCGTGGCAGCGCTGCTGCCCGGCAGAGAGAAGATGCCGTGGTTGGAGAGGAGGCTGGGCACAGTGTGGTGGGGGGCGGGCGCTGGGTGCAAGGGGTGCTGCACCGGCTTGGGTGCCTGCAGGCCCACATCCTTCAGCTTCTCTGTGGGGGGCGGAAAGAACATTACGTCACAGCAGGCTCCCAGCACCAAGCCCAGCTGGCTCCTGCCCCGGCTGCCCAGAGGAGCGTGCCACCCTTCGGAAGGGTTCATCCCATGACCAGGACCAGGACAACTGCAAGGGGCCTCATGGACGCTTTCAGGAAGCACGCCTCGTCCTGAGGGAATCATGGCCACCGGCAGGCACTGCTCCTGCCCGGCCCAGGGATGGCGGACCTGCAATGGGGTACCGGGCAGGCTTGAGCTTGGCTCCTAAGAGCAGGTTGTAAGATTTTTAGGAATCATGCAAGCGGTTGTTAAATAGGCCCTTATTAAAGTTGGATTATCTATACTTATGATCAGATAAAATGTTAAAAAACAAAGGTAAAATATACTTAAAGCTTATTATTTCCTAATCCTTTGGCTACACTTTACTGTTGTACACAGGCTTGAAGTCATTTATGTCCACTATATCTGGACTGTGTGCCACTGAGCATCTCAGGTCTGCAGCTGGAAGCTGGCCCCGGTGGGAGTCCACGCCACGGAAGGTGGCGGACGCTACAGAAGCAGGCCTTTCCCTCGGAGGGCGGGCTGTCAGATACTTGCCAGCCGCTGCGGCTAGCCCGTCCCTGGGTGGCCTAGGTCTGTCCCTCTGGCTCGTCTGCCTGGGATACCTGCTCGGGTTGGGGTCAGCTGCTCCGAGGGCTTCACCCGCTCCTCCGTGGCGTGGCCCCGCAGCCCGTGCAGCTCAGCCACTGGCAGGAAGGCTGGCTCCAGCGCCTTGGCGGCCAGCAGCTCCTTCTCTCGGGCCCGCTGCTCCCGCTGCCGCTCCAGCTCCCTCTCGCGCTCCTTCTCCCGCTCGCGCTCCAGCTCCTTCTCCCGCTCGCGCTCCTTCTCTCTCTCCCGCTCGCGCTCCTTCTCCCGCTCGCGGTCAGCCTCCCGTTCCCGCTCACGCTCGCGTTCCCGTCGCAGCTCCTCATCCATCTGCAGCCTGTGGGGAGCAGAAAGGGAGCCTGAGCTCCACTGCGAGGGAACCAAGCACAGGCCACTAGCAAGAATTCCCAGAAGCGGGACTGACAGTCCAGACCAAGGTTTTCAGTGAAAACCCCAGCACTCTCACCCGAATAGTCGTGGGCGTTAGAAACTCAGTCTGTGAGATACAAGTTGTCTGTAAGATATTAGCTCCCTAAGCATGCCTCCCTGAAAGCCGATGCCAGGAGGTGGTGATTGCGACAGAGGCACCAAGCCTGCCACCATCTGGGAACTCAGAGCATCAACTGTCACTGTCCTATTTACAGGTGACCAGACTGAGGAGCCACCCAGGCACCAAGTGCCAAGCAGGGCTCCAGCTGGGCTCCTCTCTGCTCTGCCATCAGGGCTGGGGAAGCAGAGGGCACTGGCCCGGGACATGGCTTACCTCTCAGCGCTGAGACTGGACATCCGCTCTGTGTGTAGTGCTGCCAGGGACGAGTGGGACAGCTCAGGGGGGTAGCGGACCCCAGAGAGGTGGAGATGCATGGCTGACGGGTGCAGTGGAGGCAGGGAGCTGGGGGTGGGGATGGGGTAGAAGGGGGACCGCAGGGCCGATAGGCAGTAAGAGTCATCCATCCTGTGCCAAGAAAACGGGCCAGTGAGCACCAAAGTTAAAGAAAAAAGGCAGGGCCTGGGCCTACAGTTTGTCTCCACAAAGGCTCTGTAGAGGCCACATCCAAGGCCAGCCCTGAAGTCCCTTGCTGACAGAGGCCCCTAGATGCCAACAGCTCAGAGCTCCAAGGCCCTGCCTGCTGCTACCCTGAGGCTCGGCCAAGCCAGGACCCTTCTGGGTTTGACCAGCAGTCCACAGCATAACTACGGCCCTGTCAGGCTCAGGTTTAGGAAGCTTCTACACGGAGCACTGACTACACACACCTCTGCTGGGGTGGTTACACAGCAGAGTTCCTCTCTTCTACATAAAACCCAGTGCTCTGTTTATTAACAATTCTGTGCTGCCGGGAGAGCCAATGACAAGGGGAGAAGTAGGGAGACAACGGCTCAGACAAGAGAATTTCTAGCGGGGCAAACCTCTAATGGCTCGTTTGGAAGGTTTGGGGGCTGCTCCAGGCTCGCACTGGGAACCTGGCCCCCAGGACATGAGAAACACATTTCTGGCCAGATTCCATTCTGCCACAAGCAGACTAGCGCCTGGACACAAGGGTGTATGGGGTAACAGCCCTGGCGACTCAACGGGGACTATGGAGGGGGTCTCGGACAACTCACCTGAAGGCCGGGTGGGGGAAGGGGTGCGGGGCCAGGTAGCTGGGGTGGTAGTAGGCAGCGGCAGTGGCCGGGTCCAGGCCAAGGGGAGGTAGGGAGGACATGCGGAGGTCCTCGGTGGTGTGGTAGGGCCGGAAGCTCCTCAGGTAGTCCTCAGTCACCGTGCTGGGGGGCACCACATGGTGCACAGGCCTCTGGAGACTACAGGAGGGGATGGAGAGAGGGAGGTGAGCAGAGTGCCCGTTCCACGCTGGGAAGTGGGTCAGCCTCCCAGAGTTCTCCTGCCTCCCTCAAAAGGACAAGTCTTTGGCGACAGGTCCTGTCTCCAACGAGAGGCCAGGGCTGGCAAGAGGCCCAGGGCACAGAGGGGTTAGCCGCTGTTCCTTGCCTGCCTAGCCCCTTGCTGTGCACGCCAGCAGGGATGGGCCTGCTACCTGCAGCCTGGAGGAACCCCTGGCCTCAGGAACCAGGATGGTTTAGGCAGCCGGCCCTCATCTCAGCGTGGAAATGGACAGCAGGGGTAGATGGGACTGCGGGCCCAAGGCTGAGTCACCATCTGGAGAGCCTCAGCTGGTATGGACTCCAGGCCACTGGCCCGGCCTCAGGGACTCAGACCCCAAGCACGCATATCTGTCCCCGCCAAGCCCGCAACCCGCAGACTTACTTGAGTGGTGGGAATCGGGAGTCCTGCACGACCGAGCTGGGGGAGATGCCGAAGGGATAGGGGGTGCTGAGCAGATGGGAGGGGATGGCCGGGCCCCCCGCCTTCTCCTGGGGCAGTGGGGGCTCCACGATGAGGCGTTCCCGACCGCTGCTGCTGCCCCGAGAGCTGGTGTCCTGCTGGAGGACAGAGAGCGGTGGGTCAGGGGAGTGGGGAGGGGTGGGTGAGGGCTGACAACCAGGATGGGGCCGCGTCCTCCTCCAGATTCACGGAAAGGCCCACAGGTTAAGTGCACGTTCTAGAAGGACCTTTTCCTTAAGGTATCTACCCAAAACTGCAGTACACGTGGCGTGGGAAGGAGAATGGTGAGAACAGAGTCCCAAAGAGGGACAGGTCCAAACTGAAACCTACCTAGGGACAGTTCCCTCCTCAGTGCAATGAAGGACAGAACCTCCTTTCAGGATTATTGGGGTCACCAAGACAAGTGCCCAGTGATCATGAAGGATACAGCAGAGAACAGGGGCTCCCCATGTTGCACAAACACCCACACCCTCCCAGCATGGATTTCCCACAGGGTCACAGCAGCTCTGAACCCGAACTTAGGGAGTTAGATGACAGTGTTCCCAGCACGCTTCCCTTCCACCCAGGAAGTGAGTTCTGTGCTATATCAGGGAGTAACAGAACCATCTGGGGTCCCCCAGCGGCGGAGGACAGCTTTGAGCCTGCATCACAAGATACCTTGATCCCTTGTGCCCAGTGACTTGGACTCAAGAAGGTGGTACTGCCCTGGGACTTGCATGCAGGTCTGCCCCGGCCACTCCTGGGGTGGCCCTGGCACCACAGCCAGAGCAGAAAGACCTGTCTTGGGGCCTTGGCTGACCGGACCTGTCTTGGGACACTTTTGTACACACCGAGGGGGGAGATGGCTACAGGCTGCAGCCCCACCTGCCCCGGACTCCTAGATAGAGCAGTTTGGGGCCTGGCCAGGGAGGCAGAGCCCGGGGACCCAGAGAAGGGGCTAGCTCAAGGTATGATGGGAGAGGAGGAGGCCCCTGCCAGGACCAAGAGCAGGCGTGCCGCCCCTGCCACACCGAGGGATATTCTGCACTCCTGTTCAAGGAAGTATCCGGCCCCCCAAAATCAGACCATTGGAAGGTTCTGACTGTTTTGTCATTTATGTAGCTGAAAGGCAGCCATGTAGCAAGGCTTAGAAAGCATTAAGGGCAGCCAGGGAGCTCTCACTCTGGAGTAGCTGCCAGTCTAGGGGGCTCCATCACTGTGACAGCCCCTCCCAGCCTACGGTCCAGGCCTCCCGTGGGCCACAGCCACACACTCCCGAGCCGAGTTTCACAGCCAGGCCTTCATTTGCTGGGTCAGTTCCACATGTCACGTTTGGCTGCCACTGATCAGATGGCAGGCAACAAGGACTCAGAGAAAGGAGGAGGCACTTCCAAGGCACAAACCCTGGTCCATCTACCCCAAATCCAGTGTCTTCACCATGCCACGAAATGCCAAATACCCCGAAAACAAAGGGACCATGACCCTCTAACTGTCTTGTTAAACTGGTAGGCTGAAGAACATGTCCAGTAACGACTGCTGGACACGTGGTGGTGCACTTGGACCCGAGGGGCAGGTGCTGCGCTGAGGCCCGAGGAGATGCTTGGCCCCCTGTTCCTCCAGCCCCTGCTCTCCCTGCTCTGCCAACTGTCTGCATCAGAGTCAGGAGGCGGGGGCAGCAGAGCCCCCAGTTTATCTAACTCCCCGTGTGGGTGGTGAAGGACGGATCCCCTTGGCCACCTCCTCCAGCAGCCCACCCATAGTCACACTGGCTGACTGTGACACCGAGGAGCAGGCTGCTGGTGAGGTGGCCGAGGCCCACAGAGGGCCCATGCATCCGTCAGGCGCATTTACCAAACGCCCGGGCCAGGCGGCCACCGTGCTACCTCGGTCCTCCAGAAGACAGATCAGCAGTAATTAATTGAAGGAGACAGGCCGCTGATTAGAATTTCTAATGAGCAGCAACATCTGTTCCCTTCCCACGTGCTGGCAGGGCCTCTCCACTCACCGAGACTTGCCCTTCCCAGAAGGGGTGATCGCATGGCGGGTGTCAAGGGTGGGACACACATGTGCACCGACACCCTGGTCAGAGCAGGGAACACAGAACTCTCACCTCCCAATTTTCCAGAGACTTCTACACAGGGGCTGACACCTGGCTTCGGGGTCCTCCAGCTGCTTATGCAGACAGCAGGCTGGGCTCCCAGCTTGCCTTAGGAGGTGGCTCCGTCAGGTCTTAGAGATGCTAGATGACCTCCTTCTATAACTGTCCCGTGCCTCAGTTTCCCCATCTGTCAAATGTGCCAATTGCAGTACCAGTTCACAGAGCGATGGGGACAGTACACAGGTATAGATGAAAAAATGAGGTGAAGCACGGGATGGGGGGAAGCTTGAACACAGAAATGTACCACCAAGCATGAAGCCATCCCCCCTCAAATTCTCATCTACACCGTCGGCTGAGGGCTGCTTACTTCCAGGTCAGGGCTTGCTGGCTCTCCCTCACACGCTTACCCCGCCAGGCGCAGGGCCAGGTCAGCCCAAGTGCGAGCGTCTGTCATGAGGAGGCGCCAGGGCCTTACACCAACTGGCCTGGGGAGTCTGCTCCTCACTGGGGCCACCACCGGGTAGAGCCCCCTTCTCTCCTCGGCGGGACAAAGCCCTGCTGGAAGGCAGCTGGGCCAGATGGCACCTTGTCCTGGCCTGGCTGAGACAAACGGAGCTGGAGAGGTGGGGGTGGGGTGGGGGTGCAGCAGCCAGGGGGTTCAGTGGGCCAGACCCGTGTGCCTCCTTCCGTTTGGCTGGCGCCCTGCCAAGCTTGTCACAGGCACCTGGGAATGAGGTCAGCCTGGCCTGGGGGGCATGCAGGGGCTGCTCAGGGTGGGGTGGGCCTGGGCAGCAGCCCCCAACCCAGGCCATACCCAAGAGGCTCAGCCGGCCACCCCAAGGCACCCCAAGAGCACCGGCTGGGCTCCCACTGCTGTCCCCGGCAGGCAGGCATGCACTGAGGAGCATCTGTGGGGCAGCTTTTTATTTCTGCACCGTGGCTGCAGGCGCAGCTGTAGCAATGAAAGAAAGATGGGGGAGGAAGGGAGGGAGGAAAATCTTTCATTCTCTGGTGATTAGAGAGGTTTCCAGTCAGACAAGACATGCCCTGTTAGCTTTAAAATGGACTATTTTTCATTTCATCTGCCCTTTCGAAACTCCGACTACCGAGGAAATCTCGGTGATCCCGGCAAAGGGACCCCCAAAGCCCCCCTACACCTCCCCACCATGTGGGAGGCCCCCCCATGACTCCCGTGTTACGGAGTGGTTCCCCTCTCCTACCCTCTCGCCTCTCCCCAGGCTCTCCTCCCCAGAAGGATTAAATTCTCCACTGAGTCTTTGTGCTGAGTTGATGAGCCATACATCAACTGCTAATCCAGCTCCCTTCCTCCCGCCCTCCCTGGTGGCATTAGTGTTTCATTAACTGCCAATGGCTGGAGCAGAGCTAGGGCCTAGCCCTCTCTGTGGGGTCAGCAAATGTTCCTGGGGCCGCGAGGACCCTCTGAGGAGGGCAAGGAGCTGGGGAGGAGGCCTGTGGCAGAAGGGGACTGTTTACAAGGCTTTCTGGGTCCTGGGTCTGGGTGGCCAGATAGGAAGAAAGCCCCTCTCAGGTGGGAGCAAAGGATAATTCAGGCTGTGGTGACCATCACCAGCCAGGGACGTGACAGGAGTCAGAAACCACCTGGACCTGATTGAGTTAGGTGAGAGGCAAGGAGCTGAGGCTGTTTGAGACAGGTGGCTGGACCCCAGGGTCAAGGCTGATCACCAGGTGGCTGATAACAAGGGGCAATGGGCCCCTCTCTGGTGGCAGAAGACTCTGGTATAGACTCCTTGTCCTGCCTCAAAACAGGACCAGGGAGCAGTGCAGGCCACCTGCTGGGCCCTGCCCTGTCCCTCCTTCCTCCAAACCACATCCACTGTAGAGAGACCGACATCAAGGCGGCAGCTTGTAGGCAGGCACAGGGGGCCTTGGCCGGGTGACAATCCAGGAGGGTTTGTCATCTCGGACCTGGGGGGTCAAATTAGGGCCATACCCAGGTGGGTCCCAGGCCATAGCTATTTCTAGGGATCCAAAGACCCCCACTGGGTTCCTTGGGACCCTTGCCCTTAGTCAGGGCCTGATGGACAACACCCACCCCCCTCCAGGGGCAGGGAAAAGACAAACCCTGAGCAATGACTGTAATGCCCATCCTCCCACTCAACAGGGTAGAGATGGGAGGGTGCGAGGCAGGAGCTCCCCCTCCCCCTCTGATTTCTTTGTGGTTTAATTAGTATTTCCAAGCGGTGCCATCCCTCAGGGAACTCAGCAGAAAGATTCAGGAGAGAAGCACAGCAACAGTGTTCTTAATGAGGAAAGGCTCCTCCGGGCTGGGAGTACCAGGTGTGGGGGAAGTGGAGGTGAGGTGGGGGGCAGTCGGCCCTGGGCAGGTGCAAAGGACTGGCTCCCAGGGCCACCAGCTCCTTCTGTGCAGGCAGGTCACCTGGTAGTGGCCACACCCAGGAAACCCCAAGTGTGGGGACATCCCCCCAGCACAGGCGTCAACAGATAAGACAGAAACATGAAAACATGACACATGAAAACATGGCTGGCTCTCCTATTTCAATGCCATGTTTGAGCAACAGGTAATAACAGCTGTTATCAAGTGCTTGTGATGTGCAAACACCATTTTAAGCACTTTATATGAGGTTATGGGCTGAAGTACATCCTCCCCAAATTTGTATGTTGAAGCCCAAACCTCCAGTACCTCAGAATGTGACTGTATTTAGAGACGAGGCTTTAAAGAGGTGATTGAGTTAAATGAGGTAACTGGAGTGGGCTCTAATCCACTATGACTGGCCTTAAAAAAAATGGAGATTAGGACACAGACACCCAGAGAGACGACCACGTGAGGACATGGGGAGAAGACACCGTCTACAGCAGGGATCCCCAACCCTTGACTGGGCCACACAGCAGGAGGTGAGCGGTGGGCGAGTAAATGAAGCTTCATCTGTATTTGCAGCTGCTCCTCAGAGCCAGCATCGCCGCCTCAGCTCCAGCTCAGATCATTAAGATTCTCATAGGAGCACCGGTCCCTGGTGCCAAAAAGGTTGGGGACCACTAGTCTACAGGCCAAGAAGAGAGGCCTCAGAAGGAACCAGCCCTGCCGACACCTTGATCTCAGACTTCCGGCCTCCAAAACTGTGAAGAAATGTGCTGTGAAAGCCCCAGCCTGTGGGGTTTGCTGGTGGCAGCTGGAGACGACTCTGCATAGACCCTCCTGGTACGAGCTGTTGGCACCTCATTTTGCAGATGAGACAGGGGCTCAGGAGAGTGCAAGTATGGGAGTCAGGGGTTTGAACCCTGAAATCCAGTCCTCCCTTTCGAAGGCCACCTTTCCCCCCAACAAATACAACCTGTGGCCAAACCCGGCTCCACCCATGCATCCCATGCACTCACTTGCCGGCTCTCGCTCCTCCAAACGCCATTGACGGTCTTGGTCGGGGCAATGGTCACCACGGGGGGTGTGCTGGGGACGCTGTGGCCCCCAGGGGGGACGATGATGGGACCCATGGGCACCCGCTTGGGTGTGCTGGCAGGAGAGCTGTGGTTGGTGGCTGGAGAGGACACGGGGGATGACTCACTGCTCAGTGAAGACCCTGCAAGAAAAGGACACAGAGCCTCAGCAGGGGCCACACTGACCTGTCACATTTCTACGCGGCCATGGACTCAGAGACCACTCAGTGTGTGGCTCACAGTCCGCAGCCCCCATTACAGAGACCCCTGACAAAGGACTAAGGCAGATACCACTTCACCTGAGAGTCCTGACAGCACCCAGGACCCTGTGTCCACTGCAGGCCAAAGAGGTGATCCCTAAATTACACCACAGCAGAGCTTCAGCTAGTGCCATGCACGAGGGAGGCGAGGGGCACACCCTCGCCCCACACATGGCACTATGTTTCCAGGGTGCTGCATGAGCTTAGCAGCTGTGGCTCTGCTGGCTGGAGAAGGTGGAGCTGGCACCTGAATGCTTCTCATTACAGACTCGGGGTGCCAGTTTTGGTCTGAGCACGTTTGGCCTGGAGGTTGCTGCTGACAGTCTCAAGTAGTGGCTGGGAGACACCCCATATCTCACTCTTGGATTTGAGGGGCAAATGCTGACCCCTCCAAGAGGGTTCAACTGGGCACCTTCTGTCTCTGAGAGCCCCACTTGGAACACCTATAATCCTGGGGAGGTGGGGAAAGCAGGCATCAGCACAGACCCCCATTTCTGGAAGAATTCCATCAGCTTTCCAGCATCCTCCCTGAATTTTGTTAAGAACTTGTCCTGGTCCCAGGGACCCCATACCATCTCAAGGGGCCACACTCATATTACCAAGTAAAACCTTTGCTTAAAGGGGAGGCAAGGCAGCCTACGGTCACGGGCGCTGAGACGCACTGGGCTGCCGTGGCATTGATGAAATCAATCACTGTGCTGCATGCACTCTCTTCTTTCTGACCCAGAGGTCTCAATCTGTCAAGCTTGGCCTCAGTGGAGTGACCAGGAGGCAGAGTGGCTGGACCAAGGCACCATGGATAGTGACAGAGCTCTGCCCTGAGCGAGGTGCTCCCAGCCAGGCCTCTTCCACGCGGCTCCCTAAGTGTGCGCACAGCCTGCACAACTGCACAGGGCAGCCCCCTGGGGAAACCCCCAGTCCCGACAGATCTGCCTCCATCTAACGCACAGGCTATGCCCCGAGAGCTGCTCAGCAGCACTTTCTGCTCAGCAACCCTGGGAACAATGCCGAGGCCTGGCCCTCCCTCTGTCCCAGCCCTCACCTGTCAGTGCCTGGCCACGGGGGGAGTGACTAGTCGCCTGAGGGCCAATGGCCTGATTCTCCAGATGGACCACAGCACTGGTTTTATATCCCAGCTCTGCCACCCACCAGTAAGCGCGAGCTCCCAGTCTTCTGTTCAGATGTCAATACTGCCTGGGGACAGCGAACAGGAGAGGATGTGGGCCGCCTTCCTTTCCCAGTGCGATGCCTCTGAGGTTCTAAAACAAGCTGGGGCTGGCTGAGTCAGTGAGACCCAGCCGGGAAGCCAGTTCCAGGACTGCTGCGGGGGCGGCACTGGCTAGGACGGACCTTGGGGCCGCTGGGGACCGCTGGGCTGCTGTCAGCTCTGACGAGCCAACGGAGGGAAATCCTGGCGGCAAGTTGGAAAAGGCACGGTACCCTAAACCCTCGCCCACGTTTGTGCAATTTCGGGTAACTGGCTGGCTGCATATTCTCAGGTACTGTATCCACCCATACACAGCCTGGCCCGGCAAGGTGGGGCTGGCATCCAGCAAAGTCACAGCCCGGGGTCCCGGCAGCCACCAACCTGAACCACCCCCAGCCCCACCAGCAGCTGAAAGGACAGCCAGTGTGACCTCAGGATGGAGCATACACGGCGGAGCAGGAAGCGGCCAGAGCCTCGGGCCCATGGTGAGATGAGCCACCACCACCAAGCGGGCAAAGGGAGACGAAAAGGCCCCGACAGGGTCAGAACCCCAGGAGCGGCACCTGCCCGGGGTGGCAGAGTGAGGGCGGGACGAGGGTGGGGTCTCGCCGCTTCCGGATCTGTGGGTTCGCTCTGCAAATTCATCCCACTGGATACCTACAGTCTGTACTTTTCTGTAGGAATTTAGCTTTTTCATAAAAAGCTCATTTTAAATTTTTGGGAAAAAAACCTAGGCATGGGACCTTTCTTTTTAAAAAGTGAATTTCCGTGGAATCTCTGCCAATCTCCTTTTTTTTTGGTTGTGGCAGCTTTATTGAGATGTGATTCCCACACCACAGAACTCATCCGAACCAAGTGTGTGATTCAATGGTTTTTAGTACATTCACAACTGTGCGACCATCATCACAATCGACTCTAGAACATTCTCTTTACCCCAAAAAGAAACCCAGTAGCAATCACTCTCCTCCCTGCAGCCTCTGCAACCACCAATCTGCTTTCTGTCTTCGTAGATTTACCTATTCTAGACGTTTCACGTAAATAGAATCATATAATATACAGCCTTTTGTGACCGGCTTCTTTCATTCAGCGTGATGTTTTTACAGTTCATCTCTGGTAACATGTGTCAGAACTCCATTCCTTTTCATGACTGAGTAATATTTATACAGCCTTTTGTGACCGGCTTCTTTCATTCAGCATGATGTTTTTACAGTTCATCTCTGTGGTAACATGTGTCAGAACTCTATTCCTTTTCATGACTGAGTAATATTCTATTGCGTGGAGGACCCCCCCCCCCCCCGCCCCTGCCCCATTCTGTTTACCCATCATCCACTGATGGACGTTTGGGTGTGTTGCCTTGTGGCTACTGTAAATAGTGCAACTGTGACCACTGCTCTTAAAGCCCATCTCACTCAGCCTCAGGCACTTGGTTGTCCGGAGCTCCTGCTGTGTGCCTGGCCTGCACCCTGGGTGGCCCTGTCAAAATTCTGCCTGTGGGTGGAGGGAGGGGGGATATTCGTGCTCTGGAGCCAAAAAAGTAAAGAAATAAAACAAACAGACCCAGGGCCCCCACTGCTCAAGGCAGAGGCTGCACCTGCCTAGAGGACAAGTTGGGGGTCAAAGGCCAGGTGGGCTCTGGTCCTCCAGGGGGGTGGGGAAGCTGGGAGCGGATGCCTGGAGCCGCCTCCTGCACCAGCCTCTGGGCCTCACAGAGGGATGCCTCATGAACAGGAGTACCTGACAACCCAGGGAGCTGTGCCGCCGCCTGCAGAGACTCAGGGCCACCTGGCTCCTGCCTCTGCTCTCCTCCCTCCACCCTGCCCCACATCATTAGTCTCTGGATTAGCTTCCTTTCTCAACGCTGGGGGGTGAGCAAGAACGAGGGAGCTTGAGAGGCCCAGGTGGGCCTGCACGGGGGAGGCCATCCACAATTAGTAGTCTAATCCCTTGGGGCTGGGCTGTCACTCGCCAGCTAGCGCACTCGATCGATCCCTGACCACGTACCCACCAATTAGTGAGCGGCTGCCCGACCCTCATTCTCATGGCGGCTGCAGCGGAAGGGCTGTGATCATTGTAATTAACTGGAGGCATGCAGCAGGAGTCAGTGGATGCGTGTGGATTGGAGATGACAAGAGGCAGAGTGCTCAGTGTCACCTCTGTTGTCTGACCTCGCGGATTAACGCCCGAGGCCGCCCGGGCACATGTAATTAACAGCTGAGACCCCAAAGTTGCTGCGAGGGGAGGGGAGTGAGGCCTGGAAATAACACTGCAACACTGCAGCAGCCCTGCCAGCTCAGACGTGCACTGAAGCAGCCACGCAAACGATGAAGCACAAACTGCACTGCCCTTAACAAAAACCTGTCCCACTACAGGACCTCTTCAGCCTGGGACGCTGGAGAGGGTGGAGGGCAAGGACTGGCTGAAGTCACATCAAACAGCCCTTGTCCACCCCAGGCCCAATGCTGCACCGAGTCAGAGAAAGAGCAGAGAAAAAAAAAAAAAATAACAGTGACCATGTGATGCGTTTCTCTAAAAGGACCTTTGGGATATCTTCCTGAGATGCCTGCTTATGTGGCTGGGTCTGTCCGGAGCATCTCAGGGTGGGAGGGGGCAGCACCACCGGGATAGCTCCAGTGCCAGGGGGAGGCAGTTGTGAAAGATCTGCGAGTGAGCGATGCAGCAGGAGGGGTCCCTTCCCAGCTGAGCTTTGCCCCAGGGTAGGCAGGGACGGGACCCACGGCTACTGACTACAGCAGGCAGGAGCCCAGAGGATCCTGCGCGCTGTCACCTGGGCCCCTCCGCTCTCTTTCTGCGTTTGTTCCATCTCAGGTCATTCTGAATTGCTCTCTGCGCCAACTGAGTGCAGTGAGAACTTTGTAAGGCCACCGCGACTCTGGGGACACGACGGCTCTGGCTGGCGTCAGCAGACTCTGGAGTGAGCAAGCCCTTGGCCCGGCGTGGGCAGTGTTCCCTCTGGGGCGGGGGGGAGGGGACACAGCCTCCCAATGCCCAGCATCTCTCCAGGCCGCTCCTCCACCCTCCCTGCTTCCAGTCAAGATGTGGGAACTCATCAGGCCTGTGCACTTGTGCCATTTAGACCCAGAAAGGAACCTGGCCATTGACCAGTCGAAAGGGACAGAACCTGGACCGTCCCCGTTTTGGTCCTACCTCCTTTCCTTGAAAAGTCTCCAAGAGAATAGGTACAGAATCCTGAAAGTTCAACCTGTGCCTGGTGGGAATGGGAGCCTGTGGGTCATGGAGGTAAAGTCTCCACCGCAACCACATGGCTATGGGAACTGGCTGGGGAACCCTCTGGACTCCTTGCGGGCCTGGCCCAGGTGGGACAGCTGGGCACTCGGAGGGCTACCCTCTGCCTGGCTCAAGTTCAGGAAGGATCCACTGAAAAAGAGCTGTGGGGGACTCTCCCTCCAGCTAGAGCTTCTCTGCAGGGGGAATAGTTGGAGGCCCCACCCCTTGGCCCCTGGGTACCAATGTGCTCTTGAGCTTGATTTACTGTCACTTGACTGTCACTAACCACAAATCGGCAAAGGTGAGGTGCAGGTCTCTATTACCAAATGCATTTCCAGGGCTGATGACTTGTTGATGAGCAGGGCCAGGGAGAATGGCCGGCTCTCACTTCTGAGGGGCAATGCTGCTGTGTTAGGGTGCATCGGGAGCTGAGATGGGGGTCACTGAGGCAGGTGGGGGAAGTGGAGGCAAGGAGGAAGAGAGAGGAGGCAGAGGGGGCTTTGGGGGCTGACAGGGAAAGTCACTGTTGCATCAGCATGGCCAGGGGAGGCCCCGTGCTCTAAACATCCACGGCTAGGTATCGCCCACCATTCCACTGCTCTGGGCACATCCACAGTGCCCGCCCAGCCTTCTCTCTCATCTCACCTGGAGCTGAGGGCACGCTCGACTCCTAGGCACGCCTGCCACCCCTTCCTGGGGCCTCACTCTCCCCCAGCTCCAGCCTCCCTTGCCCGCCTGCCTCCAGAGTCCCAGCCCGGCAGACAGAGGGAGAGGCATGGAGAGGGCCCCTGCCTGAGCTCACACCTGTGCAGAGACAGATGGGGCTGCAGAAACCCACAGCGAGATGCCACCTCGCCAAGCCCAACCAGCAGCACGGCTGACACACGCGGTGAGTGTGCCATGTGGGATCTTTTCTCCCCTCACTTGTTTCGCTGCTGTCTTTGAAAGAGGCAGATTTCAGGTGGCAGCAGAAAAGGAGAGCCCCAGCTCCACCGGGCCGGCTGTGTGACAGCCACGCTGGTAGGCAGAGACAGACACGCCTTCGACCTCGGCAGTGGGAGGAACGATCCCCAACCTTCCTGAAACTCAGGGATGGGACTTCGGTTCCAGGAGGCTCAAGGGGCCTGAGGGTAACCAGACCCGCCTGCAAAGCCAGTGACAAGATGAGGAGGGCAGCCAACAGACGCGGGGAAGGAGGCTGGGCGGGGGCCCAGTGTTTGGGGCTCTGGACCTGGACCAGAGCTGGTAATTCAAGTCCAGCTGCCACCATCACCACCCTTGTCAACCCCCTTGTGTCTGGTCCAGATAAAGCTCGGGCAGCTTGCTCGTTTCTCTCACAGGTGATGAAAATGGTGCTTGTGCTCTGTGCCAGCTTGGTGAGGCCACTCGGCCGCCCCACAGGGTTTGGGTGGCAATGTCACGTGCCTTCCGGGCTCTGCCAGGAGGGAAGGATGTGGGATCTGAATGGGCCCACATGGCTTCAAAGCCCACTCTGCTCCTTCCATCCAGTCTAGCACCCTGGCCACAGAGAGGGTCCCCCGGCCACGGCTACCTGAGGAGACCCCACCCCATACAGCCGAGCTCCCGGGCACCCCGGTACCCTCAATGGGGTGGGGAAGCATGAGAAGTGACCACCAGCCTCTGGAACAGGCAGGCGGGACATGCAGAGACAAGAGTGGATCAGAATTAGGACAGGCCCAATGTGTCCCTGGGGACAGGGAACTGCTCAAGCCCAGGGTGTCTCGAGTATCTTCCCCAAGCGGCTGAGGCCACGTTGGGCCCCCCGTGCAGCGGCCCCCGCTCCTTGGCAGACAGGCGCTGCGGCCCCACGGGAGGCGCCTGCTGCAATGAGGAGGCGAGCAGATTGTCACACAGCTTGTGAGAGCCGACGCCTGGCAGCAGCCCCTGCTCCAT
Organism: Pteropus alecto; assembly: GCF_000325575.1. Lineage (NCBI taxonomy): Eukaryota > Metazoa > Chordata > Mammalia > Chiroptera > Pteropodidae > Pteropus > Pteropus alecto. The sequence continues at coordinate 60,494,623 of NW_006494614.1, read as the reverse complement.
CACGCTTGGGGGGGCGGGGAGGAGCAGGGACACGGGCTCCCAGACTTGCCCTCTGTGGGCGCCAGAGGAGAAAGGTCAGGCTAGGGTGTCTCCCAGGGCAAGCAGGGGCCAGGCGGGCATGAAGTGTGAACTGCACCGTCTCACACCCTTTCCCAGTCATTCGACAAGCCCCTCCAAGCCCTTGGGATGCTTTGCAGATACCTGACATGCCCTGTGAGCTCTGGAGGAGGCTGGGAGGCTCAGAGTGGTCACGATCGACCCCAGGACAGCAGATCTCAGGACTCCTAGGCTGGAAGGAGTCTCTCTCCAGAAGAGGTTCTGGTGGGGGGGACTGGCAGGAATGGGGGGCCAGGCAGAAGCTGGAGCTGGCCTAGGACTTCTGAGGCAGAGGGAAGGCAGAGTGGCCTAGGGGGCCATCATTTTGGTGGCCAGGGTAATGGGGGAGGGCTCCAGCAGGAGCACTGTGTGATGCCTCAGTTCAAGGTAGGGCCCCCTGGTCTGTCACTGAGGAAGCGTCCCAAGGGTGCACCAGGACCAACTTGAGGTCAGACTCAAACTGGCAGCCCAAGGCTCCTTCTAGAATGTTTGCGGTAGGCTCAGTCACTCCCTGAATCCCCTTTTCGCCCAAGGAGTAAAGAGAGGGACTCAGTGATGGAGAGAGGCTGCCCTGGGCCCCAGGATGCACCCCCGACACCGTTGGGACAGACGACAGCAACTGTGGTGGCACTGATTGACCCGCAGGCCACACGGGCCGGGTTCTCCCCAAAGTCGGGTCCAATTCTGCCAGCATAAGACCCAGTATGCAGCTGCCAGTGTCCAGGAGCACTCCCCATCCCCCATCCATGTCTGCACTCTCCTTCCCAAGCCCCTCCCAGTGAGGGCCCTCGAGCCCCTGACTGGGCTGCTGCAGGGTGGAGAGATGGGTGGGGGCAGATGTTAGTGTTGGGTGGGGGTAAGGGCAGGGGTGGCCGTAGTTAGGGTAGAGACGGGGTGATGATGGCTTGGTGGCCCACGTTAATTGCATACAACAGCTGTGTCTGGCGCTAGCGTGTTCTCATTGAATCATCAAAATCTATGAGGTGGAGACATTATCCTCATCCTGAGAAAAGACGGAAGCTCAGAGAGGTAACGTGACATGCCCGGGACACACAGCCAGGACGTGAACCAGAACCTGCTAATGCCCAAGTGTCCAGCCCACTGGGCACGCACCCCAGGCTGGGCAAAAGGTCAAGCGGTCCCAGCGCCTCTGCGGCACACACAGTCCGTCCAGGCACAACCGGGTGCCTCCAGCCCACCAGGCCCTCAGGGACGGACGCCCAGCCGCACTGGACACAGGGGACTGAGCGGGGTGGTTTTGCTACAATGAAAAGAATGTAATCTCGGCGCCTCAGAAAGATAAAATTCCCCACTGAGGCCGACTTCTCTACTCTCCACAGCCTTTCTCCAGGGTAGAGCAGGCGATACGGCATACAGATTAGTGCCTCTGGATTGAATTTTTAAACTGCACCCTCGGGACACGAAGGGAGGAAAGACATTAGCCTGAGAAGCAGAGGGGACAGCACGGTCTAGGGCTCAAATAAGATGCCATTTCCAAAGCGGGGGAGGGGTTTGGGAGGTGGGGTAGAGAAGGTCAAAGGTGAGCCAGATATGTGCCCTAAGCAAGGACAGGCAGCAGGTGGCTGACAAAGCCAAAGCCAGGCCCAGGGCCATCAGTCCAGTTTTCCATGGGGCCTGCTGCGGGGGAGGGGCTGCAGCCTTGCCTCTCCCACCACCTTCTTGTGCAGGTCTGGAAGCTGCTCTGGCTCCAGCCAGGACTTCTGCCCGGGGGGGTGGGGCTGTTGGGAGTCGGCCATGGGGTCCTGGGCCACCTCAGGCCCCAGATGCTGACATGCCAGCACCTCTGGGAGTATGAGGTCCCTTTACCCCATCGTCCTGGGGACACCCTGCAGAGACAGGAGGCCTGGCCCTCGTGGGAGCACAGGCTTCAGTAGAGGCCCTGGCTCCCTTTCTACAGGGAGGATGACATGGGTGCCAGGGAGAGGCAGAAGGCTGAAGTGTCCCGGGACATGAGTTTGTGGAGTTGACAAACCCCCCGCTGCTGCTTGTAATGTGCGACGCCGGGAAGCTTGAAGCTTGGGTCTGTCTACCAGCAAAACACGGAGAACAGTGGCCAGGGCTGTGCTGAGAACGTGGCGGGAGACTGCCCGGTACATGGCAGGTGCTCGATAAACAGTCACCGCTGTGATGAAGGCGGGAAGAGCCCCTGCTGGGCCCACCTCCTCACACACCTGGGGACAGGTGTGTGGTGCCATCCAGCCACCAGGTTGTTCAGTCACGAGAAGGAACAAATTACTGGCACACTACACTGTGGACAGACCTGGAAACGTCAGGCTGAGCACAGGAAGGAGTCACACGTGCCGTGTGACCCCACGGAGGTTAGGACGTCCAGAACAGCAAACCCAGAGAGGGGCAGCAGAGCACGGCTGCGGGGGCCAAGGGACGGGGTGGGAAGTGACTGCTGATGGGTCTGGAGTTTCTTTCAGGGATAAAAATGTTCTGGAATAGTGGTGATGGCTGTGTAACTCCGAATACACTAAAATCCACTGAATTTAAAAGGTGAATCTTACGGCATGTGAGCTATGTCTTTAAATATTAACAAGTAAAAGTCCAACCCCTTCCTGCATTGCCAAGCCCATGGAAGGCTCCCCACCTTGTGCTCTCTGGTTGGGGTGGCGAGGCAGGGCAGGGCCTGCTGCCTCTCTCTTCTCGCCTAGCTGCCCCCAGGCTTCTGGAAGCAGACAGCCCACATCTCCCCCCATGCTCCCCAGGGAGGCACAGAGTACCCAGGGCTCCCTGTACCACTGCGGTCAGGACTAGGGTCGAGGGGGGCTCCTCTCCTGCCAGGACCATTCTCAGGCTTGTCGACCTAACTTTGGCTCTCCGAGTCCACTTGGAAAGGCATAAGCAGCAGCAGCAAGGGTCAGAGGGCACATCACCAGCTGTGTAACCTCAAGCTTATGACGTGACCTCTCTGAGCTTCTCTATCTGTACGACCTGGGCTGCCAGCCAATTCTACAGACAGTGGAGATGGCAAGATGAGAGTTGGTGTGACTCGCTGGGAAAAACTGGGACCAATGTGGGGTACAGCCCAGAGGACACTCCAGAGAGAAACTGAACATCTCAGTTCTTCAAATCAAGGGCTGACTAGGGCTGAGCAGGTATCAAAAACTGAGCTCACGGCCATGGCTTCAAACTCTAACATTTCACACGTGGCCGCCGGAGCCAAGACTCAAGCTGACGAGGCCCAGGCACACACACCGCAGAACCCAAGTAACAGGGCATCCCAGGTCCACATACACCCACGGTTCGCCCACGTCAAAGCCCCCAACCTGTTTTCTCATCGGAACGAAGGGGATCACCTCAGTCAGGCCAGCAGCGGATGTCATGCTTCAACAACGGTGTGAGCTCAGGCCAGCGAGGCTCAGCCCCCTCCTCTCTCTCCCAACCTTTTCCAGGACATCACTCAAAACACCCTGGTCACAGCCACAGGGTCTGATCCCCGTCTGCCAGCAGCACACTTTTTTCCTGGCCAGCAAGGCCCGGCAGCCTCTAGCACACTGGCTGCCCACTGGCCCATCCCTCAAGCCAGATGTTGGGTCAGCCTGAGGCATCGGAGAGGAGACAAAGGGCCACCAAGGCATGTCTGCAGACCTCTCCACTGCCTGCCTCAGCAAGGAGGGACACATGCCCTTCCATTGCCACATCCTCTGCAGATGTGGGGTGTTAACCCAGGACTCGAGCCTAGTGGGCCGGGAGTGGACACAGCTGCTTGATGAGGCCCTGACACTTGGGGTGACTCAACCCAGGCGGAAACAGCATCCTCCCACATGCTGACAGACGTCCGACAGGCACTTTGAAAGCAGCGCCAGCTCTGTTTCTCTGCTTTCTGGAATGCTGAGAGAGAAGACAGACAAAGCAGGGAGCTGCGGGGCAGATTCCGCCCCGGGGGCTTCTCGCTGGCTCTTGGAGACCCCCAAGCCTCAACGCCAGCTTGGGCTCCCGCTGTGTGTGCTCCCGCTGTGTGTGCTCCTCCCAGGGGGCTCTGTAGCCAGCCCGGGCTGTCTGGTCTGGGGCCTCAGTAGGGCTGGGCACAGAGCTCGCTGCCTTCTGGACATCTGTTCTCCAGATGCATGATGCACTACTGTAGTCCTGAGCAGCAGGGCCTCCTGACACCAGCGGGGCTCCTACAGCCTGTCACTCAGCCAGGAGTTCCCAGGTGGATGTGGAGAGGCACGCATGCAAGGCCGTGAAAGGTCTGCTGGCGGCCACTCTGCCTGGGTGAACAGAGCAGCCCATGGCAGGCGGACACAAAACCAGGCCCCAGTGGTCCTCCCTCCTTGGACACTGTCTCCCTGCCCATCGATTCTAAGCTCATTCTCCTCACACTGCCTCCTCCATCCAACAACCAGATAGCAGAAAGGGCCTGGAAAGTGGTGAGATTCCGAAATCAGAAGACCCCAGCCCATCCCAGTCAGGGCAAGTGTCTGTTCCACTAAGCCGAGGCCACAGAAAGCTGACATACTTCCTTCCTGTATACATGGTCCCTGGGTGCCCCCAAAGGCCCTGGAACTCAGATGCCAAGACTTGGACCTTTGGGGTGAGGCAGATGGCGGGCAGAATCACCCTGTGTATCTGCTTCCTCTGCCTTAGAGGTCAACCCCTCCCAGCCCCTCCCCCACCTCCCAGCAGCAAGTCCAGAGGTATCTGGGAGGCCTGCAGCAGAATCCGTGTGGACCCAGGTCTACCAGTAGCTCTGGCCACAAACTGACCCCCCACCCCTAATCGTCCAACCAGCAGCCCTTGACCAGGACTGACACGGGCAGCTAGATTGTCACCCCGAGAAGTGCCCAAAGCCAGAGGCATAGAGAACCTCATGGTACTAATAAGACTGAAGCTCAGAGAGGGTCAGTGTTTGCACAAAGTCAGAGAGCATGTCACTGCCCAAGTGACACCAGGAGCCAGGACTCGAACCTCTGGGGGACACCCATCTCTGTCCATGCCACCAAGCAACTCCTGCCTCAGGGAGTTAGGCAGTGGTGGGCTGAGCTGCCCCAGAGACGCCTGCTCCAGGATCATTCGAGTTTCAAGACTGTTCTCTGCCATGTCTGGAGCGGGTATCAGAGCCTGGAGCCACTGGACTCTCTGGGAAACAAGCTACCTGGGGACTGGACTCCCTGGGTGCAACCCCAGAGAAGGATCAGGGTACAGTGCTCCCTCTGTGGCTGCTCAGGGCTCCCACGGCCCAGCAAGTCCACTTTCCTCACCCATGGGCTTCCGGGTACATGTCCCCATCACCAATGCCCCCATGGTGGCTCTTGGAGCCAAGAAAGGACAGAGGTGGGGACAGAGCGGAAGCAGAAGCCAAGCAGAGGTGCCAGGGCTGGGTGGGCTCGCTGGCCAGACAGGGGTCCGGGAGGGCCCAAAGCTCAGGCTGTGCTGCCCCTGCCAGACAGAACCCGCACGAGAAAACCGAGAGATGAAAGTGCGTGCAAGCCTGCGGGCGGGGCTCTCTGACCCCAGCTCCTGCTCGTGGGGACCAGCTGCTTCCCAGGCCACCCCTGCTCCTTTCCGGAGCCTGGAGGTCTGGCAGGAAGGCAGGGGCTCCTCCCCCTCCCTTGGCCAGGGCCTGGTGGGCACCTCTTACCTCGGGGCTCCTCCGCCTGTTTGGCGAGCTTGCGCAGCGCAGCAGCAAAGCTGGAGGACGGCGCGGCCTGGGCTGACAGCGCGCTGCTGCTGGCGGGGCTGCCGCTGGGCACCAGGGCGCCATTGAGCGGCGAGGGGGTGAGGGGGTTGACGGTGGCGGTGGTCCTGGTCGCGGTGGAAAGCATTCCTAGTGAAGGGGACTTGGGCTCATGGCTCATGCCTGAAACAGGAAGAGAAGAACCAGAGGTCACCCAGAGAGCAGGAGGCCAGCACCAGAGCGGGGTCCAGGGCTCCGGGCAGCAGGCAGCATGCAGGGAGTGGGAGCAGCCCAGGGGGCTCCACGGGACAGGCAGGGAAAGCAGACAGAGCCAGCACTTGCAGAGAGAATGGGCCATGAACCCAGAGTCCAGACAGCGCTCCTAAGGGTCCAGCAGCACCCCCCACTCTCTTGGATCCATAATTAAAGAACCGGCGTGCTCGGGACCCCAGTGATTCCAGATACCCAATGACTCGGCCCACATAATCCTACAACCGCTCCAGGGCCACAGAGCAGGCGAGGGAGGCTCTGAAAGCATCCCCTGCTGGGCCTGGGGGAGGGAGACTGAGGCACAGGGCACTAAGCCAGGATTCTCACGACAAAGAGAATGCCAGCAGAAAGAAAAAGGGCCGAATTTACAACGATAACGAAGACACGCAGGGCAGCAGCTCATGGTTAACACAGGTTTCTGCCAGGCCTCCAGGATGACACTGGTGAGGCTGGCACTGCTAACTGTCCCCGTTTTAGAAAAAAGGAAACAGAGGCTCGTACCATGGCCAGCAGTGCATATCCAGAATCTGATCCAAACAGGCTGGCCTGGAGCCCTCGCCTGCCACCACCACACCCTCCTGAGTCCCAAAACACCCAGGGACCCAGGCTGGTCTCCAGCTGGGGAGGTGCCTCAGAGGGACGGCAGCCTGTGGAGGATGGGCCTCGTCAGCAGTTGAGGGAGAAGTGATGGACAGAACACAGCAGCCGCAGACCCCACCGTGGGCCCTCACCAGGTGCAGACCCCGCCCTGAGAGGCTATAGAACTGCAGATCTAACTGCCATTGGCAGGGAAAACCCCCTTCCCAGTAGGGGCCAGGGTCAGGTCTAACTGGAAGGAGCTGCCTCCCAGCAGGGTGATATCGAATGCCATGGGGGAGGATGTAGCCACCTTCCCCGGACCCCCTCTCCATCCCCCTGCCTTTCAAATCCCATCCAAGTGTTAGCGAGGATGCTGAACCTCCCCCAACGCACGTGCCTGATCAATAAAGGCCCAGCTCTTGTCTTGGGCAAGCAGTGCCATAAATAAGTTTTCCATTAACATTTCATGCCCTCTCGGGGCCACCTGCCAGGTCCTGGTCCCTGCTCCCTCGCCATGGTGCATTGGAGGGGAGTAAATCAAGGCCGATGGCCTCGTAGCTGGCAGCGGTGACAGGTCATGTGCAAGGAGGAACAAATTAACTTCCAAATCCCCAGAAAGAGACCTGGGAAAGCCACAGTCACCTGGGGAGGGGTCCTTAGAAGCATGGGGAGGGGCACAATCACAGAACATCTAAGAACGGAACACAGCAGGAACATGGGTTTCCCATAAGGAGGGAGCAAGCCCCTCCCCCCACCCCAGGCTGTGGGCTCCACCCCAAGAGGCTCTTGGCAGCCCCTAGAACCCACCTCACCTCTGTGGGCTTCTGTGTCCATTCCAAACTGGTCTGATTGGAACCAGTTTCCACACCTGTCCCCAGGGCCCAGCAGGTTCAGGCCCGAGACTGCCTGCCCACCTGCCGTCCCCAGAACTAACGAGAAGAAGCTGCAAGTACCGAATGCATATCCCAGACCCCAAGTCCCAGAGAGCCAGGCTATGCTGGTGCCATTCTCCTCCTGCTAGGCAGGAAAAGAAATCTGGGGGACAAGGGCTGAGTGCTTGGCGGTGGGAGTGTGTGTGGGGGGGTCTGGTGCATCAAAGACAATATTGAGGCAGGCGCGAGCTCGAGGGCACACCATTCTCTTGGGAGAGGGCTTGTACCTCGGAAACAAAGGACCCCCACAAGAGCCCCTGCGCCCACGGCCGGCAGGCTGGCCTCCCAGCTGCCGGCGGGTCACGTGGGCAGCAGTGCCTGCAGCAGCAGCCACACTGAGCAGCAGAGGCGCAGACCGGAGGCTGACCCCTGGTGTCCTCCTGTTTCTGGAAGGGCAGAGAGAGGAGGGGAGGGAGGGAGCCACATGTCCATAGCCACCTCAAGCCCAGCAGAGAAACCCAAGAACCAGGGGCACAGCGGGGACTCTGCCCAGCAGCCGGATCGCCAGAAAACGCAGGTTTCTGACAAGAGTCCTTTCTCAGCCAACTTGGCACCTGGCCAGCCACTTGAGGATCATTGAGCACAGTGAACACGATGCTCCAGAAGCTCGGCCCCAGGCTGCCGTCAGCACCCTCTCCTCCACCTATGACAGTATGGACAGTGAGGGTGGGAGGTGTGGCTGAGGCCACCACACAAGCAGGAAAAGCAGGGGCCTGGAGGTCAGAGCTCAGCTCTGACTTGGCCACCAGGAGCCTGGGGCTTCAATTCTGCTCTGCTGCCTTTAGCTGTGTGACCTTAGGCAAGTCATTTCACCTCTTTAAGCCTTGGCCTCCTTGTCTGTAAAATAAAGATAAGGAGAAAGTCAACCTCATGAGGTTAACCCCATGAGGATTCAAGGAGGTAATTCATGCATGGGGCCTCAGAGCGTGGTTGGCACACACCAAGGGTCGCTTGTTATTATACAGTCAGTCAACTGGGGCCAAAACCCAGGTTCGGAAGGGCGAGCGTCCTGGCCAAGGCCACACAGGTCAGGCGCAGCAAACTGGGACACAAGCTGCCGAGACCTGTGTTGCTTGCTCCCTGGGGCTGTGGGGGGAAGAGGTGACTCAGTGTCAGAAGTCTGAGCACTGCTTGGGGTGAGCATCCTGACACCCCACGTGGGAACCTACTCCATTGCTGCCCTTCCCAGGCCTGGCGTACATGCCTCGGGCAGAGGGCCAACTCCATGTCCCTGAGTAGGCAGCAGTGGCAGCTGGTGAAGGATGACACACAGGACACCCTGGGACAGAGGGGTCGAGAGCTTTCATCCTGCTGTTCACAGGGGACACCTGAGGACATGTCTCCACACACGGGAGCTGATGTGAACAGTCCACAAGTCCTTAGGGTCCTGTTCATCAACTCAATGTGTCAACGTTTCTTTTGCATGGGGGTGAGATTTGTGAGGAGGGGGCTCCAAGACTCCCTCACGCAGGGGACATCTAAACAGTCCTCAGAAGTCATACAGATTGTCGGGTCACCTTTCAAGACAGCCTGGGAGAGGCTACAGCGGCAGAGCCTCCACCTACCACCCCCACTCTGTGCTCACTCTCATGGGCTTGGACAATCCTGGGAGGCTAGCAGAGTGCAGAGGGGAAACTGAAGCCAGGAGCTGTCAGGAGGCCAGTCAAGGTCATACAGATGGTTCAAGGCCATAGTTTAGCAGCACATCTAGTACTTGAACCCCATTTCCCAGGTCCAGATACAGTGTTCTTACTGCTTATTGCACCACCTGCCCAGTCCAACACCTAACCACGAAGCCTGAGAAAAAAAGTAAGCACACACGCGCGTGCATGCATGCATGCGCGTGCGCGCACACACACGCACACACGCACACGCACGCACACACACACACACACACACACACACATACACACAGAGCTAAAACATATTGGAATATGGTACTCCCCAATAATGCAGTTTTGTCTTCTGAGGTTTCAGTTACCTGCGGTCAACCATGGTCTCTAAACATGAAACGGAAAATTCCAAAAATAAACAATTTTTAAGTTTTAAATTGTACGTCTTTCTGAGTAGCGTGATGAAATCTCGTGCTGTCCCGCTCTGTCCTGCCTGGGACACGAATCATCCCTTTGTCCTGTATTCGCACTGTGACCCTCCCCACCTGTCATTCACGTACTAGCCATCTCGAACAGATCGACTGTCATGGTATCTGCTTGTGCTCAAGTAACCCTCATTTTACTTAACGGTGACCCAAAGTGTATGAGTAGTGACCCTGGCCATTCGGATTTGCCAAAGAAAAGCTGTGAAGAGTACGTACATAAAGGAAAAAGCACGGTATATACAGAGTTCAGTACTATCAATGTTTTCAGTCATCTACTGAGGGTCTTGGAACATATCCCCTATAGATAAATAGGCGGGCTACTGTACGGTGGTTTAAAATGCATGTCCAAAGTCTTTGTCACTCATCCCTTAAAGAGATAGAGATTAATTCTCTTTCCCTGAATGTGGGCCAAACTTATTGACTCACGTCTAATGAACAGAATACAACGGAAGTGAGTATGTGACTTCTGGGGCAAGGTCATCAAAAGAACCACGCCACCTCCTTCTCTGGGATAACCTAATCAACTGCCGCGTGAAGACACTCAAGCACCCTGTGGAGAATCCCATGTTTCAGGGACCCGAGGCCTCCTGTCAACAGCCATGTGAAGACACCATCTCGGCAGCTGCTCCTCCAGCCCCAGTTGAGCCTTCAGATGAGACAGTAGCCCTGAGCAACAGTTCAATTACAACCTCTTTGGAGATTCTGAGCCAGAACCACATAGCTGAGCTGCTCCTGAATCCCTGACTGTTAAGTCTGGGATAGTTACGCAGTGCCAGATAGCTGATACAGCGAGCATCAGCACATGCTCAACTGATCAAGACCTGCCCTCTCAAATCTCTCTCACCTTATCTCTCTTCCTTCTTGAAGCTTAAGAAGTTCAACCGTCTGCAAAGAAGCACTCTGTGCCTTTTCCGACAGAGTCCCCAATGTGGGACCCTCTGATAGCATCAACAGCCCCTCCTCTTCCCCATTCCTTAGAGGGCTGGACGCCTCTCTAAATCCCAAAAACCCTACAACAAAGGTGTCTTTGTGTCCATTCTACAGATGGGGGAAGGCAGCCTTGGATCCAAAATCCAGCAGATGGTCAGCAGCAGGATCAACTTATTTGAACACAGTACCTACATCTCGTTTACATAAAGTTGGTCAGGGCCAGATCCAGACCCATTCTGGGGCTGCAGGGGGAGGGGGGACCGGATCTGTCCACCCCCATAGCCCACACCACATGCTCCAGGGAAGAGGAGCAAGGAAGTGAAGATGGGCGATGCAATTGTTACACCTCCCAGTGACCGTCCCTGAGGCTCAGGGAACAGATATGACGTCACTGCCCAGTGTCCATGTGACAGGCTGGCCAGCTGGCGATCCGGGGGAGCATGCTGTGACTGCCAGCTGCCAGCGCTGGGCAGGATGGCACAGAGGTGCCGCATAGGCAGACAACGGCCACAGGACAAATCCCAGGCTAGACCCCAAAATGTCACATGCCTCAAGGCCAGTGGTGGGCGTCTTCAGGTGGCAACAAGAAGACCACACCTCTTTTTGAATCCTTTTTAACTGTGTTCTAGTATTTCTGCAGTGAACCACGTTTTCGAAACCGGAGGGCCCTCAAAGAGATGCAGACTTGCCTGCGCGAAGTTGGCACAGCCAATAGGAACATGGGGGTGTCCCCCAAGACTAGGGCCTCCTACCAGTCAGGTGCAGAAGTCAAGGGAACTGGGGTGCCCCTGGTGGAACCCAAACTCAAATCCTCACACGGCCTCCCCCTGGTGACCAGGTTCCTGGTGGACAGGTCCACTCTCTGCCTCCCACCTGGATGCCATCGTCAGGCTCCTGCTGCCATTCACGGAGTGACACTACTCCTCGCCCCCACTGAGCCCATCCTTCCCCTCCTCAGAAAAAGCCTGGAACCTAGCCTCTCAGACCCTGCCGGCAGCCTCCAGAGCCATGCAGAGGCCCTTTGGGGTTCCCGGGGGTCCCCCGAAGCCAGCATCCCTGCTATGGTGTCAGCCGTGGGCTCCAGGAGCTAAGAGCCAGGAAAGCTGCTCTGATGTCAGGTCACTTAAAATAGAATTCCAAATGAGCAGCTTCATTAGGGGAGTCTAAAATTAGCATTCCTCCTCAGCATGTGTGCATCAGGAAAGGCCCAATGGGGGAGGGGCAGCAAAGGGGCTGTGGGACACCACAGCCCAGGGTGGCAGCTTCTCACACCTAGGACAGAAGGACAAAGGCCAAACTTGGGGGACCCAAAGATCCTGGAAAGGGTCACCCTGGATCTGCTATGGACAACATAGCCTCTGAGAACCCTCCTACCCGTGCCTTGCCCCGTAGTCACAGGCTGGGGGCCGCTCAGGGCCACTTGCTGCTCTTGCCCCCCACAACCTGGGCCTCCTATCCACAGGTGTTCTCCGGCTGAGACCATGACACTGTGACTCGGAGGCCCAGGGGAGGGTGGTAGGGAGCCTGGGGGCGGCTGCACCCTCAGGAGGCCCCAGGGCGCCTGCTCCCCCTGCCCTCATTAGAGAGGTATTTATTAACTTCTGCGCTCCTGGCCATTGACTGAATTCCTGTCTACATTATCAGCTCATGTAAATTCATTATCCTAACAGCTGGGAATAAGCTCCACCGCGTGAAGGCCAGTGATGGATGAGGTCTAGGGGCTGGGGGCGGCGGCGGGAGGCAGGGCTGGCTCCCTCTCTGCAGTTGTACAAGCGCTCCTGACATGTTTGCCTCAGCAGGAGAATAAGCCGGAGTCCTGCGGCCTCCTGGCACTCTCATTTGCATCATAGGCTGCTGTCCTCCGGACAGGGCCTCCTGCCCCCGTTGGCTGTCCCCTCCACCCCTGGGAGAAAAGAACCAGCATAGCCAGACCCCCGGAGGTGAGGTCCAACAGGCTCCCGGGCCCTCTCAAGCCAAGGGGCCAGGACGCCTCGGATCCCCAGCTTTCTGCCTCCTGGACCCTTCCAGGGCTGGCCTGACAGAGCCCACAGCCTGTGCGCTTTGTTAGAGGCTGAGGGCAGGCAGAGAGGAAAAGCCACCCATAAAGTGACCTGAATGACAAGGGTCTGGAGAAGCAAAGATTGCCCGACCTGTCCCAGAACCTGGGTGACTCCCTCACCTCCTCTGTTCCTTCTACTAAAGTATATAGTCTGATCGATACCTTTTTCTCTTCTCTGCCTGGATTTCTAATAGGGCTAGAAGCAGCACGAAGCTCTAAAAAAATAAAAGCAAGCAAGAAAGATCCAAGTGTGAAGCGCGGGCCGGGCTGGAGCACTGGGATGTTTTTCGGAACCCACCTCGCTCTGTGTTCTTCGGAACAGACCCCATGGAGTGCCTGCTGTCCAAAGGCTCCCAACAGCAGGGATTAAAAAGTGGGGGAGGCCCCCACCCCTCCATTAAATGTGGTCCCAGCTCCTGCTCCCTCCTCTGCTCCCCGATAGAGGGGCCTTATTAATCAGCACTGGGACTCCCTCCCGGCCTCCTGTGGACCCCATAATTACAGCTTCCTTTCATCCCGGCTCTTCCAGGCTCCAGACCTCAGGCCTGCTCCCTCCATGCTCTGTAATTACAAGCTAATAGCTGAGATGAATTTTCTGCTGGCTCCCGGTTCAAGCACCAATCCGCCTCTTCCCCCTGACGGCCCCCCCTGGGGTAATTACACCCCACAAGGCCAGGCCCAGCAGGGCTTCACTTTCAGGCCCCGTGTGCACAATCTGGACTTGCATTCTCTAATCACCCCTCTTGGTAATTTTTCATTACCACAGAAAGAAATGTTTGTGAACAAATAAAGGGCGTCCCCCTGGTTGGGGCCCCCACGCCCCCGCCCCTGTGATCCCTGAGTCCACCCCACCCCCCCAAAGGGGCGATGCTTTGCAGCCTTAACAAGGCCAGGTCACCCTGTGCGGAGACCCAGGCGGGAGGCTGTGCAGCACCACGTGATCCCAGGAGCCTGAGCGGCTTCATAATAAATTCATTATTATATTTGCCTTCGGGTGTTCTGAGCTCACACGCACGAAGCAATTTTTCTTGGGGGTGGGAGCAGGGGAGAGAGCTGGGAGAGTGGGGAAGGTCTTCTTGCTCCCAGATACACGGAGGTGGGCTGCTGAAGCCTTCAGGTTCTTTTTCTTCTAAGGACACTTTCTCAGGCTGTGGGCTTCCAAGGGGATTGGAGCTTTTTTCTTGTGGAGTCCCCAAACTGGAGTTACTCCCCAAAGCTAATGCCGAGTAGCTGGCAGGCTGAGCCAAAGCCCTGGCTAATTGTTGGAGCCGGGGGAAGGCCCCAGCAGATGGCCTGGATCCTGATCCCCCAGCTCCTGCTGGCCGAACCAGAGGAGGGCCGAACCAGAGGAGGGCCAAGAGAATGCGACGGGGGTGGGGGTGGGGCAGTAAAAAAGGGAGGAGGAGGAGGGGGAGAGGAAAGGAAAGGAAGAGAAGGCAGGACAGAGGGTAGAGAGAGAAAAGAGGGAGAAAAGAGACAGGGAGGGGAGGCCAGCCTGAATGCCTACAGGAGACCCTGGTCCAGAAGTAAGATAAGTAACAAGGCCGCTCATTTTACCACAAGGCTGCCATCCTCCCCTGTGAAGACCTGTCACTCAGCAGCATTTATTAAGTCACTACAGAATGCTGGAAGCAGGAGCTTATGAGCAGAAAGTGTCTGCCAGAACCCTCATCAATGAGAATGGGAGCCTGCCCTCAGGGGTGCATACCACAGGGTGAGATGTTTGCGAAGCTAATTCTGGGGTCACCCGGCAGCCGCTGCAAGTGGGTTCAGCCCAGGCCCCAGGATGCCCCCACAGTTGCAGCAAATGGAGGTTGATGGGGGCAATATTTAGGGTTCTCCCCAGTCTTGCGCACCCATCGCCATCTTAGTAACTTGGGGTAAGGGGCCCTCAGGAGGCTGAACCTGGGTTCTAGGAAAACTGACAAAGAGCCTTCAGGAGAGACCCCTACACACGTTGTCACTCAGTGCAAGTGTACCATGCCAAAGGACAGGGATGGCAGGGCAGATCTCACAGGGCAGAGGCCACAGGCTGGTGTGTGTGTGTGGGGGGGTCTCCTGGGTAGGAGCCACAAAGTAACAAGGACAGCAATGGGCACAGGACTGGCATCCAGGGCAGCCTGTTGATGAGGCCTCCGAGGACAGTCTAGAGGGTGAGGTTCAAGGCCACAGACCACTAGCAGTCTCAGAGGTTCCGGTGGAGACGAAGGACGGAAGTCAGGCAACAGATGGCAGCGACATTTGACAGCGATTATTCTAAGCTGCTGTGTCTGGAGAAGCCTGGGCTGGACAGATGAAGGGCTGAGAGGGGCCTAAGGGGTAGATGGGGCCCTCTGGGAGGGGTGGGGAGAGGGAAGAGAAACTGGCAGCCGTGGGGACACGGGGACGGGAAGGGCCCAACAGCCACTGGAAAGTGGACAATTAAGACAAGAAAAGGCTTAGAGAGTCACGGTCAAGGTTGCAGCTCAGCATCTGGGACCCGAGGAGCCATTCTCAAACGATGACGGTAATAACAGCAGCAAACGTTTCCATGAGCGCGTCCTAGAGCACTTTCCAGGGGCCAGCACACACTAACTGCTTTGCCCAGAGCATCAGCTGCCTTTCACAATAATTCCATGAACACACCCCAGCAGACAGGGAAGTCAAGCAGGCTACACAGAGTCATGCTGCTGAGCCAAGACACAGCCAAGTACCTACCCTAGCTGGCCTGATTCCCACCCTACCCCCCGCCCCATCACCCCTGCACTGGGCTCCGTGGTCCCAGGGGCAAGGAGCACCCCCACCACAAGTTTATCCCATATGGCTCACTTCTTATCCCCTTCTCTATAGATAGGTAAACTGAGGCTGGGAGAGAGTTGTGCCTTTGTCTAAGGTTGCAAGCTGAAAGGCTGAGGAGCTGGGATGGGAAGCCAGTTTTCTTGGCTGCTGTACTGACAATGTCCCTTTAAATATGAGAAGGCACTGGGAAGGAACCCCCTTTACCAGGAATCACCTCCCATTTCACTGAACCCAGTCCTGTAAACTACTGGCCGCTGTGACAGTGCCCACCACCTATGTACCCCGCTCACTTTACGGCTGGCACCAGAGAGGATCAGAGATGACACAAAGCTAGGAGTAAGAACAAAGACCTGACCTTGAGACCTTCCCCAACCCTGACCTCCACATTCCTGCAGAACCAGGCTGCAGGGCATCCATGCTAGAGCCACCTAGGCCTAGAAGACAACCTGGGGGCAACTCCTTTGTGAGCCCATGGCACCTGAGCTAACCGGACCACCTCCGAGCAGAGCCTCACTCAAAAAGGAGCTGTTTCAGTGAGCTGGAGACATGGGGTGCAGGAAGGGGGTGGGGGGGTCAAAGGTGTCCAATGCTGATGAGAGGTCCTGAGGGAGAAGAACCCAACCTGGCCAGGAGGTAAATAGTAAAGGCCTCCACGTTTCCACAGAGCGGCAGGCTGGGGCCAGCAGGTAGGAGTCAAGCCCAGGTCTTTAGAATGGATATAACCCCGACCTGGGGAAGAAGAAGCAGACTGCTGCCTGGCCACCCCCAGGGCCCTACGTCTTGCTTCTTCCCTGCAGAAAAGAGGTTGGGACCCAGGAATCTGAGTGTTTCAAAAGCTCCTACCTTACCCCTCTGGTGAGAAGTTACTCTAGAAGAGAGAAAGGGACAGAGAATATAAGACCATTTGTCCCTTTGATACTGAATGGAGGTTGACAAAAACTGTGTAGGACGGGTATTCTCCACCTGCCTCCTCAGCTGCTAAGAGCGCTCAGTAGGTCCTTGGTGGCAGAACGGGGACCACAATGTACACCGAGCACATCTCCACAGGTGACCAAACAACACAGAGAAGGGTGCCACCTGCATCTCTGTTCGGGCAGGCTGGGAACTTTGGAATCCCATCTGGCAGGCACCACGGGGCATAGGGGGGTGAGTCAGGGGACTGGTTGGAAAACCAGCCAGAAGACCAGTTCCCAGTCTGGCTCCCACTCAGCCTTTCAGTGGTGCCCTGCCAGGTCACTACGTGGCCCAAGCTTCAGTTTTCCTGTCAGTACTCCGGCGGGGGCAAGACGAGATTGGAGGAGGCTGAGGCTAAGCAAGCCTTTTACCCATCGACCTGTTTTTACTTGGTCTGATATCATGTTGTTTAAATGCAAATCACTGGATATTTTAAAACAGAAAATGAAGATTTCCAGTTTCTCTTGAAAAAATAAGAAGCCACAGAAGCATGATCCTGAGAGTGACAGTTGTCCCTCAGTCTGTCCCCAAGCCTCTAGCTTGCCAGTGTCTCTGCCACTCCCTGTCATCTCAGGCTGGTCTGCTTGCTCAGTGCCAGGGGGTCTCTCCGGCTCTAAAACCGTATGAGGGCTCAGGCAATGAACAACGTCTGGAGGTTAATAAACGCGCAGCAGCCAGGACCCTC
>NW_006494614.1:60456030-60477475 GCF_000325575.1 Pteropus alecto | reverse complement strand
TCAACGTCAGGGGGGTGAGGGCCCACCAGGCAGAAGGCCATGATCCTGGCGCGTGTCAGCAGCAGGTGGGTCTTGCTTGAATCAAAGCCAGTTCATTCAAGCTAAGACTGGCCTCAAATTATAAAACGTTTTTTTTTGCAAAAAGGTCCATTCTCACGGTAGTTCAAAGATGCAGACTAGACAGACACTCTCTCATCAGAAAAATACAGCCACAGAATTAATTCTGCATATAGTTTTACCAAGTTCACTGAAGCCCAC
Source organism: Pteropus alecto (assembly GCF_000325575.1). Taxonomy (NCBI): domain Eukaryota; kingdom Metazoa; phylum Chordata; class Mammalia; order Chiroptera; family Pteropodidae; genus Pteropus; species Pteropus alecto. The sequence goes on along the minus strand of NW_006494614.1, from coordinate 60,477,217 downwards.
TTGAAAGCCCCATGGATATGTGAGGTGTGTAGCATCTGTGAACTAAGACTATATATTCCTATAGCATAGAATTCTTTACATGCCAAACCCCGAGTTCTCATGGGTTTTCTCACCCAGGTTCATCAAGGCCCGTGTACTATACACATCAGTAAATGCCCTGCTGGAAAAGAAATCAACTACTCTCCAGCCAAAATGGACCTCAGAACAGAGCCACCAAGGCAAAGCTCGCTTAACAGACACAAAAAGTGAGCTGTGAGCTCCTTAGTCCCAACACTGCCACAGGCCTTAGCAGGCTGATCACCTTCTTCTGGCCACAACTGCCCCCGTCAACTGCTGAGAAGCTGACTGCCTATGTCTAAATATTTCTTTCCTCTGCTCAAAACAACAACAAAAACCACCGCCAACAACAAACACAGCTCCAACTGGGAGCTTGTAAGGCTGTTGTAACCTAGGCAGATGTTGAGGTTCAGAACTGGCTCTCACAGGTGCCAGGCTTCCCCCCTCCGGGGAGTATAACCAAGTTCTCTCGGATCGCACCTTGGGAAGCGGCTCAGTCCACCCCGAGGCCTGCCGTGGATACGAAAAGGCCTCAAGCACAAGTATGTACTGAATATAGGGTTTTCTTCCCCTCTTGGGGTAGGTGAATGTCTTTGGAGGTCAAAGGTTCAGGTGCACAGAGACCCCAATGAACCAGAATGGGGCAGACAGTGCATCCCTATTCCTCCTCCTGGAGGGACTGGCAGCATCTTTAAGGACTGCACGCCTCCGTATCTGTTTCCCTTCTCAGACGTCTATTCAACAGAACAGTCCCATGTGTGAACCCACCCGTGGGCTCGATGTGCATGGCATGGATGTGCTTGTAACTGTGGCATGAAACTGCGAAGTCCGCTGAGGGCCCTGGCTACAGAAACCCCAGCACCCCACTGACACCTCATCAAGACGTAGCACAGCCATACGTAGGAACACAGCAGCACAATCCGACCAATCTACCAGTTCCAACATGGGAACCAGCCATTTAGTTCAAATGCACTCCCTGTGCCTAAGTGACAGGGTCCAGGGTCTGGCATCCTCAGGAAGCCTCCTCAGTCTTACAGTCTTGTAAGACATAATTTAGGCTTATTGTTTGGCAATTGGCTGGGTTTTTTTTTTTTTCACCTATATGCTCAAAAAAAAGAAGAGGCCTAGATATCAATCTGTTTAAAACATACCACCTCAGCCCATATCTTGGCCACCCCCGAGCCCGTGCAGGGTTCATGAGAAATCTTTTTCAAGAGACCATCTAAACTTGTCCCCGAGAGCCCAGAGGGCAGAGTGGGGCACCAGTACTCCAAAGGGGCTGATTCTGAGCCTCGGTTTTCTCGTCTGTTAAATGGGGACTATGTAACTTCCCCTGCCCACTAGCAAGGTGGCAGGGGATGATCACACACACTCTGGATCCCACCAGTGTTCCCATCTGATTAAAAATTTTAGTTTTACCCATTTTCAAGTTTGTACCTTCTATACCAAGCACAGCAGCAGCCATTGTCTAGTGAATCCTCATATTTAACTGAATAGTAAAAAGCCACATATCAAAAGCAAAAAACAAAGTGCCCAGGAAATTCAGGAGGATGAATCTACTCACATCTTTGGTTTTCCTTTCCCTTTCGACTAGTTACCGGCTGTATGACTTGGGCAGGTAGAGGAGCCCCACAGGGCCCCCATTTCCTAGCTAACGGTCACAGGGATGATCCCGACCTTGAAAATCAGACCCACTTCAAGCGAGAACGAAACAGCAAAGTGAGACCACCACCTCCATACGTGGTGTACACACAACAGGCTAGTAATGGAATCAACAAGGAACACCCAGGCACCTTTAGGCAGAGAGAGGGACATTCCCACGTGGTCACTATATCCTGGAGACAACTCGTTCGCCCAGATAGAGACCTGCTGTGGCACACACTGCAATCTCACAAGCCCGGAGTTAGCACAACGAAAGTTCCTTCCTGCCCCGACCAGCAGGTCTGGTCCTCAGCTTGACACATAGATTTTCCTTCGGGACAGCTTAACCTGTCCAACATCAATACTGCCCTGACCAAACCTCAAAGATCGATTCCTTTTATTGCTGCCTGTGGCCACAGACCTACAGGCTGAGCACAGGAAGGGCAGGGCTGGGGGAGGGGCAGCCTTGTGAAAAAGCACCTCCCCGCTCCCAGATGCAGGATACAATCAGTCACCAAGGGGGAGCAACAGGTTGGCTAAAAAGGGGTGTGAGTGCGTGAGCGCTCACGTAGTTTTGAGACCCTGAGGTGGGGCAGGGACACATTTGGCTCCTGCAGCCCCAGCAGAGAGGGTCGGCAGGGGCTAATTTGGCACCTTGAGCCTTTGGGTCTTGATGGGAAAAGTGGAAGCGATTCCTCTCCACTTCGAACACTGCAAGGGGTAGGGGCACAGAACCTTCCGGGTCTCATGAGTCAAAATCCCAGGATACTAGATTCATTGAGATGGACAGGATGATCTGACAAAACCTTACACAAGCCCTCTGCCCCTGTGCCAGGTGCTGCTCTGAGCAATTTAGAAGAAAGCATTTAAGCCTCAACAACCTGAGGACACAAGTGCCGTTAGCATCAGCCCTGCATATTGGTAGAACTGAACTTATAGGTGCAGAGGCCTCTACATCCCCATCTTACAGATGGGATACAGTTCAGGGGATTATTACAGTGGGAGGGTCTGTCATCATTTGCCCCTTTGGGATGTCCCCACCTAGCTCCGGCAGCCCTAAAGCCACTACAACGTGCAACTCCTCACACACGTCAAGTTCTCCAGCTGGAGGAACCGGTTCCAGAATTTGAAGGCTTGGTCAGTGCTCCAGACAGACACAGAAGCCACCCATCCAAATACAACTCAGCACTTGAAGGTCCTTCAGGAGAAGGGCTTCAGCTTACCTAGGCCAGGTAAGGATAATTATCCTCAGGATTATACCCCAGGTTCATATAAAGCCCAGAGCCATCCAGTGACCTGGTGATAGGGTTGCCGGCAGTCAAAGGCCTCCATGCTGTGTTTCTCCTCCACCTCCCCCAGCTAAGTGAGGGGTGCCTGGTCCCAAGAGGATGTTTGTTCTGGCTCGCTGGATTGCCCCAACCAGTTGTGGAGCAAACAAGGCAGATTGCAGCTTCCCAAGTGGGACCCCAGTCCTTAAGAAGCACCACCCACCTCCCCCAGGGAGAGGAATTGCTTACACACTCTGCCCAGCAGAAGGCCCTTCTACCTCTGACTGTACATTGCAATCACCTGGAGGGGTGATTTATAAAATAGATAGCGGTGCCCTGCCCCCTAGAGATTTGGGCTTAACTGGTCAAAAGTCCAGCCTGGAGTTTCCCAGGTGATTTTGAAATGCAGCCAAGAATAAACACCTTGGACTTGATGCTTCCTGCTCTCACCCATCTCCTTCTTCAGTTAAAAGTCTCCCCTCAGAAACCCCCAAGTCCCACTGGAACTCCACAAAGCCTCAGTTCAGCCAGATGCCCTCTTTTTCAGAAATTCTTGCAAACTTTTGGCCCCTCTCCTCATCTCCATCCCATACTCCCTGAGGCTGCTCTTACTTCCTCTGCAGAAGCTTCCCCTCTGAACTTGGGAATCTGCACAAAGCATCAGGAAGGGAAGGGGAGAGGCTGTCCTTAAGGATCCCTGGGATTTGGAGCTGACTGGAGAATTCTAGGCAGAGGAGCAGCCTGAGAAAAGGCGAGGATAGGACCAAGAGTATGAACGCCCGTGGTTTTGTCCAGCAGGCGCAAGTGAAGAGGCTGGTGGGGGCAGAAACTGCAGAAGAGAGATTAAAAGGCCCCCAGTGCAGTTTTGGCAGATGCGCTCCTGTGTTATCTCTCTGTATACCTCCCAGCATCCAATGCAGACTGGGTTCACCGGAGGCACTCGATAAATTCTCATTGACAGGAACACTCTGCAACATTACCTCCCACCTGTGGCCTCAGCACGGGGAGAAAGGCCAGCATGGGGAAGTGAAGTCAGCAGCTCGGTGGCCCACGCTGCCCTCCACAAGAGGTGAGAAATTAAAGCCAGAAGGGTGGTCCTCAGTGCAGTGGCCAAGCAGCAATGTCACCCAAAGCATGGTTGCCTCCAAGTTAAAAACACACATCTCCTGGTACCCGGGGAGGGGGCCAGTGGCCTCATGGAGCCCTGTGGCTCAGAGGCCGCTGGGTTGCCATAACAGAAGTAATTAGCGTGCTACCACCCAACCCCAGCCTGGTCTGGACTTCGAGTAACCCAGGCTGGGAATTCCAAGCCTTCAGATGGGGCCAGGAAAAACCGGCCTTGCTGGCTGACTCCACAAGCCCCTGCGAGTTCCTGGGGCAAGAAGCGAGGCAGCAGCCAGGTCTTGCTCACCTGCGTTCTTCTGGCAAAGTAGGTTGGAGCTGCCAGCACCCACCCCTCGGGTAGGGGCTCAGGGCTCAGGGCCCAGAGGCACCTCCTTCTTCAGAGCAGGGGAGGGTCGACACCATGGGCCAGCGGAGAGCTAAAGAGGTCTCTAGCTTAGAGATGCAGGATGAAGGTTGGCCACAGAGCGGCGCTGTATATAGAATTTGCTCTTGTTCCTCTGGCCTGGCAGGCTGAGCCTAGGGGCAGGCAGCTTCTGCTCAGAAACCACAAGGCTCTCTCAGATCTGCAGCCCCTGAACTTCCCCCAGAGACAGGGAAGTTACTTACAGCTATAGGACTACCTGAAGGGACAGTTTTGCAAAGGCCATCGATGCTTCCAAAGGGGTCTGCTTCTTGCTGTGACCTCTGGTGCTGTCCCTTGCACCCTTCTGGGCCTCAGTTTGCTCACCTGTCAGGGGACTTGTTCTCAGCCTGTTTGTACATTAGAATCACCTGGGGAACTGTGAGAACCTCCCTCACTACACTCCCCCAAACTGGGGCCAGGAACCCAAAGGTTGTGACTTAACTAGGTTTGAGTAGATGTGACCACCAGCAGTTTTAGAAAACCAAGCTAAGCTGAGGGATCTATAAAACCTTTTCAACGATGACAAGCCAGGATTCTGCAAGCTGTCCCCAACAGGTCAGGGCCTGTACCTTAGAAGACAGCCTGTTGCCTTGTTCAGAGACTGGCCCCACAAACATAACCATGGCTGGAATCAGGAGAGGCCTCCCAAGGCGGGACTGACCCCAGATTCCACTCTGGCTGCTTACTACCCCCAGGTTCACAGAAAGAAAACACCAAGTGTCAAAACTCAGGCTGGCTCCAGTTGCCTGCTTCCCCTCCTTGCTGTAAGCCTACTGCTTTCAAAGTGACAAAAGCCAATCCTGCACCGGCCATCAGGGCCTCTGCACCCCCTTCCCCCAGGGGTCAGGGCTGACAGGCAGTTGTGAAGTATCAGTGTAGCTGCTTTAGCAGAGCCAGCCTGCTGGGAGCTTCTTAGACTGCTTGGGCAGGGCGGTGACTCCCCTGTAAGGCGGGCAGCTGGGATGACACACAGCTGCCAGTCCCAGTGAGAGCCCCCGCCCTGGGCCCCCTCACCTGTGGCGTGGCCAGCTGAGTCAGACAGCAGCCTGTGCCTCAGGTTCCGCCATCCCTGCGGGTGGAGGCGGCCCGTAAACACTGGGTGACCAACACTTACATGCCCCAAGCTTAAGTAACATGGACAAAAGCCCAGAGGCAGGCTGCTCACCTGCCCACCCCCTCCACTCCTTCAGAACCCCAGGGGAGAGGGCCTAGTCAGCCAACCCAGGAACATTATTTCAAAGTACCCCACCAAGATCTTCTGCCCTCCATCCCCACCTCCTGGAAATCCCACCCAGGGTCCACTGGGCCTTTTGTTTCAGCTCCTTACACAAAAGGGACCTTTTTTCATCTGGTGGTCCTGCTTTTTGTTTCCAAACTCCAACCTGTGTGGGCCCCAGATAAGGCGCTGCAGGAGTAACAACGAAGGTTTGATGTATTTTAGACGCACTTTGCAGACAAAGGCTAGTTTACAAACAAGAGACAAATCGACTCAACACCGTCTTGTCTCCACCACCTAGCTAAGAACCCGGCAGGTACTGCCCCGCATGCACACAGCCCTTAAAACTTAAGGTGCAGGGCTCCAGCAAGGGGCACCCAGCCCATCACATGGAAGGGGGCCAGGCAGCCCCATTAAGTGGGGCTGTTCCGGTCTCCCACCAATCCCGGGAACCCTCTTCTCCCCACGACCTGAGCCTCGAGCTTCCACTGCACACTTCTAAGTGGTCTCCCGGTCCCACCCGGAGCTCCGGAGGGGGCGCAGTAAGGGGAAGGTGGGAGTGCGAACCCAATGCCCGCTCCGCCTCCATGAAGGGAATTTAATTAGCCTGCTGGAGAGGCGGGCGGGCGGCCGAGGTGTCTCTGGTGCTGCAATATAATTGAATCGGCTCCACTCGGTCGGGCCACTCGCCGCCCATCAGCGCTGCCGCCCGCCCGGGAGGGCTGGGGGCGGGGAGGTGCATCCAGGCGGAGCAGGAAGGGCCAGGGAGGGAAAAAAGGGCAGCGCGAGTAGGGGGCGGCGGATGCGATCACCCTCCCACCTCCGAGGCCGGGGCAGCCATCTTCGGCAGGGGGAGGGGCAGGGAACCGCTCCAACGAGGCGGGGAGTAGGGAGGAGAGAAGCGACGGGCCCGGGGCGCGCCCTTGGGAAGCAGGGCGTGGGGGTCGGAGACCCGGGAGGCTGCAGTCCCGCCCTCGCGGCCGTCTCCCTGCTCCGAGGGGAGGGGGAGGGGAACAAGACAAAAAACTCGAACCGCAAGGCCCCAGTCGGCGAGCGCCCCCTCCCCCAGCCACCACCAGCACCTGCCGCGGGGGCGCACGGTCACCCCCCTCGAGCCCTCCCTCGCCGCCGCCGCAAAGTTTTCACTTCGGCTCCGGAGCGTCGACAGCTCACCCGGAGCCCCACAGCTGCCCGGCTCCCCACACTTACGCGCTCCTCGCTGAACGTAGCCACCGAGCCCGTGCCCTGCCTGGAGCCAGGCCGCCCAGGCTACGACCCGCGGCGGGCGGGGGCCTTTGGTCGCCTGCCCGCCCGCTCGGCTCTTATCGCCGCTCACACTCCGGGGGAAGTTGCCCGGGAGCCGTTGGCGGCCGCCCCCGCAGAACCCACGAACTTGGAGGAGAGGCGGGCGGGCGTGAGGAGGGACACGGAGACCCCCCCACACCCCGTCCCTGGCCCCTGCCCAGCGCGCGGCGTTCACCTTTCATGCCAGGGCCCCACAGCTCCGCCTCGGCTGACACATGCTGGAGCCACCGTCGCCCAGTGTTTGTCTAAACTGCTTATCTCACCCGGGGCTGCTCCGCGGCTGCGGCTCGGGCCCGCTGGGGAGGTGGAGCTTCCGGGGCCCCGGCCAAGAAACACCTGCTGCTGTCGCGGCCGCCGAGGACACACCCAAGCGCAACGCCGCCCACTCCCGGGCCACTGGCTCGTCCCGGCTCCCTGACCTCAGCCAGCGGGAGGTGTCGGGTTTCAGCCGCAAACACACACGCGCGCGCACCGACAGGCGCCGGGTACACCCGCGCAGGCACACGCCCCTCCCCAGCTAAGCCGGCCAGGTGAGCCAAGGACACCAGCAGGTAGGGGAAGTGCCATCCTCAGGTTCTCGGGGGTGCCTGGCTCAGGGGTCCCGGATACACTGGTGCCCAAGACCAGACACTTGATTCCAGAAGTAGGGAGCCGTCGCTTCCAACAAGCTTGCAGCAGAGCCCTTGTGCATCTCGTGACCGTTTCCCCAGCGCCTAGGACAGTGTCTGTCAGAGTAGGACCAATGAACGGATAAACTCACGTGTTCTGGAGGACAACTTTCTAGGAGGTGGTGTGCGTGTTGGGGAGGGGACACAAAAGATAGGCTGTGTGCATTTATTCTCCCCCTTCCAAGATGTGTGACCTTATTACCCCACCTTGAAAGGGTTGAATGTTAAGAACTTGGGCCTCTGCGTCTTCCTCCCCAAATTCCAGGAACTACCCCCTCCCGTTCTAAGTGACTTTTGGGAAGACCACAATGCGGGAGGCAGGGGTAGTTCTTTAAAGAACCCACGTCCCCGCGGCTGGAGAGTCCACAGAGGCGCCGCTCGGCCAGGGAGATCATTAAGTAGCTAGGGTTGCGGTCAGAGGCGAGACCGCCCGCCTCCAGAAACTGGCACGACCCACTGGGCCTCCAGCCCCAATGTAGCGCCTCCCCATTCCTGGCACCCCCCCCCCCACACACCCTACCTCACCCAGGCACTTGACAGACTGGAATGACTCAGGGAGCGTCCTGAAATTCCTGGGCACCCACAGGCGGCACAGCGAAGGACTGCGGGCCCCAGCCGCCCCAGTCTCCTCACCCCCCCGGGCTCTGCCCTGCCCCCACCAGCGGTCGTCGCAGACAACGAGCCTGGAGCCCACCCCCCGCGCCGCCCGCGTCTCCAGGAAGCGCCGGGTTAATGGAGCAGGCCTCGCCTGGCGCCCCCTACCCCAGCGCATTCCGGCGCCCCAGGCTCTGACCCCGCGTGCATCCAAAGCTCACAGCTTTGCTCTAACGCCCCGGGGTCTCTCCCTGAACGTCTTTTGAAAACCCTCTAATCTACAGCTTTCCTACTTTTGAGCCGGGAGGCAAATCAGTACACCACCCCACCCCCTAAGCAGCAGTCCCAGCGCTGCGCTGCGGGTTTCAATTTTCCGCGCCCAGTGCCAGCCCGCGTTTCTGCCAGCCCCAAACCTGCCCCGGGACATGCCCGCGCCGCGCTTGGCAGGCACGCACGCTGCCGTCCCCGCGGGCCCAGCCTCCCCCGCCTTCCTCCCTCCCTTACCCTCCCTCCCCGCGCCAGCCTGGATTGCGCTGGGAGGGAACGCTGGGCGCCTGCCACCCCCCATCCATCTGTTCCTGATGACGCTAGCGGGCCTGGAGCATTCGAGGCCCGCGCCAGCGGGCCGCAGAGCCCGCCTGTGCCCGCTGGGGGGCGAGAAGCAGGGCTCTGACGGGCGCCCCCAAGCCACCCCCTCCCCTAGTCCACTTTCAACCGAGCGCACGCTGGGGCACACGGAGTGGGGGCGCACGCGGATCGGTCCCCCGCCTTGCACAAGGCTCCTGGCCGACCACAAACGAAAAGGGAAACGGTCCGACGAGCCCGGGATGGGGGCGGTTACTGGTTCCTACCTGCGGGCGCCTGCCGGCTCTGGCACCGTGCGGAAGGGGCGCTTCCCCTTCACCACCCGCCTCGTTTCTGTGGGCCTCGGCCTTCGCCTGATACTTTAATTTACGCACCACACAGTGTCTCCGCAGCGCGGCCCGGGGTAATTTATACCCAGTAATGGCCGGCAGATTCACAGCGGCCAGGGCGCGGGGGCGGGGTACCTCCATCTCCTCCAGGAGTCACGGCGGGGATGGGGGGAGGGAAGGGAAGCGTTAGGAGATAATTCAACAACTGGCCTAGAGCCTTAAAAACAAAATTAAAACCCTCTGGGGGCGGTTCCAACCTTTCTCACCAGGTTTACAAGCTGCGGGGGGGACGAAGTATCATGCAAATGAAAAAGTCGCACCTGGCCGGGAGGCTCCTCCCAGCCTTGTCCGCAGGTTAGGACACCCAAGCCCAACCTCCGAATCCCTCTCATTTGGACAGGATGCTCCCGCTTATGTCCTTTCATCTCTGGGGAGGCCCTGGTGGGGAGAGGGGTCAAATCTTCCACCTGTCTGAGGAGGACCACAAAGGCCAAACATAAAAATTTGTGGGGTGGCTGCTTCGTCTTATCATTTAACTAATTTTTGCTGTTGGCAGATCCCTCCCTTGTAGGTATCTGGTTCCACTGGATTGCGAAACGGGTGGTCGGATCCCGTTTCACAGAAGAGGAAGTTGAGGCCGAGAGTTGCTCCAGGTCACATGCGCACGGGTACCCAGGGACTGTGCTTGGAGCTGCACACACCTGGAGTCTCCCCTTTCCAGCACAGCCGCCCAAGGCAGCGGGTAGCTGCGGAAACCCCAGTGACCGCCGGGGGGCAGCAGCGAGCTGGCTGTGTGCGCCTTGGCCAGAAAAAGCTGGCGGCCACCAGGCTGGCTGGCACCGGGAGATGGATGACACTCACTGTCAGTGGGCCCAGCCCAAGGAAATTAGTAATCCAGGAGCACGGCCTCCGAGTTTAAGGGTGGGAATTGTTCCCCTGCAGCCCGCACACTCCCGCTAACGAGGTTTGTAGCTTGACTCTAACTTCCTGCCACTCAAGGCTCAGGCTGGCAGCCCTCCATTTCCCTTTAGGTATGTCCCTTCTCCTCTATCCTACGCAGCTCCCACCCTGCAGCCGGCCATGGGCCCTTTCTGGGCAAAACACTCACTCCTTTCCTGAAACCTGGCAGAGGAAGAAGGTTCTGGATGAAGAGCAAGGTGCCGGGGCCAATCTTATACAGAGGTGTGTGGGGACACCTCCCAGGGTAGAGACACCTACCCTAATGACACTGCTTACCAGGGTCCTGCTTCCTTTGTGCCAGGGGCAACAGAATGCTGGTGCATGCTTGCCCACACCCCCCAGACCCCTGCCAACCTGAACTGTGCCTCCTGGAGCAGGAAGCAGAGACCAAAGGCCCTCACCTGGCTCTGAGCACCTATTCAGATGGATCCTTGCAAAACCCAGCCCTGCTTTCATGAGCCCTGGGACCTGTGAAAATTGCAAGGCCAAAAGAATGAGAAAGCCCTCAGGATAAGCCCTAGGAGCCCCCTCACGCCTATCCCCTGAGGTTGGGAACTAAGAAAGGGGTCTCTAATATAGAAATCCAGAAGGGATCCAGTTAGGGATGCCTCTAACCAAGATGGTGGGCATTTAGTCGCTCAACAAACACACCAAGCACTGGCTCTGTTGGCAGCAGCCTTCCTTCCCAGTTACAGAACTGAAAATGCCAGGCCAGCCTCAGCTGCTCAGAAAGAATGAGCAACAGATACAGGTGAGAGCTGCTGAAAAGAGTGACACTTAGAGGCAGCAGGAAAGACAGGAGGGAGGGCTGACAACTTAACCCATCACCACCACTACCTGGGTACCTAACTGGACCAGGTGAGTTCCTAGGAGAGCAGGTACCACCCCTTGTCTATGATGGGCCCTTGATACCACAGAAGTGAATCCTGCAGTCTTGCTCTTTATCATTCTGCGTCCTTTTGGAATCAGCAGAACTCACCGTCTAACAGTGTCCTCCACCCTCACTAGCTGTTCCTAGCACATAAGGGCTGCATATTACCATCACATTTACATTACCCCAGCCACCTCACTCAGCACCTGGATGTGCAAAAAAGCGTCAGAGACCTGGACTTCAGTGTGAGTGGGAAGGGAAGATCACTTCTGCCATTTACCATACACTTAACATGTGCCAAGGCTGCTCAACTCATGTCATTTAATCCCCATGGGCCCCGCAAGGCAGCCGGCATGACCTCCATTACAAATCCCGGTGAGGAGACCTGAGGTTAATTAACTTGCCTAGGGCACGCAAATTCGAGCTGAGCCCAGACCCCGGCAGTCTGCCTATACCTGGCAGCTTCTCTGTAACTACCAGGTGCAGATACACCTGGTAGAGGATGTTTCAGGTCCCCAAACACTTTCAGGTCTAAAGCCCTCATTTAAAAACATCTCTGGCAGTTGTCCCACTGTCCAAAAATCATTCTCCCTTCTGAGGGGTTGTGGGGACCCATCACCCAGAGCCTGGCACCCCAGGATTTGCAAACTCTTCTGCGTGAGTGCCCTCCCCCCAAGGCTACCAGCCCCATCCAGGAGTGCTACATCCACAGAGGGCATCACTGGGGTCCCAAGGGCTGAGTGGCAGGGGGTCTGCCCAGCTCCACCACCTTCCCCAGGCACTTCTGCCTAGCCCTGCCCTGCCCTGCAGCCAAACCCCCTCCACTCAGACCCCTCGGTCCTCTGGTCCTCTCTTTCCAGCCGCTATCACCGGCCCAGAAATCCTCTCCATTCTTCAAAGTCAGGCTTAAATCTTATCTTTTCCAAGAAGGCTTTTCCCATCCCCGCCTCCTTGCCTCTGGAATTCATCTCTCCAGGCGCCGTGTCCCCAGTCTTAGATAGTGATCGCACAGTGCAGAGAATCACACAGGTCTCAGATAATGGGGTGTGTGTGTGTGTGCACGGTGCACACACGCGCACATAGAAGATTCCCAGGCCACCCTACTGAGCTACTGCCCAGGGTCAGGAAGCGGAAGGGACATCTTTAACAAGCTGGATGGAGGCAAGGATGTCCAGGCCTCACTGTGATGGCTGGAACCCCAGAGACTACCCACCCACACGAGACAGTGGGTGCCCAGAGGGGAAAGGGACTCTAGTCTCGCCATTGTGACACAGCCCCAACCACCAGGCAAGCTCTTCGTGTTCAGATTTCACGCAGACCTGTCGAATGGATAAATGGAGGGAAAGAACCTCGGCCGAGGGGAGAGCAGAGGCCCGCCCTCCTCCCCAGGCCTGCTCTTCTTAGGGAGGAGCCAGGTCCTCCAGCAGGCCGGGGGCCATGTCCATGCCTGGCCCAGGGAAGCCCCCATCCTCCCCACCCCAGCAACCTCAGCAGCTCTTCAGGAGCCCAGGTCACCTCCAGGGGTGCAGGCAGGGTTCAGGCCGGGCGATCCCTTGGACAAGGGCACAGGCGTTTGCCTCTTAACCCCGGGCTGCCCCAACACTTCCTGCCCTTTCAGCGCCGGCTCCCAAGCTGCACCCAGCTCACAGCTGCACTCCTTTACAATCAGTTAACAGCTGTTTTGCATAGATTTTCAATTCTAATTGCCTCGCTTTGTGAGCGCCGCCGAGCCCCGGTGAATGGGGAAGCCGCTGCGCGACTAGAAAGCCGGAGGGGAGGGGGGACACTCGAGAGGGACTAAAAGGAAGCCAGTGTGCGCCAGGCCGGCTGCTTTTATTTTTTTCAAATAAGAAAAGAATACCCCTGCCATTAACTGCCCCCACCCCAGCTCCGGTCTCTCCTACTGGAGCCAGGAATCTGAAAGGTGCCCCTAACCTTGGGAGGGAAGCCACGCCCTTTCCCCTTTGACCTTGGCCCCCCAGCCCGCCCCAGACGCCGTACCCTGGAGGACAGCTTCCAGCTCCGGAACCGCTGCAGGATGCTCCCCTCCCCACTCAGCCCTCTCTCTCTCTCTCTCTCTCCTCCCGCCCCCTCCTTCCCAGCCCCCCAGGCTCTCCAGTACCCAGATATGGGAAGCTAATTGGACAATAAAGTTGAGCAGCGAGGAAACGTGCTCTCTGGAGACAGCTGGCATCTATAAAAGAGAAATATTTGCATTTAAAACCTTTAAACTTTAAAAGCAGGGCCAGGCCAAAGCAGGGGGAGGGTGAATGGAGGGGGTGCTCTGACCCTCAAGGGGGACAGCGACTCTTGGGGGAGGCCACACAGGTTGTTAGGGGTCTACAGAGGCCCTGAGGCTAGTAGTTCTGGACATTTCTGCTGCCAGTGACCCCGACCCATGCCCCTGCGACTATCTGTAGGATTCAAGCCAGCCAGTGCTGGCCTGGTGGCCTTGCCACGAGCGAAGCACAAACCCTCCTAGTTCCGGAGGCACTTGGGAGCTCTGGCATTCAGTACAATTCCTGAGATCCTTCCAAACCAAGCATGAGGACCAGGGTCCCATACCCTCGGGGTGGGCCTGGCTGAGCAGCTGCCCATCCCCCTGTGGGCTGGGCAGAGCCCCAGGCCTCTCTCCACCTGTCCATCCCCATCCCCCTGGCCACTGGCTGTGGGAGGGAAGTGAATCGAAGCTTCTGGCAAGAAGACAGTTTGCAAGGAGCCGGCCTCCGATGACCCAGCACCTTGCCCCCTGCCCCCTGCCCCCATTCCCGCTCCCTTGACCTCTTCCCTGGACTCCTTCGGTATTCACTGCCACCCCATTGCCCAGATGAAGAAATGGAGGCTCCGAGAAGTCTCCCGCTTCCCAGGTCTCCCAGGACGCCTCCTCCGCCACGCTGCTGTCTGGCGTGGGGGCGCTGGGTTTTCATTTCCTCACATGCCTAGTCTCCACTTTTCATATTTGAGAGAAACCTGGCCAAATTTCCCTACTGTCAACATTTGTGATGTAAAGCCGGCAGAGAGTATGTCCCTGAGTGGTCTTATTTTAGCAGGCTTTTATGAAATCGCAGCGCACTCACAATCCTCAGCTCAAATCCCCTCTACCTGGGATTTACATTACCCCGGCAGGCTTGCACTGAGTGGGATGTGGGGTACGGACCCCCAGGCTCTGTATTCTAGGGTAGGAGCAGAAACTTCCGGGGTGGGGGTGGCGGCAGAGAAGAGCGGCCAAATTCAAAGGCGCACACGTAATTTTCAACAATGTCCGTAAAGCAAAAACCACGCCAGCAACATCCCTTCTCTCCCAGTTACAGCTGTTTCAGGGCAGAGCATTCATTCTCTCCTCCTCATGAGCTCTGTTTCCATCAGGAAAAAGCTTCCAGTCCCGGCAGGGCGGTCTCGCGTCCTGGGCCTTAATGTCCCGGCTTGGCGTTCAAGGCCCCAGTCGGCTACGGAACTCGGCTATGGCATTTCATCTCAGTCCTCTCCCTGTGGCACCACCCTCTCTGGCCACTTCCACACCCTCGGCAAGCTTTCTCACCACCTCTTCCTACACATACTGCCCAGGCCTCTGTGTGTCCCCTTCATTCAATGATCATCCAAAAAGCAATTTTAAAACATGGCTTCTGAGAGCACACACGGCATTTGCGAGGAACGTGAGCACGGAGAGAGGAGGGGCTGAGGACAGGCACCTGGGCTGAGCGTACGCGACCACCCCCTGGTTGTGCAAATCACCACCTCTCCGTGCACCAATTTTACCAGCTGTCGAGGTACGAGCAACACAACCCTTTCCCCATTTTAGTGAGACCTACAAGATAATAGGCCTCAAAGAGCCTTGCACAGTGCCTGGAACACAGTTGGCGCTCAACAGATTTACTTCTATTTGGTGTGAGGAGGAAATGAACGGAAGGGTGGCAGCAAATAAAAAGTTTTACGAGGAAGCGCTTGTCAGCACCAGGCCAGATGGGCAGAGAGGCCAGTGAGGAGACCACGTCAGCACCAGGGTGTCGGGGCCTGGGGTGACACAGTGTTGGACTAGTTTGTTCTCTCTCACACGTCCTGGCAGGAATGTCCTTCACTTCCCCACACACAGGTAGAGGACTTCAGGAATCACACACACTCAAAGAATCATGCCAGCACTTACCTGAGCCCAGCCTCGTGCTGGCTTCAGGATCAGTCCTACTGGCTGGTCACCTGCAGGTCTGTGAGCCAGATGGAGGGGAGGAGAGCCAGTGAGAAGGGTGGGACCTGGCAGGCCACCAAAGTCTCTTCTCTTGGTTTCTAATGTTGACAGAATCTAGTCAGGACTGCCTTCTCAGATATATGTCTTAAATATTATTCAAGCAACCCAAATGTCCCTCCATGGATAAACAGATAAACAAATCTAAGTCTATCCATACCGTGGAATATTATTCAGCCATGAAAAAAGGGTAAAGTTCTGATACATAGTCCAATGTGGATGAACAACGAGACCTGAAAACATAGGTCCACACAAAACTCTGCACACGAATGTTCAAGGCAACATTATTCATAATAGACTGAACTGGAAACAACCTAAATGTCCATCACCTGACAATGGATTAAAAAAAACCTGTAGTCAACCCATGCAACGGAATATTATTCAGCCATAAAAAGGAACGAAGCACTGATTATGCTACAGAATGGATGAACTTTGAGAACTGTCTGCTGAATGAAAGAAGCCAGACACAAAAGGCCACGTATGTATGACTGCATCATAGAAAAGCCCAGAACAGGTAAATGCAAAGAGACGGGGGAGATTAGTGGTTGCCAATGGCTGTGGAGAGGAAGGAACGGGGAGTGACTGCTAATGGGTTTGGGGTTTCCTTTGGGGTGAGAAAAATGTTTCGGACCAAGATAGAGGTGGTGGTTATATAATTTCATGAAGGTATTGAATACCACTGAATTGTTCATTTTAAAATGGTTAATTTTATGTTATGTGAATTTCACCCCCAGTTTAAAAAAAAAATCTGATCTGAAGGCCTCTGCTTGTCCTGGGACGGGTAGGCCTGGGTTTGCAGTTTCCCAAGAGCCCCAAGCAGCTGCCCCTGAAGATAGCGTCCCCTGGAAACCCCCTTTCAAGTTGCATTTGCGACTCTAGGGCATGTGAAGAGAAACTAGTCACTTTCAAGTGTATTTTGCTTCCTGGCCATTTTTCCATGTAGGCCTCCCACCCCCTCGCACACACATACAGGACTCTGTCTCCCTAGACCTGACTTCTGAGCCCTCTAGGTGGGAGGTGCAGTGTCCCCACCTCTCAAAGCTGTAGGCCTTTTTTGCCCTCATTAACAGTTCTCTGGCTCCAGGGGGTAGGGCAGGACTTGGCCCTGTGAGCACTGAGCAGCTGGAGGTCGTGACACCACACACCTGTCTCTGAGCAGGGCTGGGTCCTGCCACCTGGCTACTGGGCTGGAAAGAGGCCAGCTGTGACCTAGGCAGGCCTGGTGCACAGGGAGGGAGCAGGGGGTGGCCCGAGGAAGCTAGGTCTACCAGAGGTCATTGGGGGCGGGGGAGCCCGCAAACCCTGCGCCCCTGACCTGAGGCCAATGTGGCCCCTTAGGGGGTAAGGCAAGAGCACTTCCTTAACCCCATGCCACATATACTGCTGCAGTGGGTACACATCTGCCTTCTGAGCCTGGACGCCCCATGGACACACGAGTCTGTGCCTCAGCAGCTTCTCGGGAACAAACCTCTTTTATAAAAATTAACCAGCCATCGTCATGCTGGGTGAGAGGTTTTCCTCTCTCTTTCTGGTCTGTTAGTCAGTTCAAAGGACACGCACCTGCACCCCTACCCACACCAGCACAGACAGGCCACATGCCCAGGAGGACACCCTGGTGAGAGGCCTAGGATGGCCAGTCACCCCAAGGTCCAGGACAGATCTGCGTGGGGCCGGGCCGGGGCAGAGTCACAGGATGCTGCTAAGCAGCAAGAGATCAGGAAATGTTCTAGAACCTCAGGCTGGCCAGGGCCTGCGAGTCTTCATTCGCATCCACACCAACTCAAAGGGATCCCTGGAAACTTGTTTGGGAGTCCCCATTCCCCAATTTTCTTTGTACGTTTAAAAGCCTTCAAAGTTTCATAAGTATCAAAGAGCCAAGACATCCACATACATATAGGTCTGTGCATTTGCACACACATTTGCATGGTGCTCCCACCCCCTCGGAGCCATGTACCACTAATCCAGCCCTGGCAGCAGCTGGGGGTTGCTGAGTGCCTACTGTGTGCCAGGCATTTGAACCCGGGAGCTCTCATCCCAGAACTGCACTATCCTCTCCTGTCCCCTCAGGATGCGTGTGCTCCTGACAAATTTCTGGATTAAGTAACTACTGCCTGTCATTAAAATCCCAAATTATCACTTGGACAATCCAATCCCAGTTGCCTTATGGCCCGCCAACCGGACAAGCAACGCACACAGACAAGCAAGCCCCGATATGAGCAGAGCACTGGCCCTCACCTGGCCTCGGCCCCAACGCCAGGCCGGGGGTCCCTGGAACAGGAGGTCAGTGCCAGGGCCTGGTCCCCACCGGCCTGCCCCGCGGCAGCTGCAGGGAACCACTCACTCTGGCTCTTGCTGTATTTAAGTCTTTACAACTTGGTCTCACAAATGGAAATAATCAACGAGAAAGGATTACATTAAAAGTGTCATTTTCACTGTTGGATATTCTCGGTGTTGAGGTTCTGGCCAGCTGCCTTAGATCCTCCGGGGGTCTGCAGGACCCCAAATCGAAGGTCATAATGGAGGCGCTGCTGCAGTACGGTGTGTCCCCTCCCCAGTTTCTACCTGTTTGCTTCAAGAGGGGCCTTTGTCTTCTCTCCTGCGTGGCCCTTCCACCCTCAGTCCTTGGAGCCCCCATCCGGAGACGCCTTCCCATGGGGTGTCTGGTGAGTTCCTCCCAGCTCCAGCCTCCCATCTGCCACCAAAGGCGTCTCTGCACACCCAACCTCTGCTGCTATCCGCCCCCACTCTCTTCAACCTGGGCCTGGGCTGGTCCCACTGTGACAGTGTCCCCAAAGGTCCCCGGTGCCTTCCACATCACCTCGTCTCTTCATTTAGCTCTCCTCCTCAGCACAGCAATGCTGCGCTGCTTTCTCCCGTGGGGCCGTTCCCCTCCCGCCCCCCACCTCCCTCCTTGGGGACAGGGCTCCTTTCCTGCTTTAAGTCTCCCCCATCGCCACCTCAAATCCTCCTGCTGCCATCTTTCCTCACATGACTTGCAAACGCATGCACCAACCACCCCACATTTCTAACCTTCCCACAGGCCATTCTAGAAGTATCTGGTCATCTTTTTACCCACACAGGGCCCCTGCCACACTTCTGGGTCTCTGCTGTGTCCCTCCACCCTCCCTGAACAGGTTAATTTAGATTAAGAGCCTCCCTCCTTACCTCTGCTCAGGCGGTACCAGCTGCCAGGTGCACCCTCCCCAGCCCTTCCCAAATCTTCTTTGTTTGCTCCTCCCTCAGGCCCTGGCTTAAAGTACACCTCCTCCAGGTAGCCTTCATGGATGTGGCTCTGTGACTTTAACCCCTCTATTGGAAGTTGAACTTCTCCCTCCTATCATAGGGGGTGACTTTAGCATTCTTCCAGAGGCCCAGCTATTGGTGGAGAGGAAACAAGCCTTACTTATTTCTGGACTTTCAGAAGCCCTTACATGAAGGTTTGCTGAATTGATCTAAATGCAATTAAGAAGCCCCTAGGAGAACACAAGCCCTCATCAGCAACAAATGCCACCCATAACCCCCCTGCTGCTCCCAAAATAAACCCCGCCAAGAACAGTACGAGGACACCTTCTGGAATATATGCATCCAGTCTTCTTTCTAGAACACTAAGCAAACCTTTCCAGGGTGGATTTTTTTTCCTATCAGCTCTTACAGAGTTCTACATCTGCGATGCCACACCAATCCCTGGCCCCTAAGAGCAGCTAGAGTATTCTGCAAAGAGTCACCAGGAAAACAAATGCTGGGTTTCTGTTTTATTTTCTTTTACCACTTCCCGATGGTCTTAAACACACAGACGGGCACACCAGTAGAGCCCTGCCAGCTCCAAGCTCAGCCATCCCCACTCAATACTAACCTCTCGCCCAGAGTTCAAAACAGTCTCCTCTCCCAGGAAGGACAGTGACTCTGGAGAAAGCTCTGGGCTGGCCTTCACCATCAGTGCAGTGGGGTGACAGCGCCCGCCCCTCCCCTTGGCCCACATAGTATAGGACTCCATGCTCCCTCCCCTTCCAGCACAGACCTGCCTGGCTAGCAATTTGAGCCCAGGGTTAGCACAGCCCAGCTCAGGAGTTCTATTCCTGGCTCAGCCAGCAAATTGCTTCGTGACCTTGGGAAAGTCCCCATGCCACCTGACCCCATCTGTGAGTGCTACCATTAATAACCTGAGGTGGCTTCAACAGCAGGCCTTGCTGGAGGCCTCGTTGTTTTTGTTGTGGTGACTCCGTGTCTCTGGTGGGCTGCACAGAGCTGCGAGGACAAACCCCTCCTGGAGCACAGGGAGTGAGGGGGTGGTCACAGCTCCAGATGCTCCTGACAGGGGGACCGTGCCCTGCACTGCTGGACCACTGTCACAGAGGGGAGGACTGCCACCCTCCCATTTTACAGAGAGGGGAGCCTCAGATCCCTGCCCCCAGGCGGGGATGACAAGCTCACCTGTCTCAGAGGTGACAAGCCTGTGAGCATCACAGATACTCAGAGCTGGCTGGGGTCTTAGAGGAAAGAAGGAAGAAGAGGGAGGGGCCTGTGCTATAAGTATTTCTCCAACCCCTCCAGCTGCCTCCACCTGATTCTGGCAATTTTTCAGATGGAGAGCCGGCTAGGGAGCTGAAATGCTAGAGCCCGTCGTCACAGTTGGCCAGGACAGATCATAGACAGGAAGCCAGTTCTCAAGACTCACCCCACTGCTCTATTAACCCAAGATCCCCAAACTTCCACTTCCATAAGAAGTGCCTGGTTAAAGCAGATCGTCAGGTGTCATCCCCTAAGGTCCATCACCCCTGCTCTCACTTGGAGGGAGGTCTGGAATGAGCCTGAGATTCTACATTTACAACAGGTGGCCCCACCCCCATTCTGAGGGGGTGCCTGGGGCTCACCCATTGAGATCCGCCTCATTATACCAGCTTGCTTTGTCATCTGACTTGTGCCTTGATCCTCTTTTAAAAATTAATTTTAATTTATTTCTTACCCGCCTCTCTCCCCCAAAGAATTCGAGGCAGCATTACCAACCTCTGACGGAGACGTGTTTATTATTTTACGGTTTCTCCAGGAAGCTCCGGGTAACTCGAAGGGGAATTATATTCAGAGAGAATTGGGTCCCCAGCGTAAGTCAACATTATTCATTTAACAACTTCTATCAGCACACGGAGATGTGAGCGGGGCCTCACCCAGAGATGTCTCCTGTGGTTACTGTAAGATTTAATTCACAACATCCAAGAAAAATAATTAGGGGAGTAGGAGGAAGGAGGAGTAGAAAGGGCCCCGGAGGCGCCACCCACTGCCCAGTTACCCCAGTCGGCATCATGGCTTTGTCACTGATCAAGGTACAGGTCGCCGCTCTGGCACGGCTTACTCAGGCACGGCACGTGCAGAGGGGCCACCTCGAGGGAATTTTGGGGAGAACAGATTTCCAAAGTGGGACCGGCCAAGCCGCCGCTCCCTGGGGTTCTCTATCGGTGAAGAGCTGCGCCAGCACAAAGTGCCCCACTGAAGACGCCACTCGGGAGCCCTTTCCCAGCCTGATGCCTGGGACACCCCGCCCCCAGCCTTTGCAGGGGTTCTCTGAGGTGGATGAAGGGGCTGGGGTCCAGGCAATGCGGTTAGGTGTGCCCGCTCAGCTGTTTGGAGTGCTGGAGCATTCTTATGCATATTGTAAATTTCACTGGCAATTCTTGAAAGATCAGAGTTGGCTTTTAATGTGCATCGTCTGGAGGTAGGACATGGAGTTGGGAAAGCCAGGCCCCGCTAGCAGGGGGTGTGGGTCCTCCTGTTGAAAACTGATGCCCGTTGATGGGGGTGATGAGACTGGCAGGAGTGGCCCAGGCCAGTCGCGTAATGGTTAGGGCCATCACTTACAGTGAAGAGGGGACGATGAGAAGCAGGGCAGGGGCAGCCCGCCTGACCTACCCTGTAGAGTTGGCAGTGATTGGGCCA
>NW_006494614.1:60452502-60455931 GCF_000325575.1 Pteropus alecto | reverse complement strand
CAGGCGAAGAGAGAGAGAGAGAGAGAGAGAGAGAGAGAGAGAGAGAGAGAGACAGACAGACAGACAGACAGACAGACACAGAGAGAGAGACAGAGACAGAGAGACAGAGACAGAAAGATACAGAGAGACAGAGACACAGAGGGACAGAAAGACAGAGAGAAAGAGACAGAGAGGGAGAGAGACAGAGACAGAGAGAAAGAGATGGAGAGAGAAAAGTATCTTTCCTTGCATAACTGTTTTTAGCAGAAAGGGTAAACTTTCTCCCTGAGTCTAGGTCCAAGGAACCACATTTCTAAATGCAAAAGTCATTTTTATGTTTTATATTTTTAACAAGTATGGTGTCTCCAGGCCTCAGGAACTCTACAAATCTATTTTGGCCCATGTCGCACTTTCCTTTCTACCATTCTGAAAGACAGCAGGATACACCCTCTTCCAAACATCCCCAAATCTGAGCTCTACAGACCAGAGAGGTTAAGGGATTGAACTCAAGTCATACAGTACAACAGACAAGAAGAAAATTCAAATCTGATTCCCGGCTCAGTTCCCCCTCCCCTACTGGGAGACTCCAGAAAGATCTAACCTGAGAGCAGTAATAGCTGAGCATGGCCCATCTTTTAGTTAAAGATTCTGCGTAAATAAATGCTTAGAATAGCACTGTCCAATTGAACAGTGGTCCCCAACCTTTCTGGCACCAGGGATTGGTGCTCCTATGAGAATCTAATGTCTGATGATCTGAGGTGGAGCTGAGGCGGTGATGCTAGCGCTGGGGAGCGGCTGCAAATACAGATGAAGCTTTGCTCACTTGCCGGCTGCTCACCTCCTGCTGTGCAGCCCAGTTCCTAACAGGCCACAGACCGGTATCGGTCCACAGCCCGGGGGTTGGGGACCCCTGCAAGAGAACTTGCCGTGATGAGTGAAACGTCCTCTATCTGAGCCGTCCATTGCATACAGTTGTCACCAGCCACTGTGGCCACTGAGTACTTGAGACATGGTCAATGTGACCAAGGAACTGAATTTTAAATTTTGTTTAATTTTAATTAATTTAAAACTTAAATTGAAATAGCCACATGTAGGCAGTGGCTACTGTATGGGACAGCACACGCTTTGAATATAAAAGTGACCACATTTTCCGAGGCAGAGGTTGGGCTACTCAGTCTGAGGCATACATGGGCTCATGGAGAAAACAAGGCAGAAGAGCTGAAACTGGGGTTTCTGGAAGGATCCAGAGCTATGACTATAGTGAGTAAGACCCCTGAGTGCCCTCGAGGGGGTCTCCTGGTAAGCTGCAGTCTCAAAAACATCAGGATATCCGAGAATGCTCCTCCCCAGGGAATCGTTTTGAGGCCTCATTTCCCAAGTTAGTGTCAGGTCAGCAGCGGAGGTTCCCCCACTCCCTTTAGGGGGATTGTCATGATGATGTCAAGAGAGCAAATGCATCTTTTCTGGGAGGTGTGATGTAGCTGAATCTGCCAGAGAAAAGAGACTGCCTTTAAATCACTAGAGGTAGTATGGGTAGACGGATGGACGGGTGGGTCAAGGAAAGAAGGAAGGAGGGTGGATAATGGACGAATGAATAGGATAGATGATGAGCAGATGGAAAAAGGGAAGACAGATAAGGGATAGATGGATTGATTAAAAAAACAAAATATCTGACATTTCAAAGTCTCAACCACAGAGACGCTGTTCAGTTTCTCCAACAGGTATCAGGGGGGTTTTCAAGAAGGAAGATACAAGTGTTTTCTGGTCACTAAGGCCAGGAATCTGCCTGGAGGGGCTCTTAGCCAGAGGGCCCGTCCCCTCCCCTCCTCAGCTAGGTTTCTGTCTAGGTCTTGGGAAAGGGGACTTGAGCTCTCAGGCTGCCTTCCGTCAGGCTGAGCCCCCAAAGAGAAAGGACACTTCCCGGGTTTCTGCAGATGCAAACCCAGAAAACTAGATAGACAAGGCCTGCGGGGCCAGCTTGGGGCCAGCTTGTGAGGCCTGTGGAAGGCCTTCCAGGGACAGCGCTGTCTGCGGAGGGGCCACAGCCTGTCCTGAGCAGGAACACAGGTGCCCTGGAGTCAAGCAGGCCTTGTCTGGATGGCCCCCCCCTTTCCTCTCTGCACCACCAGGATCCCTTGCCCAGGCTCCCTCCCGCCCCACCGGGTGCCTCTTCCATTAGTGTGTTCTGCACAGCCTCGTAGGCCTCCATTAATGGGAGGGCAGCGCAGCCCCATCCCCATAATCAGCGGTCATAATTAGAAGTCAGGCACCCAACGAGCACAGGTACTGAACATCTATTTGGTATAGGATGGCTAGATGGAATTTCTCCATATCATATCCTTTGATGCTCCAACAAGCCCACAAGGCAGGAATGATTACGGTCCCTGTTTTACAGGTGAAGTAACAGGCTGAGAGGTCACAAAACCTGCTCAAGTCACACAGCGACATCTGACTCAAGGGGATGAATTCTAGAACTTACACTCACATGTAGGAAGGTGCTCATCGCCCATTTGCTGAATGAATGAATGCATGCATGAGCGGGTGAACAAAGGACAATCTGAAGCAGCTCCCGATGGTCTAGGGGACTGAGGCTCCATGGAAGAGAAGTGTGAAAGGCAGGAGGCCCCTGCAGAAGGTCCCGGCCAGGCGACCTGATCAGCCCAGGGTCCCCAGGTTCCCTGGAGACTCCTGGGCTCACAGATGGGGCTTGGAATATGGAAAATGAAGGCGCCTCCAGCAAAGAGCAGATGGAGAAGCTGACCACGGTGGGCAGGGAGATCTGAGGTTTCTAACCTCTGCCCACCTGCCCCGCCAGCCCCATGGGATCGGACCCAGGCCCTCCGCTGCCGGCCTCCTGCCCTGGCTGTCAGGGCCACTGGAGAAACCCCAAGCAGGCCAGGTCTTGGGCAGCCCCTGCTGCTCCCTTTCTCCCCCAGGGCCCTCTCCTCCCTCCCTTTTCTGCAAAGAAGTCAAATTTGCCACTCTGATGCATTAACCAAGGCGGGTAATGAATGGCGAGTATGTGGCACACCCGCTGGGGGGGTTGGGGGAGAGACATGCAGGCCAGGCGCACACCCCAGCAACCGGGCAATCTTCCAGGCTCTGCTTCCGAGCCCCTCCATTCAACCCCCCTCCGCCCAGCCCCTCCTCCAGCTCCCCCCCCCCCCGCCCCCCATAAGAGAGAAGCAGCATGCCCTGTCATCAGAACTGCATTGTTCTGGCCAGAAGAAAAAACGGGTCCAGCAGATGGCAGGTGTAACAAAAGCAGCTTGCTGTGGCCAAACCAATTATTTATCTAATTATGATTTACCACTTAACCACATGATCTTTCTACAGAGTTGTGGGCAATTAAAACCAGGGTGACTATGTGGATTATGCAAATGGGCTGGAGCCCAGCGAATAAAATTGGAGATTAGACATTCACACAGGCAGGAGCTGGCACAGGGCAGC
>NW_006494614.1:60444487-60452390 GCF_000325575.1 Pteropus alecto | reverse complement strand
GAAAGAGGGAGTTGGGGGAGAGAGGGAGGGGCTAAGGGAGGAAATCTGGCTGTGGGAATGCACCTCCCCACCTCGGACTGCCTAGCTGCCCCTATGTGAGGACACGAGGCCCCCAGGAGAAGGTAAATCAAGACAGCTGGCCTGACAGGGGCTGCAGAGAACCAGGCATCACTGGGCTGTCGGGGAGGCACCCCTAAAGTGACTTGGAAGGCAGGCTGGATATGGACGCTGTGGCTCCAAGAACCAAGGCCATGGGCAGCCACACTCCAGGACCGTGCGTGAGTGCTGGCCAGGGAGTCTGGAGGAGAGAGGAGAGGACTTGGTGACTCCATTCAAAATCACCTCTAATACTCGTGACTTTCTTCAGGTTCTCTGGGGCATTAGCCCTGGTCTCAGCACACTGCAGTGAAGTATTTCACTCATTCACCGCCACCAGTAATCCCACCTTACAGATTGGGAAACTGAGGCTTAGTGAGGTGAAGTTACTTGTCCAGGTGACCTTGCTGAGAAGCTGCAGGATCAGATGTGCCCAAGCCAGGTCAGCCTCCAGAGCAGCAGAGTCCCCGGCCTGCCAGGGCAGTTTCCTTGCTGGAGAGGGCAGGGTGGGTGGGGTGTTTCTGGCTCTCCCGAAGCCTATTTCCCCAGGAAGAGCAAGTACTTGGCCGGTGGCCGTCGGCAGAGCTGCCCAGTGAGGACAGGTCTGTTCAGGTAGGTGACGGCCACCAACAATGACCCATTAGACCAGGACTTGGGACACCCAGGGTCATGCCAACTGCGTAACTGACCAAGCAGCTGTGTGACCCCCGCAGGTCACTTGCGGTCTCTGGGCTGTTTTCAAACAAAAGAACTAGAAATGATGACTCCTCCATTTCCTTGCAGCTCTAAAAGTGGAGGTGACGCTCATTAATCTCCACAGGTGATCCAGGGCTCCCTGAAACGGCTGAGCTGAGAGACCTAGGGAGAGAGAGGTGTCTATGGAATCGTCTGGAACCAGCACTCAGAGCTGGTTCCCCTGCTTACTAAAACAAGCGAAAACAGCAGAACGCCTGTGCCGACGCTCCCAAGCTTTGGGAGTCCTACCCCACGAGCCTCTGAGCGGCCCCGTGAAGCAGCGCTGTTGCGAGCAGCCCCTGAAATGCCAAGCTCTGGGCTGAAAGTTAAACATAAAAACCAACATAAGAGAAGGTCCCAGCCTCAAAAGTGACATTTTTGCATCTGCTGTGTTTAAGCAGAGGGAGGGGCTATTATTGGTCAGAAATAGTCTTCGCATCCCACCCCTCTAGGTGTCTGGGGCAAAACCGTCCCACAGACACACACGTATAGGTCCCTGTGACACAGGAAAGGGGTCGGAAAAGGAAATCCGTGTGAAATACCTACTCCTACCATGACTTCCTACCATGACTGTTCTTCCCAATAAATCTGCGTGGCCCCTGGCCACAGGTGCTACACATTTAAATTGAAATAAATGAAACAAAAACTTCAGTTCCTCAGTCACTTGTCACATTTCAATCGCCAGTTTGGGCATTACAGATAGAAAACATTCCATCATCACAAACCATTCCGCTGGACCACACCGCCCCAGAAGATAAGCTTTAGGAGGGCAGGATTTTTGTCTGTGTTGCTCAGGAGGACCCCAGCCCCTAGGGTAGCGCCGAGCTGTTCACCTAGAGAAGGAATGGATGAATGAAATGCCTCAGCTAAGAAGAACCAAGTGTGCCATGGGAAGGAGCAGAGTCGTGGTGCAGTCTGAATGCTGACTGCACAGCTGCTAACCACTGGGAGTCCACCAGCATCACTGGACTGAGCCTGCTGAGGCCAGCACAGGGCCCATCCCAGTGCCCGGGGCCACCTCAGGCCGGGGGCCCCGGGAGCACAGCTCCTGTCTGGTCCAGTGGGGAGGCCCTTCCCACCTCTGACAGCTCACACCCCAAGGCACGTGGAGGCCCAGGCAACTTTCCCCAGGAACCTCCCCGGCAACCCTCCCCAGCGAGGCCACAAGAGGGACGGCTCCTTTTATGAAGAAGCTAATTTCCTACCATGACTCTGCAGCTCTTGGGAGCCGGGAAGAAGTGAGGGACATCCTGGAGCTCCCAGACTTATCGCACCGTCTAAACTGGCCATCTTCACCTTGTCCCTTTCCAAGTCAGGGCTCTCAGTTCCAATGTCTGCGTGTGTGTAGGTAGGAGTGGGGGCTGAGCAAGTTCACGGAAAACTCTGAGTGAACCATTAAATTCATGGGGTATCTCCAGGAGCCCTGGAATAAACCAGCTCAGGACCCTGCACTGGGGGCAGGCGCTCTCCTGAGGATCCGATGAAAGCAATGTGGCTTCTGCTCAAAAACCATCAGGGTAACCCCAGCTGGGCTATCAATGTCAGGGGGTCAGTGACCCTAATGTGTCTTTACACACTGGGGAGAGCATGGCAGAAGGGGCAGGTGGCTGGGGCCCCTTCTCTAGCCAGGTCTCAGGTGGCCCTCGTGACACAGGCTGTGACCCAGCTCCAGCCTCAAACACCAAGACAAAGGGTCTGTCCCGTAGGCTTGGCTAAGGTCCCCCACTGTCCCTAGAAGGGCACCTAACTTGGTGCCATCCCCAGACCAGTTGTGTGACCTTGTCCTGTCCCCCAAGAATGCTGTCCTACGTCCTCTCACTGCCAAGCCATGCAGTGTGTGGAGTATCATCCCATTTATCCCCCTGTGGACCCCTGGAGACAGTAGTGTCACCTTTTCAGAGGTGGAAAACAGGTTCCAAGAGGAAGTGAGCTGCTGAGGGCCACAGCACAGGAAAGGCGGGGTGAGGGTGTGAACCCTAGCCTAAGCCTGAGGTCTGCTTCTTTCCACCAAGGAACAGCCACACTCTGGTGTTTGTCCTCTGTGTCCTCCACGTGCTGCCTATCTCACACACACTCCTACACTCACACCCGCACACAACTCACACTCACACATATGCCCACACATTCTCACGCCCACACACTGTCACTCACACACTATCTCTTATACCCACACATTCAGTGTCTCACATCTCACTCGCTCATACACATTCACACACTCACCGTTGCTCACTCATTCACACACTCACGCATGATGCTTCATAAGTGTTATTTCCCTATAAAATTGGTAAACAAATAGCAGGGACCCGTCCTTTCCAGAGATGCCAGGGAAACTCAGACACCCCAGGTCCTGGCCAAGGCTCCTCTAGAGTTCTTCCAGGATGACCCGGGCCCCACCCAGCCGGCACCCCACTCCCCAGTGCCAGGCACCAGGCCCACGGCCCCCTCCACTTGCTTCCAATTCAGCCTCACAAGTGGGTCTGCAGTTCAATGGGGGCAGACATGGGCCCACCCACCTCTGGCAAGGAGAAACAGCCCTGCCTGACCTAGAAGCCACCCTCGGCAGACATAGGTGCATCCTGGGTCTTCTGCCCTCAGGGCAGGCACCAGCAGCATCCCAATCCCCCCAACCCTAAGATGAGAAATCTGGGGCAAACTGCTCTTTTAGCTCTGATGAGGAGGGTGGGCAGGGAGGAGGAGGGAAGAGAGGGGAGGCAAGGCTCACCAGGAGTAGGGGGGAAGGGAGGCCAGTGGGCCAGGCCAGGAGGTCAGGACAAACTGTGCCCCTTCCTGGGTGAACGTGGGTGGGTAGGGTGGCGGAGGGGTGCTGGCCTCACAGCTCCTGCAGCCCCTGGCCCTTCCAGCTCCCGGGGCTCCACCTAACAAAGGCCTGCCTTCCTCCAGGAAAGCGCTCATATTAATAACAGCGGCGGCAGATTTCCCTGCCTGTGAGTTGATAGGAGATTTATGCAGCCTGCAAAGTCGGGAAATACAGAAGTATTCCTGATAATACTTCTTGTCCTAGCAAAGGTCATGGGCAGGGCCCATCAATCCCAAGGAATAAAGAAGGGCCCGTTTTGCTTGTTCTTCAGCGAAGGAGGGGAAGAGCCTTTTAATCGCCTCATTTGGAGAGCTGGCTGGGGTTGTATGTCATCTGAATTACAGATTCAGCATTAATTGACCAGATGTGGGGGGCTCTCTCAGGGCCCCGGAGGACCATAAAGCCGTTCCCACACTGGTAATTAGCAGACAGAGCGGCCCAGGCTGGGGCACTGACCCCCAAAGCACGAGGCAGGAAGTGGGGAGAGCTGGGATGATGGGGGGGATACTGGTCATCCACTGGACATGTGCTGTGTGTGTCCCCTCCAGTCCAGGGGACTGAGGGGCTCAAAGGCCCCCCCTCAAGGCAGCCAGACTGAGGACCTAATGTCCCATAGGGAACTCTATGTCCTGAAAAGCGGGTAGAGGCAGCTGCCGTGGGTGTGATCTGCAGTTCTGCCCTCCTGACTGCACTCCCGGTGGGGAACCAAGAGGGATGCAAGCAGCCAGTTGGGGGCGGGGGGTCACCCAGGTGAAAGACAGCTGGTAAGGACACTGTCCAGCCACCCAAGGACTGGACTCACCAGTTAACCTCTTGGCAACTGGAAAGTGTTGAATGGAGAGAGAAGAGAGACCGCCTCCTCTGTAGAGAGCCAGGAGGACCACAGGTGACAGGTTACAGAGGGGCAGCCAGAGGGACGACATTAAAATATTGAACAACTAGTCCAGTGAGGATAGAGGCCGAAGCTGGATCCAGGAGCTGCCAGTCTGGCAAAGCCTTAACTCTTTACTTGCTAGACATGGGAAAGGCTGGGGGAGGAGGCCCAAGGGAGAGTCCAGGAAGGTCTGGCTTGGGGGTGAAGGGGACCACCAACCCAAACTAAGTATCACCAGCCTGTCCTGGTTCCCTGGGGACAAACTGTGGCGGGAGTGGGTTATCACATGGAAGACCAATCTGGGGTCCCAACGGTGCTCCCCACAGGCCTCTGCTCAGCAATGGGGCAAAACCAAGAAGCGGCCTGACCCGAGAAGCCCCATTGCACCGGGTGCAGGAGAAGCTGGGAAGCACACAGGCCTGTCCCCAGGACCTGGGCAGGTGCATCCCCAGCCCTCCCTTCTTGGAGCCCGACCACCCGGAGCCCCACATGCACACTGCCGCTCGATCAATTCCGCTGTAATGTATTTTATGAACATGCAGATGGCATGGCTAGGGCCAGGGGGAAGGTTCTACCTTGGGATAAGAAATTAACACTGGCAAATAGCAAATTTACTGCATGTATTTTCATTTTCCTAATACCAGCACCATCTGCTAGCAATTGGGGCTCCACATCGCTATTTTCCCCTTTATTTCTCCAGCCCACTCTTTTTTGAGTTTTATTTTTTCATTTTCTGCAGCCAGGCCCTCCAGCCACCCATGGGAGTGGGGTTTAGTCATCCCATCAGAGCATCCAAGCTGTGACCAGGCCAAGGGCCACCCTATTTCTGTCTTTTCCAGGCTGTAAGCAGTGGAAGTGCCCCCTCCAATTCCGTGCCTTGGAGGGGTGACACAAGCCCAATGAGAATGACTTTAACCAACCCACACTCTGAACTGAGGCAGCTCAATTAAAACCAGCTAGATCCAGACCCCTGACAGCTCTGGGCACTTATTTCTCCCTTACTGTTTACTGGAATTATTTAAAATTAAAAAGTTAGCTACCGTGCTCTGCCCCATCCTGGGAGTGATGTGGGGCTGAGGGGCTGGGAGGTGCAGCAGGGGCTGGGGACACGGATGACTCATCTGCAGAGGAGAGGGGGAAGCAGCTGAGGACTCCGGGCAACACAGGGAGAAAGCAGCCCCTCTGCAGGTGTGCGGCCAGGGTTTTGTGCACACTGGTGTCAAAGGTGAGGAGCGGAGACGCTCTGCATATGTGAGGCCATGGATCAGGGCAGTGGGCCCAAAGACAGATCCCAGTGGGACCTGTGAGCACTTTTTGGGAGCAGCTGTGATTGTTGGCCACACAGCCTGGCAGTGGGACAGCTGGTGTGGCCTGGCTCCCAAAGGGAGGGAATCCATCCTTCTAGGAAGCCCCTAGAAGAACACACACCCCAGGGCCAGCTGGTGGAGGGCCCAAACGGAGGCAAGATCAGAGACAGGAGCAGGCAGGAGAGGGGCCTGGGAGGAGAGCAAGGTCTCCCCTCTCCCAGCATTCAGAAAACTGTCCTCGGCCAGAACTCACCAAGCTCAGGGCATCTTCCCGTGTTAGAGCTGGAAGGACCTCTCGGCCTGACGCAAGGGGCTGAATTGGGTCCCCCCAAATTCACATGTTGAAGCCCTAACCTCCAGGACCTCAGAATGTGACCTCATTTGGGAATAGGATCCTTGCAGATGTAATTAATTAGTTCAGATGAGGTCATGCTGGAGCAGGATGAGCCTTAATTCAGTGTGACTGGGTCCTTATTTTAAAAAAATTAGGCACAGAGACAGATAAGCAGATGTGAAGAGAGAGAGAAGATAGAGAAGGTGGCAGCGGCCTGCAAGGAAGGAGAGAGACCTGGAGCAGATGCATCCCTCACAGCCCTCGGGAGGCACCAACCCTGCTGAAAGCCACCTTGACTTTGGACTCTAGTCTTGCAGAACTGAAACACACTGCGTTTGTTGTTTAAGCCACGTATTTGTGGTACTTTGTTACAGCAGCCCCCGGAAACGAAGACAGCTGACCAGCCTTTCTTGGACATCTGATTTGGAACAAGTTACCACCTTGGTAAACCTTGGTTTCTTCATCTGTACAATGGGGATTATTACTGTCTTACCTTATAGGTAATAGATGGACATTTTTTCATTGATAGTAATGGCTATCTGCTGTTCTAGGCACTTTACATTTAATCCCTGCAAAGCTCCAATTCCCACCATGAAGTAGGTTCTTCTGTCACCCCCATTTCACAGGCGAAGGAACTGAGGCACAGAGAGGCTAAGTAACTTGTCCAAGATTACACAGCTGGTAAGTGGCAGAGCCAGGAGTGAACCCAGGCAGGCTGGCTCTCAGTCTGCGCACCTCACTGTAGCACCACGTCGAACCCCTGAACCAGAAGAGCTGTAGCTCAGGGACTGGCTCAGTGCCTGGCTCAGTAAGAAGTGCTCAGAAGGACTGCTGCTAATGTCATCACCTCCGGCTTTACAAATGAGGCACCTGAGGCCCAGAAAGGGGAGGTGACTTGCCCCAAGCCACAGGGGAGGCAAGCATCAGAACCAGGACAGGTTCTTCTGCTGGAACAGAGTGGGAAACTTGCCTTCCATCCTCGCCCCAAATGGAAATACAGCTGGGCAGAAAAACGTCTCCAAACTAACGATGTGCCAAAGCATGACTGGAGAAACTGCTGCCAGCGTAGTAAGAATCCTGTTGTCTTTGGTGTCCCTGAATGTGTCTCCTGATATGGGCCCCCCTGGCTCTGGGCTCCATCCCTGAGTATCTTGAAA
This sequence comes from Pteropus alecto, assembly GCF_000325575.1. Classification (NCBI taxonomy): domain Eukaryota; kingdom Metazoa; phylum Chordata; class Mammalia; order Chiroptera; family Pteropodidae; genus Pteropus; species Pteropus alecto. The sequence continues at coordinate 60,445,069 of NW_006494614.1, read as the reverse complement.
ACGCCACCTCAGCTGCCACGCAGGAGGGCCACCAAAACATGGAAGGGGAGAAGGAAAGCTCAAGGCAGACCAGGCCCTTTTGGGAGCCAGTGCAGCAGGGCAGAGCGCGGAGCATCCGGGAGAGGCTGCTGGTCTCTGCGGACCTTGGGGACCAATGCGTAGACACCTTTGGATCCCAAGATGCCAATGCCACATGGGCTTGGCAGAGCCGTGAAGGCTGGTGCCCGGAGGCTGCACACATTTTACTGTCCTCCTGAGACAACATGCTGCAGGTGGAGGCCCACGGCTCTCCAGCCTTTCCCATCGAATGATAAGCCCCGGCAACGTTTCTTTCCCAACAGCAAAACAGAGGAGAGAGGCTGCAGCCCCACACACCAGGGTTGGCCCTGGAACATCTCTCAGTCCACCAAACTTCCCCTGGTCCATCTTAGGAGGGTCCGTCAGTGGTGACAGCCAGATCGCATATGGCCCCCACTCTTTATTTCCATGAAGGGTTTTGGATGGATGTTGGATTAGGGAGTTGGGCGGGGGCGTGATGAGGCAGACTCCACCTTGGCATGTACTCCATTCAATGGAACCCCC
>NW_006494614.1:60425253-60444405 GCF_000325575.1 Pteropus alecto | reverse complement strand
CACACCCCTGCTCAGCCAGCGCTGCCCCTACCAACTTTTCTAGCCAGAGGGAAGCCAGAGCACGAGATGGAAGGATAAAATTTGATTTGAAAGAATTTTATCGCTCAGCCCAATGATGGCTTTAAATATTAAAAAGGCATAAAACGAAGGGAGAACGGAAAAACAGTACCAAGTACCAGCCTCAGATGGCTTTTGCCAAATATGCTGCCATCTGAGAAAGAACGAGCATTTGGAGAGAAAAAAGCTGCGGGGGGGAATTGTTCTGCCTCCCCGATCATCCTGCTTTGCAGACATTTTCAAAGCAGCATCCTGGATCTCCCAAACCTTACCCAGAGACAGGTAATACATTCATTATTGATGGATCAGTACCCGGAGAGTGTAAATTACTGAAACAAACACGGCATAATTAGGGCATTAGAGGGAGCGTGGAGGGAAGGCAGGGTATGCCACGCTTGGCTGTGGCTTTCATCTTTGCAGGTGTTCATCTCGGTGGCAGCCAGCATCCCAGCCTGCTTACCATATGCACATCCTGGCTAGCCAGTTCTCAGCTGGGAGGTCCACTGGGAACTCCCTCCTGCCCAAAAAGAGGAAGCCGGGGGCCGGACCAGCCAGGCATCTTAGGGGACGAGCAGGGCGGGAAGGGGGGTACAGAAGAGCGGGTCTCTAACACATATGCGAGCACACGCGCGCTCACACACACAGGCGTGCACACACACAGGCACGCACACAAAGACCCAAGACTAGTCTGTGGGCTGTGCAGCTGGCGAGCCTGTGTCCCCATCCCCATGCGTGCCCTCAGGATTTCATGACAAGAATGAAACTGATCAGGCAGCCTCCAGTTCCATAATTAGGGCCAATTGAAGGAGACAAAGAAATCTATGGAGATCACAGTGGGAAGTGGGAGTGATGAACGCTGGCTTTGAAACAGCATTTTGTACTCACTGGACCATCACTGTCTTTACATAAAAGCTGCCTGCCTCCTTTCTCTCGCTCCTTCCCCTGGGGCAGAGGCGGCCGGCCAGGAGGCAGGCTCCAGACACAGGCCCTTCCACCAATTGCCTTTTCTGGGTCAGGCCTCATTTCTGGTGGCACAACAAGAAGGAAAATGGGGAGGGGGTTAGGCCTTTTTTGGTGTGTTTTGGCGGTGGGAAAAGACAAAAGGCGGGCTTAAAAAGCACGTTTTCTCCCAGACGCATCTGAACTTGGGAAGGTGACTAACTTATTGGCTTTCCTGGACAGGACTGTGCATCTGTGCATGCACACGTGTGTGACTGGGTGTGCATCTGTGCATGCACACACGTGTGACTGGGTGTACATGTGTGTGCATGTACGAATGAATGCACGCGAACGTGTGTAATGGTTGTGCATGTGTGAGCGTGCGATGTGTGAATGTGTGTGCATGCATGGGGGGGAGCCCCGAGGGGCTGAAAGCTTTGCAATTTGAGGTGTTCACAGGCTCCTTTTCACTCTTTACTTCCTAAAAAGTTACAACAAAACCAGCCCCAGGCCGAGGACAGGAGGACCCTGGAGGTCAAGCAAAAAAAGTCACGCTGGAAGAAAGGGGGCTGCTGCTGGCATAACTGCAAATTGCAGGGCACACGTGGCCAGAGCTGCTCATGTTGGGCACACACTGTCGCTCGTGGGGATTCTGGAAGGAAATCCCAGCTGCGGAATGCTGCCTGCTGCCCCCGCACGGGCCCGTGGAGCGGCGGCGTTGGAAGGCTGGGACAGCCGCCCCTGTCGTCTTCTGTAATTCCGACTGGAGACCCCATGACACCACCCTCTGAAGGTGGCCGCGGGGCAGCAGGGCATGCCTGACTCGGGAGGAATTAGGGGCTCCAGGAAGCGTCCCAAGCTGGCATCCTGGCGATTGTGCCAACCTGCTCACGCACGCATGTGTGGCTTCCCTCCTCCTGCCCGCAGTAATCCTCCGACTTTACAGCAAATTATTAAAACTCACTTATATTTAATCTGCCTTCTGGAATTAATTGAATTTTTACGCTCAGCAAATGCCACAGTTTGTGCTGCCTCCCGATCGCTGGCTCGGAACAGCTAAATGACAAGGCGGCCTACCAACCGCAGGCTCTGCAGACGGGGCTCCAGGGGAAAAAGGCATTACGAGGCGAGGAGGGGCTGTGCAGGACGGCCTGTCCCCACCCCCGGCGCCAGAACCGTGAAGAACGGAAGCTCGATTTATCTGCACAGGGAGGCCTGGGCCTAGGGCACCCCTGGGTGGGTATGTGGAGGGGGCCGTGCTCCAGAGGGTCCCACAGCAAGCCAGGACGGACCCATCCCCTGACCAAGGATGTTCTCCTGGTTGGTTTCTGGCCAAGGAAGCTTGGCCCTCCCCAAGTGACAGGGTGCTGGCCAGCCCCCAAAGAGGCCTCAAGAACACCATCTTCCTTCCCACACTTGGCACCTGCGGCAGCCCCGCACGTGGGTGTCTCCCGACCCCCCTGAACCCTGGCCAGCATCTAACAGTGGAGTTCCACCCGGAGGCGCCGAGGATCTGAGGTCACACGGAATCCTGGCGCATTCCCTTCTTGCTGGGACGCGTTAATCCGGGGGTGCTGACACCTCGGGGGAAGAGGGGCCGTGTTTGCAGAGCCCTGTTTGGGGTGCTAAGTGCATCCTCTTCCATCTGCCAGGTTCAGAGTTCTAAGTGAGATGACACCAGGGCGGTACGTGTCTGCTCCCACCCCTCCCCTCAGGATCCACACCAGCAGCCTGCTAATGGAGGTGAGGAGCTCGGTATCAGAAGACAGGGCCGGTTTAGAGATTCTGAGCAAAACCCGCCATCCCGCCCTAGGCAGCCCCACACTGATGCTATCTGCTTCCTAAATCTGACCGATCATCCAGTTGGGGTGGGTGGGGGATTTGAAAAATGCAGACACCTGGGCCCTAGCCCAGGATTCCTGAATCAGATTTGCTGGTTTTAAACCCTATGAGATTTGGGTGCAGCCAGCTGGGGCTGAGAATCTCAGCCGGTGACTCCTATGGCACCGGGGGGGACAGGGGGAGCTGGATTCCATCCCCTCTGCTTGTGGGAAGGGCAAGCTAAATGAAGGCAAGAGGTCAGCCGAATTCACACGGAGTGGAATGTGGAAAGTTCTGGGCAGCTGCGAGTGAGGTGCCACCAGACTCACTGCATTTAGTCCCTGGGATCAGAGATAAGAGGGAAAGCAAGGCACAGTCCCCAATGGATGGCCTGTCCCTGCCCCCGACATGCACACACATGCTTGCACACATGTGCATGCGCACATGCACACACACTTCTGTGAAGTCAGGGAGCAAAGACCTCGTAGGACCAGGCTCTCCAGTGACATGCCCTTCCCACAACAGTGGCTCAGAAACAGGAGAAGGCCCATCGACACCAACCCCCATCTCCCCCAAATCCTAATCCCAAAAGGCATACCCCAAGGTTTTCCCTGGCCTCCATGAGTGCTGTCCCATCAAGATTCAGCAGAGAGCTGGGCCTTTCCCAGCTCCCAGGCCTCTGGGCCCAGTCCTAGACTCCATGGGCTCCCAGGATGCCAGCCCTACGTGGCACTGGCCAAGGCCTGACTGAGGCAGCACTCATGTCCATTTCTGGCAGTCTTCGTCACCAGACACTCTGGACATCTGGACCCCAGCAACCTGCCGCCATCGATGCTATGACCTTGAAGCTTGTCCTTCCTGCCTCCTCCTCTGCTTCAAACTGCCTCTTGCCTAATTCTCAGCACAAAGGGAAGCGGCCAGGAGGTTTCATCTTCCACATAAGAGACACCCCGCCCTCAGGGAGTTTCCTCCGTCTGCCCCCCACTCCAGTTCCTAACTGGGGAGAAAGGGTGGCTGGTGGGAAGTTAGGGAGGCCCCCCCACCCCTAAACAGACCATAGGTGTTTCACCAAATCCTTATTACGACTGTTCCCCAGGGCCTGGCCTGCACAGAGGCAAAGTCAGCCACACATCCTCACTCAACACACGCATATACCACCTGGCAGGACGAAACTATAATGCGCAATGTCATACCAGGCCTCAGTGCCTATCTTGGTCAGTGGGAGCTGCCATAACAAAATACCACAGACTGGGGGGCTTAAAGAACAGATACTTGTTTTCTCACAGTATGGAGGCTGGAAGTCCCAGATCAAGGTGCCAGCGGGGTTGGTATGCAGTGAGGGCTCTCCGCCTCGGATACAGACGGCCACCTTCTTGCTGTGTCCTCATATGATGGGGAGAGAGAACAAACTTTCTGGTTTCTCTTCTCATAAAGACACTAATCCTATGGGATCAGAGCCTCATCCTTATGGCCTCATTTAACCTTAATTACTTCCTCAGAGGTCCCACCTCCTAACACAGCTACACTAGAGGTTAGGGCTTTAATATATGAATTTAGGGGCGAAACATAAACATTCACTCCACAACAGCGGCCCCTGACATGCATCGGCCACCAGTGCCAGGTTGTGTTGCCCACCAGGACACTTGAACCGCTGGGCACTGGCTGGAACATGTGTCAGATGGGACCAAATATGTCCCCCTGAGTGAGGATTGAGGGACCAGGCCACGTTTGCCAGGTTCCTCTGTGTCCACAAGGAGGCAGAATGGCACGAGGACCGAAGTTCAACAGGGAGGCAGACACTGTCCTCCCTTCCTGGGGTTCAGCCTCTGCCCTGCTTCCAGGGTTCACCACCTGCTCCCCAAAGCCTTCTTGCATCTTGAGGAAGCCACCCTCCCCAGCTCCTGCACAGACTCCTCCCCAGGCCACGTTTGCCAGGTTCCTCTGTGTCCACAAGGAGGCAGAATGGCACGAGGACCGAAGTTCAACAGGGAGGCAGACACTGTCCTCCCTTCCTGGGGTTCAGCCTCTGCCCTGCTTCCAGGGTTCACCACCTGCTCCCCAAAGCCTTCTTGCATCTTGAGGAAGCCGCCCTCCCCAGCTCCTGCACACTCTCCCTGAGCTCATCTCTCTCTCCCTTTCGACCACAAATTTTTCCCCTCCAGGGCTGGAATACCTGTGTGACCCGACACTGCCTCCTGTTTGTCCTTGCTTCCCTGTGCTTGTAGAAGCTCCACAAACATCTACAGAGGGGACATTGAGAGCCAGGAGACCTGGCAACTTCATCTAGAAACTGGGCCAAGTTCCAGCCACAGGGCCTTCCCACATTCCCTTTACAAGGCCTGCTCTTCCCCCAGAAACCTCCTGGGCAGTACCCTCACTCTCCCCAAAGATCCTACTTAAAAGGACTTGCCTTGGCTGTTCTTCCAAAACCTAAAGGCACCCAGACCCACTTCCTTTCCCTGTTGTATCTCTTCCCTGTAACTCCATCGGCCTCGTGTCTTATTTATCTAATCTATGGTCTATCTCCCCCACTATGGCAGATCCAGGTCAGGAATTTTTGTCTGCTAGTTCAGTCTTGGATTCCCAGTGCCCCGTATGTAGTAAATGCTCAACAAATGTCTGTCGACTAAATGGAATGAGTTCCATCCATGAAGGTATTCGAGACGAGCCTGGATGATCTTTCAGGGCTGGTTCTGACCTAAGAGTTAGTAGTTCTATGACTTTCTTCCTGGCCCAGACCACAGATGAACCTGCCACAGGAAACCTGGGCGGGGAGCTGAGATGGGGCTCTTTGGAGTCCTCTGTACCTGGATGGGGTACAGAGGCCATGCTGGAAACCAGCCCTGGGGGGCATTCCCACCCTACGTCTGGAGAAAGCCCCCAAACCCCAGCCCCAGGTCCTGACACAGCAGGACTCTGCCAGACCGTCCCCCCCTTCAGCTGTCCCCAGATTTCCAGGACATGTCACTTTGACCCCAGCTGCCCTGCCCACAGCCGACCCAGGCTCACAGCTGACACAGGCTGCCAGGCAACAGGGCCAGGCCAGATTATCATATATTAAGACATAATTACTCTGTGGAAATTTACAATACAAAGCACCCTTCCCAGCAAGTTGGCTTCAGAAAGATTCCAAGGATACAAAGGCTGCAGTGTCTGTGACTGCCACCCCCACCCCAGCGGTGGGGGGCGGGGTGGGGGGACCAGAATTTCAAAGGAAGTGGGTGGGTTCGATTTTACAAAAACCCCACTCCACCCCCAAGGCAGAAGCCCTGCCCAGGGGAGGGCCCTCCAGTTCTCTAAGTCCCACCCTGAGGAGAGCGTCCCCCTGCCCCTGCAGCCCCACCCCAGGCCCTCTCCGATTGCCCCAAGCCCAGAAAGCTCTGAGCTGGCATCACCAGGGTCCCGCTTTCTCACATCTGGTCCTCTGTGCTTGAGATGCTTAAGGGTAGAGAGAACCACAAATCTGGAGCCATGTACTGGCTGTGACCTACAGTGCGGCATAGCCTCCAACTAGCAGGCATTTACTGAGCAGCTACTGCACACCAGGCAATGTGTTAACACTAGGATGCTTCATGAACAAGACAAACCGGATCTCTCTTTGCTCAGGAAGAGCTTATAGTCCCACTGGGGAGACAGACGGTGAAATACACAAAAAAAATGCACGTCAGGTGTGTAAAGAGCGCATATAGGGTAGGCAGGAGCAATTCTGTGCAAAGGCCCCGGAATGGGCCCAGGGGTGAGGAGCGGCATGGGGCAAAGCACAGTGTTGTCACTGAGACGGTTTTCTGCGGGAAGGGATAGCTCAGCCTGCTGCGTGGGGAAGGGCAGGGCGGAGTTCATATCCCGCCTGTACCACTTCCAGGCACAGGACTTTGGGCAGGTCAGTTAGTCCTTCACGCCCTTTTAAGGCCGTTTCTCTCTGCAACATAAAAACAGTAAGTGACCACATACTTGCTGTGAAGAAGAAGAGCGAAAATGTAAGCAACAGGGTGGGCACGCGAGAGAGGCAGTGGGAGAAAGGTCTCCCAGCCTCAGTTGCCCTGTCTGTAAAATGGGCACCAGCCCTAATCAGCGTCCACCTGGTACAGAAGGACCAAAGGCCGGGTGACCTGTGCCTGCCTTTGGCTGTCATCTGGGAGCAGATGTGTTTGGTTGTGGCCCTGAGTGACTTCGCTGCTGGTCTACACTGGGGCCCAGCAGCCATGCTGCCAATGTCATCAATGGCATTAAGGTGCAAAACTGATTAGGATTATTTATCCTCTGGCCATAAAACCCAGGGGCGGCCATGCAGGAGCAGCTGTTCCAGCTGTCCTCCCAGGTGTCAACGCGCAGTATCTGGGGCTGCTCTGGCAGTCCTGGGAGAGGCTCCTGCCAGTCACCAGCAGTCTGCTAGGTGTCAGCAGTAGGGAGGCTGGGAGGAGCCCGCATTTATCTGAGGAATCACAGGACCTTTCACTAGCCCCCTAGGGTAGGGGGGCCTCCAGGAGAACAAAGACTGGCAGCCTCCCAACGCCAGGTGGCTGACAGCTAAGAAAGAGAGGCTCAGAGAGGGGAAGGGACTTGCCTAGAGCCACACAGCACAACACCAGGGATCGTCGGACATGCATCGTGGCTGCTGACCCCTGAGAAAGGGAACCAAGCAGAGGGCAAACCGGCCTTCCCGCCATTATCAGTTGGGTCCACTGGGTTTCTGACCAACTTGCAAAGCTCAGCTGAGAAAATGAAGTACTGGAGATCCCAGGGGACTGTGGGATGAGCTAGGGACAACCCTGAATCTGGGCCTTGACATTCTGCTGGGGGTGGTGGGAGACTATGACTTCTCTCCCCAAAACTGTTGGGCAGAGGTGAAAAGAAACATCAATTCTGTCTCAAAGGTAGTGCCTGCCGCCTGCCGCTGCCTTTTGAAGGGTGCCGCTCTTTGAGCTGGGTGATCTGGACCTGCCGAGTGACCCTAGACCTCCACTGCCACTGTCACACTCTGGACAAGTGATTTCTCCTCTCTGGGCTTAGCTTCCTTCTCTGTGAAATGGGGATAATCCTGGGGTGATGAGAGTACTAAATGAGCTAACACAGGTACCGCTGGGCATGGAGCACACAGTAGGTGCTCAGAAGTCCCCAGCTGCAGAGTAGGAGCTGGGGACAGGAGGGCGGTGTCCTTGCCACGGCCAACCCTCTTGCCTGCTCTGCTCTCACTGGCCCCGAATCACTTCCTCCGCCCCCTCAGCGGGGCCTTATGCCCACAAGAGCAGATAAAAATGAAAGCGCCTCAAATGCACAGCCCACTTCTCAGCTTTGCCACGGTCCTGCCGTTCCTGCCCCAAGGGACTCATCGTTGGGTGGGGCGGCATCTCCACTTTCCCACGATGTGCAACAGAAAGCACCTCAGCAGGGGACCTGCGGCTACGCCTAGCTTGGCCGTCCCATCTCCAGGACCTCTGACTTTTTCTAAACATAGGGCCAGGGTGACATAAAGCCCCCACGCAGGGCCTGCCATCAGGGAGGGGCCTACTTGCTCTCATAAAGCAGGGAGGTAGGGGCTGCTGTAGTAGTGCGGCGACAAGGCAGGGGCCTTTCTGCAAGCCCCTTGGGGTTTGCAATGGCCAAGCAGGGCGGAAGCATGAGGTTCTGAAGGTCACGCCAGGCACGGCCAAGGCAAGTTGGGAACCCAAAATGCAACCCCAGATCTCCTCCTACCTTTTAGGAAGAAGGGGGGCTTTAAAAGTCTACATCGGGCATCAAACCCCTCCCATATCCCTGCTTTGGGGAGGGCTGAGTTTGAGGAATGGTCTGGGGAACTTCCCTCTGGGAGCGGGGTCGGGGGACAGAATCTACTGGTGTTGAAGCAAGGCTTAAGACTCTGCATGTCCAGCCCCCAGAGCTGGGGGAACCCAGTACTGAGGGTGTACAGGCAGAGAAGACCACAGTCTGGCTTCAGCTTACTTTAAAAGGCAATCTCACCTCTGCAACTCATTTTCATTCAAAGGCCTTTTTAGAAAGATAAACTCTTTCCTTTTGGATTCTGTAAAACCCATTTGTTTGCAAATTCCAGCTACACCTGAGACCACATCCCTTCAGACATGCTCTTCTCTTTGGAACCCACGTGACTCAGAGCACTTGGTAATATTGTGTATTAAGGACGCACCATAAAAAATAAATTGCATTGTAAAAGGGGCCCCTTAACAGACAACCTTGGCTCTAGGGTTAAATGTCTAATTTTATACTGTGATCCACAGCCAGAGCAGATAAATCAAAGGGCATTTGGGACCCAGACTTGCTCCCGCAGGACTCCAGCCTGGCACAGAGCGAGTTAAACACGGCCTGGGGTAAGAAACCTCTTCCAGGTAACCTCCCCCATCGCTGCTTTAATATCAGGAGATTCCTCGGGACCAAATGCTCCCAAGACAGCTGTCAGACACATTAAAAAACAGGAAGAAAAAAAACCACACACACACACACACACACACACACACACACACACAAGGCAACGTACCAAATGCCAAAATATCATGAAAATTCAAACAGCTAAAACAAATATAACCATAAAAAGACTGGAATCCTAGGAAAGCGATCTCTGCAATTAAGCAGTTTTCTGCTATATAGTGATAATCACCTAATTATACTATTAATGACAGTTCAACCTGCTTTGAAATAAAAGGACATTCTTCCATAACAGGATGCCAGCTGTTAGTTACAGATGTCAAACATCTTTAAAGCATTATTATTAAGGGGGAAAAAAAACCCCTATAAAATGAACACATCCATATTCCCCCCTCCATGAAAAAAAAAAAAAAATCACCATCAGCCTTGCTGCTTTGCAGTGCTCAAGGTGAAAATAGCGTGTCAAGGCTCAAGTAGGGGCTCGGAAAAGGGGACAGTGTGAAGGCACATCTTCCTCACTGGGGCTTGCTCGGGGCGCTCAGCCACGGGTGCTGGCCGGCCACACCAGAAGGCATAAGGAAGGTCTCTATATATTTTAACGGCATCTTGGAGTCCTTCCAGGGAAACAGTCTTCGGAACCAGGATGTTTATGTGGATAATAGGTCTCCCCGCAGCTCTCACAGAGCTCCCCAGGTAAACCCGCGTCAGATTCCTGGTGGTGGAGAGCGATTAGCTGCAGCCAGCTCTGGAAGGACTGCAGGTCACCAAGGTGGCAGCAACTCGCTCGCCCGCCCTGGACCCTGCAGACATATGCTCTGCTTATTCCTGCCAGTATTTTTTCCAACTGCGTGTGCCTTTGACATTCGGGAGCGCCAAGGTGTAATAAATATCCAACTTTGTCTTCTGACAATAGGCAGCCACATTTAATTAACTGGAGCATAAAAAGCTGGAGATGAGGGGAGAGGGGACGCAAGGAGCAGCCACAGAAGGAGGGGATTAACCTTTTAAGCAAGCCGCTGGCTGGCACTGGCTGGCAGGGCAAGGGGGCCATGGCCTCCTCAGGAGGGAGTGCAGACAAGCTTGATAAATCTAACGGGGAGGCTGGGGGTGACATCCTTCCTAGGGACAGCAGATCTTGAAAACCGCGTGCAGTGCCCCTGGGGGCCCCCAAGTTTCCAGGGGGGCAGGGACAAATGCCAGGCTGCCTCCCACCCTGGTTGCGCATAGGTGAGGAGGAGACCCTTAGGTGGCCTGCCTTCTAGGAAGCATAAAAGAAACCACCCAAATGTCAGCAGAGCTGAAAAGCACTTTCTGGAAGAATAACTGCCATGTTCCCAAACCTGCTCCCTCACGGGCTCTTGGCATCGTGGCCAAAGAGCCCTTAAGAGGTGAGGCAGAGATGCCTGGAAAGGAACTGCACAGTTTCAGGATTTCTTCTGTAAGGTTACTCGGTGGCTTACTCACCCCTAGGCCTTGTCAAGTGGAACAAGAGGCAGCTTCATGGAGTTTGGCCACTACTGACCTGCAGGGATTAAGCCTCAGGTTTTAATGAGATAAAAGAGGCTATGTCAGAGGGCGGGAGAGGGTTTTGGAGCTGCTTCAAAAGGTGCAGACTGGTGTCAGGAAAGAGCCCTCCTCGCTGGGCTCAAATATGCTGTGTGACCTTAGGCAAGTCACTCTCTCTCTCGGAGCCGCGGTTGAATTACAGACACTGAGATTTTCCCAGGCTGGATTCTCACCACAGAGCTGAGGAAAAGCATTCTGGAGGGTCATTTATCCCGTTTACAACTTCCACGGCTGGCCCTCAATAGCTTCCTTTCTCTCCCACAAGAGCGCCGGAGCCAAGCCAGCTCTGCACTAGTTGGACACCCTCCAAGAAAAACTCAGGCTCCAGGCCTGCTTGTCAGAACCGGACGGGAGGCCGGGGTACCCCCTCCTCGCATGGAGACCAGGCCTCCCTGAAACCAGTCCTCCAGAAGCTGAGCTCCTGGGGCGACGCGGCTCTGTCCTGGTCAAGGAGGCGATGCACGTCTGCTTGAGTTCTCTGGAAAAATCCCCGCCCCACCCCCCTCCTGCCAGAGGAGGGTAGCAGGGGTCACTCATATGTCCCAGCCTTCATCTCTTTTTCTATGAAACTCGATTCTGGAGAAATTTCCCTCGAATTCCCAAAAGTTCCCCAGAACCACATGAAGGACGACACTCGCAACGAGTCCATTCTGAGCACTGAAGCCAGAAGAGGAAAAAACGCTTCCCAGGTAGAGACGGACAAAGCGAGGGTGCTGCTGGCCGCTGCTCTGGTCTCCTCTGCAGGGATGGCCCTGGTGTTGCTATTAACAACAGCAGCAGTCATCGCTTAGCTCCTTAGTTTCCAAGGAAGATGTGTCGCCTGACACAGAAAAACAGCAGGTCCCCAGAACAAGGCTCCACTTCACGGCAGTGAAAACCGAGGCACAGGAAAACAGTCTGGCAGCGCCTCAGAAGATTAAACATAGAGTTACCGTCTCATCCAGCAATTTCACTCCGGGTGCACACTCGAGAAATACAAACATACGTCCACACACAAACACTGTACGTGAATGTTCACAATAGCATTATTCACAACAGACAAAAAGTAGAAACCGCCCAAATGTCCACCAATGAAGAATGGATAAATGCAATGTGGTCCATCCATACAGTGGAATATTACTCGGCCATAAAAAGGAATGAAGTCCTGATCCATACCCATGATCCATGAGGTACATGGGCTGAACCTCAAAGACACTTCACTTCGCTAAGTAAAAGAAGCCAGACACAAAAGACCATTTATCAGATTATACCACTTAGATGAACCGTGCAGAACAAGCAAATTGATGGAAATAGAAAGTACATTAGTGGTTGTCCAGGACTTGGATCGTGGGGTGAAATGGGGAGTGACTGCTATGGGATACAGGGTTTCTTCTGGGGTAAAAAAAAAATTTGTCCTGGAACTAGATAGTGGTGATGGCTGCACAACTCTGTGAATGTATTAAGAACCATTAAATTTCACTTTGACGGGTGACTTTTATTGTATGTGAATTATATCTCAATAATTTTTTAAAAACCCAACAGATTCAGAGAGGCGAAAGGACCCATGCCAGGTCAAAGAGCTGGGGGCCTCCACGCACAGGGCTGGACTCTGGTGCCCCTGCCTCTACATTACATGCGCTTTGTGCCATGGTCCTAACTGGGGGTGTGGGGTAACTGAGAGGCTGGAAAACAGGACAGTCATTACTGCCTCTGAAACTGAGATGTTGGGGTTCAAATCCTGGCTCTACCACTGACTTGCTGGGTGACCTTGGACAAGTCATTTAACCTCTCTGTGCCTCAGTTTCCTCTTCTACAAATGGGGCCAATAATAACAAAATTTGCCTGACAGGGATGGTGAAGGCTGGATGAATCCTTGCCTGCGATTTCAGGCACCCCCACAAGCAGACCCCACCATACTCCAGAACCCCAACACTCTCTAACATAGCCATAGCCAAAACCAAGTTTCCCCGATATCCAGGCCTTTGCTTGTGTGCCCTGACATAACGGTCCCCACGCCCCTTCCAAGAAGCCCTCCGGGTGACTCACAGGTGTCCTTTCCCAGATCTTTCCTAGCACTTGGACGATCTCACCCAGATCCCATGGTTGCGGGGACCCCTGAGGTTGAGAAAGCCCCAGGAAACTGAGGGAGGAGAGCTGGGCTCCAGAACAGCTTCTATCAGGTTTGTGCTCCCGGCTGTGGAAAATTTCTCATTTCTCCCGCTTTGGAAAATAAAGGAAAGGGGCCCTGTCCTTCTAGGCCTCCCAGGGGTGTTGTGAGGATGAACTGAAGTGTGTGTGTGCATGAGCGAGAGAATCAGTTTGGAGACCTTCTAAAGAGACACCATACTTCAGGCGGTTACGTGTGTGTGCACATACACATACGTATACACACACACACGTGATAAATCACTGCAATTATTCTCTAGCATCCACCTGGTCCTGACAATGGAAACTACTCTTCCCTTCATCAAACTGTCACTTGGTGGTTTCTGTCACTTACCCCCGTCCCAACTCACTTCCCCATTTCGTTGATGGGCACTGACCCATCTCTCCAGCTTCCACATGTGTCCCTCACTTCCACACATGACACTGCTAGTCTGACCTCCATAATGGCTCTGGCCCCACCACCCCTGTTTAGGCCCTTGTCACCTCTGAACTGTCCCTCTGCTTCAGTCCTTCCTGTATTTAATGTTACAGGTGGGTCGAGCCCCTATTCCGGGGGTTCCCTATGGCCCCAAACACAATATGGTGGCCACGAGCCCCACACAACGATCAAACACTCGAAATGGGGGTAGTGTGACTGAGGAATGAAGTTCTAATTATGTTTCATTTTAATTTATTTAATTTTACATTTCAATGGTCACATGTGGCTAGGTCTAAACCCTTGCTACTCAAAGCGTGGCCTATGGATCAGCCACACTGGGGCCACCTGGGCCTGAGGAGGGTGCTGAGGTCCTCAGGGGCCTAAAGGAGGGAAAGTCCCCATGTGGCTTGTCAGGCCCCACCCAGACCCACTTGAATCAGAACCTGTCACTTAAGATACCAAGCCATTTGTGTGCACAGTACAGTTTGTGTCTCCTCCCTTCACACTTTCCCCATCTTCTCCTTTCAAAACACACCAACTCTTCAGAATCGGCTACCATCTCCTGCAGGAAGCCCTCACAGATTGCTCTGGCCAAATGGGAACTTTCCATCCTCTGAGCCGCTGGAGCCATCTGCATCCTTCCAAGGCCCAGAGCTTATAGTCCACTCATGGCTGAGCCCTTCTCCTCCTTAGTCGGCTAGAAAGCCTTGAAGGCACGACCTGTGACTTACTTTCGATCCTCTCCTCAGCCCCTCCCAGGCCTGGCACCGAGCAGGTGCTCGGGAACTGCCCTGGCAGTTGCAGTTGCAAGAAGCTAACGTCTCTTTCCAAACCAGGGCAAGGAGAACAAAGTTGGTTGCGGGCTATTTGCTTTATTGTTGCTTCCACTCAGCCTGCCCCACCGGTCTGACACGCTGGCTGCCTCTCTCTGAGCCTGAGCACCTGGGAGGTGACAGAGCCCTGAGTCAAAGGCATGAAAAGCCAGGATGAAAAGCGGCAGGTGAAGTTATTGGTTTCAAAAAGCCAAATAAAACCTCACGTGCTTTTCATGAACCTCTCTGTAGGCTGGGATCAAGTGCCACAGCTTTGTCACACAGCAGGTGTCAGTTCTCGAAGAGCCCACCGACATCCCACCTGCTAGACCCCGAAGGCCCCTAAGACTCGTTGGCAGAGGCGGGTCAAGGGTGAGGCCTCTCCTCCCCCAGCGCAGTCCCTCTCCAACCACACACTTGGCAGCCTCCCACGAGCTCTGGGCTCTGAGGCTCTCCCTTGACGCCAAGGCCTCGAAGGCCGACACTGACCAAGTGCCAAGGCCGTCCAGAACTCCTCCACCCTAGTGGAGGGCCCCAGAACCAGCCTGTGTGTCTGGGACTCGGACAGGCGACATTGAATCCCATCTGGCCGCTCAGCCTGCCTCTGAGAGCTGTTTCTCTGACAAGCTCACTGCAAAGAACAGTCAGTTCAGCCTGAGAACCTGGGGCCACAGTTCACATCTTGGCTCTAACCCCGGAAGCTGCCAGAAACCTTGCTTTTCTATGTCCTCCTCTGCTAGGCGGGGGATCGAAACCCCTGCCTCCACCCCTGGGGCTCGGGCAGGAAGTGGCCTCAGCTCCGCACAGAGGCAGTCTCCAGGGGCTGCAATACAAATGGGCCTGTCCAGGCTGAGGGCAGGTGATAAGCCCCCAGAGAGAACCGTCAAAACCTACACAAGTCTGACGCGGCTCCAAGGCCTTCCCCATGGCACGCCTGTCAACAGCAGGAACTGAAGTCATCACTTCCCAAGAAGCAGAGAAAACACACATTAACACAAGACTGCAGTTGCCAGCAAACGTCCCTTGTGCCTGGGAGGCCTGCCTCTGAGCTCTGATCCCACTGGGAAATAAGACAATGATGACAATCACACCAACGATAATCTCAATAGCAGGTAAACACTTACGGAAAGCCTACTTACTCACTACTAAGCACTTTAAATGTACAAACCCTTTCAACTCTCACAGCAATCTTAGGAAATATAATCTTCCACATTTTACACATGAGTAAATTGAGGCACAGAGCATTTAAGTAATCTGCCCAAGATCTCCCAAGAAGTAAATGGCACAGCCAGGATTCGAACCCTGGCCACCAGGCTTCTGAGTCTAGGAGCTCAACTACCACGTTATGTTCCCCTTTAAATAAAGAACTACAATGGGAGGGCGCTCCTGATTATGATAACCTGGGATCACAGAGGAACAAATAACCAGTCAAAGGGGGCGACCCCACAAAGGCTTCAAAGGCTTCTAAGGCTTCTGAGCTTGGCATTCTAGGCAGTGGAAACAGCTAGGACCAGGTGTGGAGGGGAGGCAGAGAGGGTCGGGCTAGACAGATGGGCAGGGCGTCGACTTCAAAGGCTTTGCCTACCATGCTAAGAAATTGGGCTCTGTCAAGGAGTAGCGGATCCCAGCAGAACCATCCTGGAAATGCTAACTTAATATGTAAAGTAGGTTCAAATATGGGAGAGGGCCTATTACATTCCTCCTTGGAGATAACCTCAATAATATTAAACATGATCACATTCCAGAACCCAAGGGTGTCCATCAAATGGGCCCCTCCTCTCTATGGGGTCCCCAGTACGGAGCCCCAGGAGATGTTCAGAGAGGAGAGGGGGCAGGGACTTCTGGTTCTTTCTGTGCAGGCGTTACCATTGTCAGTAACGCCACATGCCAATGGTCTGTTGTGAAACCTGGGGCTCGGGAACTCTCTCTCAAGTTGGTCCCAGACCTGGGCTAGCTGCAAGTGTGCTAATGATTTGTGAGTTATCAGTTCCATCTCTGTACCGAAAAACTGAGGCAGAAGGCTGACAGGTTTCCAAGAGTCTCCTCCCAGGTAGCTCACCCGTATCTGGGTCATGAGTCTAGCTGGCTGCTCTAGCCACTGATCAACCTCTGTGTGCTGAAGTCCAGGATGAATATTCATGATCCTATCTAGTTCCACACTTTCATTTCTGGCACAAATTAATAATTTACCATGGAGTTTCATAAAAATCAGATATAGCTCATTAGCAACTCCCCAAAAGGCACTCTAGTCTTCTCACTGATCCTGGTAAGGGGCTGGTCTTTCTTCAATGACAAGTAACAATGCTCTTATTTTCAGAGACAACCCCTATTTGTACAGGGCTGGTGAACCCTGTACTGCCATGCGAGGCTACCTGGGTGTGAGCCTCCCAGATGCCCTACCAGAGCGCCAAGCCTCTGCTTGAAGCCCACCACATACATCTTCAGGACACTTCAGAAGCTGTCTCTAGAAAAGGATGGAATCTTTTCCCCTGGCAAAGGCAAGGCCACTATCTACCTGGAAATGGACACAGCAGGTGAGTGGCGTGTGTGGCACAGACCATATTTTTCAAAGAGGGAACATCAACACCACCCCACTCCCACATGCTCTTCTAGTACCTTGCTACCCCCCATCAAAAGATGGAGCTTAACTCCTCTATAAGTAAAACTGGGAGGGCTTGGCCCTCTCTTGTAATGAACAGACTGTGGCATAATTAACACCACGTGACTTCTGAGGCTGGGTCCTAAAAGGTCATGCAGCTTTCCCTTGGTGAGCGGGGACACCTGCCTTTGGAGCCCTGGGCCACCATGTAGGAAGTACAGCTTCCCTGAGGCTACCATGTTGAGAGGAAGCCCACACCACATGGAGAGTCCAAACTCGGACCGACAGCCAGCTTCAATTGCCAGACACTCCGGTCACCAAACTACCTCCAGCCTTCCGATCTTCCCAGGAATCATGGCATAGAGACCAGCCATACTCCACCATGCCCTTCCTGGATTCCTAACCCACGGCATCTGTGAGCATAATTAAATGACAATGTTTTGTAACCACCCATGGCTATGAAGTCTCCCTCTATCCCAGGGTGTCCTGGTTCCCTGCACACCCACCCACAAGCCCCCCAACTGCTCATCTGGCCTGCCCACCCATGGTTAGTGCTGAAGTAAAGATGGGTTGAAATCTGCCTGTGAGCAAAACTTCCCAAAAGGGAAATGAAGAGGAAGGGTGCGACACTTTTGTCCCTGGGCTCTTAAGATCCAAGATAAAGGCTGATGATACTCTTGACACTCATTCCCAGAGAGGGTGAGAAGCCTATGTGAGCTGCCCCCGTTCCCTGCAGCTGCTGGCCCTGCCTCACCTCACCCATGCCTTTCTCCAACTGCTCTCCAGCAGGCAGCCCCACCCCGCTGGGCCCCTCCAGTGAGTTCAATTAAGACCCAGGCATTATCTCCTCCTCCCCTTCCTTTATGTTCCCTGCTTGCCCCCCTTTCTCTTGTCAGATAATCACGGGAAACCAGCAAACGGTTGACACAGTTACCAAGACAACAGAAGTTAGGACTGACAAGGAGGTCTGAAAGCTAATCCTAAATGAATTATAGGACAAGAGTGACAAGGGGGTGGGGACCAATGGCGGGCAGCTTCAAAGGAGGCCCCAGCGGTAAAGACAAGGTGCTGTCTGCCTCAGGGCTCTGGCGGTGGGGTCTGTCCCTAGCTTAGCTTGAGGGTGACACCGGAGTTCTTTGGGGGTGGGAAGATCAAAGAAGGAATTCATTAAAATGAAACTCTCCACTGAAGATGGTAGGATAACCACGCCGCCATCCACGAAGACTCAGGGGCTGGGGTTCTTCCCCATTCAGCTTTTCTGATATGGGGGACAATGGGAAAGGGGCCAGGATGATCTAATCAAGGCGATTCCATTTCTTCTTTACTTATTTAGAACTTGCCATCTTGTGACCAGGGCGCTGTGCACAGCCCCGCTGGCTGACAGCTGTTTCAGGAGTCTGAGCACAGCAACCCTGAATTCTCCACTGGCCTCCCAATCCCATGGGGCACATGGGCAATGCCCCTCTGCCTAGGCCACCACCCCCGTCAAGAATGATTCAGCTGGATCCCTTGGGAAGGGCCCCCTCCTCTGACACCAGTTCAGAATCCAGGACATGGGCAGCGTGAAGCCCACAGCTGGGAACTATTAATCCAAACGGTAACCGTGGCTAATAGTTCTACGGAGCTTGGCCCAGGCTTCTGCAGATTAACTCCTCAAATGCTCACAACCACCTCAGAAGGTAGTCACTACCACTGGCCCCACTGAACAGATGAGGAAACTGGGGCTCGAGAAGGTGTAAGTAACCTGCCCAGAGCCACACGGCCAGTCAGGAGAGGAAGCAGGGTCAAACCCAGTGCTTTTACTCTAAGAGTCCTTGTTCTTTCTTAACCAGAGCTACAGCATCTGAGAAGTTGGTTAACCTTGACCTGGCAAGGCCTGCCAGGTATACCCTGCAAGGACACCCCAGGAACCTCAGCTTGTGGCCCATGACTCACCTCTTCCTGGAATGTGGGCCCTGAAACCCCGCACACCACTTTCTCTCTGGGGGATTTTTCCTGATTCTACTCCACCCCTCCTTCTCAGACTAAGGCCTCATGGGCATCTCACATCCCTGATCTTTCACTCACCAAGGATTCCCCTGGATATTATAACCCCATTCTCAAACTCCCTAGGGGATCCGTCATCCCAGCTCAGTTTCCATAGCCAGACCAAAGTGTTAGACCAGTTGTCACACTTGAGCAAGCATGAGAATCCCCTGAAGGGCTTGCAAACACACAGACTGCTGGAACCCACCATGGTTTCTCCCTCAGCACCTCGGGGGGCCTCCTGCGAATCAGTACCTCAAACAGTTGCAGCTGCTGCAGGTGCTGCTGGCCCAGGGAACCACCAAGGTGTTAAGCCACACTCAGCCTCCTCTCTCTCTACCTTCATCTCAACTCACTGACCCCTGGGTCACCAGCTGAGCCAAGCACTCACG
>NW_006494614.1:60418668-60425083 GCF_000325575.1 Pteropus alecto | reverse complement strand
CTCTTCCTCACAGACCCCATACCCAGAGGCCCCCTGCCCCAGCCTTCCTCCTGCAGGACACCATCACTCTAAGGGGAGTCTCCGCTGACTGTCCTGAAACAGATAGGACAAGGCGCTCAGACATCTGACCCATCTCCACCCGCAGACACACGCCGCCCCACTCCATGCTGCCAGTCCAACCTGGCCGGCCACCCATCTCTCAATCTGGGGTGATGGCAGTAGCCTTCATGCTGGTCTCCCTGCTGCCCCCATGGATTATATCTCAGCCCTATAGCCAGATGGGGCCCACTGAAATGCAAATCATATCACCCCCTCTTCTTCTCCCAGCTCCCCTACCTTATGTCCTACCCTTCTCCCCATGGCCACCAGAGGGACATTCTCGGGGTCTCAGGGCCTTTGCACATGCTTGACCCTATGCCTGGGCACTTTCCTTCGGACCTCTTCAGGGCTAGCACCTCTTTTTCTTCCAGTCTTTGGCCGCCTCAGATAAAACAGCCTCCGCCCACACTTCTACCCCCATCGCTTCCCCCGGTCCCCTTTTCTCCAAGAGCCTGCATCATGGATCACAGCACGACATGCTCCTTGCTGGAAGAGGTGCTCCACAGGGACACAGCCCTTGGGGGCTTTTTGGCTATACTTCTGTGTGCCCCGGCCAGTGCCTCCATGTCATAAACACGTGTTGAATAGTCAGATGAACTTGGCTGCTTTAAAACTCTGCATTTCCACCCACTTACAACAGAATCGAATTCGCATGTCACTGGCCTTATCACATTCAAGACCCTCCAGAACGTGATTGTGATCCACCCACAGGCTTCATTTCCCACCCTCGCCAAGCTCTCCTTTCCCCGCTAAAACTATCCTCCCTGCCCCTCCTAGAAGGCTGGGTGCAAAGGCCACCATTTTCCGGGGGCCTGGCCCAGCCCCTTGCCTGGGTTAGCTCTGCTTCCCACCAGCTGGGCCCTGTCTGCCCTGCCTGAACTCTGAGGACAAGGACTGGTCCTGATGTACCTATCTGGCTTCCAGGGCCTGGCACAGAGTGGCAGAAAGACCCAAGACCCCACAGCTACTGGTGGCAAGTGAGGCCCCTTCTGCTTGAGGCACACCATCTTGCCTGCTCTCTCCTTCCGGGGCCTTAGGTCCAGGACCCCTCAGTGACTGGAAGGGGCCCTGCAGTCTGGACACCCCACAGCCTCTTTAAAGGATGAACAGGCTTCAGAGCCCTGCCACTAGAGGTCACTGCTGAGAATCAGGTTAGAAGCCAGTGGCCTTGCAGCTCAAGTGGCCCCCAGAGTAGAAAGGCCAGCTCCAATATCACCTCCTCTCTGTGGCCTCTTGGACATGGCCTCCTCTGCATTACGAGAAAAAAATTCTACACAGGCCCCTAAGCACCAGCATTTGTCACCCTATATTACTCAATCTGTACTCCCTACCACCATCATGGCAGGGAGGTCCAGTGCCTAGCTCTCAGCATGTCTCATGTGAACTTAACTTGCTGAGTATTTTCAAAGTGGCTTCTCTATTCTTGTTCATCCCTCCTTGCTGTACAGGCCTTCCAGCCTCACGCCCTCTGTATGTGCTCCTCACTTCCAAGGCCCACCTCCAATGCCACCTCCTCCACAGAGCCTTCCCAGATTTCCTCTACCAGGGTGCTCCTGGGAGATCCAGAGCACTCTGTCCTTGTTCATCTCATGCCCTGTTTGTTCCTGAAGCAACCTGAGGATAAGACATAGGCTTCCTGCACTGCTCCTGCCCAGTCAACATAGTGCAGGGCCTGGCATCTCATGGGGCAGGTCTCGCCCAGCTTGGGTGCTGATACCTAGGAGGGAAGAGACACGTCCTGTGTCCCGGAGGGGACATGAATGTTCTGTGTGAAAAGCAGCATTCTAACAACCCACAGTGATGTGGCAGGTCTGTCAAGAA
Organism: Pteropus alecto; assembly: GCF_000325575.1. NCBI lineage: Eukaryota > Metazoa > Chordata > Mammalia > Chiroptera > Pteropodidae > Pteropus > Pteropus alecto. The sequence continues at coordinate 60,423,163 of NW_006494614.1, read as the reverse complement.
GGGGACCCCTAAGAGACCACCAAATCGAAAGAAGGGAAGGCTTGGGCCATCTGACTTCTGAGTCCCTTCCAAGTCCAATGTTCTGTGACTTCCCAACCCTGCAGACCATTAAGCAAGTGGCCAAATGCCCACTGGGAAATGGTCCAGACCTGGTCAGAGGGCGCTTCCTGTCTCTGCGGGAGGGAGCAAGAGGAAGGCAGGGCAGCACTGACCCTTCAAGGCTGTGGCTTCCGGTGGGACCCGGCCTCTGGGACTGGGGGGGTTCAGGCTCTGGGGGTGAGACCTGAGGCTGGCTTAACTCAAACCTGGCCCGTTCCCCCCTCCCCGCCCCAGTATCCACTTCAGCTTCCAGCATACCTCTGGAATCCAGGCTCCCGGCAACTATCAACCCCAGTTGGAGCTGCGGAGGGCCTGGCATCAGCGGGGAAAAAGCCGGAAAAAATGCATTTTCCCCTGAAGACTTGTAAAAAAATTCTCACTGATTTTTTTCCCTTTTACCCCAAGCTTTCACAGCTCTAAATACGCCACACTTAGTAATTTTACGAGCAAACCAAGCTATACATCACACGGTTTTATGTTCCTAAATTAACAAAAGGACTTTAAATCTATATGGAGCGCTTAAAAAAAAAGCACTGCATCTATTTTTATTTCGTCACCCCCAAATTCCCTCTTCCCTTCTAATATACTCCCCCTGCCCCCACTCCAGGGCTTCGAAATCTGATTGTTTAGCTAGACCACCAAGGAGAGACAGTTCCAAATGTGGATGAGAAACTGCTTTGCCGAGGACCCGTAAGAGGTGAGTCCACTGACCTTTGGAAAAGGCTGCTTAAGGGGTTATAAAAGATTGATTTTTTTCCCCCTGCAAAGTAGAGTATGATAGGGACGTACTCCAGTGGATGAAGAGGCCACATCTATCAACCCAATCTCACCAAAAATCTAAGGAGAAGAATTAGAAGTCAACAGGTCTGGCAAGATCTCTGTCTTCCTAGCTGTAAAATGCCAGGGTAGACTAGATGACCGGAAGGACCCATTTGTACTTGACATGGGAGAGAAGGAAGCACAGTGGGGCTGCTCCATTCACACATGTCCACATCTGGGGGAAGACAGACAAGTGACATGGAGCACTGGACTTGGAACAGAAGCCAAAGTCCAGACACTTCCCATCACTGCCTCTGTCTCTGGGAGCTGGGTGGCCCTAGCTAGCTGCCTTTCCAACCCCCGACTTCTTCCTGCACAGAAGAAAGAGAATCATCCTTGCCTCATTCTAGGGCAGGAATCCAGGTATCATAATGACTGTTTGCTCCAGGAGCTTAAAAGAAACTTCTCCTGACTCCAAGAGTCAAGACGATAAGGAGCAGGAGAGTTTCCAATGGGGTGATATAAGATTCCCACCCATGGAGTAAGAACAACACATTCAAGCAAGAAAAAAATCTTAATGAGAACCAAATTGAGCAGGGGGGTGGGAACCAGACCAGGCCCCTTGGAGAAGGGCTGGGCCGCAGCTGGGACAAAAGGGCCCCCCGGCTTTCCCAGTCGACAGATGGAAATGTGACGGCCCCTCCCCATTTCTCGGGGGTATCAGAAGATTAATTAGTGACTGCCTGGAAAGTGCTAGATGGGAGCTGAAATGCTTGTCCCCGCTGAGTTTCTGAGCTGTAAATAAGCAGCTTTCTCAATCACAACTGAAATAGCAATGCTTTCCTTTTATCTGAGTCAGATCCCGTTAGGCCCAACTTGCCCCCAGAGCAGGCCCGGGTGGTTCTAGAGCTGGCCCCAAAACTACAGGTTTCCTATGATTGCGCAGCTTCCCAGGGCAAGCCAGTGCTAGGCATGAGCTCAGTCATAGCGGGCAATTGCAGACACCCTCTCCTAGTTTAGCTCCTGAGGTGACACCTGGGGACTTGGGAGCCAGTAGCTGAAGGTTCGTATGTAGTTCTGGCCCGTCCTCACCTCCAGCTGTCTCCCCCAACCCAGGTGGGCCTGAGCAGAGACATATACCCAGCCTCACACTGGGACTTTCTGGAAGTAGTCTGGGGGATGGAAAATAAAATTTAGGCAGCTTCCCACAAGCCGCCTGGGCCTAGGTTCACTTCGCCCAGCTCCAGGCAGGGGAGGCCCAAGTCTCTCGAAAGCAGGTCGAAGGCTGTGTAGAGAGGGGCCCAGGCCAGGCTGACCCTCGGGAGGCAGCCGGGGGCAGGGAAAATGTTCTATGGAGATCCAGATTCTCTAAGAGCAATCGCCAGCAGGCTGTGTGTCTTTGGGCCAAGCCCAGCCTTCTCTGGGCCTCAGTTTCCTCACTGGAGATTCTGAAGCATCCTTCCCCACAGTGGACAGTCAATCCCTTGGGGAAGCCAGGGTCACCCAGAGTTCAGCATGAGGCCGGAGCGGGGTCAGTTGACGGCAGAGGAGTCCTCCCTCAGAACTCCAGGAACAAGATAAGGGGGACAGCAGGGCGCCACCGCCAACACCAATGGCCAATTCCCTCCCTCACTCATTCAACAAATATTTATTAAGCAGGGACTCTGGAGCCAGACTGCCCGGGGGTTAAAGCCCGGCTGCACCATGTACTGCCTGTATGATTTCAATCTGTGTCTCAGTTTCTTTATCTGGCAAGTGGGATTAAATTAACAGCAAGCCTGGTACGGAACGGGCACCATTATTTTTATTTTCAATAGTGTTATTATTGGTCTGGCGCTGAGCCGGGAATGAAGAAAACACACCTGCCTGGAGCCTGAAGTCTGGTGGGAATTCAGGAAAGGGGGTAACTAGGCTTGTGTACTAAGCAGTTTGAGATTAGAGACCCCACCCATCCACCCACTGGTCCCGCAGCTTCTTTCTCAAATGCCCGTGCCTCCTTCTCCTGACATAAGAAGTGTCCCTCTGCTGGATACCAACCCCCCACATACCAGTGAGACCAGATACTGCGTTATGAAGTCAGGAGCCCGGTCTAAAGACCCAATTTCAAGTCCCGGCTCAAATACTAAGAAGCCCTGTAACTTTCTGCAAATAATTCTGCCTTAATAATAATAATTATTGTAGCTATCATTTACTAAGCGTTAATTTTGTTTTAGGTACCACCCTCAGTGCCTTGCAAGGATTCACTCATTTAATCTCTTAACTAGAGGTAGGCAAACTTGCCCTGTCAAGGGTCAGACAATAAATATTTAAGGCTTGGCAGCCCTTGTTGTAGACTCAACTTTACTGTTGCAGCAGGAAGGCTGCCACAGACAATGCATAAAAAAAAAAAAAAAGTCTGGCTGTGTGCCAATAAAACTTTATTTACAAAAACAGGCAGCAGGCCATAGATTGCCAACCCCTGCCCGACACCGCTACTGAGGTCAATACAATTATGGATCCCACTTCACACATGGGAAAATTGAAGCCCAGAGGGCTCGAGTCACCCATCCAAGGTCACGTCTTGGAAGAGGCAGAGCTGAACTTTAAACCTCCACTGATCAGCCTTCCTCCCGTCATCTGTCAAACAGAAGAAGTGCCTGGTGCCAGTCTGACTGTGAACAGCCCCCAGGGTAATGGCTAGATGGACAACTTCTGGGCCTTCATTCCTTACTGTGAGAGGACCTGGCTGCCAGGGCAGAACCAGGTCCCAGAAGTTCAAGAGCACCTAAGGCTGCAGAGCCACAGTATCCAGGCTAGCCAAGTACAGGCCCCTCCTTCCCAGGCCAGCATGGAGGCAGTAGCAGACTTCACGTTTTAGTTAGCTGCTTGCAAGCTGGGCAAATCTCTGAGCTCGTCTGAGCCTCACTTTCCTCTTCTGTGAAATGGGTAGGTGCCAGCACCTATCTCAGATGGCAAGAGTGAGATTCATAGGTGAGATTCCCATGAAGCCCTTGCAAGGGGAGCTGGGGGTGACATCGGTCAAGAGAAGCAGGTCCCTTGTTTTACAATTGGAGTTACTACTCTGAGATGAGCTGACTGAAGCCCAGGGAAGAAACGGCACTTGACTGTATCTCTTCCCGGTTAAGCTTCTATATTATTACACCAGAATTATAAAATACAAAACTCCAGTGGGAGAATTAAAAAAAAAAGAAAACTCTAGTGGGGTACAAGCCTCTCTCCACAGGCAGGACCGACTTAGGCCCTGACCTTCCACACTTCTGACTTCTCCTGATGTCCCTGGGGTCCAGTCTTGCCTCTGAGGGCTTTATGCCAGTCAGTTCTGATTTCCCTTTATTGCTTTGAATTTCCTAGCCTGACACTTCCTCCTTTTCTTTCTGAGGCTTCCAGTGTAAATAGAAAATCGGTCACCTGATGAATAAATATATGCCGGCAGCCACCCAAAGGCAGGTGAAGTGGGGTGTAGATTACAAGCACCTGTGCTTTAAGATGTCCTGTACTTAAGAATATTCATTTTTGCCACAAACCTGTAGAGTGTCTTCAAGGCAAGGCACAGTGGGGAGTCGAGGGGGGGCGCTGGTTGCTGCAGATCCTTAAGAGGAAGAATTGTCCCTGCTTTCTAGACAGCTCACAGTGGGTG
>NW_006494614.1:60417108-60418644 GCF_000325575.1 Pteropus alecto | reverse complement strand
AGGAATGGTCAGCTACACCTTGGGTTCAAAGGGCCCTGGTGCATTTCACCAGGCACCAGCTCCCATCCATCCGGCTCTGAGCCGCAGACGACTTGGCCCAGTGTTAGAACACATCCCTTCTGTCAACTGGGGATTCCGGTTCTAATTTGGATGGGATCTGTTAAGGGCAGTGCAGAGGGAAAGTGCCAGATTTGCATTTCAGGCAGTGAAGGAAAAAGAGATCGTCAACAAAGCGGAGACCCCAAAAATATTCTGCCTATAAAAGCAGTATAGACACCAAGCAAGAAACACAGACCTTGTCGGTTCCTGGGAAAGGTAGGGGACCTAAAACAGCCACAAAGAAACTCAAAAAGAGTAAATGTACAAATTTCATACAGAACAGAGAGAAGTCATTCCTATCTGCCCCGCCCCTTGCCCTCTCAACTTGGGGAAAACATTCACCCTGGTTTAGGGCAGCCAGGGCCAGATGCAGCAGAGCTGGATCTTGCCTAGGCCCATTCCTTCCTCTATGCTCCCCCCAGGAACTCCAAGGGCTGTGGGTGCCTCAACCAAAGTCCAAAAGTCACAGGGGCTTCTGAACACAGACGGAAAAACAAAACAAAACCCAATACCCAACCACGTGCACCTTCTCCAGCAAAACAGTTCAGAAACGAACCTCCATGGGCAGTTCCTTCTGCAGAATTTTAAAAGCTCCAATATGAGAAGCCCAGAAAAGGCCCTTCTCCCGACAGCACGTCAACGTCTCCTCACCCCCAGACCCATTAACGCCCTAACTTTCATAAGAACTCTGTCATCGCCCAGGGAAGATGAAACTCTCAAAGGAAGGAAAGGAAAATAAAAACACAGCTCATTCCTAGAACAAGGTCGCACACAGAACTGCCTTCCTGACCTGCAGGTCACGTGGCCCCGCGGGGGAAGGCCTGGTGAGTTACTGCGGACCCGGGGGGGACCTGGAGGGGGGTGACAGCGCCGCGGAGGGGAGGGCCCCAGGAATCACCAAGGCTCCCACCTCCCTCGCCAGGAAACCCTGGCTCCACAGCTTCCTTTTAGCCCACATGTCATTATTTTTAAGGTTTCAAAGTCCAAATAAGGTGAACTCAAGAGAGGCTCCCCCAAACTCCCTGCTGTCACCCTCTCCACTCCTCTTTGGGCAGCAAGCGCGACTTGCCCCGAAACAGAAAGTTACAGGGCAGACTGCTGTCAGCGCGCAAGGTTAGGAAAACAGGAAGCCACGCCAACCACCCTCCTGAGCTTCCCCGGCCCCCTCCTCCGACCTCGGCAGGCACAGAACCTTCCAGGGAATCCCGGGCAGGAAAGGGGAGGGGGGCGGGGGAGCGCGCCACGCTCGCGCAGAGACCGCTCACTGGGCTGGCTGGAGGGAGAGGAAAATAAGCCCCGAGACTGGGGGCGGGGGAGGGTGCATGCCACCCGATCGCGTCGGCCTGCAGGAAAGTAACTTCACACCCGGTGCTTAATTCACCTCGGAAGGCTTGAGTGCTCCGACCACTCGCTGCGCCGCCGCCGCGGAGCCAGCTC
>NW_006494614.1:60406195-60416865 GCF_000325575.1 Pteropus alecto | reverse complement strand
ATATAGAGGCGGTTTCAATCCAAACATGATTCAAATTAGAATTCCATAGTGGCCAGAGAGGGATGAAGAAGAAAAAAAAATCTTAAAACCCAGCAATGAGACAAAAATCGCCGTCCAAGCCACGGCGCTCAAAAATGTCCAAAACAATAAAATAAAGGCAGAAGAGTGATCCCGACAGCGACGAAAAAAAAAAATCAGTCTTTTTTTCCTCCCTAAGATGATCAAAAGGTTCTCTCTTCGGCCAGCGCCCGAGCAGTTTCGGCCACCTTGGCCCTGGCAGATCCACAATGAGGTAATTGACGACCAAGGACGGGCCGGAGCCTCCACGGCTGCCCGGTGTCTTCGCCGCGTGTGTATTTTCTGCCTTTTGGACTTGAGATGCAAATAAAAAAAAAAAAAAAAAGGAGGGGGGCGCACGGCGGAGGGAAGCAGGCGGGAGAGCCGAGAGGAGCGCGAGAAAAATAAAGGGGGGGAGGTGAGGGTGATGAAATTGGGGGGTTAAGATCTTCAGGGATTACTCATTTGAAAGAAAAAAGAGAGAGAGAAAAGCAGCCCCCAAGACGTGCGAGTAGCAATCTCTCCTCCATTCAGCCATTTGAATGTCAAGGGCGAGGGTCAAGGGACCTGTTTCCAACAGGGTTTCACGTTCAGAACCAGAAGGAAAAAGGAAGGGGGGGCGACGGGAGGGGGTATCTCTTGTTGCCAAGGCGAAATCGGCTTTGTTTTCGTTTCCCCTTAGCTACTAGGTGAGGAGGGGCAGGGTAGCGGGGAAAGAGGAGGAGGGGGCAAGCAGGAGAGGGGAGAGGAGAAAATTAATACCCAAACAGCCAAGAAGTACTGAGGGGGAGATTTCTCCTCGTAAATAAAAGAGGCAGCGATCGCAAACAAGTCTCGGGCAGGAGAAAGCAGGCCGAGGAGCCAGCTCCCTTCCCCCTCTCGCCACCCCCCCCCTTTTTTTTTTTTTTTTTTTGGTTATCTCCCTGGCCCTGCGTCCCACCACTGACTCAGAGCAGGGGTGGGGGAAGGAGGAGAAAAGAACTCGCGGGGGCCCGGGCAGAAGGAGCAGGAGGAGAGCGAGGAGGCAAGAGCGCACGGCGGTGGAGAGCCCCTCGATCAATTTTCATGCAAGAATCATTATCGGTAAATTGGAAAGCTGGCTGCCTGACAGCAGATTTGTCTCCCCTAATGAAAGCGAAAGGGTAGGGGCGCAGCGGCGAGCGGCTGCAGGCGGCGACGGCGACAGCTTCTTCCGTCTCTACGCGGCATCTTCCAAGAGCTCCATGCTTCGCAGGGCGATAATAATAGTTTCACTTGCGAGCTTCCCCCCGCGCGGCCGCCCAGCCGGGCAGCAGATCCATGCGGACCGGGATCGGGGGCGCAGAGAGCGAGGCTCCCCTCTCCAAGCCCAGAGAGAGTGCTACTGCTGGCGGCGGGGTGCTGCTCTCTGCCCCAAAGCGGGGGCCGTTTGCAAACAGTGGGTGGCTGCGGGCGCCGCCGGTCCCCCCTCCCGCTGCCCAACTCTGCGCGCTCTGGCCGCCCGCCCACCCGTCTTCCCTCCCTCTCCACCCACGTCTGTCAGCTGCGGGGACGGGGAGTTCACTCGCCGCCGGAGCCTGGGAGGAGGATCCCCAAACCGTGCCGGGGGCTCTGGCCCGCCTTTTGTGAAACCCACACGGGGTTGCGGAAACGCACACACCGGCTGGCGAGAGGAGTGAGTCCTAAGGCCAGCGGCTTCTCTCCTTTTCCTTTTCCTCTCACCCCTCACTCCACACCCCACAGCTTAAAAATCCCTGTTGCAAATGTAATCAAATGCTTGATACCATCTCCCACACTCTCCCTGCACTGGTGCATTATCTGATCCGGGAAGGCATGCTTCCAGGCAAATAGACCTAATAAATGCTATTACTGGGATTCTGCAAACCCCGGCTGCACCATAGTAACGAAAGCCCTGGCTAATTTGGTCTAAGAAAACGATCAACTGCACAGAGTGTGTGTGAGTGACTGTAGAGCCTGTATCTCTCCTCCCCACACTGCCTCTCTTTCACACCAGCTCAAGAAGGCCCCATGTGATAATTCCCCAAATCGAAGGGGAAAAAACCCTGCCGCCAAACCACATCCTGTGCGCTCATTGTCCAGCCCCGCGATTTTAAAGAGACAGGATCCATTTACCCACGCTCGGCGCGCGCGCACACACACATAAACGCTCACTGCAAAGCTGCCTCTTGATGTGACAATTTATTTTCAAGCCCTTTTACCTTCTGAAGGGGCCCTGGGTCACAACTAATCGAGACTTGGTGATACTAAGGGATCACCTTTTGACCCCAGATACAATTGTCGTAGTCTGAGGAACAGACCTGTGGCCCCAGGTACGCCCAGCGGGGCACCGCAGTCACGCCAGGCTTGGGTTCCTGCCAACGCTTCCCAGCCACTGCGTAAATCAGGGGTCCCCAGCGGCAGCCCGGGGTCCCTGCTAAACGCGGCGGCTTCAGATGACAATTGAACTGTCGGAATATACTCTAGAGGAGAGCCCCGAAGGGCAAATTGGAGGTGGTGGGGGGACCCGGCGTGCCTTCTGACCCCTCCATGCCATCCACCCATCCCCGAAAAATCTTAAGTGGGCTGGGCGGAGCGCTCGGAGCCAAGGGAGGGGTGGCGCTCCTCCCCGCCGCCACCAACCGCTGGGTGGGTGCAGCGCTCAGGCAGTTGCCTTCTCTGCCGGCTAGGCCGCTGGCGGGGTGCAAGAAGCGTCTTTTAATCCCCCTCAGCACCTGCTGCGCCCGGCCCGGCGCCCCCTCCCCGCGGGCGGCGGAGCGCGCGCGGGCACCCAGGAGGGCGCCGGGGCTGCTGACCGGGAGGAAACGGGCTGGTTGGGGCCGCCCGCGCCCGTCGCCAGCATCTGGCCGCTCCGCCCCGCTCTGACCCTCTGAGGTCGCTCCCGGCCCTTGACGGCGGCAGCCCTTTGTTTCCGGGGCTGCGTGGCGGCGCGCTCAGAGCTCTCCGCACCTCCCCCTGCACCCGCCGCCGCCGCCGCGGGCCTTGAGAGGGAGACTAGCGGTTGGTGCGGTGGGGTCTGTGTCCAGCACCTGCCCGCCCCCCATCCCCGCCCTGGCCGGCCTCCGCTTCAACCTCCGCTCTTGCCTCTCACCCTTTTGTCACCCACTTATTTGATGATCTGCGCCCCTCCAGCCGTGCGGGGGGGGCGGGCACCAGGGCACGCAGCAGACGGCCAGGGTGAGCTGCGCCCCCCGCCCCCACCAACCCCTCATGAGCTTGGAAAACCTCTGTTCCTTCTTGGGGAAAAAAAATGAAACTATTTTTAAAAGACCCTAAACTATCAGTTTCTGTTGTCATTCTTTTATTGGTTTTTAATTCTCCGGGATTACAGGAACAACAGTAGTAATTAATACTAAACCTTCCTCTACTGTATATGCTAATGGCAGGAGCCATAAAAATTAATTTGCAAACATGTCATTACACAATAGCTGTACAGGCAATAAGCCTGTAATTATGGGCCAATCACAGGCAGGGTACAGAGGGAGGGTGCTCCCCAATCTGCTGGGTGCCCCCTCCCCTGCTAAAGTGGGGAAGATGGTGCCAAAAGGAGCCTGCCTTCTGGGAGCCACCTGTGGGGAATGCTCCCAGCTGGGGGGAATGGCAAAGGAGGTCTCTAGTCTTGAGTTCCAATTGGCCTAGTTTCTATGCAAGACCCCCAGGAAACAGCCACTCCCAGGTCAGCCATAACTGATATTTGGGGGGAGAGGCAACCACAGCCTTAGCTCGCTGGCCCGGCTTTCTGGTGGTGGATGAGTAGTAGGAGGAGTGCGAGGCCGAGAAGAGTGGACCCCACCCTTGTGGGCCAGCTTATCTCCGCTGCCCTGTGAAATGCAAACATCTCCCTCATAAGTATTTGAATGCTTGCATCAAATTATCTCAAAGTGCTGGGGCCAAGCCCTAATCACTTTTAGCCACGCCCTTGGGAAGGAGGTGAGCTGTAAGATTCTAGTGATACCTAACCCTCCTTTGGCCCTGGGTCTGGGAGGCTCAAAGTAGGTTAGTGACATTTCTTGGTGACAGGGATGTTTGTAAGGAAGGAAAATATGAGATCCACTATGGGACGGTGGCTGTACTGCAGCTCCCAACCTGATGCCAAAACAGCTGAAAAATATAAAGCCACCCCCGCCATGTCAAGCAGCCTGCTTAACGGCTGACTCTCCACTGAATGGCTAGGTTGTTTGCCATAATGTGGCTGAACGGGGAGCTGGAAGGATTTTCCCTTTCCCACTGGCCCTTGTGGCTTGGCTGTAGTTTTTGGAACCTATCACTAGGGCCATTCATTCCCAGGGGAGCCACCCCTCTTCTGAGAGTACCTATGGCATGGCTGGGGGTGGGAAGGGCAGCCAGTCCGGGCCACACCCGGACCAGATGCCAGGTGCCCAGGTGAAAAGGACAGTGCTCTTCCGGGGCTTTTGCCCCAGCGGGATTTCTATGCAAGAGCAGGATGTTTTTCTCCACTCTCTCTTCTCTCTCAGAGCCTGGCCGAAAAATACCCTCTCCTCCCTCTCTCAGCTCACCTCTGGGGAGGAGGAGCCGGGCATCTAGAGGAAAGAGACAGCAAATGGCAGGCTGAGTCCCCAGTGCCCCCTTTTAAGGTTGGGGCCACCATAGGGCAAACTCACCCCCAACAACTCCTTGAGCGACCCCTGCCTACGCTGCTCACCAGCCCAGGGGCAGAGGGAAGCTCGGGGCCAAGGCCTGGGCAGAGTGGAAAGAAAAGAAAATGCTTCATCTCTCAGTGGGAAAACAAACTGGGGGCTGGTTGCTTCCCGGGAAGCAGCATGGAGCCCACCAGATCCCCACCCTGAAAGTGCAAGGGGTCCCCTCCTTCTCACCCCTCCGCAGCTGCTCCTTCAAAATGGAGGGGCCCCAGACTCCCTCTAGCGGGGCTGCCGTTGCCACAGCACAGAGACAGCCTAGCCAGCCAAGAGTGTCAGCTGAACGCAATAAAAATAGCCTCCTAGCACGTGCCAAGAACACTGAGGCTGCAGACAGGTCTGGGGTGTGCAGCAGTGGGGCGCCCGGCTCCAGACTCCGTGTGCCCACTGACACTCTGGTGGCCGTCCAGGCCAGGCCAAGACTGGAGAGGGGTGCTGCTGCTCCCCAAGGATTCCAGGAAAGGGAGGAGAGGGGAGGCTGGGAGGCCAAATGACTAATCTGAAATGCCCCTTTGGGTCAGCCCCTCCATTTCCCTCTTTAGGATAATTATGCCAGCTGATATTTCCTAGGCGTTCAGTCTGTGCCAGTTGCTGTTCTAAGCACTTTTCACAGATAACTCTTTGGATCCTCATGACAGTCCTGTTCAAGGTCACCATTAGGAGTTTTAATTTCTAGAAGAGGCACAGAGAGGTTAAGCACCTTGCCCAAGGACACACAGCCAGTAGGTGATAGAGCCGGGTTTTGAATCTGAGCTGGTTCCAGTCCATGTTCATAACTATCACCTCAGAATCAGAGAGACCAGAGTTCCAATCCAGTTGGGACTCCCCACCCACTGTGTGCCCTCAGGCAGTGACATCACCATTTTGATCCTCAGTTTCCTGACCTGGAAAATGGGATGAAATCACCCCTGCCTTCCAGAAAGACTTGGGTGTGTAACCCCTCCAGTGTCTGACACACACAGAGTAAGGACTCCATAAATAGAGCTGTAATTACTCCTGTGTTTTGAATAATGATGATACTAGCAGTAATAGTAGCTACGATGGATGGGGACTCAGTACACTGCTGTTCTATGCTCCCTGCTTTATCTTGTCTAGAATTTGCCCCCACCCCAAGGTAGACCTATATGACCATCCCCCGTTGTACACATGAGGACACGGAGGCCCCAAAAAGTGAAGTCACTGACCCAACGGCACACAGGAAGGGGACACACCCGTTCTCAAACTCCCGCCCCCGTCCAGCTCCAGTTCTTAGGCGACTGGACCCCATGTACAATGTTCAAAGTCTTAGAATAAGGAAGTCTGAGGTTAGAAAAGAGGGGATCCTCTGTCTAGTCACACTTCACGGTGATGTCTGTGTACCCAGGTTTTGTCCCCATCTTTGCGTGGTGAGTTTACTTTCCTATCGCTCAGTGGCTCCAAGGTACACCCCACCCAGGAAGAGCTGTCCTGTCTCAGGGGTCTACCTGGGCCTCTGTGTCCTCCCTCCATCTGCCCAAGTAGTGGGTTGAATGGTGGCTTGCCAAAACAGATGTCTACCTAGAACCTGTGAATGTGACCTTATTTGGAAAAGGAGTCCGTGCAGAGGTAATTAAGTTAAAGACCTTGAGATGAGGCCATCCTGGATTATTGGGGTGGGCCCTAATTCCACTGATAAGTATCCTTATAAAAAGAGAAGACGTACAGGGGAAAAGGCCATGTGAAGATAGAAGCAGAGGTTAGAGCGATGGTGCCATAAGCCAAAGAATGCCTTGAGCCATCTGGAGCCACCAAGAGCTAGAAGAGGCAGGAAGATCTCCCCTAGAGCCTTCAGAGGGAGCATGGTGGCTCAACTGACACCTTATTTCAGATCTCTGGCCTCCAGAACTGTGAGAAAATAAATAAATTTTTGATGTTTTAAGCCACTCAGATTGTAGTAATTTGTTACTGCAGCCACAAGAAACTAATACGACCTGTTATTTCTGTAAAAATGGAGTGTCTTCTATCCTGCCAACCCAGGGAGGCTCTGGGCATTGTCCAAGGCTGGATGCCATGGGCCTCGGGCCAGCTGGGTCCATCTCTCCTTTAGGTCCATAGCAAGGGCTTGGTTGAAGATGAAATGTCCAGGGTCCCTGGACAGCTGTGTGTTCAGGCTGCTCATCCTCCATGAAGTTGAAGTTAACAGCCCACTGGGATGGGGGGCTTTCTAGGGATCTGACCACTCATCTTCACCCGCCCCCTCCCTCCGGTGACCCACATTTGCTGGCTGGGGTCTGGGCAGCAGCCTGGGCTGCAGGAGATCACTGGGAGTGATCTGTCTGGGGGAATGGCCAGCCTTGCTGGATCGACCTATGAACTCAGGACTCTATTGGCCTATGTCAGACCCCATGAATCTGGGGCAACTGCAACAAACAACACAAGGCCTAATGGCCGGCTTTTCACCAGATCTGCTTCCCTTTCCTAGACTACATTTCTCAGCCTCCCAGGCAGATATGTGGGACCAAATGACCAAGTTCCGGCCAGGAGATTGTGGTGGATGTAATAAGTTGCCATTTCCAGTCCTGGTCCAGAAAACCCTCTTGTGTGAGCCTCCATTTTCTCCTTCCCGATCTGCCCACTGGATGTTAGCTCCCAGGATGACCTTGAATCTGTATATAGAAGATGCAGCACCTCCATCAATTCCCCAATTGTTGAGAACAGGGTCCCCTGCCCCAGCCCCCACTAATTGTGTATTATGTGGGCACGCGATTGAGAAATAACTATCTACTGTGTAACTTCTATTGTGAGCGTGTATAAAGTGTAACTTTGTTACAGCAGCTAGTGTTAATTTAATACACCTACCAATAGGTCCCTTTACAGATGTGTATTTAATGCCTAGAACTGCATTAGATGCTTTAAGTGCATTATCTTATTTCATGCTTACAACAAAAATAAGTCTACCATTATCCCCACTTTTCAGATGAGCAAACTGAGGTCCAAAGAAGTAAAATGACTTGCTCAAGATCACAAAGTAAGATAAAATAAACGGATTTAAACCCAGACCCTCTATTTTAAACCCTCATCTCCCTCTAGTATGAACTGGCAAAGAGGCGTTATCCCAGAAATCCTTTTTAATTAAAAGCAAAACAAACAAACAAAAAAAACAGGAAGGGCAAGCACATTACATGTTGCAGTCTACGGAGAGAACTATATCTGACCTTCAGTTTGGGCCTGCCACTGGAGTGGGCTCCTGGCAAGCTCAGGATTTGGGAACTCTTCAAAATAATGGTTTTACAAGACATAAGCGTGATATGGTCAAAGAGTTTCCTTCCCATGGGCTGCACGAATGCCAGAGAAATCAGACAGAGACTGCATGTGGGACTGCCGGGGCCTCACAGCCCATCCCTGGAAAGAGCCCCTCCGCCTGTCCTCACACGCCTCCTGGGATACAGGAGGCCACTGCTGGAGGCAGTCTATTCAAAATCACAGACGGCTCTCGGCTCTCACTGTTAAGGTTCTGCTTTGTGCAGAGGCAAAACAGGCCTGGCACATGGCTGTCAAAAAAGCACTGAAGAAGTCTCCAGGGGGAAGTTAAATACGGGCATCAATGTGGCTCCCGACACCCGGACAGGCTCGGGGTACCTTTTGTGGACACAGCGACAGCTCGTGTGTGGCCTGCCTACTCAGATCCTGCTCCAGGCCACTGTCCTGTTCTGCTGCCTGGGGGCAAGCCAACAAGGCTTTCTTCTCCCCACCTGTGCCTGCACGCGGGGGACCAGGCGAAGGCCTATTCAAGGGAACAAGGCATTTGTGAACAGCTCTTCCTGCCGCCGGCTGCTGGTGTTGGCTGGGGAAGAAGTTACTGCAGGAACGTAATTACCCATTTGCGGATGACGCACAGATCTCTCTGTCTACCCCTGGGCCTAACTGCTTCAGGTTTGTGTAGCTCTCTGGCTGACAAGATGTGGTTCTTACAAGGTGGCTACGTGCCTGCTTTCCCCCTCACGCTGGGCACTGGGTTTCAGTGTGAAAGAGCCTAGGGCACCTTTTTATCCTTCTCTGCCTTTGCCTTGCAAACAAATCCTGGGTCAGCCCTGCCACTTCCTTTCCTTCTGCATCTCCCTCGCACACTCTCTTGCTGCTGTCCCACGTGGCCCGAGCTGCCCTTTATTCACCTCCAGTGGGTCATGCCTGAACCGAAGGGATTGCTGACATGTCCCCAACGTGAGATATTCTCCCCGCAGAATACCTCCTCTGTCAGGTTGTTTTCAAAGCATGAATGTGGCATGGGTTTCTCACCCTCAGCATGATAGCCACTTAGGGCCAGATAGTTCTTTGCTGTGGGGTTGTCCTGTGCACTGTAAGATGTTTAGCAGCATCCCTGGCCTTGACCCACTGGATGCCAATAGCACACCCCAGTTGTGACAATGCAAATATCTCCAGACATGGCCAAACTTCCCCCGGCAGGGGAGGAGGAGACAAAAATCACTCTGGTTAAGAGCCACTGATACAGCATAAAGGATCCAGCCATTACACTGAGGGACTGAGTTTTAGACCTAGTTCTACCATCAGACTTGGGTAAAACCTGCCCTCTCTTGGCCCCAATTTTACCATAGGAAAAATTAGACGGGATGAGTGGGGTGCTGTGTTCTTCCAACTGTCTCTGATTCTCTGGTGCTGCTTAGGACCAATAGTTCTAAAGTGGGGATGAGCTCATCATTCAGGAAGGAGCATCGGAAGGGAAAGAATCCAGTGATGTTGCAGGGTTCATGTGGAAAAAAGGGGGGAGGGACCAACGTGTTAGGTGGGCAACCCTCTCAGTGTTTCTCCATTTTCTCCACAGTCCTCTTTCTCTCCAACCTAAACAAAACCTGCTCTGAAAAAAAGAACATCTACTATCAGTCATTTACACTCTAGTGTGATTTAGCCTCACCTCCACTATCTTCACAGAACTGAGGCTGTGGCCATCGTTTGAGCCATTTCATGGCTAACTGGAATAGCTATAGGATGCATTTGGGAAAGACAGGACAACAGAGCCATTCTGCCCACTTGGGCTAAAACGGTGGTTTCAATTTCATAACATCATGTGATGAGATGAACTTCCGGGTGCCCTGTGTTAACAGTCTGTCTCAACAGCTGCCACGGGGGAGAGAACAGCATCAGTGAAGAGCTGGAGTTGGGAGGAGTTATATGGCTCAGATGAATTGTGATAAAGAGGTGGGTCTAGTAGGGCCACCAACAAACCAGGTGCTGAGTGGCCAGGTCCCTCAGGCTTCACAACGATCAGTCCCCTAATGGCATCTGGCAAACACCAGCTTATGTTGAGCTGCACGGAGCACCATAGCCGTAACATTCTCAATTGGCAACTACAATCCTGACCCATATGTCCCAAAGACAGGATATCCGGTTGTTTGTGGAGATGGCTTATCCTAGAATCAGCTCTGCTTCAGCTTTTAATTGGGAAGTAGGATGACTGTTCCTGGGGCAGGGGGAGCATACACCTGTTTAGTGGGAGGCATGTGGGTTTGGGAGAGGATGCTAGGTCCCAGCACAGTTCCACCCACACCACAGGTGCGGCGTATCTGTGGCCTTCTCTGGCCTTCAGTCTCCTCCTCGGTAGGATGCTTGAACTAAATGATCCCCCAGGCCTTCCAGCTCCGCGAGCCCATGATTAATAAAACTCAGACACACCATCTGCTCACTCTGACATTTAAGAAACAGAACAGGTTTCCGAAGAGAAAGCTGCCCCGTGTAGCTCTCATCGCCTCCTTCGCCTGCTGATCGAGGGTGGGTTCACACTCTCCCCACATCCCAGCCCTGACTTGAAAAAAATCTTGATATGCACACACACACACAATCACACACAGCGCTATCTCCCTCCCACCCACCAAAGGTCAAAAACGGGGAAAGCTAGCTGATGCTCTAGTAAAGCTCTCAACGAACTGACCCTTTCCTGGGCCTCGCACCCTTTATAATGTCTTCTCCAGCTGGGATGCGGGGGGC
>NW_006494614.1:60397227-60406141 GCF_000325575.1 Pteropus alecto | reverse complement strand
ATAACATGTCTCCACACTTCACAACTCAGTTTGTGCTGACTCTTCTTTCCCGCTTGTCCAGATCCTCCTCAGTGCGGAGGAGTGAGAACCGCTAGCTCTTTATAGATGGAGAAACTGAGCTTCAGAAGTGAAGGGTCAGGCCCAAGGTCATACAAATGATAAGCAGGGAGGCAAGGATGTCACCCTCGGCAGAGTAGTGCATGTCAAGTGTTCTGTGCCACATGGGGCAAGTTCTCACAGCACTGCTCGTCGATATGACCCCTTGCAGTTCTGTCCTACAGATGGCCCTTCACTGTCCAAAGGGGCCTCGTCTCTAACAAAAGGTGCTGCCAGACATAGACCTTGGACCTACATGCTATGCTTCTGGCCCTGCTGTGTCCGCCAAGTGGCACTTATAACTGTGGGCACTTGAGGCCAGGCCAAGAGGGTGGGGGAGACATTCTGAGCCAGGTGAGACCCAGCCAATCTCCAGAAGTGGTTTTAACTTTGCCCAAGAGCTGAACCAAGGTGGCAGGGGCATGGTCAGACTGGTGATGCCTGAGGCAGCCAGGGGTCTGGATGGGCCGCTCTGTGGCTTCCTCCAGCTGCCCAGGTTCTGCCTCTGGCTGGGCCCCACAGAAGAAGAACCTGGGGAAGCCCCTGGCCCAGGATCTGGTGCTCCATGTTGGCTGAATCTCAGTAGACTCCCCACTCAAGCTGCCCTCTTGCTGCTGGTGGCCCTTGTGGAGTCGACTGCTACTCTTTCCTGGACGTTAAACTTGGCTGCCTTCTCATGCCCTGACCACTGTACACAGTGACTCCTTGTCACTTTCCATTCCAAACATGGACATCCTCCTCATGCTCTGTCCCCTGGCCCCCTCCACGGTTCGCCCTACACCACCCTGCTTGGAGAAGCGGCCTGGACTTCCTGTTTCTTATAATAGTTTAAAAATCAACCCAAAAGGCTGGATAAAAATATCCTCGAGCATCTTAAAAGCATCAAGAGCTGACCAGACCATAAGGAATCACCAGGGCAAAAGGAAAAGGGAAACTGGAACTTCCAGAGCTGACCTGACACAGAGGTCACATTGACCCTGAGGGCATTTATGGATCCTGTAAAATTTGGGCTTCGTTTTTATGGGCTTGAAGGTCAAGAGGGACAGAAAGCAAAGCCTGAGACCTCTGTACAAGTTGGTGGTCTAATAGGAGACCCTCCCCATAATAAGCTGGGACCCCAGAGAACTACCCGCTCAGAGTGAGAGTGGAGGGAGAGCCGGCCAGTCTTTGTGCAGAAGCACAGCTGGGTTGCAGTCTCCATACTGCCCTAGGAACATCAAGTCCTGAACTGGATTAAGAAGGTTTCAAAGTGGTAGTGTCTCTAGGCACCTGCCAGGAACAAATACAACTCCTCCTGAAAGAAAGCACCTTCATCCTGGTCTTTGAATTATGCCTGCAGATTTTCGTTTCCAAATTTAATGTCCAGCACACAGTTGAAGAGAACCAGGCACAGGAGACATCCGCACTTGCTGGTTGAGAGTCAGCAGTAACAACAGCCGACATAAGCAGATCTGCAATGACTCCAGAGGTGGGAATTACTGAAGCCTCTACATTTCTGCCGGCTTAGAGAAAGAAAGAAAAGACAAGCCTGATGGGATCCACAAAGAGGAAACAATAACAAGAGAAGAACAGAATCTAACATCTCACCAGAATGTAATCTCCACGAGAGCTCTGCCTGATAACCAACACGTCCCCTAGAACCACACCTAGCCCATAGTAGGAGCTCAGTACATATTTGTGGACTCATTAAACAAACACAGTGGACTTGAGACCTTCTGGAAGGTGAGCATGCAGCAATCAGTCTGTTCCAGGTGAGCCTGGTGACTCATTCTACTCAGCCAGCAGATAGGTGAGAGGAGGTGATTAACCCCAAATTTCCCTTCAATGTGACATTTCTCTGTATGAAGGCAGGCACTAATGAACAAACAAACCCAGCCACAGAACAGCCTCCACAGTGGAAAAAAACAACCCAGAGGTGTAATGACTACTGCAGAAAGCTGAATCCTTTAGGCCAAAACAAGCACCCCCCCACCGCTATAATTTTGAGTTATCCATTCTTTATTACAACTCATGGCCTTGGCTCTCAAAGCCTCTACCAGGGATTCTTTCTGTGGGGGCAATTTTGGTGCCTGCAATTAGCTGAACAGGCATCTTTTGTCCCTGCAAAAGCACTCAATTGCAGGTGTAATTAGGTTTCCTCACCCCTGAAATCTGCAGAGAGCCGCCCGCCTTGACTAACTGCACCCACAATTAAGTGCTTACGGGCATGTGGCTGGAGCCGGCAAACATGTGCACGCAGCTAATAGCGGGGGCACTGAGCATGCTTTCAAAAATAGACACTGTGTTGGAGAAATCCAGCCTTTTTGCATTTGTTGTTCAAACGGCTCTGTCCAGCTGGGAATAATGAGAAAAGACAAACACGCCAATTAGGCTAGGTCCATACATAAATAAACCACACAGTTCCTTAATTAAGCCACTTACAGAAGTGGGCAAGGCTGTGAGGAGAGGGAAAGACAGCAATGGCCCTGGGGGCCAGGCCATGCTGGGGACACCATTTTGGCCAAGATGGCGGAGCCAGGTGGGAGGCCCAGATCCACCAGGGTGGGCTGTTGGCCACTTCAGCCCAGGGATACTGGTGCATGTGCAGGGGTAGACTTGGGAGCTGGAGGAGGACTGGGGGATGGGACGGGGTCCCCAGACACCTCCACCTCAAGGCGAGAGGGAGGTTGCGTTAGAGAAGGCAATAAAGTTGGCTTAAATCCTGTATCCACGGGTTGGGACTATGGGACAGAGCCTGCCTCCTTTGTCCTTTTCCACAAGCTGGCTCGGCCTGGCATATGACCTCTTTCCTAAAAGCAGCCACATCTGCTTTGTTCTCCTTTACCACCACCACCTGCCTGCCCCCCGAGACCTGGCAGGGTGGCGAAGTCCAACATCAAACCACCTACCGGCTTCAAGGTTGGATCCCTCAAGTGCATTCAGCTGAGACCCAGGCCCCTGCCAAGCTTCCCCAGCTGCAAACTGTACCCATGCCACACGGACACACAGTTAAAAATAAATAAGACACATGAGGCCAGGGATGAGGCCAGTATATACCAGGGGGTAAATGCCAGTAGGGATAAAGGGTAATTCCTGTATCTCTGCCCGGCTCCCACCCCCAACATACACTTTCTAAAGTCCCTGCCACGCTGCTGTATTATTTCTCAACAATAAAACCCAGTAGATGGTGGTTGCGGTAATCATGCGAGGGAGAAAAGCTGCTCCCTCCCTGCACCTCCCAGTCGAGCCGCTGAAAGCTACTTGCCTTTTGCAGAGCTCAGCAGTCCCGGCGGGAAGTAAAGGGCAAAGGCAATATTTAGATAATTAAAAACCCATTGCTGACAGGCCAGCCGGGTGGCCACAGGTGGCTCCGGGGTGGACCAGCAATGGTTTAGAATGGCCTGTCTGCCTTCTCTACACTCCTGGCTACTGTTGAAGGAGTGAGAGATCTGGGAGGCAGGCAGGTGACTTCTGGAAAATTCTGCCCCTGGAGGAATCAGGCTCAGTCCTGAGATTCTGGCTTCATGGTCCCTGTGAGACCTGGCTCTAGCCCCACCTCTCTGCCTCACCTCTCTTCCAGGGGAGCCAGCCTCACTCAGCCTCTTCCTGCCTTAGGGCCTTCGCACCGCCTAGAGCTCTCTTCCTCCATCTGTCCACACAGCTCCCTCCATTCAGGTGTGTGCTCAAACATCACCTCCTCAGGAAGACCTACGCTGACTGCCAGGTCAAGAGGGGCTTCACACAGCCCTCCCCAATTGCCATATCCCCTCACGCGATTGTGGGATTTCTGTAGAACTTAATTCCCGAATTTACACTTGACATTTGTCATCTGGTTTGTCTTCTTCTGCGGGGCTTTGTTAGGCTTCTCCACACTGAGGCGGCAGTGCCTCTGTGGTGGCTGACCCACAGTGGGGACCTGGTGCTGAAGTGAATGAATAAACGATGTCCAGGTTAGATACAAAGCAACCAGGGGACTGCCTCAGAAGGGGGACTAGGCTATAATCCAATCTGAGAATGTGATTCTGGAAGCTTCTGAGGAGTGGGGTCCCTGCTCCATAGCAGCTGGAATTGGGAGGTGTCCCTGGCTGCAGCCCTCCCCCAGCTTTCAGACCCCAGGTGACCCTCGGCATCCAAGGTGATCGATCACAGGTGTGTCTGGCTGGGCAAGCCCGTGACTCCTCACTTAGGCTTTGAATTTTTAAAGCTTGACTTGGTGCCAAGAATCACTGAGCTCCCAGGAACAGAGCCTCACTCCTGTGTCTGACCGTCTCCCCGTGGCCCTCCTCTGAGCAGAGGCCTGTGAAAACCAAAACCAAGATCGGAAACTTCACAATGGTCAAACCTGGGTGATCTGTTGTTATGGGGACAATGGGAGCGGGGACCACTATGGTGCACAGATAACCTAAAGCTCCAACTTTGGGCCCTGTGTCATCTAATCAAATGTTGCCTAGAGCTGCTGCTGAGCCTCCAGACAAACAGGCTTGAGTTTCATCCCCTCCTTACCTCCCCGTCCTCTGCTTTAACTGGGCCTTCCCTGGCCAGGTGATGGGCAAAGGGCATGTCCCACCCCACCTACTGGGATGGGTCCTGTTGGCTGGAGGCACACTAACTGCTTCAGCCTTCCCTCATCACTCCCTTCTCCAAACTCTTGGAGCAGGTGCCCTACGCACAGCACAATTCACCCCTCACTGGCTCCCCACCATGCCAGGTCTTGAGTTTCTGGAGCCTTCACCTGTTGTGACTAATGAGCAGTCTCAACAGTGGCGCTCCCTTTGCCTGCATGCCCGCTTCTCCTTGGAAGCCCCAAAGCTCCACACCCTGCTTTCCCCAGTCCCTGCAAGACAGTGTCAAATCACTTCTTAGACGCAGGAAATAAGTGAGATCACTATTACAGGCCAGGCAGCCTTCTGGGGCAAGAAGGTGGGGGTCGGGGCCTGGGGGCCAGATGGCCTGGGTTCAAACCCACCCATACCACTTGGGGCCTCGTGACCTCTCTGTACCTCAGATTCCACCCAGCACTGAGTGTGGATGGCAGAGTGACCACCTGGAAAATGTTTAACATTCCGGGCCTCCAACGAGGCTCCTACATTTCATTATCTGTGAACTATGGTGAATGTCCCTATGTCACAGACAGGCCCCTGCTGGAGATCAGTACCAGAAGGGGACCAGTGAAGTGTGCTTTTACGTTGGCAAGTGGCAGATACCTTGGAGACCCCCCGCCCTCCCTGGGAATAAGGGCAGCTCAGCCCCTGGACTTGAGGAAGGGGCCTGCTTCTCTCGCACGCAGCCAACTCTGCCAGCAGCAAACCAAGAGAGGGTTCTGCTTCTCCTTTTTCGAAGGATCCCTGATCTAAACTTTCATGTCAGCCCCACTTCCCTAAAGGAAACAAGCCAGTGGGGCCCCACTGAGAACTCAGAACTTTCCTGGCCTTCAGCCAAACCCACAGAAGCTTGGCTGGTGACCTGGCCAATCCTACTAATCCTTTGCAAGTTGCTGGGCCTCCCTCCTTGGGACACTTCCCCCTTAGACATCCCCTCTGAGATCCCCCGAGTCTTTCCCATGGCCCTTGGCATCTGTGTTGTCATGACCCCTCCCACAGCCACTGTCCTGATGACCCAGCCCTTACTGTGTCTTCCATCTTTGATTCCCAAAGCCCAGGCCTGGGGCGTGGTATACAGTAGGTGCTCCGTGAATGCTTGCCTGGTATACAGCAAGCGCTCAATGAATGCACATCAGAGACTGCATGAGACAGAAGCAGGGCTGCCTCCTTAAGGCCTACATCTGAGGGAATTTGGAAAGCTGACCTTTCAGGCCCTGTAGTAACGGAGTTACAAACAAGCCAAGTGGGGGGAATAGGGGGGTGAAAAAATGGTTCCCAAGGGACTCCAGGCTAGGGCTGAATTGTGTTGGCCTCTTAGCCCCGCCCCCCTTGGGGCTAGGACTTGGACCTGTGCAGGTCCATATTATGAAGGGTCCCACCCACTTCTGCTTTCACCCACACCACCCAGCCAGCCTTCCTCTTATCAGCAAACTGTCCCACCCAGAGGGTTTGTTTGTGTTTATCCTTCCCTCCAGGGAGCCCTGATAAGGAGGCCAACCTTTACCCTCTGCTGCTTCCCAGGGGTGGTCTGGAAAAGCATCCCGTTAACAGAGGGATGGACTCCAGCCTGGGTGAGTGGAGAAGGAAGCCCTGAGGGAAGGCCTGGTTGCCCATTCAGGGGACTTCCCCACCCCCAAGGCCTTGCTGGACCCCTTGCGTGGAGGAGCTGGTGCTCCCGCTGGAAGCCAGGCCTAGCAGCTGGTGGACCTCCAAGGAAGCCCTGTTTGTGTGACTAGCTTGCTTGCTGGCTTATCATCTTGGCACCATCAAGCAGGAATCATGGAGTCGGCCAGAAGCACAGAGGGCAAGTCTTGCTGCAACTTTCCCCAGGCTCTGTTCCTTGTCTCCATGACCTGAGCCCTTCCAGGCAGGACCAGTCTCACTCTGTCAGTATCTAGCACAAGGGGAGGTCTGGTCCAGGGAGCTGCTCAGAGGGGTGTAGGCTGTATGCAGAAGTTGGGGTCCTATACTGCAGGGGTCCTCGACCTCCAGGCCACGGACTGGTACCGGTCCATGCCTATTAGGAACCAGGCTGTACAGCATGAGATGAGCGGCGGACCAGCCAGTGAAGCTTCATCTGTATTTGCAGCCGCTCCCCAGAGCCAGCATCACTGCCTCAGCTCCACCTCAGATCATCAGGCGTTAGATTCTCACAAGAGCACCGGTCCCTGGTGCCAAAAAGGTTGGGGACCACTGCTGTACTGTCAGCCCTAAGCAATGCCGCACACACCTGGCGCTCTAGGTCATGCTCTCTAACTCTTCATTCACAGAACTGCCCCAGCTGTCTGTTCATCAGCAAAAGAATCCACGATTATGCTGAATCTCACTGAAGAACATCACTTGGCAATGGCAAGGAACGAACTATGGACACACGTGGCCACCTGGATGAATGTCACAGACAGACTGTCAAGCGAAGACAGCTAGACAGAAGGGCACACACTGTGTAATGCCATTTACACGAAGTTCCAGACAGAGCAGGCAAAACTCCCCTAGTGTGTATCCAAAAGAACCAACAGCAGACACTTAAAACAGATATGAGCCGTGTTCACAGCAGCATTATTCACAACAGCCAAAAGAAGAAGCAACCCAAGTGTCCATCGACACATTAATGAATAAACAAAACATGGTCTACACACACAATGGAAAATTATTCAGCTTTAAAAAGGAATCGAGCACTGACACATGCTACGATATGGACGAACCTTGAGGATATTATGTTGGTGAAATAAACCACTCACAAAAAGACAAATGCTGTGAAATTACACTCATATGAGGTCCCTAGAGCAGTCAAATCCATAGAGACAGGAAGTAGAATGGTGGTTGCCAGGGGCTGGGGATGGGGGGATGGGGAGCTGGTGGAGATAGATGGTTGCACAATAATGTGAATGTGTTTAATACCGCTAAACTGTACACTTAAAAAGGGTTAAGATGGCAATTTTATGTTTTGTCTATTTTACCACTATTGGAGGAGGAGGAGGAAAGTGAGAAACAACTAAACGAGAATGATGGAAAGCAGATCAGTGGTCGCCTGGTGGGGGTGGAGAGAAGACTGGGAAGGTATGCCTGGGAAGGAACTTTCTGGAGCGATAGCAACGTTCTATACCTGGATTGGGGTGGTGGTTACACACATGTACCTCCGTGTCAACAGCCAGTGAACAGAACTCTTAAAATGTCGGCATTTAATTGAACGCAAACTATACCTCAATGAAGTTGGTTTTAAAAGTAAATAAAAAAACTGAATAGTCATCTCTCGATATATGTATATTTATTCACAAACTGTTCTTAGGTACTATGTATTCACACTCTCTCCATTATGAAATATATGCAAAAAGAAATTTATTTTTAAAGATTAGAAAAATAGAGTTCTAGCATAGGCTTCCTATGTTAATGGAATGCTCTGTCCACCACTTGGGAAGAAGATAGGGGTCACTTTGGAAGACATTCTGTTGGAAATGCCCCACAGAACAGATTTGAACCCCTCCCCAAAATACCCATGCGGGCAGGTATGCCAGAAAGTCCAGAGTGCCAAGCCAGAGGAGTGGGTGGTGCTCGGCCTCTGCCAGGGCTGCGGCTATAAACGATGCTGGGGAGGGGGCCAATCGCAGATGGGGGTGGGTGGGGGGAACCTGCGAGGGAGCTACGCTTTAAGAGGCAGGACGGGGCGGCGATAAGAGTGAGGGTCTGGAGCAAGAGAACCCAGTTCAAAACCCAATCCACCACTGCTTAGGTGTGTGGCCTTGGGCATGGCCCTCCATGCCTCAGTTTCTCCATCTAGAAAGTGGGGACGATGATACTCCTTTGTGGGGTGGTTTCAAGAATGAAAAGCTAATACACAAAGCCCTTACAGCGAACCGTGCGTTCATGGTTACTTGCTGTCATTCTCTCTCTGGCCACCATCTCCTACCTCCGTCCACCTCCACTCCAATCCTTTCTTCCTCAAGCTCTGTGGGGCACCCAGGAGGGTCTAGAGTCTTGGCCAACCTCACTGCAGCCCAAGCTCAAGTCCATGGGTGGGTCTGTGTTTATCCTCAAGTCATCCTTTTCCTGCCCTGGGCCCAGCACCTGGCTCCTCCCTGGGCCCATTGTCTCAGGACCCAGGGCCATCCGGTCTGTCTTGGGGGAGCACAAAGGAGCCCCCCACCCCCATTTCCTTACAACTGGCTGTGCCTGGACTTCAAGTCCCTGACCCAGCCCTTGGCCGAATAAACACAATCTCACACAAAAGACACCCAGCATGG
>NW_006494614.1:60369233-60397135 GCF_000325575.1 Pteropus alecto | reverse complement strand
AGCCACGGGGCAGAAGGGGCTGGCAGGGGCACAGCTCCCAGGGCATTCTGCTTACGTTGCCACGGGAACCATCCTTGGGTCTAGGGGCACCCCACCCCACCAGCCCTTGTGTCCCTGGGACTTGGAGCCCATCTGTAATAGGTCTTTTAGCAAAGGCCCTCCCCGAACGCTCCTTTCTCTCTCTTCTGCCCAAACACACACAGAGGCCTCCACAGTCCCTGCCCACACTGACCACTCGTCTCCGGCCATCTACAGACCAGATAGTCTGTGCTCATCCAGCCATGAGAATGAGGGCCCGTGCCAAGTAAGGGCTGCCCCCTGTCCCAGTTTATACATGGGCGGGGGTCAAAAGCTCCCTGCCAGCAGCCCCTGGACAATTGGCCCCTGTACCAAGGTGGCCTATGGTGCACCTGATGCTCTCCTGTCCCCAGGACCATGGGGACAATGGAAGAGCATCCCTTACAATCTCTCAGGGGTCCCCAGCAAGGCCGAATTCCAGCTGCCTGCACCCGGCTTAATGGTATCTGCTGGGATCAGCTCCCAAATAAAACCCCTGCCCCCAAGTCCTGACTCCCGGCACTCCAACCCAGCCAGTGGCAAATGGATGCCGACAGCATCACTGCGTCGGGGTCAGCCGAGTGACAAATCGCATGGGCCCAAAGACAGTTCATGCCTTCCAGGCAATGGGGGAGAGCCAGATGGGCACACTGTCCTATAGGAGCGGCTGGGGCTCAGGCCTGGGGCAGAGGACAGGGACAGAATCATCGCTGCTTGGACCTCACTGCTTTCGGCTGCCTCTAAGGGGTTTGCGTTTTCTCTCCTCCGATTCCACTATTTCCACTATTCCGCAGCATTGCTTGCCGTGGTGGTGGCTGTAATTGTTTCCTCTGTATTCGATCCATTAACGGGAACTCAGATCCACAGGCTGGCTGCTTGCTGAGGCTTCAGGTAGCAATTTTCCATTTGTGTTTCAAATTTTAATGAACGTGTCTGTCCCCTGGGCCCAAGACGTGGGGCTGTAATCCTTACAGAGCGGGTCGCAAGCGTGCCACCCAAGGCTGGGGCTCCAAGGGGATTTCTACAAAGCCCTGATTTCTCCAGGGAATAGCTCTGACGAAAAGTGGTCCTTGCTGTCGCAGCCACCGGCCCCCACCACCCTTCCCACTGGCTTCGTGTCAAGCAGGCTGCAAATCGTAGATTATTATTTCTTTCCGACATCCCCAAAGTATCCTATATCCCAAGATGGAGAGGAAAGTTCAGCTCTGATAAGATTGCATCACTGGGGAGGAGATACATTCTCGCCCTTGCTCCCTCTGCCTCCGGCTAACATAATTCCTTTCTGATCTTACCCAGGGCATCCAGTCAGGCTGGGAGGCAAATGGGATAATCCATTTTAGAGAGATTGATCAATATCATTAGGAGCCTTTTAAATGGTTCCACAGGCTTCCAGGAGCCAAGGCAGACGGCTGAGCTGGAAACTGGGGGGCCAGAGGTGACAGGAGGGGCAAGCACAACCCACAGGGATTTCCTGACAGTCCTCCCATTTCCTACCAGACTTCAAGAGCTGGTTCCAATTGGGGCAGGGAGGCGGGGTACATGTGGGCAGGTCATGCACTGCATAAGGGGCTGGGCCAAAGGGACTAGCTGGCTGAATTGAAGCCTAGTGGATCCTGCACTCATGACACGGGAGCCTGGAGCAAACAAGAGGACATATGCCCCTCCCAACATAAGCAGGGGCTGCTCAGCTCCCACCAACAGGTGCCAAGGGAGAATATAGATCCTGTGTAAACAGAGCTTCAGACTTTCTAAAAGAGAAGCTAGAAATCTGAGGTTTAAAAGAATATCTACCAGTTTTTAAATACTGGCAATAAATTTTTAAAAAAATAATTTAAAATACTGTGTGGGGACCAAATAAAACATAGCTGCAGGCCTAGTGTTGAGCTGTCCAAGGTCTTCCACCAGCCCCAACCTGGAGGCTCTGCTCTTTATCCCAGATCTCCTACCCACCTCTGCCAAAAATCTCTCAATAGCCTGAACCCCCTTTTCTCTCACACTCCCGACGCAATCCACCTGCCTGTCAGCTCCTCCTTCAGAACAGGTCTGGAATTCCACTCCGTCTCATCCAGTCCTTAATTGCCTGGACTACTGCAGTACCTTTTCCGTGGTCCCCTGCTGCCACCCATGCCCCCTGCAGTCTATTCTTGTTACAACAGCCAGAGAAGGCCACTTACAGGCCAGGCGGATGCTGGTGCCTCTACACAGAACCTTCCATGGCTCCCGTCTCATTCTGAGTAAAAGCCAAGCCCTTACAACCCTCTTTGGGATCTTGTACTATCTGCCCTCTGTCTACCTCCTCTCCCCCTCGCTGGCCTCGGGGCCTTTGCACTTGCCTTCCCCTTGCCGTAACCTATGTCACCCCCTCTGCCAGACATCCACATGACCACGAAGGGGCTCTATTTACAATCACACTGGAACAAGAGGCATAACTTGGGACTGGCAAACAGGATGTCCCTGTCACCTTTCGTTTCTTCCTTATTCTGCTAAAGAGTATCAGAAAGGTCTTCTCTGACTACCCCATAAAAAAACAGCGATTCCTACTCTGCTGGCCCAATCTCCCTCAACTTGTTACGTTTTCTTTATATACTTTTCACCATCAAGCCTACTGCTTATTTATGTCTGTTTCTTATCTATTGTCTTGATTAGACCATACACTCCATGAAGGCAGAGGATTTTGTCTGTTTGGCTCACTGACTGCCGTGTGCCCAGATCAGAAGAGCATTAAGTGAACCTCCCCATTGCCTTCAGGGTCCCTGAAAGTTGTTTAATATGACATTCAAGGCCCCTCACATCTCTACCCATCTCTCCAGCTATATCCCTGATTCTTCCTCCACGATGAACCACCTGCAGTGTGCTCAGCACGATTTTAGGCCACATATTCTTCTCTTATCCCAGAATGCCCCTCCTCTCCCCATCTACCAGGAAGACTCCTATTCAACCTTTAAAACCCAGTGAGGAAATCCCCTATTTAGGAAACATTTCCTGACTGTGTCCCCACTCTTAACTAGTTAATCCCTCCTTCCCTTCTCACTCCTTTTTGTGCCCATGTTGGCATGTACAGCCTCTGCGTGGGTCTTCAAGGGCAGAGTCTGCTGTGTTCTCCAGATTCTGTGTGGCAGCGCTCTGCGGTCAGCCCACTGCTGTCAAACTAAGCTCTCTATGGCTCCCCACCTAGGGCAGCCGATGGTCCCAGAACTGCACTGTTGCCACAATCCCTCTCCAGGGCAGCTTGATTTGGGGTGGGGGGCGGAAAGAAAATGCCTTCCAGAGGGTCTCCAAGCTCTCTAGCGTTGGGTGACCCCCTTCTCTGAGATGCCAGTGCTGTTAGGAGGAAGAGTCGGGAGGCCAGCTGCTGGTCCCAGCTCCAGGCACGCTGCCCTCCTCCTAACCACATCCCGCCTGCTCGCCCTGGGCCAGCTCCTCCCTCCACCTTCTCTCGTAGTAAATCTCCCGCTTCAGTTTCGTCCTTTCTGCTTCCCTCTCCCACAGCAGGGGCAGCACCTTTCCTACAAGTCATTCGCCAAGAGGACAAGCGACCCCCACACGCATGAGCACACAGTGCGCAGGGGAGAGGGTGAGGCAGGGAGAGGCGGGGAGACATTGGAAACCTGGGCATCGGTCCTGGCTACATCTCGCCTGTCTTGAAGGGCCTCCTGCTGCTCAGGGATGCTGTGGAGGTGAGGGCCTCCACTGGATTCATCAGGGAGAGGGTCACACCCCTCCCCATACCCCAGCCACATCCCTCCCCAAATCCCTGCACTGCCCGATAATATTTTTATAACACTGTTTTGGCACGTCTGCTGTGAACTTAATTTAACATCCATATTGCTGCTACTTAATTAAATAGATGAACTCATTTTACATTTACAAGTCTTAATTCATCCTGAACAAAATTGGCCATGTTTAGTTCTTTATACACCAGCAGCTCCCTGGAACAAATGGTGGCCTTTCCGAGTTAACGGCGGGGACAGGTTAAAAGCTAATTATGGGCTCTGGTCGCCTGTGCGAAAGAGAGCAGACGTCTTTATCCATCATCAGAAGTGAACAGAAGGGCCACCAAGTTCCTTCCTTCCCAGACAGAGGGCAGCCAGGGCTGGCAGGCCCCGTAACTACCTACGCCTGGATGAGGGGTAGGCTCCCAGCCCCTCCCCACTCTGACTTCTGCCTCCACTTGGGCACTCTTTCTGTGTCCACTCACCACCTCTCCTGGAGGGCCGCCGCCAGCCCTGTGCTCACCTCTCCCACCCCACAGCCCTGGCCACGCGCACCTCTTGACCGGGGCTTTGTCAGTCTGTCTTGGCCCGTGACACGTCCATGTTTGTCCATTCTTCTCACCCTGAGTGGTCTGAGAATGGGGTCGGCAGTCTGTACTTCTGCAGCTCCCTGAGGGCTGGAGGCAAGTGGCATGGTGGAGGCTGGGCCCAGGCTGCCTAGGGAGTCCCTATCTCATGGGTCTGGGTGAGGGGTCACTAAGCTAACCCCTGGGGAGGGACTGGAATAGGCCCGGGCACAGAGTAGGTACGCAATACATGTAGCAGGTATTAGTATGGCTCCTAACTTGATCTGGACACAGGGTGGGGTGCAGAAAAGTCCAGCAGGCAAATTGGAAGTCAGGTTATCAATTGCTTTGACCAAGGGGAGAAAGAGAGGTTCTACCAGGTTGGGACTGTCCAAGACTGTCCACACGTTGGAGCCAGGCACTGGAGAAAGTCACATTGTCTTGGGACCTTGGGTGGAGATGTCCGACAAGTCACCACCCTTCTCACACCCAGCAGAGTCAACCAAGCAAATCTGAGGCTTCCAGTGGGTATCCTAAAGAAGGGCAAGAGCTTGGGAGTCTTTAGGTCCTGCCACATGCCAGCTCCCGGGTTCCAGGCTCTCTAAATGTGAGGTTTATCGGTGATGAGATGACCAAGGCGGCCAGCACGCATTCCACCGTGCTCCGTGCTCCGGACTTTCCAGGTA
This sequence comes from Pteropus alecto, assembly GCF_000325575.1. Taxonomy (NCBI): domain Eukaryota; kingdom Metazoa; phylum Chordata; class Mammalia; order Chiroptera; family Pteropodidae; genus Pteropus; species Pteropus alecto. The sequence goes on along the minus strand of NW_006494614.1, from coordinate 60,392,113 downwards.
CTTAGGCATTTAAGCCTCACAGCAACCCTGTGTGGGTAGAGACTATTCTTAACCCCATTTTATGGGAAGAAACTGAGCCCAGAGAGGTTAAGTAGCTTGCCCAGGGTCACACAGCTAGCAACTGGGAGATGAGATTTGCATCCAGACCTTCTAGGGGCAGAAACCCCAGTCTAACCACAAACCACGCGGCCCCTCAAGGAACAAATGGAACCTCCAGAGTTGTGTTACTGGGTCTGGGCTCCATGTGGGACTCTAACTGACCCCCAGGCATGTGGGCAGTGCCCCCACACACATCGTGAGGAGCTGATCTCCCACAGAAAAGCTTGCTGACCTGTCATACGCATCCTACGTTGTGCAGGAGGGGGAAGAACCATGAAACAAGGGAGTCTGATCTAAGGCCCGGCCATCTCCCTCCTTCTCAGCCGGCAGGATCCCACGGACTACCGGCAGGCCGATGGGCCACGCTGACCGTTGGCTCTCCTACAAAGGTGTCCTGCCCTCTTAGCGAAGCCGGCCACCACTCTGCCCCCTGACCCTTTGGGGCCTCTGTGGGAGAGGGAACTAATCCCAGTGGAGGGGCGGTCACCCCACGAGCCTGGGATGGAGACAAGAGGGGTCCGGCTGTCGGCAGGGGTGTGGTGTGTCACCAATGGCTCCCCCAGGATACAGAGGCCACAGAACTGCCCAAAGGCTGCTGCCCCCAGCCCACTGACCCAGGGTTCCTTGCAGAGGCTGGGAGGCTGTGAAACTCTGCGGGCCAGCAGGCACTGGTGACGCAACCTCCAGGGCTGGTTGCAGAGAGAGCAGCCAGATCACCCAGGGGAGCCGGTTGTTTGCGTGGGGTGGGGGAGTGGGAGGGGGGCTTCCTCATTAGCTTTGATCCTGCTGTGGATTCACTAATGGTAGCCTCTGAAGCCTCAGGGGGCAGTGGGAGAGCCTTCAAATGCACAGACGAGGCTCTAGCTGGCCTGGACAAGCCCTGTGGTGTGGGCTGGCTGCCTCAGTTTCTCCAGTGTGTGAACATCCTGCCCTCGCCTCCCACACACACAGGATGTCCTGCAGCCATCAGACCCCCATGGGGGAAGCTGCCCTCCCCACCTTGTAATTACAGGCCTGGCCCGAGGCTTCCCAGCCCAGGAATGTGAACAGGTCGGAACCATAAGAACATATCTGGTATCCTGGCCCACGCAAGTGAGCTGCACGGCACAGCCCTGCCCTACCTGCCCTGCCTGGTCTCTGCCACAGACCGTGACCGACAGCCCCACCGAGGTACACCCCAACCTCCAGCCCCTCCCACCTAGGGTGCAAGGCTGCCTCAAACAGGTGCCCTAGGTGGCCTCAGCACCCCTGGGGCATCCTCCTGGGCCCCATTTATTAACCCCACAATCATCGTGGCCATGCTAGCATTTTAGAGTGCCTCCAATGTGCTCGAAGCATTTTCAGATATGGGTCATCTCTTTCTGGGCTTCACAAACAGCCCCCATTTCTAGATGAGCAAACAGGCCCAGAGAGGCTAAGTTCCTTTCCTGAACCCGCACAGTCAGCAAGAGGAACGACTGGGATCGGTTCTCAGGTATATCTGGTCTCAAGCCTGAGCACTAACCATGCCCTCCTTCCCTGTCACCTTCTCTGCTGACCAAGGGCAAAGACCCACTGGCCCACTGGCCAGAGAAGGCAGGCCACGTGCAGGCTATTATTGGTGTCAGAGGGCCAGGAGGCTTGGAAATGTGGGTGCCCCATCCTCAGGCAATGGCCCAGGATGTGGGAGGGACCAGGAGGGTGACGGCTTCTCGTGGGTGCCCCATCCCGGGGAACTCAGGTATGAAGGAAACAGTGTCACCCCGACAAGCCCCAGGGCCCTTGTCACTGAGCAGGGAAACCAAGTCAGCAACCCGGCCCCCTGCCCTTGGCCGGCAGCGCCTTTGCAGCCCCAACCCCAGACTCTGTCTGAGGCTGTTAACACCCAGCATCTGGTCCCTGAGGTCCGCCCACTGTTTACTGTGCTATCCTCTTCCTGGCTGCAAACAGCTTGGTGGGAAGGGGATAAGCCTCTCCCCTGAGGGTAGAATGACACTGAGATTGGTGGACATTTGGAATACTCCGTTCTCTCAGTGTTCAGGAGCCTGTGTGGGGTGACATCTAGAACCCGTGCAAGATTCTTGGGTGTGGGCAGCCAAGAGCGAGGGGCCCCAGCCCTTGCCTTACTGCTTCCTCCTGGAATTGCATCAGCTCCAGCCCCCAGGGTTGGGGGTTGACGAGGGTGTGGGAGGGAGCTCCGGGGGTCTCCCCAGCCCTGCTTCCTTCCTTGGCCCCCACTTTGGCTCTTTAGTCAGTCCCCAGAGACTCTTCCCCGACCAACGTGTCCCAACCCAGAAGTTATTTCATCAGACAGTCAGTCAACAAATATTTACTCAGCACCTTCTTGAGTGTGCGGAGGGCAGAGATGGGTTTTTAACAAAAGCAGAAGACAGAACCGTGCTAGAGAGGACGCACGCACGCATGCGCACGACTCTGGCCCTCACTGGTTCAAATCCTTCCTTCTCACTCTTACCGCTGTTTGTCTCAGTTCCTCAATTGTAGGGTGGGAATAATCACCCACCCCAGGGTGAGCGGTAGGCGAACTCACACATGATGCCAGGGTTCAGGACGGTGCCTGCCCAGAGCCAGCGCCCCAGGGCCTCACGGCCTCCACTTACTGCCTGGACACACGATGTGGGGGCCTTGTGGGTGACAGTGAGCCTTATGGATCGAGGCAGCCAGGGACGCCTTCCTTATGCCAGGTGAGGGAGTCACACTCAGCCAGGAAGGAAGATGGGCAGGGACTGGCTGGAGGGAGGCTGCACTCTCTGGGTGTTGGAATGAGGTGGCCCGGGGGCCGCGCTCGTCTTTTATACCTGTCGGCACCCTGACCCGTCCTGACCACAGACCTGGGGTAGGTGTCGTGAAGGGCGCTGCTGGTGGGGAAGGCCAGCCCATCATTTTTCTCTTTTGCGGCTGACCTTAAGGTGGGAGAGAAGAGAGGATTAACGGATGAGCCACTTCCTAGCAAATCCCACAATTCACCGGGGGACTGTGGGAGGTGGGGGGAGGAGACGCTCCTTCCTAAGGCATCTACTAAGGCCGGAGGCTTGCGGGGAAGGACTGACAATTGACTAATGAGATCCTTACAGCTGCCACCCTCCCATTCCTGGTTCAGGTACCCTCCGTCACATGGGGTAACTCAGCCTCAGAGAGGGCTAGGCCGCCCGGCTGGCAATGCCTGCCCGGCCTGGGTTCCAAACACCCTCTTCCCACAAGGGCTCTTGGAAATTCTAGGAGGCCCTGGAGAGGCTCCACAGGCAGGGGGCCGAGGGCCCGCTCCTCTGCCACCTTCACTGGCTGGAAGATGTCACTCGCTTCTGTGAGCCGTGCCCGGTTTCTCGTTGGCACGCACAAGCACGGGAACACTTGGCATTGCCAGGGCCCTCATTAGCAGAGCATCTTAAAACAGTATGTGGAAACCCTTCAAGACCCCCTGGGCTGAGTGCCAGCACGCTCCGGATTTTATGGATTTTACAGGGTGAGAACACTGAGACAGAGAGGCTGGCCTCTCCGGGGCGGCTGTAGCCCACAGCCAGGTCCCTGCCCCCAATGCAAATCCTTCCTTCTCCTGCAGGGGTGGGGCTGGGAACCCCTTCCCGCCCGATGGGATGCTGAGAAACAGGGGGCTGCAATCGCATGTTCTAGAATGCAATGGAATAACGCCCAAGTAGGAAGGAGGTTGCGGGGATGCAACTGCATAGAAGAAATTGAGGTCTGTGGAGGTTCCAAACATGTCCAGAGCTAGTTTGCAGCAGGTAAAGCTGGGCCTGGAAGCCGGGCCTTGCAACGCCCACAGGCCTAGCAGCCCTGGGCCGGATTCTGCACCAGGCGGGAAGGCAGGCCCAGGGTGTCCAGAGAGGCTGGGCTGGGAGGACAATGCAGGACCCAGAGGCAGGAGGCTTAGGACCCAATCCTGGCTGTGTCATAAACTCACTTTGGGCTCCAGTGCTTTCAAGGTGAGCTCGGGGTGAAGTGTAGGTGTAAGCCATTCTTCAGGTTTAAAGCTCTAAGTCTAGACAGAAAACCAGCTCCCAGGCCTGGGCCCAGTACCCTGAGACCCGAGTAAGCATCACTGGACTGCCACCAACAGTCAGTGGGGCAGAGACCTCCTGGCATTAGTCAAGGAAGAGGGGCGGCCCCACGGTGAGAGTTTCTGCTGCAACCATGTTAATCCTGGAGGCCTCCCTGGAGACCCCAGACTCATTCCCCAAGCCTCCCAGAGCCTGGAGCAAAGACCTTTGGCCACTCTCTCTGTCAGCCACTGCTCAGAGGTGCTGGCCAGCTGACCACAGGCCTGCAGGGGCCAGGCTCCTCTCTGTTCTTGTGCCCTGCAGCAGAGATGCCTTATTCCTCCTCCTCTCCCAGAACCCCTCCCCACGTAACCCAGAGAGCCTTATTCCCCAGCATAAAGTGAGAACAGAAACGAGTGCTCTTGGCCTCTGAAAGGCTGGCAATGAAAATACAAGCAGAGCCCGAAGACTCTTCAGAGAAAGGAGGATCTTCTGAGCCCCTCTGTGTCTTTCCTTGGGGACCAGTCTCCCTAGGCATTAGATAGGCCAGAGCACGAAACACGTGGGTCACCAGGGAGCCTTCTCCCCAGTACAGAGTGTACCAGGGACAAACCCTTCTCCACTCCTCATCCATGACCAGGCTTCCAGAACCCCAGACCACCAGTCCCAGGGAGGATGGGAAGCATTTGGGGCATCTCAGTCATGAATGACAATGACAAAGATGACGATGATGAAAAGGTCCAAGCTGGAAGCATTTACTGAAAGCCTAGAGCCTACCTCGCCCTGGACGCTTGACCTGGGTCTCATGGAGCCCTCACAACCCTGAGGTACTTGCTTCATTATCTCAATTGCTCAGAGGGAAAACTGAGGCCCACAGAGGGAAACGGTCTGCAGTCACACAGGGTGGGGGAGGGGCTGGGGGCTACACCCAGGTGGGCTGGTCCTGTGGCAGGGACAGCAGCCTCCAGAGCGGCACTGGCCAACCCAATGGCCAAAAGCCACGTGTGGATGCTCCCGTTTCAATAGATTAGCATTGAATGACATCCCAGGTTCAGGTCCTCAGTCACACGAGCCATGTTTGAAGTGGTCAATGACCACACGTGGCTGGTGGCTGTTGTGTTGCGCAGTGCAGATCTAGAACATTTGCATCATCACAGAAAGGATCTCTGAATGGAGCTGGTCTGAGGGCTCTTCCGGGGGGCTCAAGGAGGGAGAACAGAGCTGGGCGTAGGGGCTCTTCCATGAGGTTCTGGCCTCCCTCATCCTGGCCTCTGGCTAGGAACAGGAACCGGCGCCTCTGGGGGCCTGCGTGACCCATCCTGGTGCGGAAACCAAGTTCTCTATTCTCACATGGTCAGGCATACGAGAGCGCCAGGTGTGCCCTTCACGACACAAGTTAAGGAGCACCCGAAACTGACTGACCTGACACACAGTCCCTCCCGAGAGCGGGGAGATAAGACTGGTGCTTCCTGGGTGAGCAGCTCAAGCAGATGGGCTGAGTTTTTTGTTTAATGATGACAGGTCCCTTTCACACCACGTGGGCCCTAAACACACCCCAACCGATTTGTCTCCCCACCCTCGCACTGAGAGTGTTCCCCGTACACCGAGCAATTGAAGACGAGGCCGTACAGACCAAGCACTGGCTTCACGACAACTTTGGACCTTACCCCTGTATGGCGTATTACCCCCATTTTACAGCAGGGGAGACTGAGTCTCGGAGGGCAACAGCTGGCCTGAGGCAGAGCTGAGACTGGAATCTGAACATGGCCACTCTGGAGCTTTGCCAGGCAGCCTGGTGTTGGCTCCCAGCTGTGTGACCTTGGCCAAGCCACTTCCCCTCTCTGTTCTTCAGTTCCCCCTGTGTAAAAATGCTGATGGTTACATCCCTGCCACACAGTGAATGAGATGATGTGGGCAAAGCACACAGCAGAGTCCTGGCCATGCAGTGCACTGTGGCCAGTTCTCGGTGGTAGTTCCTTCCATGCCCCACGGCCATGACTGGCCCTGTTCCATCCACGGTGAGCGTCCTTGTCACCCGGAGTTCCCCCCATGCTCTCTCCCAGACCCTCGCGCCCTGAGAGAACGGACACCATCAGTCCCTCCAAGCCCTCCTGCGCATGCCCAGGGGAGCTGCCGCACGGTCAACCTGGACCAGGACGTGCAAATGCCCAGGTGGCCAGGGACGGCGGGGCCCTTGCCGGCGGCCTCTGCAGGGGAGAGATAACCCAGCTGGCATGCGAGCTGTGCCAGGCTCCAGCTAATAGCGCCCGAAAGAGCACTGCAGGCCAGAAGCCCCATCCCTGGCGCCCGGCTCGGGGATGGCGGCAGGAAGTGACAGCGAGGCAGAGCGGAGAGACAGGCCCTCACAAAGAGCGCGTCCCCTGTAAGTGGAGATAAACCTTGGGAGGAGAAAGGAGTGCTAAATCAGTTGTTGAGCTGATGTACCACATGCTGACAGGGCAAATGTGCGGCCTTTCACGGCCACGCAGCTTTCACCCGCCGTTATTCATGGAGGAGCGGGCGCTTTATCTCCCGCACATGATGTGAGGCCACGAGGCAGACACTTGCTCCCGCCTGCACGGGGCTCCCTCGGAAAATATTAATATGTAAATGTCACTCTCCGAAGACCAGAAATGAAATGGAATGACCGACTGGAAGATGCTCTGCTGGCAAGATAAAAAAAAAGAAAAAAAAAGAAAGAAAGAAAGAATAAAAGCTGCTCAGGACTGGAAGCGAGAGAGAGCCAGCTTCGGAGGAGAGGGCTGGCGGGGGGAGCACAGGATTTTTTTTGAGGGGGTGTATCGGCCGTTTCCTTTCTTCGGGCAAATGGCTCCAGCGTGAGGCCTGACAGCGGGGGAGGGGAAGCTGACGAACTGCCGCCCGATGTGAGGGTGTCTGCACCCAGCTACAAGACAGACGGTGCCGATGCTAACGTGTACTGGGCTTCCATTCCGCACCCAGGAATCTTCAGGACGATTTTATGCACCTCGACTCTTTCAGTCACTGCTAGCCCTATGGCCCTGTTTCACAGATAAGTAAACCATGGCACAGGGAGTTAAGCGGCCAAGGCACTAAACCCGGTCCCGTTTCCCTTCTTCAAGGGTCCCTGCTTCCTCTGGCCCCCCAGGACTGAGCATATGACGGGGCCTGCACCGGCGAGGCTCAAGTTCAATGCTCTGCTTTCAGGCAGGGACCACAAATTTTGCTGAGGATGTTCTGGCAAGAGGGAGGGGCCTGGGTGAAGACACGCGATGCCCGCAGCTCACGGGGTTGGCATCCTTTGCCCAAAGTCCCACAGCCCCCCTTTCCACCCTCCACCTGCTGACAGGTGCTGGGCATTTCATTCCTCCTCCCCTTTCTTCTCTGCATCCAGGCCCCGCTTGCCCCCATCCAGTGGTGAGAAAGCTGGGCCGGGAGTGGAGTCCTGGGGTCTGGGGGGGTACACACTAGCCATTAGAACCAGTAGGGTGGCAAGCTAGTTTAAGGTCTTAGCAGAAGAGATGGGAGGAAATGAGCCCGCCCCCAATGTTTTTGGGGTACCCAGAAGGCCCTGCCCACATGTGCTGGGCGCCCCCATGGGGCCCATCAAGAGAGTGTTGCTGTAGGCTCCAGTGGGTCCCCTGCCTCACCTGCCTTAGATCCTCAGAGCTCAGCCCTGCGCAGCTGGCCACAAGGCACTCTGGGAGAACATCTGTGGCCCCTCCCGCCTGCTCAGATAATCTCCCCCCACACAGAAAATACTGCCCTGAGCCCCAAGAAAAGGCAGGCGTGAGCTGGGAGCAGCCTCTGGTCCTTCTCTCTGAGGCTGCTGCTCTCCTCCGACACCCCCACCCTGCCTGCCCGCTGCCAGAGCTCATCAGCAGACTCCAGGGTGACCCCAGGCCATGAGCTAACAGGAGCAGTTGTGTTTCTTCTCTGCCACGCCAGCTCGCTGCTACTTAACCCTGTCAAGCAGGAGTCTACAGGAGGCCTGCACAAGGGACCGCAGGAGTGAGTGTGGTCTGAAACCAGGCGGCCCCTGGCTCCCTGGGCAGCCCCCAGTCTGGAGTGCAGGACCCTGGGGACAGGGCAGAGGCGGGTGGCGCCTGCAGATGGAAACTATGACTTCAGGAAGCTGGAATGTTGCTTGGGGAACATCGATGCTCATTCGTCAGTGGGAGGCACCCTAGGAGCACGAGGGAGGAGCGTGTGCACATACAAGCACACATGTGCGTGTGCACACACACGAATACACACACAGATACATGCACACACACGTGTATGCACTCAGACATACATACACCCATGCTCACACACACACATGCACTCATAAACGTACACATGCATATAAGACAAATGTGCATGCACACAGGTGTACACATGTCCTCCCAAACACGTGTGTGTGCACACATACACATATCCCTGCCAAGCCGCTGACTCACCAACCCTGACCTTGTTCCTAAGATCTTTGCAGGTTCCAGGGCAGACACAGGTGGTGGTAGGAGGGGCGCTCCAGAACCTCAGGAGGAGAGTGGGTGCTCATAGCCAGGCCTTGCGGTCTGGACTTGAGAAATCTCCATCCTGTAACAGATGCTGGCAATGGGGCCCTTCCCAGAAACAATGGGCTGGAGTCTCCGCGCTCTGCGGGTGCCTGTGCCTGAGGAGTTCGGGCAAGTTGAGGGCAGTGTGTGAGAAATGGGGCCTGGCAACCTCGCAGGGGGCTGCGCCAAACCTCCAGTGGGTTCGCTGCTCCTGGGGGAACCAGGCCAAGGGGCTGCAAAGCCAGGCCTGCCCATCCCTCCCCAGGCTTGGCCGCCTTCTTCCCTCTTCCAAGAGCTACCCTGACGGGGACAGGCTCAAGGGCAGGGGTTATAATAGGGGCAGAACTCATGGGGCGCAGGGGAGGGAAGGGGGCTCCCACGAAAGAAGGAAGGAGTGGGGCAGCAGTTGGGTCTCTTTCCAAAGAAGCCGCTGGCTGGGGTGGTGGCCTGGGTCCCTGGTCTCCTCTGAGACCAAGCTGGAGGTAGGGAGAGAGGGGAGGAAGAGTGAGGGGGAAGGAAGGGGGGAAGGGGACCGGGGAGAGGAAGAGAGAGGAGGAGGGGGAGGGGAAAAGGAGAGGGGGGCAGGGGGCGAGTGGGAGGCACAGGAGGGGAGAGGGAAGAGAGGGAGGGGATGGAGGGAAGATGAGGCGAGGAAAAGAGCCGAGAGGGGCCAAATGGGCAGAGGGTCCTCCAGGGGAGGCGTCAGGAACTGCAGCCTGGACCTCAGCACCCAAGGGGACCCACTCCTTTCTTCGAGCACAGCTCTCCAGGGCTCTTGGCGCCCTGGCTGCCCCTGGAATCACTTTGGGAGCTTGAGGGTCTTGGGTTTTTTAGGAGCCCCAGGGATTCTAATGTGTATGAATTCTCAAAGTGGGGTCTCAACACACCAGCAACATGCCCTGGGAGCAGAAATGCAGATTCCGGGCCTTCCCCCAGACCAGTGTTTTACCAAGCCATCCATGCGGGGTGAGGTTTCTGAGCTCAGTGGAGGATGGGGCTGCCGTCCCCTCTGCCTGGGGTAGGCAGGGTAGGGCTGGGGCCTCCGAGAGCATTGAGCTCTCAGGAGGAGGGGAGAGGAGGGCCGGGTGAGACAGCTGTGGGAGTCCACGCAGGGAAGGTCCTTCCTCTTCCTGGAGGAGAGGGGAGGGTGAGGCCTGAGGCAGCAGGTGCCCCCAGGTCCTTCTAGAAGCTGGGCAGATAAGGGAAGGGGATGCCCGCTGAAGGGAGGCGTGGGGACACCTAGGGATGAGTTCAGGCCGAGGAGCAGCAGAGGGAGGAGGAGGGATAATGGCTGCAGCGCCGTGGAGCTGCTGAGTCCTGACAGAGCAGACAGGCCAGGGCACCGAAGTGATTCAAAGGCTTCCAGAGGTCCCCAAGGTGACCCGAACGCCCGATGCTGAGGTGCAGGGTCAGGTGTAGGATGGATCTTCCAAAGGCCCTGACCAGCGACCTGCTCAACTGTCCCCATGCTCCCTGGGGACAAGAGAGTGAGACTGGGGTCCCTCGGTCCTCCGCCCTCATGCAGATTTGCAATTAGCATTCAGTCTCCACCAGTGTCACACAGCTAATCGGCCTCCACCCTCTCATTCCCGGGTGATGGGAGCACTTTGATATCAGGCTGGACTCCAATGCGTGCAGTGTAAGGAACCCTAATTTATTACGTGCTGGTAATTGATGTTTATATAAAGTAGCTCTTACAGCTACTCAAAGTAGGAGATGAAAAGCAATCAATCAGCCATTTGCCTCAAAAGAGAGGGAGAAAACACCACACATATCAAACGTAACCCCCTGGAAGAAATTCTGGGAAGGGGCTAGATTAACACGTCGGCACTTTGAAGCTTGGGGCTCCAACCACACAAATGGTGATGGCAAGGATGTGGGGAAATCATCACCGGGCTGCCTGAGGCCCTGGGAGCGGGGCGGGTCTGGGTTCCCCTTGGAGGACACAGGCCTCGGTGCTGGACGATGCCTTCCTCTGGCCTCTCGGCCCTATCACTTGCTCTGGCCAGCCGTTCTGTTCCCTCGGGGCCACAGGAATGTGGCTTGAAGCCTAGGCTTGGTTTTGAGGGGGCCCTTCTGGGCCCCCGTGTGACTCCAGGGCCGAGTGAGATATCCCTGCAACCCTGCTTCACGGCTGAAGTTTGAGACACGTGGGACAGTGCTCCCTATAAATGCCTCACACCCTGGTGCATTCTCTTCCCCTCCCCTCCTACCCACGCAGCACACTCACCCTTAAAACCACCCGAAAACCACCCTAATCCACGGCTTCCAGTACCCAAAGAGGCCCAGCCTCAGCCACTGGGAGAGGCTGGCCTGTTGGTCTCTGGAGAAGATGACCTCCCAGCTACCTGTTCGGCCCCTGCCCCCTACTGTTGGAGCTTATCTAGATGTATTAAATAGGGCCAGACACCACATTAACTGCCTCTGGTTGCTACGACAAATGATCCTGGACTTGGTGGGTTAAAACAACACAAACTTATTCTCTCATGGTTCTGGAGTCAAGAAATTGAAAGTCAGTGTCACTGGCCTGAAATCGAGGTGCCGTCAGAGCTGTGCTCCCTATGGAGGCTCTAGGGAAGGACCCTTCCTTGGTTCCTCCAGCTCCTGGGGGCTCCAGGTGCTCCTTGGCTCGTGGCCACATCCCTCCAATCTCTGCTTCTGTGGTCACGTGGCCGTCTCCATTTCTGTGTCTTAGATCTCTCTCCACCTCTCTCTTATAAGGACACTTGTGATTGCATTTAGGGCCTACCTGCAGAATCCAGGAGAATCTCCATCTCACAATCCTTAATCACACCCAAACCCCTTTTCCAAATCAGGTTACATTCACAGGTTAGGACATGGATGTCTTTTGAGGGTCACTTTTCAGCCTACCACCCATACGAAGGGAAAACCGAGCCAGGTTCCTGCTTCTTTATGTCCAGCTCAGTTGGCCACGGAAGCCAGTTACTCGCCCAGCAACTCTTTCATGTGTCTGATAATTCACGAGTGGCAGACACTGTTCTGGGCATTGGGGACACAGCAGTCAAGAGCACAAAGTGATCCTTGTCTTCAAGGAGCTCACCCATACAGTAGTTAAAGAGCGACCAATACAAAGGGAAACAAATAAAGCCAGGAGAGGACTTTGGTGTTAAATATCCACAGGGTAGGCCTCACGAAACAGCTGACTTTTGAATAAAGGCCTGAAGGAGCCAGGAGCTTGAGCAGTGTGGAGATGGTGGGAGAACATTCCAGACAGAGGGAAGAGCAGGTGCACAGGACCTGAGGCTGGAGTGTGCCTGGTGTGTGCCCAGAACAGCAGGAGGCTGGCATGGCTGGAGTGAAGCAGCTAAGGGGGTCAGGGGTGGGGTCCACGGCAGAAGTAGAAGGAAGGAGTTCGAGGCTTTGGGTGGGTTACAAAGGGCTTTGCAGTTATAGCTGTGACTTCGACTTTTGCTCCTGTGGAGTGGGAGCTGTGGGAGGGCACCCACGCTTGGGGGCCTGCCTCCCTGACCAAGGCTGGGTTTTCCCTCTCCCTTCTAGTGTTTTCTTCCAGCAGGAACCATCAGAAGCAGCGCCGGGCCCTTGCTGAGTATCCAGCTGCAGGTGCCAAGCAATGGTGTGTGTGCCTCAGCCTAGATGGGCTGTGCAGACACACACACACACACACACACACACAAACACACACACACACACACACACACACACAGAGGCGCTGGTCCAGGCTGGAGTGAGCCTGGGCAAGTGCTGTGCCTGCTGGAGCTGCAGCCCCATTAAGAATTTATCAGCCCAGAGGGAAGAAGTCTTTAGCTCTGGATCTCCTGTGGTAGGGTCCTCCGCAAAAGCAAAACTTTGCTTCTGGGAATAAAATGGAAATTCAGGCCCTGGAGTATAATGAAGAGCCGGCTCACAGGCACTTCCCTCTGAGCCAGGCTGAGTGGGCCCCTTAATGATGAGGGAGCTGGGGGGCAGGTGGGGGGACCCAGGGGACCCAAGCACACGCGCACAAGATGGTGGCCCCGTTGGAGGCACTCAGCCCCCCGGGCCCCACCTGCTCGGTGCTGCCTGGCCTAATAAACCCTCTCTCTTTGGAGTCACATTCGATGCAGTTCCAACAGGGAGCCATACGTCACCAAATCCAGCAAAAATTTGTGCTAAATTGAATCAATCCATCTTGGAAATGGCTCTTGTCAGGTTCTGTCAGAGAGACCGTCTGCAGGGGACGGAGGGATCAGGAGGGGCAATCAGGATGTGGGGGCTGGAGGAGCTCGAATTTTAACACCTCAAAGCCTCCAGTAGCCTGGAGTTGGGGGAGGGAGGGACTGGCATGCACAAAAGAGTCCTCATCATGCACTGTTGGGGGGATAGGCAGGTGGCAGATGTGTCCCCATACCCCGCCCCCCCCCGGTGGCCTGGCAAGTCTACCATTGTTCTACCTTAGATGGAGCCTTCTCATTTCTCAGTTCCGTAGAATTCTACAATTATTAGGCACTCACTCAACGTCAGGTACTGAAGAAGAAGAAGGCCTGAGCAAAGCCAGCCAAGTGGAACTCACACCCGGGGCTGCAGGACTTGGAGTCTGGGAGCAGCCTGGGATTGGAGCCGAGGTTTACCCACCCCCTCACCAGGTGGGCAACCTAGGAAGGTATCCCCTTCCGGGGTAGGAGCCGGTCAGGAGGGCCATAAGGCTTACAATGGCCTGGAGAGGCCCTTGGCCTCACTCTTGTTGACATGGGCTTCCCTCCGTGCGCCATGATTCTGGGCATCGGGCTCTACCTCTGGAGCTCTGGGCACCTGAGATGAATACGACATGGGTTCACCCCATCAGCCACTGCCCTACTGTTTTGAGTGAGGCCCAGGTAACCCCAGGAGCTGGCCAAGAAGCAAGGCTTGGGGCTTTCAAAGCCCCAGCCAACATGACTTCCTCAAGACCAGAACACTCCATATCTTGTCCTAAAGTCAGCTCTCAATTGTGCCCACAGCACAGATCCAACCCTGCTAGCCGGCTTCATTTCCACACATGCCCACGCAAACCCTGGCTGACATCACATAGGTGGGCTACTTTCTCCACTGCATGAAAAGCCCTGCTGGGTCCAGCCTTCCAGTCTTTGTCCATACTGTGCCCCTCCCCAGGTAAGCCTTCTCTCCTTTACTGAGATCATCCCAATCCCCCCTTTCCTTCAGGTCCTGGCTCAAGTCCCTGTTCCTGTGCCCTGCTGTGGCCATCTCCCCAAACTCCAATCCCTACTGTCAGATCTAATGCATTCCAACCAGCCAGCACTAGTGTGTGCCTGTCACATCTACACACTCCAAGTGTCAGTTCCCTGAGGTCACAGACCCGACAAGCACACGATACTCTCCAAAGAACGTGACACAAGGCCAGGCATGCAGATGTCTAGGAACCGTTCTTCTGTCAAGTTCAGGGGCATCGGGGTGCAAGTAAAAGACAAAAAGCACTATGAGGTTCCTATGAATTTCACTCTGTAGATAAAAACAATCCAAGAAATTAACTTCCTTCGGCACATCAAGTTTATAGGGTGACCTCTTTGCTTCGGGCCTGTGTTTCTGGGTAACTGTTGCCATGTGTCTGTGAAGCAGCTGCCGGACGACTCAGGGGCCAGCCCCACCCTGAGGCACACCCAGGGCACGGTCATGGGACAGCTGGACCACTTCTCCTCTCACAGGCAGCCCGCCTACAAAGCCCCCGGATGGCTTGTCCCTGTCCTGATCTGTCTGCTTCTCCCCATCTTGCCCCTGGTGGTGCTGAAATGGAGCAGTGGCTAAGTGGAAGCCACCCAGAATATGTCATTTTGGAATGTCGTCAGTTCTGAAAAATTATGTCATGGGCTTAGAAATCAGGGCAGTGGCTACTCTAGGACAGTGGCTGACCAGGGGCCCAGAGGGGCTTCTGAGAGCTAACCAGACAGTTTTTATTTGGGTCGTTAAATAGTGAGTTCGGCTTGTACATACACGAGGGGTACACTTATACACACTTTTCTGATGACGACCATAGTTCAAAGACAATTGAAAAAAATGGTACCTGTTATGCGCTGAATTATGTTCCCCTAAAATTCATATGTTGAGGCCCTAACCCCCAGGACACCTCAGCACGTGACTGTATTTGGAGATGGGGCCTTTAAAGAGGCGATTAAGTTAAATGAGGTCAGCAGAGTGGGCCCTACTCCAATCTGACCACTGTCCTTATAAGAAGAAGGGATCAGGACACAGACACACACAGAAGGAAGATCACGTGAAGCCACGGAGAGAGGCCTCAGAAGAAACCAACCCTTGATCTCAGACTTCCGGCTACCAGAGCTGTGAGAAAATAAATCGCTGTGGTTTCAGCCACCCGGTCCGTGGTACTTGGTTATGGCAGCCCTGGCGAAGTGTACAGCAGCCATCTGGTGAACAGGAGAAGCCCTGGGACCCTGACCGGGAAGCCCGGCCATGCCCAGCTGCCCTCGCACCCTCAGCCCAGCAGCCTCAGAACGGGAGCCGGGGGTAGAGACAGCCAGGGTTTAGCTTCTTGGGTTGTTTTCCTTTGGGGGTCACCACAGCTCCCAACTCAATTTCTAAACTGGATACCAAGTAAGTGGCATGTGGAGGCCAGAGATCCACAGAGGGATTTAGTAGCAGGCAGAGGAAGACAAAAGCAATCTCGCCTGACACAAATACAGATGAATACACGTATAGGAAACCCACGGACTGGCAAATTAAAACGTGGTTCGGGCTGGTGAGCGTTGAGGACGCTGGCTGATGGATCTTCTCAGCCAGACAGCCAAGCCAACCAAATATGTCACCACGACATGCTTTCGCAAAACTGCAGCCCCCACGCGTGTACCTTTTGAAAAGGAAGAAGAAGAGCCGCCCCACCCCCTCCGCAGCCCAGCAGGGCTGTGATTCCAAGTTTAGGGGACAGTGTGCATGCAGCTCTGGTCTGTGTGTTGAGAGGAAAGGGGGCAAACTCGGGCACATGGGGAGAGCGGGAAACAGGAGAGGGTGTGGGTATGGAGGCGTCGCTGTTCCCCCTCACTGAGCTGTCAGACTCAGGACAGCAAAGATGTCTGTAGCTGCCTCTCTCAGCAAGTAGCAGGAGCTCCCAAAATAGCTTACGAATGAATGAATAAGTGAACGAATGAATGACACAATGCCTGACGTGCTTAGCACAGTGCCAGCAACATGGCTAATAAACATTAGCTGTCATTATCAGTATTACTACACCCCGCCACCTCCCCAGGTTCAAAATTGCACTGACATCATCATCACCACCTACACGCAAACAGCCCCTGAGAACGGTGCTCCAGGCTTTTCCCACCTGGGCCAGCCTCCTGTTCCATTCTTCCATCTTCGCTCCACACCAGCCACCCCAGGGGGCTTCCTGATGCCTGGCAAGCTCTGCTCTTCTCACTCCTTCCTTTGCCGGTCTCGTCCCTTTTTCTTGGAATATCCTTCCCTCATTGCTCTGGTGGGTCCCACCTTATCCCTCTGGGCTGAGTGCAGACCCCAGCCATCTGCAAAGCCCTCTCTCCATGCCCACACGGAAGGGGCTGCTTCCCCCATGTCCTCACGGTGGAGCTGTGCCATCCCATAAGGCGGCCGCATCTGGCTATTTACATTAAAATACTAAAATGAAATGAAATGAAAAATGAAGTTCCTGGGTAGCACTGGCCACATTTCAAGTGCTTAGAAGCCACAGGTGGGTAGAGGCCAATATGTCAGAACGTGTAGACAGGGGACATCCTCCCTTCCTGCAGAAAGGTCTGCGGGACGGTGCTGCCACAGCATGTCTCGCTTCAGGACTGCCCGGGACAGCGGGTGTTCGCTCCTTGGAGGTGGTTGGTACCCTGTTTGAGTCATCGTGGAACCCCTCAAGGAGCCTGGCATACAGGAAGTGATCAAAACTCACACATTGAATTGGAGAACTTTAGGGATGCCCTGGCCCCACCTCGTTTTGCTGTCTCATTCTGGGAAGGCAGAGTTTCTGGAAAAATCTCATGATAATGATTACGTGAGTCTGTATGCCAGACCCTGAGCGAGTGCTTCTCCCACCTCAGCTTGGTCAATCCCTGCAAGGAAGAAGCCGTCTCCTCATTTTACGCTGACAGCTGAGAGGCCTACGTTTGTGGCAGAGCCGGTTTTGAAACAGGTGGGTATTTCTCCAAAGCAGTGCCCTTAAAATCACTCGTCTCGGGCCTGGCCTTGATTCTGCGCATCACTTTCTTTGCGGGAGGGGACGCGGCGACAACTAGCCCCCCAGGTAGAGTCCTGGGCACTCACAGGCCTCGGGTGTATTTACTGTGAAGGCGTGCAAGTAGGTGGCCTGGGGTGGGGCAGACCCAAATGGGGTTCTCAGATTCATGGGAGGTCAGGGCTGAGAGTGGCCTTAGGTCACATGGGCCACGTGCAGGTCCTACGAGGTGACAGAAAGGGCCAGGTGATGGTAACTTGCGGAGGTGGAGAAGCCCTTCCTCCATCCACCTGCATCACCCCCGCTCTCCGGCACTCCAGCACCTAGGAGCGCCCTTCCCTCTGGGTGCCTCTCACATCGTGTCATGCATAGCTCACCATGCTCAGTGGCAGTCCTGGACTCTAAGAGCAAGGGAGCCCAGTGGGTCCGTCTACCTGTAGACACGAGGATGGAGGGGGTACAGGCCAAACATTTAAAAAACCAGGATCCCAGCTGGAGAACGAGGGGGAGGGAGACCCTATGTTGCTCGTGTGTATGAGTGCATGTGGGTATGTGTGTAAACACGTGCACGTGTGCGGATGTGTGTGTTTAAAAAACCAGGATCCCAGCTGGAGAACGAGGGGAAGGGAGACCCTATGTTGCTTGCGTGTATGTGTGCAAACACGTGCGCGTGTGCAGATGTGTGTACAAGTGTGTATTGCAAGTGGGGCATTTTGTGTGTGCATGTAGGGGTGCAGGTGTGTGCACAGGACTCGTGTGTGTGTGCGTGTGTGTATATTGGTGAGTGGATGGTTGGGTACAGAAAGAATTCTCCCCCCAGCAATTTTATAGCTTTAACTTCCTTTCAGACCTTCATCTTCCTAAATTCATTTATCTAACAAACATTCCCCAGGACGGTGCCCACAGAGGGGCAGAGTCAGGCTGAGGCCTGCTGGCCCAGAGCTTACCTGACTTACCTCTGCACCTAGGCCACTAAAATCTCTGATTGGTTAATTTGGTTTGGGTTGAGGCTTTCTGTTACCTGCAGCCCCAGGTACTGGGCAGATGGATTTACTATATATTTGTCTAAATGGTCTCACTCACTACTTAAGGTACTCACCCTGAGCCCAGACACCCAAGACCCCATGTGTGGGCTTGGCGTGCTATGTTCTCCGGATGCACCTAGAACAGCAGTCACATCACCCATAAATTTGACGGGCATCTGTGTATCACTGTGGCTTTTTGGCTGGGGCTGGTCTTCACCCTTCGCTTTGGGAAACCCGGCCTCCAGGGCCTCAGAAGGCCCTTCTAGATCCAGCTTCATAATGGGACGAGGAAAGGGGAAGAAAGGTATAGGCAGCTTGAATGTACTCGGCCAAACAGGCTTTATAAGCTGTCAGATGCCATTCTACCACCCACCCTCCCAGAGCCCAGGCTTTGCGGATGGCCCCCCCAGGAAGGTCCAGGCCCCCCCAACACCGAGACGCCCTCTGCTGAGCAGAGTGTCCGCTCTGCCAACCCTCCCTTCAGCCCTGGGGCTGAGGTGGACGAGCAGGCAGGGCTTTCTGCAGGGTCAGCAGCCTGGGCTCCCTTTTGCGACCACTGCCACACCTGACCCTCCCTCCTAATGAAGGAACTGAGAAGGTGACCATCCATCTTCCTCGGTGCTGGCCCTAATAAGTGTCAGCGAATTCCCCAACCTGCCTGCTTTCTGTCCCTGGCATAATATGTTATTTACCTGCAGCTAATAGGTTCGTGGGTAATGATAGTCTTGTATCAAATGACGACCATTTGGCTCCTGACAGTTTTAAAGACCAGTCTCGGGGACACTACAGTTTCTAATTACAGGGTCTGTCACCGGTGAGGTTTGGTTCAACACCACTCCTTCTCCCGCGGGTGACACTTCTGTCCAGATAGGAAATTTAAGCTCAGCTGCGACAGTTAAGGTTAAAAATACTGCTCGGTACGAGGCAAAGGATCATAATTTGGGTCGCTGCCGTGTTTAATTAATTGGACTGCGGCAATCTGCACTCGGTGGGTCGTAATTACAGGCAGGGTGAGAGGCCCGCTCCCCCTTGCCGTGTCTTACAGCTGTAATTTTGCGGGGGCTCTGACCTGGCTTGGAGCTGGGGCCCTGGAGTTCCTTCAAGGCGCAGGGTATCCTGTTAGGCAGCCACCATGATGGGTGAGCAGGAGAGACGAGCGAGCCAGCGCAGGGGAACCTGGAGGCCACGTAGGCCAGTCGGCAGGGACCGAACCTGCCCTTGCCCTTCCCAGCTGGGGGCTGCCTCCTCAGGGCCACCCTGGCAGGCAGTATGGTGACAAAAACAAGGGACCTCTGCATGTCAGAGTAAGCTGTCAGGGAAGAGAGAGAGTCCTGACTGCTGAAATCTCTGGCTCCTTGGTCAGTGCTTTCCACGCCTCGCTGTTCTGCGCACGGGCCAGGCCAGCGAGGACACAGGGCCTCTGCACACGCCGCTCCCGCCGCTCCAATACGTTCCCCAGAGGCCGACGTGGCTTCCTTCTCGCTCTCTGTTCAGGTGCCAGCTCAGTTTCCGCCTCGGAGGGGACTTTCCCTGACCTCCTTATTCCATCCCCCCATCCCTGCATCCTGCCTTTCCTCTCTGATGATCCTAGCCACCATCTGAGGCCACATTCTGGTGTATTTCCTAGCTTGAGTTGCATCTTCCATGAGGACTCAGGACTGGCCCGTGTTGGAATGAGTGGCCATTTATCACACCACTTCCTGGTCTCAGTCCCCCAGGGCCCCAGCCTGTCTCTGTCCCAGGCTGATCTCATTCAAGCTTTAAGGGGGGGCCCCACGAACGGTTCGGCCGGATGTGGCCCTTCCCTGCTCCACGAACACCCCGGGTATGTGACCTCGTCTGCGGGTCAGGAGTGGCCTCACATCTGACCGTTTAGCACTTGTTCTCCAACTTCCTTTAGTGTTTGAGGCTTGCACGTGGCCTTGAGGAGAGAGGACCCACAGTCCGGACAGCAGACAGGCTGAGAACTGGGACCGCAACCCTGAGATCTCGGCTCTGGCTGGCCCCAGTGCTGACCGACTTCAGAGAAGGCCCTTGGACCCTCTCTCTGTCCACGGGCGCAAGAGTTAACGGCGGGGGCTGTGGGGCCAGACCACTAACTGACTGGATGTCAAGTGCCACAATCCTGCAGAGCCTCGGTTTTCCTCTTCTGTGAAATGGGAATACTCCTATTTCCTACTTCTCTGGGGAGCGCTTTGCAGGAGCAGATGAGCGGAGACACGGGAAGTGCTTAGGGAAACGGGGACCGGATGACACTTCCAGTTTCCCCACCCCGGGAAGTCAGGAGGGGTCAGGCTGACCTCCAGGCAGCTGCCAGGATAAAAGCCGATGATGCGTGTCCAGGTCCTCGTAACTACAAGGCACGAGGCTCCAGGGGGCCTCTTTTGAACCCCATCCCTTAGCCCCCAAGCTGGCATGCTTATCTGCCCCTCTGGCTGCCCGAGGCTAGGGGCAGGGTCTCAGTTTACCCTGCTTGGGGCTGCTTTCCCTCAGGCTCAATGCCGGCGGCATGCACACCCCCTTCCCACTGCCCCCGCTGAGCTGCCCCCACTTCTATCCCCTCCTCACCTCCTGGAGTCTTCCTGCCAGAGAGAAGTCCCCGCTGAGCTTTCCATAACGGCTCATGAGTTTTTATGAACAATGGGGCCTGGGCCAAGTACTCCCCCACTGCTGAATGTCACCCTCCCTGGCCTCCGTTGCCCAATCCCCACCCCACCCCCGGGGGTCAAGCAGCCATTAAAGGAGAGCTCTGATAGGGCCTGATGGAAATTCAGAAATAAAACTACTCATCTGAAGGCACTTAATCTCCAAAGAAAGGAGGAGGGGGGAAGGCAGGGCCACACGCACCACCTGAAGCACCACGGGGCGGGGGACCAGGTCACGTTCCCACCCACATGGAGAGGGGGTGGCATCTGTCAGCAGGCAGCACCCCCTCCAAGGCCCTCACCCCAAAGGGAGTGTGGTGGGCTTAATGTGTCCCCCCAGATATGCCAGAGCCGGAATCCCAGTACCTCTGAATATGGCCTTGTTTGGAAATAGGGCTTTCTCAGACGTGACTAAGATGTGAGCTGAGAAGAGGTATGCTCTTACTCCCAAGTGACGGTGTCCTAAGATGGAGAGAAGAGACTCAGAGCCAGACACACAGGGAGGAAGCCACGTGACTACAGAACAGAGACTGGAGGGATGCGGCCACAATCCAAGAAATGCCAAGGACGGCTGGCCACCGCCGGGAGCTGGAAGAGGCAGGAAGGGCCCTCCTCTTAGAGGCTTCAGAGGAAGCATGGCCCTGCAGACTCCTTGGTCTCAGACTTCTGCCCTCCAGAACTGTGTGAGAATAGATTTCTGTTGTTCAAGCTGCTAGGGTCTGGCATTTTGTTATGCAGCCAAAGGACACTCACATGGGGAGACGGGGGAGAAGGACCGGCAGAGTGGCGTGGCTGGCATGCTAGACTCAGGCGACCTCTGTGGGGTGGCCAAATCCATCACTGCCATGCCGTGCCCCTCTTCCTGGACCCTCGGTGTGTGCGGTTCCCATGGAGCTCATGGACCCAGGGGGTGGGGACAAACACGCCTGTTTATTAAGAATCGAAGGCTGGGCTGCTCGCATCTCAGCGGAGAGCTGCTTTTGAAGTGCCGAGTGATTTATTTTAGCCAATTACTTGTGCACTTCCCCTTCCCTAGGACCCTACATAATTGATTGAAACCTATTGAAAACAAATTAGCCAGCACTAGGATGCAAAGATCTGTTTATCACTTCTCTGGAGGTTTTCAGAGAACCCACGTGAACTACAAAACACATTTGCGTTTGTTTTTCCCCTCACCAGAAGGACAGGAGCAGAAAAAAAGAACAAACCTTTCCCAGGCTGTGGGGACCTCTCTGTGCACTTGGCAACCTCTTACTTTCTGATTCCCACAGTCTCTGAGATTACTGTCTTAACACCCAGATATTCTGCCTTGCTAAGGTCAGTCCCCATGGCCGGGTATTTAGGGGTGGTTCCAGCTTTTCACTGCAGCAACACACATTTTCTTATCTCCGGTTTTTTTGTTTATTAGTGACTTACTTCCTTAGAATGTACTCCCGCATAGGATTTCTGGAATCCGAAGCTCCACTAGTCTGGCTACAACCCGCCATTTGCTTTTCTAAAAGGGGCTCTTCCCGTGAAGGGCCTGCTGCCAAGATCCAGGCATCTGTCCATTTCACTATAACCGTGTCAGCAAAGCATATTATCGCTTTCCATTTGGGGGACTGACTTTGCAAGTAAAAAATTACACTGAGGATGGCTTTAAATGCATGTTTAGATAAACTTTTTAAAAATTATTTTTAATTGTGGCAAAAAACCTATAACAAAAAATTTATGACCTTAACCGTTTTTAAGTGTACAGTTCAGTGGTATTAAGTATTTTCACATTAAATTGCATTTAAAAAAAATCAGTGTACAGTTCAGTGGTATTAAGTATATTCACATTAAATTGCGTTTAAAAAAAATTCTCTTCCCTACCTGTGACTGCTGGCCGGCATGCTCTCACTGAGTGCCCTATGTTTGGCTTGCCCTACCTTCACCATGCTCACCTTACCGCCCAGGCTTACCTCTCAGGGGCTACAGCCTAACATGTCCCAGGCCCACGCATATAGGGGGTTTGGAGAAGGGGCTTTCTTCCCTGCTCAAAACCCTGAAGTGCCTCCCCCCACGTATCCCATCAGGTCTCAACTCCTGTTAGGAAAGCCCCCCTTCCCCACTCCACCAAGTGCAGATCACACCAGGCTTGCCAGACCCATCCATCTGTACCCTGACATCATGCTTTCAATTGCTCAAGCCACTGTTTTCTCTCCCTGACCTTATAATACCTGCCACTCCCCACCCTGTCACCTAAGCAAAGTATGTGTGCTGACCACACTGACTCTGTGCCACACAGGTGGCTGGACCAGACAGCTGTCCCTTCAGCTAGAACTGAAATGAGGCATGACCCTTCTGCATCCTCAGCCAGCTACATGGCCTCTTCCTCCTTGGCTGCCCCAAACCAAAGGGCCAAACTCTGGGTCCTTCCGGGAATCTGACTTCTGCTACCACTATCACCGCTG
>NW_006494614.1:60366825-60369043 GCF_000325575.1 Pteropus alecto | reverse complement strand
GTTGAAAGTACAAAGGGCTTCTTACAGCCTGAGAATGGAAGCATCCCACAGAGTACCTCACCCAGCTGCGCGGCCTCCCTTGCCACGGGCATCTTCCTTATCATCACTAGGCGTGAGAGCTGGCGAGGGTGCAACCACCAGTGAACTCATGCTCCTGCCCCTTGGGCTCACATCTGTTTGTGATTGTGTGTATGCACATGTGTGTATATGTGTGTCTACTGTGTATGCACGTGCATGTCTGCATGTGCGCATATGTGCACGTGTGTGCGCGTGCGCATCTGTATGTGCCTGTTAGAGGGTGGGGATGAAGAAACACAGACAACGGCCCAACAGGGTGGTGTTGTAGAAGTGAGGTCAGTGCTGTGTAGGGGATGGGAGGAGACTCCCTGCCTGCAAGACAGTGGGGATGGGTGGGCACTGG
Organism: Pteropus alecto; assembly: GCF_000325575.1. Lineage (NCBI taxonomy): Eukaryota > Metazoa > Chordata > Mammalia > Chiroptera > Pteropodidae > Pteropus > Pteropus alecto. Next base: position 60,368,622 of record NW_006494614.1, on the reverse strand, counting down.
GACCCCCGCCCCTGCCAAGCTACCAAAGAGCTCTGCCCCTCCGCCATCACCTGGCGCAGCCCTGCCTTTCTTTGTATCCCTTGGTTTCTGGGCCTAGGTACCCCTGCTTTGCCCCCTTACTAAAGTGTGGCACTCCTGACAGCAGTCAGAGTTGTGAGTCCCAGAACCTGGGCCACCCGGCTAGCCAGCCTCCCAGCTGTGAGCCTTCCAGCAAAAGTGACATCAGCTCCCTGGGCCTCAGTTTCCCAATCTGCAAAATGGGGATAACCAGAGAGCATCACCTCACAGGGAGGCTGCACGGACTAAAAATGTTGCCACGCTGGTGCTGTAACCATGCTGGCACCGAGCGGGCTCCGGAGGATGACGACATGCTAACCCGGGCTCCCCTGCCCTGCGACCTTGAGCAAAGCGCCGGTCGTGGGCTGCGTCCATGTGCCAACGCCCAGAACTCGTGACTGGGATCTTATTTGGTGACTGGATCTTTGTAGCTGTGATTAAGATGTAAGTTAAGAAGCAGAGGTGTTATCTACCTACCACACCACCCTACCACCCGGAAGTGTGAGGCCAGGCGCAGCTAGCAGGTTCTTGCGCAATCACATTAGGATAAAAATAAGTTTAAATTAGAAGTATTAACCAAAAATTTCAGCAAAATGCTATCCAGGAACTTGGACCCTGTGCCAGGCAGTGGACTGAAGAAGTCACATACACGATCTTGTTTGTTCCATTCATTCACGTCCCCCCCTGGGTAGCTCCACAGTCCTATTTTATAGATGAGGAAACAGGTCTCGGCTGAGACCTCTAGCTCAGGTCATGCAGCTTCAGCAACACAGGGATCCCAGAATCCCTGCTGCAGCACATTCCAGATGTGAACCACAGAAGGTAGAGGAAGAAGGGGATTTAAGGCCAGAACCACACTTGCAACCCACATGCTCAACAGGCCCAGGCAGGTCCCCGAGGCAAGGCCCTTAGGCCACGTTAAGTGACAGCTTCGGTGGGACTAGGAAGGTCCAGACACAAGGTAGGCCATGAATACACCACGAGAGCTATTCCTGAACCCTCGGCCAGCCAGGGGACAACAAAGATGAGGGGCATTTCCCTAGCTATGCTGTCCTGTCTGCGAACATCAGCTTCTCTTTGCTCCTGACCTCCGCCTCATGTGGCCAGCCGCTCACACACCCTCCAGGGAACCTGGCCTCGAATTATAGGTTCTGAATCTTTCAAACACTCTGGGCTGCTATTTGCCATGACAGTATGGTCCCGGCTCTCCTCCAAATAAGTCGATTTCTCCCCAAATCCATTTTGCCCTCAACCTGTGCAAATCACCCAGCACGTCCGTCATATACCTCCCCAACCCGTAGCCGCTGATTTGCACGCAGCCCAGGGCCCAGCCGTCCCGACTCAGCGACCCCCCCAGTGCCCTTTGGTGGTCTCTCGGCACGGTAACAGTTCTCTCTCTCTGGAAGCTGCTCGCGGTATTTATTGTTCTGCTTTCTGTGAAGTCTCATCCCTGGCACTGTCGGTCCCTGTGGCGCCTGGCGTCAGCGGTGCAAACACCATCACTCACACGGCATAAACCTGTTGTAGCAATTCCCAGCTTGGGCTCTCAAGAGGCCCCCATCACTCATCCCCGCGATGGCACTCGGAGGCTCCGGGCGGTGGGAGATGGATGGTTCCAGGAATTAGCACTGGCTGCAAAGTGGGGACCTTTCACCTCCGGGGAGCTGGGTCAAGTCACTGTCATCGTGGGCCCAGGCCCCAGGGAAATGAAGCAGCAGACCCCTGCTCCAGGCCTTGCCT
>NW_006494614.1:60347494-60366788 GCF_000325575.1 Pteropus alecto | reverse complement strand
CTGCATGGGAAATCCAGCTCTGGCCTCCAGAACGATCGATTCACTGGGGCCGCCCAATGACGCTCTGAAGCGGGGACTGTCTGTGGCTCTTGACAAATGAGGAATCTGAGACTCGGGGACCTTGGACGAATTACCCCAGGTCTCTGGGCTCCTGGATCCTTTCCAGCAGGACAAACTTCCCCTACTGTGTCAAAAATTCAGCCTCCCCTCCCCCAGCCTTCCAGAGATCTTGATTAGGTCTTAACACCCTATCACCAATTTAAAGATTTCAAAACATGTTTGCATTTGAGTCTCAAAACCCAGTGAGACAAGGCTGTCTTTTACCAGTTATCCAAGAGCAAAGGTTCCAGAAGCCCTGAGCATTTGAGCAACTTGCCAAGGGTCACATGGCCAGGACTAGGACAGGGATCTGGACTCTAGCTCCAGAGCTCTCTCCTCGGCCCACGGTGCCCCTCTGCCTCAGAACACGTGCGAGAGGGTCTCTCTAATTAGCCTGATGATGGCTCAGCCACTTTTGGGGAATAAGCCATCACCATCCTGGGTCTTCCTGTCCCTTTCTCTCCTCCCCGCAGGAGGGTCACAGAACACCAGAACGCCCATATTCTAAATAATGCAGCGCGAGGAGTCCAGAGTGATCACAGCCTGAAGGAAGGCTGCTGGCCTGACCTAGAAACTTCTGAGCCAGGCTGAGCCAGGCTGAGCCAGGCCAGGCCGAGGTTCTGCTGGCTAGTCAGGCAGTTACCATTGTACTGTCGACCCCTGTTTTCAGGCAGAGTGATGCAGACAGCCTATACAGGTGAGGGCGGGGGTTGGGCCTGCCACATCCTCCTGTGTGAGGATGCCACTGAGGCCCCTCACCCACCAGGGCTGTTCCCTAATCATCGGATGAGAGGGTCTTGCTTGGTGAGCCCTAAAGCCCCTTCCAGCAATCTGAGTCTGTAGTGGGGTAAAGAGTGCCCCCCGCCCCCGCAAATTTATGTCCACCCAGAACCTCAGAATGTGATTTTATTTGGAAATATGGTCTTTGCAGATGTAATCAGTTAAGATAAGGTCACGCTGGATTATGGTAGGCCCTTAATCCAATATGCCTGGTGTCCTTAAAAGAAGACAGCCACGTGACAGAAGCAGAGACTGGAGCGATGCAAGCCAAGAAACACCAAGGATCACGAATGGCCACCAGAACACAGAGAGTGCACTGGTGCTGTTCTAAGACACACAGTTTGGGGTAATTCGCTATGGCAGCCGTATAAATCCAGCAGAGTCTAAAACTCAAACCCGGTTTGCTGGGAATGTGCCGAGGTTGGGGCCTGCCTCAGGGCTTTTTCCCATGCTGCCACAGCTCAGCGGAGCACTCTCCCAGATATCACAGGCTCACTTGTTTCAGGCCTCTGCTCAAAGCCACTTCCACACAGGCCTCCCCTGCCCAGCCCACCGACATTAGCCCCTATCTCTCGCCCCGGCTATATTTTTCTTCTTAATGCATATCACTACTGGATCAAGCACCTCTTATCAGTGTTTATTGTCACACACACACGCACACACACACGCACACGCACACGCACACACGCACACACGCACACGCACACACACACACACACACAGACAACATAAGCTCCTCCAGGGTAGGCGCCACACACACACACACACACACACACACAGACAACATAACCACATAAGCTCTTCCAGGGTAGGCATCTACCTCGATCCTTGCTTTGTCCCCAGCTCCATGCACATAGCCTAACACATGGCAGGTGTTCAACAAACACTTATAGGATGAACATGCATGATCTGGGCCCAGCACCAAGCTAGGCAACCTCTGGAAAGGTACTGTGAGGTCACGGGTCATAATTCTTCAGGGACAGAGTCCTCCAGACAGGAAAATGCCTGAATGAGCTCTCTCTCTGTGAGGTGGCCTGGCAGAGAGTTAAGGGTCTGACATCAGGAAATTACCTGGGTTCGAATCCAGCTCTGACACTTCTGAGCTGTGCAACCTCAGGCAAGTTGCTAAACCTTTCTCGGCCCCGTCTATAAAATAGGGATATCAAAGTACCTGCCTTGTGCAGTTGTCGTGAATGTTATGAGTTAACAGAGGTGAGGCCCTAGGAACAGGGATGGCACTTCCTAAGCACCATGTGCGCATCACTGACGCTGTCCCCGTTGAGGGAATTCCTGGGAAGCTCAGTGAGGTAAGGTAGGGGGAGGACGGCTCTGAGAGGCAGGACGTGAATGGGAGGAACCTACTAGGTTCAGCGCGTGAGGTGCTGGAGACAGGGTCGAGGGGAACCCCCCACCCCCAGGCCTGTCTGGGCGGCTCCCAGGGAGCCACAAGGTTGTTGAAGAGTCAGGCTGAGTTTAATTATGGATCACACATACTTGCCATCAGGGTCCTGGAGTCCCTGTGCCCATCTGGCCCCAGTGGCCTCTGAGGGGTGGGCGTGGTGCTGAGTGGCCAGTGGTAGCTAGTTCTGCAGGCCTGACTGTCTGCCCGGGGTCAGCTCCCCAGTACCTCAGTGGCGTTCAGCAAGCAGTCCCCGAGACTCAGGTGGGGACGTGGGCAGGGTGACAGATGGCACCTCTTGTCCACATGGGCCACAAACCACAGCACCACTGAGCTGTCAGACACAGTCAGGGGCTGCATCCCCCAAGTAACAGACACTGTCTGGGCTGCGTGCAGCCAGGTCCGATGTGCCTCCCGCACCCTCGGATTCTCTGGCCCGGACACAGTCCTAGAGGAGGAGATCCCACGCTGCCTTTTTCTCAACTCTCTCACTAGGTCCCCCTGCTTCCTTCCTTCATACGACACCCAGAGGGGTCATGACTGGCCCTGCTCAAACCTTTCATGGACGCCCGTCTGGCTCCTCACCACGTCTGCGACCCGGCCCAGCCTGTGCCCTCACCTGCTCCGCGTTGCCACATTGGCCCCCTCCCCTTCCAGCCTCTGCTCCCGCCATTCCCTCTGCCCGAGCATCCTCCCACAGACAGCTGCTTCTGGGCTCACTCCCTGGCCTCCTGCAAACTGTCGATCAAATGCCACCTCCCCAACCCTCTTCCAAAATTGCAACCCAGCCCCACCCTACTTCTCCCCAGAGCACCTGCATCTGCCAACACCCCACCTCTTCTGTTGCTATACTGGTTTATTGTCTGTCCCTGAAGGCACAGATTGCTATCTGCATGTGTCCGGGGGTCCTCAGTTCTTCAGGAATAGTGGATAAGGAGAAAATCGATCCTGGGCCCCTTCTCCTGGCCCCAGGGTCTCACACAGAGGAGGCCTCAATCGACACCCACTGTCCATGTGTACACAGCCAGGGCAGTCCACCCAAGGCTGCCAGCAGCGAGGGAGCGGGGAAGCTGCAGCAGAAGTGGCTAAAAAAGCTCTTTCCAGCTGCACGAATTCTGCCCCTGGGATGATGGGGGCATGTGGAACCCAGCTGCACCCCCTCCTCCTGGCACCCACAGGGAACACCTGGAGCAGGGCTGGGGGTATCCAGGCGGCTGGAAGGAGGAGGAAAGAAGCCTGCCCTGTGGTTGGGGTCCAGTGTGTGGCCACCGCACCCCAAGAGAGCATGGGCAGGCTCAGGCAGGAGCTAATGGCTGTGCCCCATCCAGCAGACTTGGCCAGCATTAATTTGACCACATATACACACGCTAATCAGCTGTAACCGTGGCACCCAGCTCAATTCAAATTGATTTACTGAGCCTGGAAATGGATACAAATGTGATTAAAGGCTTTTTATTTTACATAGGTTCTCTATAAAATGATTTAAATCAATTGCCCGGCAGGCCCCACGCTATTACTGCACAGAGCCTCCTCTTATATTGATGGATACAGTGCTTTGAGCTAGAGCTGGGGTGTCAGCAATACGCTCCCACCCAAAGTCGGGGCGGCCACAACATCTGCTGGTCATGTGTTCACCTCCACTCAGGGTGCCCCTCTGTGGCAGCCAGGCTGGCCTGGCACCCTTGAGATGGCAACAAGAGCTGGTACGTGAGGTAGGCATGCCTGGGCGCAGACTGGCGTCTCCATGGCGACAGCCTCTTGTCCATTATGCCCACCTCTGGACACCTCAGGGGACTAGTCCTGAGCCTGAAAGGTCAAGCTCAAAATCTAGGCCTCTAAGGACGGTGCTAGAATGGATGCTTCTGCAGACCTTATCTGCCGTACCCTGTGGCCACTTTTCTCAGATGAGGAAACTGAGGCAAAGGGATGTGAGTTGGTAAACGGAGTCTCAAACAGACTAGTCACAGGTGGAGGAGACTCCGGGTCTCCTGGGTCCCAGGCCATCCAATTCTTCCATCAGAGCCTTGCTACCCTAAGTGAACACCTAATGGCTGCCGCGATTTCCAGGACGCTGTACCTGGAAGCCCCAGCCCATGGGAGCGCTCAAGACAGAGCTAGGGGCACAGCCCGATGCCCAGCACAGGGGACATCAGGCAACATCCAACAGGCCAAGGACAGGTCAGTGCCACCACGCCCTCTGTATGCTGTCTGGGGCCACAGACCAGGGGCTTCAAACAATAGAAATTCATTCTTTCGTATTCTGGAAGCCAAAAGTCTGAAATCGAGGTGCCAGCAGGGCTGTGCTCCCTCTGGAGGCTCTGGGGAAGGATCCTTCCTGCCTCTTCCAGCTCCTGGTGGCTCCAGGCATCCTTGGCTGTGGCCGCATCATTCTAATCTCTGCCTCCATCTTAACATGAATTCTCCCCTTGTCTGGCTGTCTCTCTTCTTCTTACAAGAACCCCAGTCGTTGGATGTAGGGCCCACCCTACTCCCGCATGACCTTATCTTAACTTGATTACATCTTCAAAGACCTTATTTCCAAATAAGATCACCTTCTAAGATTCTGGGTAGTTGTGAATTTTGGGGAGAATTTATTCACCCTAGTACAGATGGCGTCTGAGCCACCTGTGAAGGGCCCATCTTCTTCTAAAGGAGGCGTGGAGCATTCAGGAACTGAACCAGAAAGGCAAGACTTGTGGCAGGGCGCTGGGCTCAGGCCTGGGTCCATGGGCTGCACAGTCTCTGCTCCTTGGAGAAGTGATCTGTCACCCCTGTCTCTTCCCAGGGGCTTCTGCGGCCTGTTCCGAGCACCTGCAGAAGTAGGATGGGCGCTCCAGCTATGAGCCACCCGGCGCCCTGGCAGGCTCCTCCCGTGGCTGGGTTAGGCCCACAGAGCCTGCAGACAAGCGAGGCGAGTAGGGGAAAAGGACCTCAGGCATCCTCAGGGCAGGGTTTCTTGTTCAGCACGATTCTATCAGTCCTGCTCAAAACCCCTAGACAGGGGAGGAGCAGCACGGGGCAGGGAGGGAGTTTCGTTTCCATTCCAGAGCTGTGCTGCCTGGTACAGTAGCCGCTAGCCGCAGGAGGTGATTTAAATTCAAAGTTAAACTAATTAAAATTAAATAAAATTTAAAATTGCATTCCTCAGTCGCACGAGCCACGTGTAGCTGGTGGCTACCACATGGGATGGTACAGATATAGAACACTTTTCACCATTGCAGAAAATTCTACTGGATGGCCACTCTAGGCTCATTTTTCATTTTCACGGGTAAAACAATTATTGCGAAAAAAAAACCACCCAACCTAATTATTTAAAAAAAAAATCAAAGTATACAGGACTGTTGATTTCCTTTTACACCAAATTTGACCCCTGGGGGGCTTTCTGAGTCAGGAGTCTTCTCTTGACTGACCTTTCCACCATCACTGACCAAACGGTATACATTCCCCAGGGTACAGCCCCCGTCTCAGCTCTGAGAGGTTGCCCACCACCTCTCCCCACTCTTGCCTAATTCTTGCCCTTGCCTAATTCTCCGGTCCACTCCAACTTCTCCCAGAGGCCCCGCAAGGCCCTCCTCCACAGTCTCAGACGCTCCGTCCTCCGTTCTCTACCTCAGCAACGTCTAGGCACCCTGCAAAACCCCACTCTAACTTCATGGCCTAAAGGAAGCCTGGTCCTACATCATCTTGTGTTTCCAGCTCTTGTGGCATTTTCCACCCTGAACTTGAGTCGCTTGTTCATCTGGCCTTCCCTATTTGGCTGTGAGCATTTTGTAACCAAACTAGTCAGTCTAATACTGGCAGGGAGCAGGTATTCTGGATGTGCTGTCAAAATAAGCCAGAATTCTCTCTCTACTATAAAGCTTTAACATGTGCCCAGAGCCCTGTAAAACATGATAGCTGTCAGCTGCATGAAGAAATGAGTGACAGAGACCAGGGGTCAGGTTTTTTCCTCCCTCCATACTCTGAACACACATGTAAGCACACAGTAGGGGCTTAATAACTGGAGGGGGACAGACAATCTGAATTAAGTGGGGAAAAGGTTGTAAGAGGAGGAGGATATTTTGGAAACAATAGCTGGAAAGATGATTAAGGCAATGAGGTGGGTGGGGCCTGTGTCCTCCGGGAGGGCAGAAGCCCCTGCAGAAGCCCACTCAATTTCTCTGTTCTTCTACTGCCTCTTTCCTGGCTGCAGATGGCAGGGCAGCCACCTGCAAGGTCACTGTGAAGCTGGGTACTGGCTCCCTGAATGATTTAAGGCCATTCTCCCAGGCTCCCCTTGCCTGCTCTTGCTAAAAGTCTCTATGGCCAGGGCTGCTGCTGTCTCTTGACCCCTCATTGCTGCTGACGCTGCTCAGACAGCCCTAAGGAGTGCTGTGTGATACAGAGGGACATCAGCGATGAGTCACCGTGGCCTGAGCAGCCCTTTGTGAAGCCAGAAAGCACAGCCTTGGGATTCTTCCTGACGCCTAAGGCAACTTGTTTCTCTCCTCACTACACTTCTGACACCACTTGTGTGGGGGTTTCTATAACAACCAACTCACCTGGAATCTCTGACACTAACTGCCTGGAGCTGGCCTAGACCCCACAGGTCAAGGGCTCAGTCCCAAGAGACTGCCCCGCTTCAGATGCCAATCCCAAGTCTCTGTACTTCTGGCCAACTAGCTATAAATCAGGGGTTCCCATAATCCCCTCTGCAGGTTCAATAATCTGCTAGAAAGGCTCACAGAACTCAGGAAAACACTTCGCTCAGATTTACTGGCATATTATAAAGACTACGATTCAGGAACAGCCGTATGGAAGAGATGCCAAGGGTGAGGTATGGGGGCGCTGAGCTTCCCGACCCGCTCTAGACGTCCCATCTTCCTCGCACTTCACCTTCACACATGAGCCAACCCGGACGCTCTCAGGTGTCCACAGTTTAGGGATCTTTATCGAGGAATTCACGGCGTAGGCACAGTCGATCACTGTCTCAGTCTCCTCACTCGGGAGGACAGGGATGTGGTGCCAAAAGTTCTGAGCTTCTAATCATGGCTGGGTCTTTCTGGCGATAGGCCCCCATCCTGAAGCCATCTAGGAGCCCGCCCAGCGTCGCCTCATTAGAACGAGGGTATGCGTATCACCCAGGAAATTACGAGGGTTTTAAGAGTTTTGTGTCAGGAACCAGCGGCAGAGATCAAATATATATTCCTTATCATGTCACACCTGCCTCCTCTCTGAAGGACATGGCCCTGGCGTCTGAGGGCCCAGCCTCTGTTGCTGTTCTATTCAAGGCCACATGGCTAGGGGTTCTCACGAAGACTTGGGGCCAGACCGCCTGTGTTCACATCCTGGCCTGCCATTCCTAGCTGTGACCTGGGCAAATCGCCTAGCTGCTCTGTGCCTCAGTTTCCAGTCTGTCACACAGGCATAAGGATGGAAGGCATCATGTGGTTGCTGTGAAATTTAAATGAGTTTCTGTTTTCTTGGCTCCCAGCGAGCCCTCAGTGTTTATTAAATCAACTTGTCCAGGCTACAAATACAGACAGTACAAGGACTGTCAGGCATCTCAGACACGACCCGCCACAGCTGGGACAAATTTGACAGTCCCCAGAACTCAAGTCTGCAGAGACAGTACTTAAAACATGTATCTGCATCCATGTGGGCCTCAGCTCTCCAGGAAACAGCAGGAAGGGAAAGCTTAGCAGGCAAGGTAAACTCAGCCTTCCTGGGTTGAAAATTATATCTGAGTTAACACAGAACCTTCCCGGGGTGGTGGAGGTGGCGATGCGAATGAACTCTTAACGGCCAAGTTCAAGTAGGATGTGACAACTTGCAATGCTCTCTCTGATTTCTGTCCCTTCCCAAGTGGACGGCGGGCCTGTCCTCTGGGGCCGGGCAGCAGCTAGAACCTTCTGGGGTTTGTGACCCTGTTCCTCCAGGGGAAGTTCACGGATCCCTGAGTCGGAATCCCCTGGGGGCATATTCAGCACCAGGCGGACAGCCTTGGGTCCCTGGGGCACCTACGCTAAGTGGAACTGAGGTCTCTGCCTCTCCATCGAGGTAGACTAAGCACAAAGCAACCATGTGAGGAACTAGTAAAAAATTCTAGTTTAGCTTTAATTCTGTGCAGCCTACATCTAGCAACATCTAAACTCATTCCAACAAATGCTCACTGGGTAGCCAGGAGCAAAGATGGCAGGGAGGGGAGCACGAGAGCTCCCTCTCAAGTAGGGAACCTAGGATGCACCCCCAGTTAGAAGGGGTGGTGAAGAAGAGGCTCCCGAAGGAGGTGATATGGAGAGAGGGCATCACCTGGACATGGGAGACATAGTGCTCCTGGTGGAGGGGACAGTTGGGCCTTGTGTAGTGTGGAGACAGGTCCAGGAGGGGCTCCAGGAGGGGCTCCAGAGAGGGGTTCGAGTATGGGGGCAGGAGGGGAAGATGAGGCTGAATAGGTGGGTGAGGAGCGCCCTGAAAATACCGAGGAGGCGCTCCACACCAATGCCAGCTGGCCACAGGGAGCCACAGAAGGTTTCTCACAGAGGGAAGACAGGTCGGTTCGGAATTGTGAGATTCTACGACGGGAGAAATGTCATCCTCCTGAATTGAGCCACCAGCATTCGAGGGCAACTGTGACTGCACGACACGGACACTGAGGCAAATGGGGGGTGAATTTTGCCCTTGGGGGGCTTCCCAGGACTCTCGTGCATGAGTGTGTGTGAGGCGAGAGAGCAGACTCGTGCGGGTGAGGGCACGCATGAGCATGTGGGAGTACGTGTACGTACATGTTTCCGAGTATACACGTGTGAGACAGTGTAGGTGTGAACTGTGAAAATGTGTGTGTTGGCTGAGTGTGTGAATGTGAGAGTAGCGATATGAGTGAGCATGAGTATGAGTGGGTGTGTGTAAGGTGCATGTATGAGGAGGCATGTGTGTAAGACAGTATGGGTGAGAGTGACGGTGAATGCATGAGTGTGAGAATGTGCCAGTGTGCATGGGTGTGTAAAAGCCCTGTGTATTATGAAGAGTTTTCGTATTGTGAGTATGCGAGGACACGTGTGTGGAAATGGGAGAAAGGGGGAGCGCGTGTGAGAGAGGGAGGCTGCACCGTGGGTCCAGGTGTTGGTGAACCCCGGCAGGGTGCTGCTCAAGCTCAGGCAGCGCCCCCCGCCCCCAACCGCCCACTGCTCTGTTATTTCCCCATCTGTAAAATGGGGCCACGACACCTCCCTAGTGGGCTTCAGCATGAGAACAAAGGCTCTGTCAAGGTGAGACAGTCCACCCCCGTCCCGGTCCAGGCCCACGGTGGGTGCTGGGCAAAGGGGCTGTTCTCCTTTCCGACAGGTGTTTGAGGGGCAGGAGGGGACGCAAGCAGAAGCTCCTAGGACCCCTGGCCCCTGGGATGGGCTGGGCAGGGGTCAGGTGGGCAGGAGAAGCAGGGCAGGGGTAAGGCATGGAGGGCAGCTCCTGCCAGCCTGCCATCCCCAGGGAGGATGGCATCAGGCTCCCAATTACAGGAACAATTAGGCGCACTGATGCACAGCCAGCCGCCTCGGCGCCACCTCGAGAGTGACAAGCCGGCCCGGCGGGCTGCGTGGGGCTTTAATCCCGGGAAGGCTCTCGAGTGTTAATGGTGCAAGCAGGCTCATTAGCTGTAATCCATCTGTCCTTAATGCGGTGCTGCTGGTACGGGGCTGCAGGATGAAGGATGCCCTCCCAGGGACAGCAGGCAGGCATGGCACTCCGCAGGGCTGCGCCCCACTCCCTCCTTCCCTGCTCCGAAAAATGAAAGGCAGGCAGGGGTGAAAGCACGGGGAAAGAGAGGACAGAATCCTGCTTCCTCCTGATTGGAGAACTGGCTGTGCAGAGGCTGGATCTGGGACTTGGCTGCACCCTGCTGTGTGACTGCAGGCAAACTGCCTTCCCCCTCTGGGCCTATGCTACGATCTGGGAAGAGGCAGGGGCTGGAACGGATGCCTTCAGGGCACAGGAAACCTTGAGCGAGTGGCCTTGAAGTGCCTGTCTCTGGGCTCAGGCTGTCTCTCCACTTGTCTGGGGAAGTGTGGTGGCATGAATTCGACCCGGAATGTTCCCGATAGTTTTCCGACAGCTATGAATCCTGCCTTTGTCGGTGGCGGCAAAAGTAGCCCTACCATACCATCTGGACAGTGGGTGACCTGGCCCAAGGCCAAGGACAGGTGCTGAGGAATCAAAGCTGAATGCGGACTAAACAGGTAGATGCCTCAGGCTCAACTCAGGTGCAGCTGTGCCCAGGGCGGCTGTGGGTACCCTAGACCCCAGGGGCAGGCACCAGGTAGATGGCACCTCCATCATGCTGTCATGGCAGAGCAAAGACCATGAGCTGGAAGGAGAGACAACGGACAGCAGAAGAGCCGGCTACAGAGAAAAGAAGGGGTTGGGGGTTCCGGGCTGCCTGGGTCCCAGTCCCAGCTCTGCTGTGTGACAGTGGGGAGGTTATTAGCCTCTCCGTGTCTCCATCTCCCCATCTGTGAACCTGGAGGAAGTAGCAGCCCCCTCCGAGGGCTATGAGGAAGGTGAATGACGCGCACGAAGCCATCTCCAACAGGCCTGGTCCCCGCAAGCAGCCATGTCAGCCATTGTCATCTGAATTATAGCCGTTCCCCGGCTTCTGTCGCTTGAGGGCCGCTTTGTGATTTTTACCATATCTGCACTCTCATATTATTTACTTAGTACTCCTTCCAATCAACCAGTTGTTTTTGTTTCTGGAGGGATAATTTATGTCAACTAACTTTTTAAAAAAAAACAATTTACAACCAGAAGGAAGCTGTCATCACCAGCGGAAATGAAAATGCGGCACCCCATCCCAAATCCTCCCAGATTTCTGAGCCCGGCACCTGCTCCCTTGTTCGAAGAGAATAAGCAAAAGCTGGAGAGGTGCACGGGCCCAGGCCCCGGATGGCCACTCTCACTGCGGGGTCAGTAAGATCGGAGGAATGGGGACACTACAGTTGGGTTTCACTCAAGGTAATGTTCCCATAGGACACAGAAGGGTCTCCTGTGCCCCATGAAACCGTACCTACTGCAGATCCACAGGCCTCTGTAGGTGAAACATCACAATCCCTGAGGGTCTTCGGAAGTGGGACCACCTCTTCTCCTCACAGGAAAGAAAACGGAACCAGCTTCACCAAGCCCAGATGGCCGGATTCCAGGCCCATGGTCTGCCTCTGAACTGCCCCAGCCTCGGTTTCCCAATCTGAAATGTGGGGCACTCTGTCTACCCCTCTCCTAAAGATTACTGGGGGGTTTCAACCAGCACACAGGTCTGAAAGCCTCCCCCATCCGTGGGCCAAGGGGCTGCCAGAAGCAGAGAGTCTGTGCCCACAGGGATGGGCCCGGAAGCCAGCTGGCCACAGAAGGGGAGGACGCTGTACCGAGGCCTGCTGTCTCCCCGATGTTCTTCAATTATTCAAACAATAACCGCACCCTTATTTAAAGTCTAGTCTTGCATTTGCTGCATCCGGCGGCGAGCACCAGAGCCTGCTGGTAGATTTACGCAGGGACAGGCTCCCACTCACAAAGTCAATTAATTAAGCAAACACTTTGCCAGCAGGTTCTCAGGTGTGCAGCTGTGAGGCTCACTGGTCTCAGCCCACCGCCTCTGGGACACTCGATCCCACAGGGCCTGCCAAGTGGGTGGGGACAGCAGCCCGGGCTTGGGCAGTGGCTGGTGGAAGAGAAAGGGCACAGAAAGTACTGTTCACAGGGCACCTACTAGGCGCCAGGCCTGGAATGGACCCGCAGGCACCAAAAGGGTTCTTCTAGCCCTCACAACCAGTTTCTAGCCCTCACAGCCAATGTACAGATGGGGAAACTGAGGCACAGAGCAAGGGTTAAAGGTCTCAGAAAGGGGGGTTAACTCCAGACACTCCCCTCCACATGCACACTCCAATTTTTGCTCTCCCATTACCCACCTAGGCAGTAACAACAGCCACCACTATACAGCGTTTAGAACGGTCTGACCTTGAAAAGATGCTTGCCATCCACGTAGTGCACTGTTTTCATATCAACCCCACAGGTAAAAACCATTCTTATCCACATTTTATAGGGGGGAAACTAAGGCACAGAATGCTTGAGTGACTCACTCAAGGTCACACATGAGGTAAGTGCTGGGGTGGGGATTTGAACCCAGGCTGCCTGGCCCTGGTTCCTCCTCTCTGAGCTGGGCACCAGCGTTTCTGGACATGCACCCACTCATTACCGTGCCAGGCCCAGCTCAGAGTCTGTCCTCTTCTCCAGAAGGCGCCTGCGTGTACTCTTGTGCTCTCACCTGGCAGGACTAAGCACCACCCCGGATTAAACGCAGATGATAGATGGTTCTGGAATGTTCTGGCAGATTCTGGTGGGTTCTGGCACTGGACCACTCACATCTCATACATCTGCTCTTCTCCAGGTAACGATGACAGCCAGCAGGAGGAGGGTACTTAGTTTACAAAGGTCTTTTGCAACCATCTGTGCCCCCAACATGATAACTGGAGGATTGTCTGTTTTACAAGTGAGGATGTGAAACCCAGAGGTGAGATGACTCAGGCCAGGTCACCGGCCTCCAAGGGGCACAGTAAGGGGCCATCACATCTCATACATCTGCTCTTCTCCAGGTAACGACGACAGCCAGCAGGAGGAGGGCACTTAGCTTACAAAGGTCTTTTGCAACCATCTGTACCCCCAACTGAACATGATAACTGGAGGGTTGTCTGTTTTACAGGTGAGGATGTGAAACTCAGAGGTGAGATGACTCAGGCCAGGTCACCGGCTTCCAAGGGGCACAGTAAGGGGCCGGGTCTCCAGATATCACCCAAAGGGCCAACATGTCCTGTAGAGGTCACTAAGCATGGTGGCTGAGGCTGTGAGCAGGGGAGTAGGGCTGGGTTACACTCCAGCTCTGTCACTTCCCACCTGTTCACCTCAAGAGGTTGCAAGTAATGACTCTGGGACTCAGTTTCCTCATCTGTAAAATGTGGGTAAAAACAGAAGCGTCTCTTCATTCCAGCTGCTGTGAGAATAAGAAGTCAGGCAAAAGGACGCGTGTGGCACAGGGCCATCCTTACTGTACTTCTTCCTGGCTTCTACCCACATCTCCCAAAGTGCCAGAGTGCTTGTCCTATACAACGCATGACTTGCTCTAGCAGCAGAATTGGTGGTGTCAGGTAAAAAGAGATTGCCAGGCCCTGTCTGCACCAGCTCATCTCAGCTCCTGGAAACTGACCGCACCAAGCACTCCCAGCAAACAGTGATTGATTATCCAAGCCCTGGCCCATGTAAAGGACGGAGGATTTTAGCTCAGCTAAAACATCTCGATTCATTCCCCACTAGGAAGGAGGAGGAGTCCATCTACAGAAGACTAACTTCCATTTCTCGATCGGGGTTCCTTTCACCTGGGATGTCCTTTTATACCTTTCTCATCCATCTGAAAAACTACACGCCTCTCAAAATCCCTCTCCTGCATCACAGCCCTCTGCGCCCCCCGCCAGGTTCACCGAGCCTGATGCACACGGTTCAAAAACCACCAACCGCGAGCCAGGCACGGCGCTAAGCACTTAACGTGGTTTATCTTTGCTCATCTTTCGAAAAAGGAGGTACCATTTATCTCCATTTTACAGATAAGGAAACTGAGGCACAGAGCGGCTGAGCTATGTGCTGAGGCTGCACAGCTGGCCAGGGGTAGAGCCTGGACTCGAATCTGGGAAGTCTGGCTCCAACCTCAGGGAGGTCTGGCTGTGTCAGGCAGAGCCGGTGTCAGGACTGGCTGGAATCGGTGGAATAGTAAAGGCAAACACCAAAACTGGAGGGAGGAGGCTACACGGCCCAGGGAGGGAGCAAGGGCAAACTAAAAAATAAAACTGAAATCTGAGTGAAGGCAGAACACGCTGTCCCGGGAAGCGGGGGGTGGTGACAGAGACCTGTGGTTTCTGTGCACGCTGCTCCCTGGGGGACCCGCCAGCGCTGGCTCAGCGCGGAACCCAGCTGCTCGGGGCGATTATTATTTCAGGAGCGGAGGGAGGCGGGGAGGGCTCTGGGCCTCAAGCTGAAACCTCAGGGAGGGGGCGCTGGGGTGTCAAACAGAAAAATCACACTGGGGGACCCTGGGACCTCCGATGGTGCCGGCCATCCAATCTGGCCCCCACTCTTCCCGAGGAGGCTTGGCTGCCCCCACTAGCTGCCACACCTGCTATGAAAATGACACCCCTTGGTGAATGGTCCCTGCTCTGTCTCTTGGGAGGGCAATCGGATACCGCATGCAGAGCAGGAACAGGCCAACGGGCCGCTGATCTTCTTGGGGTAGCTGGTGATTGGAGGGGGGGCTGCTGGGTTTCCGAGGAGTGGCAAAGCCCAAGAAGGTAGGCTCAGGAATAAGAGGGGGCAGCAGTAAGTCTCCCCATGGACCTATGAGCAGGTAAGGGAGGGTGGGGACAGAGGCTTATGGAGGTCACAGACTTGCTTCAGTAAGAAGCTGAGATACAGAAGGCTCTAGAAGAACAAGTCTTGCCTTACCCCGTGGGGCCCCTAATTTCCCTCCATCCCCATCTAAACATCTGCCTCTTGCCTATGCAGCATAACATTGGGTTCAGGCAGTAGACTCTGAAACCAGGCTGCCCTGATTCTTATGGCCAATGACCATGGCGGGTAACTTGGCCTTTCTGTGCCTCGGTTTCGTGATCTGTCATATGGAACAGCATCAACGCCCACTTCATTAGGGTGCTGTGAGAGTACAGAGATTTCCACAGTGCTCAGAGAGGGCCAGCAACACAGCAGACAGACACCAGAGAAGAGGCGCCCATCGCTACACCATTTCCGCTGCACCATCCTAAGCACCCTGCGGCCCTCTGAGCTTCAGGCCCTCTAATTCGGACACAGAGGCTGGAGAGCAAGCACCAGGAAGCTTGACGTTGCAACCAAAAATGAGGGGACCTGAGCCTCAGTCTCCCCGCTGCATACTGGGCATGGAAAAAGCCCCATCCCAGCTGCTGAGGCCTCTGTGAAAGGGCCCGGGCCAGCCTCGGGCACACGGTGACATGAGAAATGTTCATTCGACCATGACGATAGATACCCAAAGCTGCTCCCCTATAACTGCACTCAGCGTCCCCCAGGGTCAACAGGAAGTCCATCAAGTGGGGATAGGCAGTGAGTTAAAAACTTGGAGGCCCAGAGAATCGAAAACACATATCCACACAAAACCTTGGTCATGCTCACACAACACTATTCACAATAGCCCAAACATGAAACCACCCAAATGTCCATTGACGAATAAATGGATAAACAAAATGCAGTCTACCCACATGCCGGAATATTACTCAGCCATTAAAAGGAGTGAAGTCCTGACACACACTATAAATAGATGAACCTTGAAACAATTATGTTCAGTAAAGAAGCCAGTCAGAAATGGCCATAAATTGTATCATTCCATTTATGAAACGTCCAAAATAGGTGTATTCGTAAGAGACAGAAAGCAGATTCGTGGTTGCCAGGGGCTGGGGTGGAGGAGGATGAGGAGTGACAGCCAATGGGTATGGGGCTTCTTTTCGGGGTGATGAAATGTTCTGGAATGAGACAGTGGTGAAAGTTGTACAATTATCTATCTAAACATACTAAAAACTATTTGTACACTTGAAAAGGTTGAATTGTACGACACGTGAACTACATCTCAACAAAACTGCTGAAAAACCAAAAACCCTTGAAGCCTATTCTGTGCCCAGCAAGTGACTCCAAGGGCCCAGGAGGCCAGAGGCATGCATGAGGACAGAAGGTGGAGCGTGCGGAGGCACCCACTTGGGGAACGGCCTGCCCAGGGTGGAAGTCGGTCCCTGGCCAGGACGCCACGGCTCACGAGCAGGCAGCACATGGTAGGAGGTCTCTCATGGTTTCAGTTTGGGCTAAAGAGTTGGGAAACACATAAAACAGAAAATGTATGCAGAGTCTTTATTGAGCACCTCCTACATACATGTTCCAGGCACTGAGGACAGGCTGCTGAGCTGAAGAAAATCTAGTCCCTGCCTTGGTGCAGCCCAGCTCAGCAGAGTGACACATAGAATCGAGAAGTCATACGACCAAATCCAAACAAAGTGGGCCCAGAAAACGGGCCAGAAAACAATCAGAAGGAAGAGCTGGGGTCTGCTAGGAACGGCATTACAGAAAGTGGGAACAGCATGTGCAAAGGCTGTGAGGCAGATGAGAATGTAAGGAACTCCAAACAGCTGGCAAGGCTGGACCCCGAGAATAAACAGCAAGAGCGGCAGCTACAAGGACCTATGACTGGGGCAATGGAAATCTGTCTGCTTCATTCTGTACCCCAAACACTTAAGACGTCCCCACCAGGCCATGACAACGTGGGGTTTAAAGCACAAAGTGCTGTTCCAGGTTTGCACACGGCTCACCTTATCTGGGACCGTCAGACGCATGTGAGAGTGAAAAATTAGTAGGCGCAAGGAGACCCCAGCATCGCTTACCTATCTGCAATTCTCTGAATGTCATCCTCATCTTGATGGGCCCCACCAAACTGCCAAGGAACCCCCTCTATGTACTCCAGGCCTTCGGGAGCCAGTCATGTTCTTAGACAGGGGCCCTCACAGGCCTCAAGAAGAGTTATTTCCCACTGGGCTCTCACCTCCTCTTTCTTCTCGCCAGAGGCAAGATGCTCCATTTCCCTCCCGAGACAGCCTCCTGCCTGGGATCCTGGGATCACAGGCCCAGGCACCCAGGAACAGGCTCTGGGTGACATCTACAGGCCAAAGAATGCCCAGGGCTGCTGGCAACACCAGAAGCTGGGAGAGAGGTCTGGAACGGACCCTCCCCGAGCGCCTTCGGAGGGAGTATGGCCCCCCCGCACACCCTGATTTCAGACTCCCGGCCTCCAGTGCTGCGAGAGGATGACTGTCTGTTGGTCACGCCCCCGGTGTGGGAATTGTTACGTCAGCCCCAGGACACTAATACACCACTTTCCAAGAGCAGAACTGCGGACTTTTTCATTTTTCCTTGGCTACTTTGGTTGAGTGGTTTCTTTTTCTGAGTCTTTCTGGAAAGGCCAAACCAAAGGGAAGGTGGAAGGTCATCCTTTCGGGAACACGGCACGAGCACGCAGTTGGAGTCTGAGATGGTGAGGGATGCGCAGCAGCATTCACACTGGACAGGGAGGGTCAGGCCACATGGCAGGGCTGGCAGCCCCCAGCGTCCTCCTACGGGCTCAGGAAGATGTTGGTTCAGGGGGTGGCCAGGCTGCCGTGCCAGGCTTGAAAAGGAGAGAGAAATTGCTGAGAATTTACCTGCCAAGGAAATGTCTGAACTCTTCCTTGGAGCAGAGCCTTGCCAGGCCTCTGAAATCACCCTACGGCAAAGGCTGAGGACCCAAAGGCAAAGGACGAGGTCCTTGAAGCTATCATCTATCTCACGACTCAGGTGAGATGACTGGCAACCTTCTGACCGGAACCGAGGCGAAGGGAACGCTGTCTGCCTGTTTTGGGCTCTGGAGCCCTTGCCCACCTCACGTCCCTCTGGTGACTCAGTGCGCCCGGTGTATCGGAAAAAGGGGTCCCAGCCAGGACCAAATGGACACCTTCCACCACACCCCCCGCCATGGCCGCAGGTGAGGGTCTCGAGCAGCTCTGGGTCAGGAGCTTGAGTTCTAGGCAAGAAATGATAAAAGTAACGTGTTGCTAAACTGTGGCATTGTCTAAATGTACAGGTGCCATGGGAACCAGCTTGTGGTAAGGCGAGGGGCCGGCGGTGCGCTGCCGGATAAAGCTGGAGGATTATTAGCAACCCTGGTGCTGCTGTAACAGAGCCACAAACTAGGGGCCTGCACAAAACATTTATTCTCTCAGTGCCTCAGGCCAGAAGTCAGATTCCAAGGGCTGTGCTCCCACCGGGGGCTCCAGGGAAGAATCCTTCTGGGCCTCTTCCGGCTTCGGGTGGCTGCTGGCCTTCCTTGGCTTGTGGGCTCAGCTTTCTGCTCAGTTTTCACAGGGCGGTCTCTGTTTGTCTTCTCCTTCTCTTAGCAGGACACTCATCATTGGATTTAGGGGCCCACCTGGGTAATTCAGAAGGATCTTCTTTCAAGATCCTTATTTATGTCTGCAAAACCCCTTTTCCCGAATAAGGTCACATTCACAGGTTCCAAGGGTTAGGTCGTGGACACATCTTTTGGGGGCCACCATGCAGCCCATGACAGGTGAGTCTGTGAAGACCTCTAAGAGAAATGACCTGGTCAAGCTGGCACCCGGGGGAGAGAGCACCAGGCAGGAGAGCATCTGAGGCAGAGTCCTGAGCTGGGAGCATGTCTGAAGTATTCAAGAAACAGCCAGGAGAGAGTGGGCGGGGGCAGTGGGTTGGAGGAAGGAACAGCTCGTGTGCCATCGTGCCGGGGACGTGGCCTGCACTGGGAGTGAAGTAGGAGCCCTGGGGAGTTTTGGGCAGAGGGGAGACATGATGAGACCTCCTTTCTCATACGGTCTTCTGGTGCCACAGAGGATGGAGTGGGGTGGGCAGTGCAGAAGCAGGGGGACGAGCAAGTTGGCTATTGTACCAGTCCAGGTGATAGGTGCTGGGGCCAGGCCAGGCGAAGGGGACAAGAAGCCATAGGTCTGGGCTCTCATCTGGAAAAGAGCAGGCACCTTAGAGCTTCCTCCCACCCAGGGCGGCCTCCTCTCTAATAGATTTCTGATTGTCTTGTCTTCTTCCCCAACAGCCCGCCCCATCTCCTCCCTCCACCCTCCTCCCCACCCTGCCACTTTGGCAGCTGTTTGTTCCTGGGAGCAGGGAGAACAGCTGGAGGTGCAGGGAGGGAGGCCGGTGGGGGACCCCAGGCGGGTGATGCCGGAGGGGCTGTGCCAGCTCGGGCAGAGTCACATTCATTTCTCTCTGCTGCATTTCTGACAATTAAACCTGAGTGCCTTGTGCTGATGGCTTAACCCGGCCTCCGGGAGAGCGGAGAGCACTTCCCTCGCCCGAGACCCCTCACTCTAGACCCCTCATCACCATCTCTCCCCCTCCCCCCCCCCCCCTCCC
>NW_006494614.1:60338381-60347443 GCF_000325575.1 Pteropus alecto | reverse complement strand
CTCATCCCCTCCTCCTGCCCCTCATCCCCTCCTCCTGCCCCCTCATCCCCTCCTCCTGCCCCCTCATCCCCTTCTGCTCGTCCCCCTCTCTCCCTCTTTCCTATCTTCTTCCTCTGCCCTCTGCCTGGAAGCTGAGCCTCCAGGGCCCCTGGGAGGGCTGAGGGAGCAGGATCTGTAAAACTCTTGTGCTAGTTTCCAAAATGAATGTTGCTTTTCATCCTTCATCCTCAATTGTCTCCTTCTCTAATTCACTGGACATACCCTGTGGCGCTGACCAATTCAAGGCTTGAACCTTGGTGTCCCCTGCTTGGCTCTGTTCTCTAGACAATTCTACTTTATCTCCTGATTCAGTCGGGTGACCCCACGTCCCCATGCCTGGGTGCTAATGCACCCAGGGACGATAAACTGTGACTTGTAATAACATCCCCAATGGATCAACTGACCCTATTCCAGGGGGCCCTGCGGACCCCTCTCTTCTCAGCCCCTCATGGACAGAATCCCAGCTTTGCTCTCTCTTTCCCCCTTGCCTCTGCCCCCACCAGCCAGGCTGCTCTCATGCTCACATGCATTCTCTCTGCATGTCTGTTTGTCACTGTGTGTCTGACCCCAGTCACAGGACTGCGGTCCATTGTACCCAATATGACCTCGTCTTAACGTTATTTCCCAATAAGGTCACATTCATAAGGTACGATAAGGTTCCAGGACTTGAATATATTTGGTGGACACAATTCAACCCACAGCAGGTGGCAACCGAATATCAAGTGACAGGGCCAGCCTTGACCGCTGTCTGTAACCCAACTCCTATAGCTGAGGCCACCGCAGGTGGAGGAAAGGGCTGCACATGTGCCCTCCAACTTCTGGAAATACTAACGTGGGCAGCCTTAGGGAGGGCCCCAAGCCCATGACTCAGGTTCCAGGTCTGTGAACTGAGTTTGCTGAGACCCACCTCTCCAGATGGGCAAGAGGAGAGCTGGCCACAGGGAGGCTCTACTAACACCTTTTTTCCAGGTGAGGCAAGGTCTTAAACCTCAGTGCACAGCTACTACCTACATAGACTCCATCTGCCCACCCCCAGGCTAACTGGGCCTCCCTTCTCTGTGCTGCATGGAGCTCATCCATCAACCAGCCTCTATGGTACTGGGTTCCAGTGTCCCCAAAATTCACAACCACCCAGAACCTCAGAACGTGACCTTATTTGGAAATAGGGTTTTTTTGCAGACATAATAAGATGAGGTCATACTAGTGTAGGGTGGCCCTCAATCCAAATTGGTGTCTTTACAAGAAGAGGGGAATCTGGGCAGAGAGAGAGAGAGAGAGAGAATGGCATGTGAGGAGAGAGATACACAGAGAGGCCACATGAAGACAGAAGCAGATACTGCAGTGATGCTGCCACACGTGGAGCCGCCAGAAGCCAGAAGAGGCTGAAGGCTCTTCCCCTAGAATCATTGGAGGGAGCAAAGCCCTGCTGGCACCTTATTTCAGACTTCTGGCCTCCAGGATCTGTGAAGGTAAATTTCTGTTGTTTTAAGCCCCCAGTTTGTGGAAATTTATTAAGGCAGCCACAGGAAACTTATACATTTACATTAAGCCCATGGTTCTCAGCTTGACCCATTTTGCCTTCGGGGGACACTGGGTAATGTCTGGAGACATTTCTGACTGTCACCACAGGGAGGATGTTACTGGCATTGAGTGAGTAGAGGCCAGGGATGCTGCTCAACATCCTGCAACGCGCAGGACGGCCCACCACATGGTACCCACCCCGAACATCAATAGTGTCCAAGTGCCGTAAGATGTAACCACCCATTTGAAGATTTTCACCCCAAACTTTTCATCCCCGACCATCAAGGCCCATGGCGGGTAGGGAATCTAGCCACAAGTGAAAGCCTAACAAACGTGGGCATGTGGTACAAAGTTAACGAATGCTGTGTTCTTCATTTTTAAACTGTGGCCACTGATACTGGAGCTAGAACATCTTCAGGCTGAGAAAGCCCAGAGCAGGCAGGTGGGGACCTCGGACATGCTCTGGGGTCAGCCCATGGAGGGAGGGCCTGGCTCTGGGCTGCCAGCGGGAAGCCTGCGCTGCCCCTCTCCCCACAGCATCAAACTTCAGTGGGCTTGTGTGTCTGCCAGATGGCAACACACTATGTGTCAGGAGATAATCGCTATTAAAAATCCACCAGGTTTTATTTTATTTTTTGATTCTGTTTGGGCTCTCTCCTTCCTCCAAACTGACCGAACTGATACCCATGACACTGTTTTAATTGTCTGTAATTAAAAGAAACATCGACTGGATAACCAGGGTTTCTCCACTCTGGTGTCTGGGGGAGAAGAGGCTGGTTCCCCCCAGGGAAGCCCAATGGCCGTGGGCCCTGCCAGTTCACCTAGTCCCACTCCGGGGCACCCACGCAGCCCTCCATAACTGCTTTCTGCCAAGGGACTCAGCTCTGTCCGGCGGGGTCACTGGTATGAGTTTAGCTCCCCAACAAGAGGCATCAAAGAAAATCCAAAGGCAAACAGGTGAAGGTGGCACTCAGAGCACCCCAGGACACAGTGGCTGGATATAAAAGGCCTGTGCCGCAGCTCAGACCCCAAATGGCAATGACACTAGGGAGAGACTCTGCCCTGCCCATCAGGCCTCAGAGAAGCCCTGACCTGCTCCAGGCCTCAACTTCCATTTCCACCCCGTAGCTGGATGCGGTTTGTCTAATGGCTGCTGAGACATTCACAGGTTAGACAGCTGAAGGGCTACCTAGTCCAGAGGGCCCAGCTGTAGGTGCAGGGGTCTCAGGTCAGGTGAGGGAGGCAGACCCACCCCACCTCCCCTGCTGGCCCCATGGGTCCTTTCAAGTCAGTCAAGGATTCAGTGCCTACTCAGTCTGGCATGTTTTGGGTGCTGGGGATGCAGCAGGAACAGACTGGCTGGCACATGTTGCTGACCTTCTAGAAGAGCGTGGAAGGTGATAAACAACTGAACATGGATTGACCCCAGCTCTGGCACTCTGTGAGCCTTACCTAGAGCAAGGCCAAGGGAGGACCTGGGGACAGAGAGGCTGGCAGCTCAAGCCGGGGATGAGCAAGAGTGACGAGACCTCGGGCCCCCTCACTGCTGTCAGAGATCGTGGTAAGGACAGGGTCCTGGGCACCCCGATGCCTGGCTGTGGCCTCTAATAGGCAGAGGGCCCTGGCTCCTCTCTCCATCTTACCCCCCACCTTTGGAAGTCCCTAACCTTCCACAAATAGGTGACAGGTAAGGAGGCTTACTAAGAGTAAGGACTACTGTGCTCATTTCAGACTGAAGAGGTCATCCTTCCCATCGGCTCATTCCTCCTGCCTGAACGGAAGACCAGAGAGGAAAAATGAATTCCCAGCCTCCAAGGGCAGTGGGACACAGGTCCCCACAGCCAGGCATTCCTTGGCTTGGGGCTGCATCCCTCCGGCCTCTGCGTCCGTCTTCACATGGCCTCTTTGTGTGTCTGTTTTCTCTTTTGATAAAGACATCGGTCACTGTGTTTAGGGCCCACCCTAATGGAGGCTGATATCTCCAGATCCTTAACCAACTGCATATTTTCACATAAGGTCACATCTGAGGTTCTGGGTAGACATGAATTTTGGGGGACACTATTCACCCCAGTACAGAAGATCTACAATGTCGCCAGCATGCCAATATGAGCATTACCTCATTTCTCTTCCAGAGCTCATATTCCTCCTAGACATCAATCTCTTTCTCACAGTTAGGGAACAGAGGCCCCAAGAAGTGGAAGGCATTGCCCAAGTCACGCATTTGCTTCTGGAATCTTCCCTATTGCTCCAGGGCATTCCCCTAGCCTTGTGGTCCAAAGATCTCTGACACATTATGTAACACATCAGAGACCCCACAGTAGAGAGGCACCCTCCCATGAAACCTCTGTCAAGGATTTCCAGGGACGACGACATTCTGAAGGTCAAGGAGACAGGCAGAAAGGGAGAGAACAGATTTCAAAGGTCAAGAGTCACTGTGAAAACAAAACAAGGGGGTGGGCAGAGAGGGCTTCTTAACTCAGGAGCAGTATCTATGACCACCCATGCCCCACACCACATGCTCTCCTCTGCATGACCCCCTTGTCTCTTTAGGTGCAAAGAATTTCTTGGGGACCCAGCTCTGAGGACATCTAATGTTTACTAGGTAACCTCTGTTACCTAGAAAACAAAGCAGCATTATTTACATGTATTAACGACTCAGTCCAACACCCCTAGAGGGTATGCGGGGGTTCTGAAACATGACCACAAATTCTTTGACCCTCTTCCCAACTGGAGATGAAGTCTTTGTCTCCTCCCCTTGAGCCTGAGGTGACTCTGGTGGCTGCCTTGGAGAAGCGACTCTGTGTGACCTCTGAGGCTGGGTCAGGAAAGGTGGTGGAGGGGACGGGAGAGGCCCAGCAGCCTCCAACTGACTGCAACCCCATGAGACCCTGAGAACTATAAACTGTACTCCTAGATTCATGAGCAAACTAAACGTTTGCTATTGTTACTGTGTTGGGGTGGTTTATTATGCAGCAACAGCTACTTGGAACAAGGTAAGTGCTATTATTATTTCTCCTTTTACAGATGAAAAACTGAGGCACAGAGAAGTTAAATGTTTTGCCCAAAGGCACACAGCCAATAAGAACAGATCAAGGATGCAAACCTAGGTCATCTGGCTCCAAGCGAGCGCTCCTCATCGTTAAACCAGGTAATAGTGGAGATGCAGGTGCCCTACACCAGCGGTTCCCAACCTTTGTGGCACCAGGGACTGGTGCTCCTAAGAGAACCTAATGCCTGATGATCTGAGGTGGAGCTGAGGCGGTGATGCTAGCGCTGGGGAGCGGCTGCAAATACAGATGAAGCTTCACTTGCTCAACTGCTGCTCACCTCCTGCTGTGCAGCCTAGTTCCTAACAGTTTATGGACCAGTACTGGTTGGGGACCCCTGCCCTACACTAACTAGCAAGGACCCAGCATGACGACCTGGCTGCTGAGCCTCTTTCTTCCTGGCTGAGGGTCTCTAGAAATTTTTTCCCCTAAATAAGGCAAAACATTTCCAAACCTGGAAGTGGCTTGTCCGGTTTACACAAGCACAAATGATGTCACCCCCACTGCCTCCCCCAGGGAGTCTTCCCACTGGCAGTGGTGTTGCCCCCTGCCCCTCCCCAAAGGGCTTATGAATGCCATCCCCACCTCCCTCGGCTGCCAGGGTCCACCGTGACCCTTTGAGGCTGTGGAATGTCAGAGGAGGAGCCTGGTCTGGGCCACAGGGTTCAGACAGCCCCTGCAACCCTCTGGGGGTTCCCGAGGACGTTGTTTTAGAAATAATCCCACAACCAAGGCTGTGCCCAGGCTGCCCCCGCCTCTCACCCCAACACACAATGACAGCACCCTGCCCCTTGCAGAGTGGCTAGCAGCTGGGTTTCCCCAACCTGGCTTTAGGGGCAATCCACCCCATGTCCTTCTAACAACTGACCGCATGGTCCACAGAGTGCCCTGTTCTAACATTCCCCCACAGGTGGCCAGCTGTCCAGAGGTGAGCCTACTCTCCTGGATCCAAGAAAGGGGCCCTCAGGGCTGGGGCTTTGCCACTTACGGGACTTAGAAATGATCTGAAGGCATCTCTAAGGGTCCACATGGACTCTAGATGTTATTCCAATATTTGTCTGAGCCAAGCGCCCACTGAACATGGAGGAAGTGGCACCAAACACTGGTATAGCCAGAAAAATGGTCTCCCTCTAGTCATCCAAGCATTTATCACATACTCAACACCTTGGGAGATTCTGAGGTGAGAATGAAAAAGATTCTTCCTCATGGAATTTTTGTCTGACAGGTAGAGAAGTATGGATTTCACCTAGAAAAACAATACTGGCCATGAGGACAGGAGGCAGCAGGAGAGATAGCTTCCGGCTGGGCAGAATCTGGAAGGCTTCTCAGAGGAGGTGGCATTCAAGCTAGGCCTTGAGGTACAGGGGAGACCGCAGACAGAAGCTGGAAGGGCTTTCCAGGTGGAAGAAAAGGTAGTAGCGGTTGACATTTATTAACCTCACAGCGCGCAGGCACTATTATTAACTTGACTGATGCGCTTATTCTTAGGAAGGCAGAACCACAGTCCCCGTGTACACAGGTCACCTGCCTCAAGTCACACAGCAACGAGAAGGTAGGAGGATAGGAGCTTAGGGGTCTGGCACTCTTCGCTGTTCTTCTATGTGCCTCCCTAGTGGCCAGGGCACTAAGCAGAGACAGGAATAACCAGGCCATGGCGAGAACAAGAGGATAAGGCATGGGGGTCAGCTGGCTGGAGGGCTGGAGAAGGCGAGACTCTGAATGGTAGGCAGGAAGCAGGTCACAGAGGAGGCTAGACTTCTCACTCAACGGCTTCGTCTTGTGGGCAGAAAGG
Source organism: Pteropus alecto (assembly GCF_000325575.1). Classification (NCBI taxonomy): domain Eukaryota; kingdom Metazoa; phylum Chordata; class Mammalia; order Chiroptera; family Pteropodidae; genus Pteropus; species Pteropus alecto. The sequence continues at coordinate 60,341,044 of NW_006494614.1, read as the reverse complement.
GGCAGTCTAAGACTGCTACAGAGTGAGGTGACCAGATCTCTTTGGAGCTAGAGGAAGAGGCACCCCGGGGCCAAAGATGGCTGACCAGGGACATGGCCTTGGAGTGGGACTGCCCAGGCACCCTCACCACCTCAACAGCTGTATGACCCTGAGGAGTGAGCTGAACCTCTCTGAGCCTCAGTTTCCTCACCTGCAAAATCCAGAAGGCGCAAAGCTAGCACCTCCCTCCTGAAGGTGCCATGCAGCCTGACGTGCGACGGCAGGCAAAGGATGCTGCCTGCACAAAGTGAACCCTCACTTGTGCTTGCAAGGGGCTCCTTGGAGACCCTGAGCAGCTGATCCAGCTCTTCACACAGGCTGCTTCAGCCAGCCTCCCCTTCCCTGCCTCTTTCAATGGTGTCTGAGAACAAAGTGAGGCTCTTCCACCTCCAGAGAGGTGATATGCCATGGGCCAGCGAGAAGCCTCAGATTTCACCACTGAACACGTGGGGCCAAGGACATCGTTCCCTGGGCAGATGGTGGTGCACACTCTCGTGACTGTCCTCCCTGTATGCTCTGGGAAACTAAGGTTCCCAGATGCCATGTGACTTGGCCAAGGCTACACAGATGGTGAGGAATCTTCTGGGGCTGCCAAGGTCCTGGGGCGGGGGGAACCCTCCACTGTCTCCACCTCTGCCAGCTCCTGGAGGAAGGGAGATCAGAAGGAGCCAGCAGAGGGGAGTGAAGATCAGACACCTGAATAAGAGAGGCAGTTTTGTAGGTTCATTTAGTGGAAAGAAATGAAGCCCTCCCTTCCTCTATGCTGCCGCCCCCACCCTGGCCCCCACAGGAGAGCGCTGGAAACCGCCTAAGCTGACATCTGATGGATGGGGATTTGTTTTAAGCTCTTTCTACCCACTGGACTATAATCATCAACTGTTCACGACCTCTCCACAAGCAACTGTTCCCCCCTGAGTTTTCAAAAGGCAAAAAGCTTTAAAAGCTGCAGTTCAAACAGGCAGAGAGGTATACACGGAGAGACGCAGGGCTGTAAGGGAGGGGAAGCATGGAGGAGGGGGATTGGGGGACCCCAGCAGCTTTGGGTGAGGGGGAGGGGAGCAAGAGGGGGCTCTCTGGGGCCAGGTGGGTTCCACCAGCCACTCCCCTCCCCCAAAACTGGCCCACCTGGAAGAAAAGGCCAGCGGGAGAGGCATTTGGAGGTCAGGATGTCCAACCTTTCCCAGAAGAGGGACCATGCTGAAGCCATCATCCCACCCATCCTCTGTGACTAGAATCACCCTGAAGGAACCTTGGGAACCTGAGCTACTGTTCACTGCTGCCCTCTCTCCATCACTCCCTCCACCTGCCCCTCCAGCCAAGGACGTCAGGTCCCTCGCCCTGCCCAATGCCACATTCACACCCTCTGCTCCTAGGGGTGTCCCTGGGCCTCAGAGTCCTGCTAAACCATCTCAGACAGGGACTGACGCAGTACTGCCCACAGCTGGCTTACGCCTTCCTTTCTCGCCACCTAATAAATGCACCAGCAACTGGGAGGTCATCACCTTGACACGGTGAGAAAGTGCTCCCACGCAGAGGGCTAGCTAGCGTCGGCCCAGGTGAGGTGCCAGTGCCTCGTGGGAAGGGAGCAAGTTGTCGTGAAACACAGTTTAAGCCACATACCCCACCCCTCTTCCGCACTTGTGTGCATACAAAGAGCGAGAGAAAACCTCTCTCCCATTTTTTGCTTCTGGATCCTGGTCCCCTGGACACAAAGGGGCCAGATGGAGTTGACACTCCCACCACAGCTTGCTAACTAGTCATAACACAGGCCCCTGGACAGCGGCAAGGCCTGTGCAGGCCAGCCACCTCGCCTGGATAAAATCTGAAGGTGATTCTCCACACTTCTCATCCGCCAGCCCCTAGACCCCTGGACGTGCCCCAGGCGCTGCCAGACAGGCAGGCAGATGGAGCTTTTCTACTTTCAAAAATAAATCGATTGGCTTCTTTTCTGAGTTGACAAGATGAAGAGGCGGCCCCGCAGCGCCCCGGGGGTACCACGTGCATGACCTGGAGGTAATCCGGGGTCGGTGTGCCAGGCGTGGTGGGCGGCGTCCCCGGAAAGTTCCATCCCTGGCCCTCCCCTTCTCCCTCTCCGCGGGCGGCGAGCCCCGCACTTACTGAGGTTCAGGAGCAGGGACGACCAGGTCTTCATGCCGAGCATGCTGTGCTGCCCCCGCCAGGCCACGAGGACCCGGGGGACTCTAGAAGGGGCTTCCCGGCATAGCCGGCAACGTGGGCGCGGGGATCACCGAGCAGCGGGGCTTCCAAGCCACCACGCGCTCCTCCTGCCGCTGCCGCCTGGGGCTGGGAACACAGGGAGGCGCCAAGAGGGGCCGAGGGGGTCACGGGACAGCCGGGGAAGCAGGGAGTGGTGTCCCGGGAGTCCTGCGGGAGGTCAGGAGCAGCTGTGGTCGTCCGCCCAGTTGCGCGCTGTGCGCCCTGCCCGCTGCGCCCCCGCCTGCCAGCTTCGAGGACTCAGGGGAGGTGCTGGGGGGCCTGGGAAGCCGGAGCAGCCTCTCACGCCGCCCCCAGGAGCGCCCCGCGCCCCTTCGCCCGCGCCCTCGCTGGAGGCTTCACGCACCGCCAGCCGTGGCTGCGCAGTCGCCTCGCAGCAACCATCTTAT
>NW_006494614.1:60318178-60338135 GCF_000325575.1 Pteropus alecto | reverse complement strand
TCCCCCGCGCCCCGCCCGCGGCCCGGGCAGCCCCCGCTCCCCTGCACTTGATAACGCGCTTGTCAAGACTGCTGAGTTGTTCCTGACCTCTCCCCCGCCGCTGCTAATTAAGGCTCCACCGTTGACAGTTCAAGTGCCGAGCATCAAGTTTGCAGAACCAAAGCCTCTAATTGGGGCCGCTTTTCATTTCTCCATCCTGCGGGCTGGGGCTCCCCAGACCTGGGCACTGGCGCATTTTCCTTTTGTATTTTTCATTAGGGAGAAGGAGGGAGACGGGTACCAGGAGAGGGGGATAGGCAAACAACCAAAAGGCTGGGGTGGGGGGAGTAGCGAAGCCAGGTGGGGGCCCTTTCCCTGCGCCCCCAATAGCCATACAGGAGCCACAGGACACCCCCCCAAGGAGCCCACCTGACGTCTGTCCTTACCCAGAGGTCTCTGAGTTTCCTGCCTTAGTGCTGCAAGGAGCTGTACCCCACCCGCAGGAGGTGACTGTAGGGGTACCCCCTACTCCTCCCCTCACCCCCTCTTCTCTGCCTCATCCGGGTGTGGCAGGGAGAGGCAGCCCGGACGCTGCGTGCTAGGGGTGGAGGTTGCTGGTAGCTCACGGTACCAATAACCCTGCAGAGGGCTGTGACGACGGCAGGTTTGCCAAGGCCCTTCTCCCTCTGGTGGAGAGGTGTGTCTCTCCTTACACCCCGGCTCCCTCCCGGGGCTGCCGGCCTCTCCTATCCAGATAAGTGCTGGCTAGCATCGAGGCTCTTAGTGACTCTTCAAGCTGCCTTTCTCCTCCAACGCCTACTAAATCAAGCCCGCGCTGAGAGCCACCGGCTGGGAGGAAAAGAGGAGGGGGCCGGCTGCTGGCGGGCTCACAGGAGCTGGCGGAGGGCGGGGGCTGGGATAAAGTCACCGGGGAGGAGAAGGTGGGGGAGGTGAGGAGAGGCCCAACCCTGGGATGCAGAGAGCTGGAAGGGAGGGCAGAGGGGGAGGAAACTCAGCAGGAGGTACTTGAGGTCCCAGCCAGACAGGCTAGCCAGGCCTCTCAGCTCAGAACCCTGGAGCCTCGCTCTCTGCAAGGGGCTTATGGAAACGCAGCGGCCTTTCCCACACTTGCCCACGTCTGAGAATTCCAGGTGATTCTAATTAAATCAAGACGGGTTAGAGCCACCACCCAGGTGATTCTTATGATGCCTCAAGTTTGAGAAACAGTCTTCCCCAGGGGGGCTCAACGGAACAGCATATTAGAATCACCTGGGGCAGTTTAACCCCAGGTTGTCTGGGCCTCACCCAGAGCAATGATATCACACTTCTGGGCGCAGACCCAGGCAGCATCAGTATTTTCTAAAGCGGCCAGGGGCTCCCTCTGTGCAGCCAGAGTAGAGGGCCATTGTTCCAAGTCAGTGGTTCTCAGTGGGGTAGGGCGGCGGTTCTGCTCCCCAGGACAGATTTGGCAAGATCTACAGATATTTCTGATTGTCATAATGATGGAGAGTGCTACTATCTAGTGTGTGGAAGCCAGGGATGCTGCTCAATACCCTGCAATGCACAGGAAGGCCCCACCACAAGGAACCATCCAACTCTAAATGTCAGCAGTGCCCAGGTGGAGGAACCTAGGCTAAGCCAGTCTCATTCTCCATCAGTCCCGGGCTCAGGCAAAGGTGGCTGGAAATACTATTGGATGGGAGCCTAGCTCAGTGCTTGCCCCAAACATGCTCCCTGGGACTGGCTGGGTCTCCCTCCCACTCTGGAGGTTAGCACTGGGCTGGGACTGCTGGGATAGAATTTCCTCCTTGTGTTGAGCTGAAATCTTCTACCCCCTGGGCCAAGCCCCTCCCCATCTGTCATCAGGGCCCCGATACTTGCAGCCCACTTTCGCAGTCCCTGGAGTCTGCTCTGCTCCAGCAGAATCTCACCCCATGCCCACCCTTGAATTCCTCAGCTCATTCTCCATCAGTCCCAGGTTCTGGAATGTGCCTCGGTTTGTCAACATCCTTATTAAAGTCCCGGCCGCAGGACCATGCCTGCATGTGTGTGTGCACTGCATCTTTACCTGCCTCCCTCCCTCCCATTTCTTAATGCCTCGAGAGAGGTCACTGCTGGCTCCTGCCAGTCTCGGAGCAGCCAAGGCCTCCTTCACCTCCTACCAAGTACCCATCTTCTGTCAGTTTACTTTTTGAAATTAAGCGCTGGACTTTATATAAACTACACTGCATTTTACCAAGAGTTTTCTTTGCCCATTATCCAGGCAGATTATCAAGCAAACCGGTTCCACGTCCAAATCGTCAGGTGTCCCTCCCATGGGCATGGGTGTCAGTGTGAAAATGATTCTCATCTCTGCTGGACATGCCAATCACCTGGGGAGTTTTAAAACTCTCCATGGGCCCCAACCCTGGACCAGTCATATCAAAATCTCTGGCAATGGGGCCCAAGAATCAATTTATCTAGAATACAGTATTTCTAGAATACAGGTGGTCCCAGTACAGCTGGAGCTAAGCACAGCTACTATAAGGCTTAGGGATACATGGTCTCCCCAGGCCAGGCCCTTTGACCTTGAACACACTTGATATTTCAGGCTAGAGTAGCTGTGGGGGAATAATTTATCTGGTCCAGGGACATGGGCTGGGAGGCAGGCAGAGTGTGGCCTGGTTCTTCCCCCAGGTTGGGCAGAACTCCCAGCAGTGCCAGCAGCAACCCTCCATCTTCTTCCTGATGGCAAGAGGGGTGACTTGATTATCCCATGCAGAGCAGACATGAGGAAAGCCAGCCGCAAGGCCAGAAACTGGGTGAAGGTGTATCCTGTGAGGTCTTGGGGTCCCCTCTTCTTCATCCCACAGGAAGAGAGCTGATCCCAGGGCACTCTGGGGTCTGCTGCTGGTGGGAACAGACAGAGAAAGCTCGGCCTAAGGAGGGCTGTTAACTCACTGGGTGAGCTTGGGTGAAGTGTCCAGCTGCCCTGGGCTTCAGCACCTTCAGCTGTAAAGGAGGGGGTGAATACTTGTTCAGCCCTGCACACAGCAAAGGCTCAAGACAAGAGAGAAAGGAACTAGAGAGGAGAAACAAAGTCTTCACAATGACTTGCTCAAGCCACACTAACTTGCAAGGCCTTATTTTTCTCGTCTATACAATGGGCACTGGGCTAAATGATCTCTTAGAGTCCTTCCACCTCTAAACCTCCCCCTGGCATGAGTTAACAGATCTCAGTCAAGCCCCACTAAGCACATGAGCAACAGACATCAAGCAGGGCAGTGGAGATACGCATCCTGATCTTCCCAGGGTGAAAGGACATCTGAATGGTGTTGGGTTTGTGCTCTGAGCCCCTAGCAACCAACTGGGGGTGGTGGCGATGGGAGCCAACAGGAGCCCTGGAAGCAGGGCTGCCAAGTACAGTTGTCTAAGTCGTCCACCGCACAAGAGCACCTGGATGAAATGGTAAGAAGGAGCTGAAACCCAGCCCTCGCTCTGCTCATCGACACACACCTGGGCATAGGTTATATCTGCCTGGAGTAAAAGGCACCTTCTAATTTGCGCAAAACACCTGTATGGGCGGCTGCTGGTGGCTCTGCTAGGGAAAGCCTGCTGCTTCCCAAATCCTGCTCTCCTAGTTTCGAATCCCTTTCCTGGGATAGTTTTCCCTCCCACACCGAGAGCAGACTGGAAATGCAGCCTCCCAGGAAGAACACAGACTTAAAATCGTGAGAAGGGGTAAATGATTGACACCCACCTGTTCCTGGGAGCAAGTGGAGGCAGGACACAGGAGGGAACCAGGGGCACTGTTTGGGGTAGGCAGGGTTGTCACCCTGGGTATATTCGATCTGACTTGGCCCCAATGCCACACTTTAAGGTTGAATGAGTACAGGTACCATCAGAAACCACCAAGCTAGCAGAAAGCCATGGTGTCACATACAGCAGCAGTAAATGGAACTTTCCAGAGTCCCTCAGGGCCTGAGAACAAAGAACTAAAAATGGTCACCACCAGGCTCTGGAGACAGGAGGCAGAGTGCACAGCTTCAGTCTACTCATCTGTACAATGGGGTCAATAGTACAGCCCTCTGTCATGGGAGGAATGGGGCAATGCTTAGAAAGGGCTCACTACACAATGAGCTCTTCATAAACGTTAGTTGCTATTATTGTTGTTCTTGGGAAACCAGGGGGCAGCACCAAGCCTTGGATCATGTTCTTCAGAGTCAGGTGCTCCTGGAAGCTCCCTTGGCCCCCATATCTGTCCCTCTGCCCAACGATGCTGAAGCTGGATGTCTGGGGGCTGAGACAGAATCACTCAGTCTCATTCCTGGGGCCTGAGGATCTTGGTGGCCTACTCACTCCAGACAGAAGGGAAGCCCACGTGCAGGTGGCCTGAGGTCCTAGAAGGAGCCCACCCCTCATCTTGCTCCCCACATGCCAAGAGCATAGCAACTGGCAGGTCCTGGGGCGATGACACATTTCATCGCTGTGAAGGAGACAGCGAGGTCTGCTGTGCTGACCCTCTAACAGACAGGAGAGAAACCCAAGATGACCTGTATCCTCGTTGAGGTCAGAGACGGCCTTTCTGCAGCAGCTGCCAAATTCCTGGGATTTGTGGCCACGCTGGCAGCTATAGTCCAGGTTTCTCAGGGGAGGCCGTCTGCCCCCAGCTTCCTGGCTCCCGATGGAGATGCACACTCTCCCCTCTCTTCCTCCCACCCCTTGTCCTGCCTGCTCTGGGGTCTTGACCTTTTCCAGACGAGCCTGACAGGGCCTCTCTCCTTCTCCTCTCCCCATCCCTATCTGGCTGTTGGTTACACAATCCAAGTGGCCCAGGGGCAAATTCAGCTGCCCTTTCCTTTGGGGTCAGAGAAAAGCAGGGGAGGCAGGAGCCGGCAGGCTCATCGACTCAGCCATCCTGGGTTGGCGGCCAGCCTAGGACATGGACTTCTGAGGCTCATTTATCAGAAGACATCTTCCAGCCCAACTAGCAAAGTCTTCTGGAGAGGAAGCTGCAGACACCCCTGGCCAGTCAGCTGCTTTGGGCACCACCTCCCCGGAAGTGGTTCATTGTGATTCAGTAAAGAAAGGCCTGTTTCTGTCCTCACGTGGTGAACTGTGGAATGGCATGGTCACCCCTGGGGAAGGGCCAGGTCTCCCCTCAGGGCCCGTGTTCCTACAACAGCCTCCTAGCAGGTGCTCACTCTGCTGAGATTTTCCCCACCTCAGATGCTAGATTCATCTTCTTTAAATACCACTTAGCTGCCTGGAGTCTTGTCATACACACATACAAGCAGAAAAACGGTCTCCTCTGTCCACGAGGTCCCGCAGTGGGTCCTGGTCCCTACCACACTGACCTTTACTTTGTGAGGTGGGCCGAAATGATGGTCTGTGTGCTGCTGGAGGTACAAGAAGTCTGGAGATTCTAGGGCATAAACTGAGAGGCTCTGCTCCGGAATAAGCAGGATCAGTAGGCCTCACCTCCAAGCCTATCCTCTCGCAGCCCCTCCCTCTCTCTCTGACTCCACCTCATCCAGGCCTGGTGCCTCAGCTCCATCAGTCCCCAAGACCAGACAGAGGGACTGCCGATGGCAGACGCTGCACCTCACGCCTGCTACACCACAGGTCCGGCACAAAGATCTACCAAAATACTGTCCTGCCCTTCGGGGACCCTCTTCTCAGCGGGACTGTGTTAACTCAATGTCTACTCTGGACCAAGCTAGGCTGAGCCGAGGTTCAAATCCCAGCTCTGTTACATAACAACCATGTATCCTCAGGCAAGTCATGAGCCTCCCTGAGCCTCGGTTTCCTCAACTGGAAAGTGGGAACACTTTGAGCGCCTCCTAGATGGGTTACAGTGAGGATGACACGAGTTCATGCACGTTTGCAAGGTGCATGACCCACGGGGGTCTGCGTGCATGTGCCGGACCCTGGGAGGGAAGGCCACGTTGGCCTGGGATAGAAAACAGGCACTAGCTGATATGAGGGCTTCCAGGCTCAGGACGAGGGGCCAGGAGCATCTGCGGGACTGAGGCAGCTACAGAGAGGCTCTGAGGGGCACCAGACGTGCAGCTGGGGGCTTCTTCCCAGATTGGGGTGGGGTACAACTTCGTTTTGCAGATGAGGAAATGAGGCATGGAGCGGGAAAAGGACTAGGCTGGGTCACTCACACGAAAGGCAAGGGCTACCCCTTTTCTGCACCTCCAGGCTCTGAATCCCAGGCCAGGTGTGGCCCCCTCTGAGCCCAGCCTCGGGGGCCTGCCTCCTGGCAGTAAGGGACACAAGCCAATCGCAGCGTTCAGCATCTGGGGATCCAGGAGCCACCCTTAGCCCCAGGGTCACCATCTGACAGGACCTGCCCCACCTCCACGCATTGACTTCACCCTAATTAGAGAGGTCTCCACCACACCTGAGCTTCGGGCACAGTCCTCACCAAACAGCCCCACAGCTCCTGTCGTTGCAAAGCTGGCTCACAGCCTACTTGCAACCTCCCCTTTCTCAATTAATCATCATTATCAAACACCTGGCGCTTATGTACTGCGCACTCAGGGCTGAGCCTTCATGCGTATGTTTGCTCATGGAGTGGTCTGCGCAGCCTCTGAGAGGGACCGCGGAAAAGGGGGGCGTGCAGAGGGCTGGGCAAGCTGCCCGGGGTCCCCAAGCCCCTGGGTGATTTTACTGCAGAGCTCCCCAAACGGCTTCCCTTCACATCGTCATCGGCTGTGCTGATGCCAAAATCCAGAACCTTCGTCCAATTCAAGAACCAGAAGGGCTACTTTTTCGATGGTCACCTGTGACCTCCATCTAACAGAGGGGAACCCAGGCTCAGGAGGTCTGTGCCTCGTCCGAGGTCCTGGGTCTGCATCCTGGCTAGTCTGCCCAGCGGTGAGCCCACAGCGTTGGAGCACCTCAAACACACAGACAAGGCGGGGTAACTGTTGCCAAAACACACTCCCAGAGAAGGCCAAGTTCTCCAGCCAAGACCCCTGGTACCCACACGGTGGGGGTGGAGGCACCCAGCCGCCCCCATGCAGGAGTCTCTACCCACCCAGTACCAACAGGATGCCTGGCAGAAAGGAGGCGCTCAATAAATGTTTGGGAAAATAAACAGGGGAGAGAAAACGTAACACGCTGCCCCGAACACGGGACACCCAGAGTCCCGCCCACCTGATGTTTCTCTCTGGCAACGTCTACATTGAGGGTTCCTGGGCTCAGAGGCTTCTCCAGGATTCCACGGACCCATGAGGGGGACATGACCTCAGGCCTCCACGCGGAATAGCCCGTACCCCCAAGAGTCCAGATGAGTCCAAGGAAGAAGGCAGCACCCAATTTGGGCTTCCAGAAAAATCCTTTTCCTTTAGGTCAGGGGCTACCAGTCACATTCACCCTGGAGGAGCTTCGAAAAATCCCAGTGGCCTGGCCACCATCCCAAATCAACTACATCAAAACCCTAGGGGAAGGGGCAGCCTGATGTCAGCATTTGCAAAGTCTCCCTGTGACTCCCTGAGCTCAGGAAGGGAGGGAGAGGTGGGGGCTGGAGTGGGCTCACCACCCCACATTAATTACCCAGCCCCCAGCGTGTCCCGGCTCATGAAAATTGGGTAAATAAATAAACAACCATGCTGGCAGGGCCGGCAAGCACCACCGAATTAGGGATGCAGAGTCAGACAGCTTGACTCTCAAGACATAATCGGTTTAATTGCAGGGCCTCAGCGCAGGCCACAGTGGCGGACTGCTTCCGCACGCCCATCCGTTTTATTAAAATCCAATTATTCGCACTGGCCACAGGTCTCCAGCAGGGACAAAGGGGCATCTCCAACCAAGGCTGGACCTGACGCTGGGAGACAGGTCCCTGGGGTGAGGACACTTCTTACTGCAGGCATATGGGCCCTGGTCTCTCTGGGAACCGGAAAGGGAAGGAGGGCAGCTAAGGGGGGCTTCTCAGGCTTCGAGGCCTGTGGGGAGGAGCCTGGTGGCATGGCTCTGGGCATCGGTCAGAGGAGATAATGATGCCACAGACTTCAGGACAGTGTTATGGTGCTGTTGTTGACTGAACCACATTTGTGTGCCCCCAAATTCATCTGTTGAAGCCCTAACCCCCAGTGCAATGGTATTTGGAGGTGGGGACTTTGGGAGGTAATTTGGGTTAGATGAGGCCATGAGGGTGGGTCCCCTATGATGGGATCAGTACTTGTAGGGGCAAAAGAGACACGAGAATGTTCCCTCTGCCAGCGCACCAAGAAGTCACGTGAGGATACAGCGAAAAGGCGGCCATCTGCGAACCAGGAAGCTGGCCCTCACCAGACACCAAATCTGCCGGCACCCTGATCTCATACTTCCAGCCTCCAGAACTGGGAGAAATAAAAATCTGTTCTTTTAAGCCCCCAGGTCTATGGTATTTTGTTACAGCAGCCTGAGCCAGTTGTGGAAGAATTAAACACACAAAGTAAATGCCCCAGTGTCCATTGACGGGCAAATGGACAAACCAATTGTAACACATCCACAAGACAAGACACCACTCGGCACCCAACGTACGAACACCCACTGGGTAGATCTCAACAACAGTGCGCTCAGAGAAGGAAGCCAGACACGGAAGTCTTCACACTGAATGCTTCCACCTCTATGACATTCTAGCAAAGCTGCTACAGGGACAGAAAACAGATCTGTGGTTACAGGAGCCAGGGGCACAGGGAGGGGAATGACTGCAAAGGGATAGGATGGAATTTTCCGGGTTGGGGGGAAAAGTTTTATATCTTGATCGTGGTGGTAGTGAAAACGAACCAAACAGTACACTTAAAAAGGGTGAATGTTGTTGCATGTAAGTTATATTTTGATAAACCTGATTTTTCAAGTCTTAAGGAGCCTACAATAGAGTTGGCTACAAAGTGAACCTGTGACAGAGTGGCTAGGTACAGCTGTGCAGTTCAGATTCTATACAAAGGGACTAGGGGGAGAAAGGCGCTGGGGCTGAGACTCTGCTGTCCCTCAGTGGACCACGCTGGGAGCCTTGGTGAGGAGCGTGGCCAGAAAGGGGCTACTGGTGATTTGTCTGCCAGAGGTGACGTGGGTTTTTGTATTTCCAAAGTATTATTATTGTCAGTGTTGTTTTCATCATGAAATTCTCAAAGTGGCTCTTCAAATCCAACGCCTACATTTCACAGGAGGCAGGATCAGAGAAGTTAAGCCATCTCTCCAAGGTCACACAGCAGCGATGCAAAGCCAGGTATGCCGGCCCCCAAAGCCCCCACCCGCAACCACTACGCTTTGCTGCCTCCTCAAAGGCACTCACCATTCACTGAGAGGATCTTTGCCAAACAGAAAACAAGGCAATTGGGTTTCATGAGCCTTGCTCCCCAACGGCAGAAGAGGAGTCGCCACTGGGCTCACATTTCCAATCAATCTTACTTGGCAAACATTCCTCCTGTCATCTGGACCTTACGGAAACTGGCTTCTCAGGTGACTCTGAGGCCAAAGGTGACTTGATAGGGCCTGATCTGGAACCTAGGGCTCTCCCCACGCCCAGGGTGCTGTCCCACTGAGGGCCCTCAGGTTTCCCGGCCACCCCTGGCTTTGTTTATCCAGGCCCTTCTAGGCCCAGCACCATCCAGAAAAGTCGGTTAGGCAGGGAACAGCTGCCTGGCGCCTTCTGAATGCCTCAGATGTGGTGCACGGCAGGAGCCCCGAGCCAACGCGCTGCCACTAGGTGAATCGGGCCTGCCATTAGAGTCACAAAGACCAATTAAAACGAAGGAAAAAACAGCCTTCCGATCTCCCAGAGCACCCCGGCCAGCTGCTCCCCTCTCCCACCTCGCAGGCCCCCTGGGGCCCCTCGGGGCTTGGTTTCCAGCCTGCTCCCTCCCGCCCGGGCCACCTGCCTCTGACAGCAGCAATATCGCTGCCCGCCTCCTAAGCCTCGGCTCTGGCGGGTGAGGGCTGAGGGCTGGAGGCATCGGAGAGGCAAACAGCTCCCGGATTTTCGACTCAATTGCTGCGGAAAGAGATGAGAAATTGCCTTTCTGACCCAAAACCGGAGTTCACAGCTGCACTTCATTACGGATTTCTCCAGGAGGCCCTGGGAGAGGCGCAGCTAGGGAAGCGCTCACCTGTTAACAGCAGCTGCGCCTGCCTCCTTCATAAGCACGTTGGTGGTTTCCTGCCCGGAGTTGCAGGGGCAGGGTGTGGGCGGCATGGGGCAGGCTGCCAACGGTGCCCCCCGAGCCCTCCCCCACTCTGCTCCCTGCCAGGTTGCATTAACTCAGTGGATGGAAGAAGGGCCAGATCAGTGAGCAAGAGGGAAAGGAGCGGCCACATGGCTGGGCCTCACTCTCTTCAGAAGGTAAGGGGCACATCTTCCCCTTGGGGTCCCACCTTGTTTCTCTGAGTCTCACGTCCACTTCACTGGGATAATATGCACACATGTGTCAGGTGTCTGGAGCATCACTGGGTACACAGTAGGTACTCAATAAATGCTTCCTTCTTCCCTCGCAGGTGGCCTTTCTGTGCCTTTGAAATGCCACCATTCAATACGTGACAGTTATTTAAAGAGCACAGGCCCTGAGGACCAGGGTTTCTCCACCCTGGCCGCACATTAGAATCATCTGGAAAGCTTGTGGAAAGATCTGGAAGCCTGCTGCAGGATCCCTGAGGCTGGGCCAAGGTATAACGCACAGTGAGGCTGAGACGCTCAGCCTTGGATGATTTTTATCTGGCCCCCGATGTCTGCACACTCTTTTCCAAGGCAGGCGATGGGCGAGGGACTAGTGAAGGAGCCCAGGCTGGCTGCAGAAGGGGGAGCCACGCTTCAGTCACCCTTGCCAGCCATCAGGGTGCCCTGCCCTTCCCTGCCAGCTGTGCTTCTCCCTCCAACATTAAGATTTGCACTTATGTCCCCAACACTGAGACAGCAGGCCCCAAGGAATGAGAAGCTGCCCACTGAGTCCCCCCATCACGAGAGAGCATGTTGGACCGGCAGTGAGAGCTGTGTGACACCAGGTCACTGGCTTAACTTCTCTGCATCTTCGCCAACAAGGCTGGGTACTGGCCGGGCACAGATAACTTTAAAGCTGTGCCCAAGAAGGGACCTCACACCTAAAATCTTGTCTCATTTCTTCCATGCATCTCCTGAGTTCTTTGTGGTCTGGGGCTTCAATTCAGTCTCTGCCCCTTGATGCACCAGTATGATGCTAAAAAGAGCTCTGAGCCCTGCAAAGCCTTGGTCATCACACCTGGGAAGTGGGAAGATGGACCGACCTCATGTGGATCACTGTAGAAGTAAAATGGCAAGTGGCTGGCCAACGATGGTGAAGCTCGTATGTCCTGAGCCCTCTACTTGCTGTCCTGAGTCCTCAAAGCATAACTGTGTGGCTGTTTTTTTTTGTTTGTTTTTGTTTTTAAGCAGCCCCATTTTCCAGATGAGAAAGCTGAGGTCTGTGGAGGTCACTTGCTCAAGATCAAATGATGAGGCTGGGATGTGAACCCTGAACTTGTGAGCCCCAGGTCTTGGCCCCCACATATTCATGTGGGTCTCCTTCTGGTGCCTTCTCTTGTCCTGTGCTCTCCCACCAGGGCCACTGGGACCCTAGTATGGCTGGAGCTGACAGTTGGTGAAGGAAGGATCCTTGTAGGGGGAACAGGGACTCTCATAGGTCCCTGGGCCACTAAGGGAGTGAAGAGGGCTGTACACGCCCCCCTGCACCCTCCACCAATGTCCGGGGGACAGAGCAGGCAAAGCAAGCCTGGCTTGGGAGCCCAGAGTGAGAGGCCACGAAGGGTCTGTGCCTGGGGAGACGGCTTCACGTCAGAGCTGAAAACGGAAAGGCCCGGTTGTGGGCTCACAGCACAGGCAGTCTGCACAGAGGTAGGAGGGGGTGGAGGAATGGGCTAGAAGGGGCTGCAGGCATGGGGAGGGAGAGGAGGAAGGAGGGGGAGTGAATAACAAAGGAAGCTAGGCTCCAGCAAAGAGAAAAAGGTCAGGTGGGGACAGCAGAGGCCAGGCCTGGAGGGTCCTTGCGGGGACACAGCTGAGGAAACTAAAGCTCAGAGAGATTAGCTAACCGGTACAACAGTGCACAGGAAGCTGAGCAGGACAGAGCTGGGCCACCACCTCCTGTGTCACCTTCCTTCCTTCCTTGTTCACGTTTCTCAGGCTGGGCACACAGTATGTCCCTCTACTAGATATGCTGAGAATTGACTATGGGATGGATGTCTACAGAGGCCCATGCCCGGCCCTGGCCATCCCTTCTCCTCTTCACACTCCGGCCCCTTTCTTGGGACTCATCTCAGTGTCCAAATGAGGAAGCACTAACACCAACAAGAGCCAATGTTTACTTATGTATACTAGGTGCCCGGCGAGGGTCCAGGATCTTAAAAGTAGGTCATCTCATTTAAGCCTCTCGAAAATGCTGTGAGGTAAGTTCTGTTATTATCCCCCCTTGAAAGCTGGGGAAACCGAGGCACAGAGAATTGTAGCCACTGCCCATGGGTCTCACAGTTGATTAGTGCAGAGCCAAGACCGCTGGCTCCAGAGCTCCCACCTTTACACAACGAGTGTAGGAATAAACCAGGGTCTTGGCATCCTGGGGAAGCCCAGGGCCTCCCGGATATGGGGCCCCTCTTCCCTGATCTGACCTTACACAGCTCCCTGCCCAGCGGGATGCTGGGGCCAGGCGATGCTCTCTGGAAGCAATAATGCTAGCAATAATGATGATGATGGTGGTGCAGATACCAGCAGCTAATATTTACATGACGCTCACTGTATGTATGCCAGGCATGGTTCCAAATGCTGCGTGTTCACGGAACCTCTCCAGTCGGTACAGCAAACAACATCATTTGCCCATTTCACAGATGGGGCACCCGCAGCACAGAGGCTAGGTGGCCTGAGACTCACAGACATTAGGTGTCAGAGCTGGGATGCGCACCCTTCGACCCAACCCCAGGGGGCTGTGAGATGGGCCCCCAGCAGAAACCCCACAGGGGAAGCATGGGTGCGAGGAAGGGGGAGCAGGCCAGCACCCTGGGCAGGGCATAGGGAGAGCTGTCCCTCCCAGCAGGAGAGGCTGCTGCTGGCGCTCTCCCCGAGAGGCCAGGCCTTGCAAGGGAAGCAGAAATCTGTCGTTAACACAGTGCCAAACCCAAAGTGGCTGCTCCCGAACTGCAATCCAATAAAAGTGCGACTTGTCTATTTATCATCCTTGGGGCTTTTTATCACAGTGCAGATGGCTGCTACCTTTGGAAGGCTCAGCAGCTCGCTGCCAGCCGCCCGCCATGCAAAGCTTAGCTCAACAGAATCTGGGCCTGCACCTGTGAGGGGCCGTGCAAGGCGGCCACCGGCACGTAGGGTCCTCTGTCTACCCCTTCTGTGCTCACATTCCCCTCTCTGTGTGCAGAGCTGGTGGCTGATGGAGCAGGTAGCACGCTCCCTCCTCTGCCGAGCCAGCAGCAGGGCTGGCCACGCCTGGTGTCAAGCCCCTAATTACCCCTGTGGCGGGTGCTCCTGGGAGGGAACAGACAGCATTGAGGAGACCCTCTGGGAAGTAGAGGGGGCAGCAGGAGGCTGTCAGTGGACGTGGCACCCCACGCTCAGTGCCAGGAGGCTCAGAACGAGGGACCCCATGGGGCCCCGCTGCTGATTCAGGCTGAAAGATAAAGGCTGAGAAGATCAAGGGCGAGACTTGCAGAAAAGACAGCAACCGTGCAGCCTCCTGGCGAGTGACGGTGATGGGAGCCCGAAGAATTAAAGCTGCCTCAAGATCACTGGAGGCCGAGACTCGCTGCTGGGAAGCAAGACACCCGGCTGCCCTCCCACCTCCACTCCCAGAAGAGGTCGAAGAGAGAAAACAGAGGAGGGGTGTAGGCAGGACACTGGAGGGGGTGGCACTGGACTCCTCTGAGCCTCCATTTCCACATCTGAAACGAGAGCCTCAGCACCTATGTGGAGGTTGCGGTTAGAGGGAGGGTGAGGGAGTCCTCAGCTCAGTGCAAGGAGGTCAGGCCTGAGGCCAGGGGCTGGTTCCAGCCCCTCCCAGCTGCCACAGGTTTGAGTCCAGAGGAGGCAGCTTTTCGATCAATACAGGTGGTCCCAAGCTGTAGCATATGTGTGCGTGTGTGTGTGTGTGCGTGTGCATGTGCGTGTGCGTGTGTGTGTGTGTGTGTGTGTGTGTGTAGGGGCTGAAAGAGTCACCCCTCCCAGGCTGCAGAGGGCTGGGGCACATGGGGGCCAAGACTTTAGCCCTCTGGGTCATAGCCCGAGAAAGAGAACACTTCCCTCCCCCACCCAGGTTTCCTAGCTGTTCTGGTCCTACCTTCAAATAAACCAGACTGGGCAGCTGTGAAAACAAACAGCCTCTGCATTGTACACCTCGAGGATCCAGCTGGATGAGGGGCTAATCTGGAAAGGGCATCGAGCATCCTTCTTGCCACCCCTCTGGTCTCCCCTACAGGACTTGAGGCTCCGGTCATCCCAGATGAAGCCCTTCCAGTTCCTGGGACTTGTGCCCTTTCGGTTGCCCCGACTGTCCCTCTCAGCCCCTAGAACTCATCTGTCACCCTTCAAAGCTTCATTTCATTGTAGGAGCTCCAGGCCTTCTAAAAAGGTTATTTCTGGTCATTGCAAGGCGCTCTAAGTGGGCACCATCACCCCCTCAGCAGAGGAAGCTGAAGCTCAGAGAGGTCAGAGAACCTGGGCAAGGTCATCCAGCCTGACACTATCCCACTGTCTTCCAGCTAGGGCTCCTACTGTCCCAGCCACACCTACAAGGTCATCCAGCCTGACACTATCCCACTGTCTTCCAAATGCTAGGGCTCCTACTGTCCCAGCCACACCTATGAGGAGGAAAGTGTGTGTGTGCGTGTCTGTGTGTGTGTGCAGTGCCTTATCTTCCAAGCTAGATTATAAGTGTAATCCACACCTGTCCTGGATATTTGCCTCTAGGGTTTGTACTTTTTGCCCATAATAATAAGAGGTAGCACTTATATAAATATTACTGTGGGCCAGACCCAGATCAAGGCACTTTATGTACATTTCTTCATTCGATCCCCTCAACAATGCTAAAAGGAAGATATTATCGCTATCTTTCTTTTACCGATGGGGGAGCAGCAAAGAGAGATAAAGAAACTGGCCCCAGGTCACACAGCTGGAACCAGCACATGCCCCAGGTCATGCTCTTGACCATGCTCAAGGCCCCTCCCAAACCTGTTGCCAATACAGTCTGGTCACGGCTGCTTAGCCTGCCTTTGTGGGGGACAGTGGGACCTGAGATTTCCAGGTGGAGGGGAGACAGGGAGTATCAAGCCATTGGTCACCTGAGAGTTCATTCAAGGTGGCCAGCCTGCTGGATACCACACCAGGAGATTTGCCCTTGGTCCCCCAGAGACAGAAGTTATACTCCCTCCTCCCTTCAAATAGGGAACTATCTGTGGAAGTATCAGATTTTCTCAGTGGGCAGGGTGGTGGTGCCAAGAGCCCACATGTGGCAGGCAGCAGCATGCTGAGAATGGGCTACACAGGGCTGAACACTGTGCCTCCCAAGTTAACATCCACCTGGAACCTCAGAAAGAACCTTACTAGGATATACGGTCTTTGCAAGCTAGCACTGTAACAATGTAATTAAAGGATTTCGAGATGAGATCATCCTGAATTTAGGGTGGGCCTTAAATCCAATGACTGAAAGAGGCAGGAAGGGTCCTCCCCTAGAGCCTGGAGAATGAACCAATGCTGCCAACACCTTGATTTTGGACTTTTGGGCTCCAGAACCGAGAGAGAAGCCATTTCTGTTGTTTTAAGCCACCAGGTTTGTAATAATGTGTTATGGCAGCCCCAGGACACTAATTCAGGGCCTTGTCAGGGTGGCCGCTGCCCAGGAAGCGGGCAGAGTGCTGCGGACATTCTCACATGATGGGCTGCCTGACTGGGACTCCTCCTGGGTACCATCTGGGTTCAAGGCAGGTAAGAAATCCGGAAGAATAGATATGTCACATTCCTCTCCTGACCAAAAACTCCTGGATGAAGACCCATTGACACCAGATACTGCACACCGCCAGCCTCAGTTTATCTCTGCAGTTGGGTTCAATCTCCCGCTTCCCAACACATCAGCTGCTCTGACTCAGCCTACAAGTTGATCACACCACCCTTTGTGCAGTCATTCAACAAACGTTTATCGACCACCTACTAAGCACCCTGCACTCTTTCAGGTGCTGGGAAAGCAGCAGGGAACATGATAGAGTTCCTGCCAGCATGGGGCTGATGTTAAGATGGGGAGGCAGACGGTAAACAGTGACTGAAGACTGCCCTAGAGAAACGAAGCCAGCAGAGAGGGCCACAGCACAGCTGTTTTGAGGGGTGGTCAGCAGCGGCTTCTCTGGGAGGTGATATTTGAGCTGAGGCCTGAAACAAGGAAAGGACTGAGTACTGCACATAGCTGGTAGAAAAGTGCCAAGCCACTGGAACAGCACGTGCAGAAGCCCTAAGGCAGGAATGAGATCTGCATGTTCCAGAGGCAGCAAGGCGGTCGGGGTGGCTCCAGCAGGGCTCCCCATGGAAGGCGGGGACGCAGCTGGAGAGAGCTGCTAGGGGCCAGAACACACGAGGCCTTTAAGCCATCATCTGGAGTTGGGATTTTATTCCAGACCACAGCCCAGCGGAGGTTTAACTAAATCCTAACGGCCTCGGGTATCTCTACATCCCAGACTTGTCCCAAGTCATTCATTCATTCACTCATTCATTTGTTCACTTATTCAACAAACATTTCCTGTGCCAGGCATCAAGGACATGTTGATGAACGAGATGTGGGAAGACTGTTTGCTGGGGGCTTACATTCTAAGGAAGAAGACAGATAATGAGACATTAACAGGTAAATTTGGTAAAGTAAAGGGGTAGGATGGGGAGAGAGGCCAGTTTTCTGGGAACAGATTTCGCTAGGGGAGAGAGGGCAGGGTGGGAGGCAACTGTCCAGGAGAGAGAATCAGCTCTGAAGCCCGGAAGGAGGGATCTACCGTCAGCAGGCGGGTGCCCCTTGAAGGGCAGAGACATCTGTGGGTGAGTGAGCGTATGTGTGTGTGTGTGTGTGTGTGTGTGTGTGTGCATCTGTGCATGTGTCTATGTATAGCTGCATGTACAAGTGTCTGGCGGATGCATGCATGTCTGTTTATCTGTATCTGTGTGTCTATGCATCTCTATGCATGCATGTGTATGCATACATGTCTGTGCTTGTGGCTGGAGAGTCTTCACCAGGAGAGTCTGAACCTGAAGGCTCTTTAGACCCCCTCCCCCACTGATACAGGCCCAGAATTACAGAGTGCCTCAGCACAGTACCTGGTGCGTGCGTGTGTGTGGGTGTGGGGGGGTGTAGGGTGAGGGAGAGAAAGCAGGAAAGAGAGAGACTGTGTTGTCCCCACTGCAAGTACCTCTGAACAAAGTCCACCTTCTATCTCTCAGGCCCACCACCATCTGTCTCCCTGCCCTCAGCTTAGCCATTTGAGCCAGTGGGGGGCACCCCCACCTCCCAGGCTGGGAGAGCCAGATGGCAGGAATCAAGGCCTTATCTTGCCCAAGGGAGGCCATGCTGGGGCTGTTGCCCCTCCCCCGAGTCCCCCCAGCCACCTGGGTCACAGGGCAGGCTACTACCCTCATCCTTGGCGCCTCCTAGCTGTCATGACCCCTGTCCCTGGGCCCCAGGGCCAGTGGCCTTTTGCTGCCACTCCATAAATCACCATCCAGGTCAGGGCTGGGTGAGGGAGCAGGGCTGGGGAGGGCACAGCCCCTGGGGGCCCACAGACAGAGTGGCTGCCAATGACCCCTGACAGCCCTGGCCAGGGGCCTTCAGGGGCCAGCAGGGAGGTCAGGACAGTCCAGTAGTACCCTGGGCCTCTGGGTCATCCCCACCTCACAGGGAGGGCACTTCTGATCACAGGGCCCTGGATCAGAGGCTCAGGCCAATACCTGCCCAGGTGGCCCACTGGGATGGCAGGCAGGTAGCTGCACTGGGTGGCTCCTGGCAGCTGCCTGCACTGGCTGATTCCCAGATCTGCCTCCCTGTACACTGGGCAGCACAGGCAGTACCTGCTGACCTGGGCACAGCTCAGTGACCTCGGCCCTTGTGTTTTCACAATGACTTTTTACAAGAGGCCCTGAGAATTCTGGCAGTTGTTATCAGTCACTCAGAGGCTGTGGCTGGACATGCAAGCTCTGGAACCAATGGCTTGGTTTGAATTCTTCCAAGCTGCAAGAGCTTGCGCAAGTGACTCAACTACTCCAGGCCTCAGATTCCCCATCTGTAAAAGGAGATGACAGCCCCTCCTCCTAGGTTCCCACGAGAATTAAATGGGGCAGTGCTTGGGATAGCGCTGTCACTCAGCAGGGCCTCAGTGGACAGCAGCTGTTATTACCTGCCCATTCAGGACCTGGAGCAGGCCCTCGGGGTGCCAATAGGACAGGGCAAAGGCACACCCCTCTCTCTTCTGCCACCTTGGAGACCACTGCTCCCCACTTTCCCACTTCATCAGGAAAGGAGGAGCAAGGATCTAGAAAGAATACAAACACGTGGCCCTTCGGGGGCCCTCAGGCTAGGCTCAAAACCCCTCACGTTAGGTATGTTGATTTATTCACTCACTCATGCATTCATTCTACAAATTTTACAGAGTGCCCACTATGCGTTAGGTGCCTTGTGGAGATGAAGAAATGAAGGGAATGTCAAGTGGGGACTCACAGTCTGATGGGGAGTGAGAGGCAAAAACATAGGCTCCTACTCAGGCAGATACACACAGAGAGGTGGGCAGCCCTGAAGATGCTGAGACCAGATTTCTCCCTCCCCCTCACCCCCAAGCCTGGGGCAGCTTCAAGTCATGAATGCTAATAAAAGTACTAAGAGTAGCTATTATTTATTGCATGCTCACTGTGTTCCAGCATTTTACACCCATAACTTCCTTAACATCACAGCAGCCTATGATGTGAGGCAGGTACTACTATGATGTAGGAAACTATGGGCTCAGAGAAGTTCAGCAACTTGCCCAAGACCACACAGCTAATGGGTCAGAGGAAGATTTGAACCCAGAGACCAGCCAGCTACTGATCAAACATCCCACTGGCATTAGGGGTGGTGTAAAGCCTTACTGACATCTCCCCCAATTCCTTGACTCCCCAACACCTGGAAGAGAAGCCGAGAGCACACTTTACAAGAGGGAAAACTGAAGCCGAGAGAGGGCAAGAGACAGCCTGAAGGGACAAGGAGCTAGTGGCAGCTCTGGGACTGGAACTCATATCCCTTCATGGGCTCTGATCCTGGACACCTCGCTGCTGCCCTCCAGGCCCCCTCCTGGGTACAGCCCAATCGGCGGTGCAAACATATAGCTTTCTCCTCCAGGGGCTTGTGGGTGCCCACTCCCTAGATGACATTATTTCTCTCTCTCTCCGCTTTAGCACCATACGGCGGCCTCCTGGTCCAGCAGGAGGCCCCAGGTCTTGGCAACATCAAGCTTTCTAGAAATAAAAATGAGGAGGGAAAAAAGCCTTTCCAGGAGGCCAGTTCTCATATTTACATGTAAAAAGGTCTCTTCGGCGCTCTCCGCCCCGCCCCCACTTCCTTTGGGGGCGGGGGGATTGTTTGAAGGGCGCACAGGGGGCCTCGGTGACCCCAGGCGCCTCCTCGGGGAGCCGAGTGGAGGCGTCAGCGGAGGGGTGAAGGGGGAAGATCAGATGGCCGTGAAGGGGTTGGGGCTGCGGGGGAGGGGGAACCTGCATCGCGCTCCCCCCCCACAATGGGAAATTTCATGGGTGTGGTAACACGTGGGTCGGGCCGGCTGCGCCCGCGCTCCGTCCCCCCACCGACCCCGCCATCTGCTCCGAAGCCAAAAGTCGCCGGGGAAAGTTGGGGGTGGAGGGCGCTGCTGCGGGCTCCGCTGCGCCGACCTCAGCGTTAACCTCCCCTCCCGCCCCGCTTTTTTTTTTTAAGCAGATGTCTCCTATTGATGAGCTCAAGGTTCGCTCCAGCCCGGCCCCACCTACCCA
>NW_006494614.1:60307222-60318098 GCF_000325575.1 Pteropus alecto | reverse complement strand
CTTTGAAGCCAGCGGGCTCTCTCCCCAGCCCCCGGAAGGCCGCAGCGTGGGGTTCGCAGCGTGGGGTCCCAGCCCGGGAACAAGGCGCCTGGCCAGCAGGGCCACTGCCAGGCAGCCGTCCCGCCCCCACGATAGGGAGAATGGGGGGAGGGGGAAAAAAGCAACCACCAGCCCTCTGGGGTTTGGGTCACGTCCAGCTGGCCAGGCCTGGGGCTGAAGCTGGCTCCTGGGGACTCCCCGGGAGGTCATATTCTTACCCCTCCGGGCTGCCTAGGTCCATGCCTTAACCCTCTGGGCCCAGAATTTCATTTTTTGCCCCATCGAAGAAGGGAGGCCCCTCTAATAGGGACCCTGGCTGGGGCACAGTGGCTCCCCACTCTAGACAAGGAATTGCCCCAGTAACATGAGAAGTTAACCCCTCCTACCCCGCCCCAGCAGCCCTGCTTTGATACCACCATTCCACAGCAAGCTAGACCTATAAATACTTAAGGGAGAAGACAGGCTGCCAAAATCGCACTAGAGTGTTAATGACTGAGCTGGTGCTGAAGCCAGAACTCAGGGCTAGGATTGAGCTCATCCAGTTATTGGTTGTGTGCCTGAGGCCAGTGTCTGGAGCTCTCTGGGTAGTTTCCCTATCTGCAAAATCAGGATGAGAAAAACTACCTTGCAGAACTGATGTAAGCTGATAACCTCATGGGATGCTGGGAGAGGAGTTGAAGAGTAGAGAGGGTATGGAAGTTCAAACAACCCTGTTAACCCAGGGCCAGGTGAGGGCCCCAGCAGCCTCTGACCCGGGTTCCCTGCCCCTCCCTGGAAGGCCGCACACACATATACACACACCTGACCCCTCCCCTTCCCCAGTCTCAAAGCTTAAATCAATTTCCAAAGCATGTCCCTGAGATTCAAGACCCCGGAGCCCCAGATCCTGCCTGCCATATGGGGCAGCTGGGGGACACCAAGGGCTTGGGTCTTAGAGCCCACAGCCTGGGGTCAGAATATGGGCAGCCCCATCCCATTGGCTGACCTTTGAACACACACACACGTATACACACACCTGATCTTCTCTTCCCCAGTCTCATCTTCCCTTGTGCAAGAAACGGGGCCCACAGCACCCACTTTGCAGTGAGAAGCCCCATTGGGTGCACAGCCCCTAGTCAAACCTCAGCCAAGCCTCACTGCATAGATGAGGAATCTGAGGCATGCAGGGACAGTAGAGAATTCAGGAGAGGAAATTTCAGGGATCCCCCCATTATTGGACTAGCCCGTACGGTCTCTCTCCCCCTCCCTGCTCTCTCTCAGATACTCCAACGAGCCCTTCCCCAAGAAGGGGGAGGGGTTTGGGGCTGCCACTGAGATAAAGCAAGCTGGCCTCAGCCTCCCTCACCTTAGCCCCTCCCACCCCAGAAATCAGGTGCTGGGCACCTGCTGTGGGGGCTTTGACAGATCTAGGGCTGCGGCCTGGCACACACAGGGCTTGTGGAATTTCCAGTGCAGTGGCAGAGGTGGGGGGAGACTGGGGGGGAGGTAACGGGGCACAGGTCAGGATTTCCCGGGCTGTGCAGAGGAAGGACCCAGACCAGGCCCACCCTTGGGAGGCTGATGGGTAGTGTATGCCTTTCACCTCTGAGCATCCCACCCCCCACCCCCCACCCCCCACTGCCAACTTCTCAGCTGCCTCAGGCCCCCTGCCTGACTTGGACAGGGGATGGGGACTGTGAGGTGAACTGGCCACAGATTTTTGGGACCCAGTGTAAAATAAAAATGCAGAGCCTCTTGTTCAAAAAGTATTGAGTATCAAGAAGGCAACGCCCGAGTGTGAAGCCAAGCATGGGTACCCACGCAACTATACAGATCACAGGTGCGTGAAGATCCCTGCTGTGGGGTCAGGGAGGAAGGGAAATGGGAAGGGCTGCGACTGCACAGGCTTACCTAGGGAGACCGGCAGAGATGGGCAAGCACAGCCCCCAGGCAGTCTAACACTCTGGCTCTGGTATTTCCTGTCTGTGTTGCCTTGGGCAAATGACTCAACCTCTCTGTACCTCAGTATCTTCATCTGTAAAATGCAAATAATAGCGCCTTCTTCCCCTAGATTGTTGGGGGAAATTAAAGGAGTTACATACACATGTAAAAAGCTGGCATAGAGTAAACGCCATGTGGGTGTTATTTTTATTATTATAACATTTGCTATTATTTTTGTTGGCTCCACCCTAGTGACCTAGATCACACCTAGATCAGTGGTACCCAACCTTTTTGGAACCAAGGACCCGTGCTCCTATGAGAACCTAAAGCCTGATGATCTGAGGTGGAGCTGAGGCGGTGATGCTAGTGCTGGGGAGCGGCTGCAAATATAGATGAAGCTTTGCTTGCTCCCCCACCACTCACCTCCTGCTGTGTGGCCTGGTTCCTAACTGGCCATGGACCAGTACTGGTTCACAGCCCAGGGGTTGGGGACCCCTGCCCCAGATATGCTCATGGACTAGAGGGGACCATGGGTGTTCTTTTGGAGCCATATTATGTTATAAGGATGAGGCCAGGGTTCCCAACTCTGCCTCTAAAAATCTGACTGAGACAAATCCCCATCTCTGAGTCTCAGTTTCTTCCTTGGTACAGTAGGGGCTGGGCCACAGTCTTTCAAACTAACTATAGAATTTCTGCTTGGGCAGAAATCCCCTTTCACTAGAGATATGAGGAATTATGGCTCTTCTTTCCCCTCACAGAGCCAGAGACTTCTTTCCCTCTATTTAGTCACCTAACAGACATCCATCCATCCATCCATTTTCCATCAATCCGACATCCATTGATCCATCCAATCATTCATCCACCCATTGTCCACCATCCATCCATCTGACACCCATCCATCACAACAACTTCCATCCATCCATCCATCCATCCATCCATCCATCCAACATCCATTCATCCATCTAACTTCCATCCATCCAACCCACTTCCATCCATCTGTCCGTCCATTCATTGTCCAACATCCATCCATCATCCATCCATCTAACATTCATCCATTCATCCATCCATCCATCCATCCATTCACCCAACATCCATTCATCCATTTAACTTCCATCCATCTATCCATTTAACATTCATCTGTCAATTCAACTTCCAACCATCCATTCATCCAACATCCATTCATCTATTTAACTTCTATCCATCCAACCCACTTCCATCCATCCAAAATCCATTGATCCATCTAACCATTCAGCCATCCATTGTCTAACATCCACTACATACATACACATCCAATCCTCTATTAATCGATTCATTCATCCAATTCCAGGCAAGTATCCACTCACCCAATCATCTATTCATCCATCCATTCATTCCACATCTGTCCATCTTCACATCCACCTACCCAACCACCTTTCATCTTGTCAGAGAGACAGATGTCAGTGCCAAGCAGATGGGCCCCAAAACCTGTCAGGAAGAGACAGCAGAGGACCTTGGGGGTGGCCAGTGATCATGGCCAGTGGTATATACTTGGTTTCTCTCTCTGAGGCTGGCAGAGGGCAGGGCATGTGCCTTGGGGGTCAGAACAAAAAAAGGATTCAAGGATCGAGGTAAGGCAAACTTCAGCTCACGGTTCTTCTTTTATGTCTGGTAAGCTGACCCAGGTGACTTCACCTTCCTCAGCCTCGGTTTCTTTGTGTGTAAAATAGGCATAAGAGCTGCCTCATTAGGGTTTTGTGCAGATGAAATGAAAAAAAAAAAAGATAACATAATCCAAGCCAAAGGATGGATCTTACCCAAAGTGGGCTGGTTGGGTTATTTGCTCACATCTCACAGCCCAATGTCAATAGCAGCACCAGCCTGGGTTGGTGCCTTGAGTTCCCCAAAACATCCAAGTCCCCTTCTAGTTTCCCCAGAAGAGTCTCAGAGGGATTTATCAGGGCCTCAGAACAGACCTGAAAAAAGCACAAGATGAAAAACAGGGATTTTCCACCCGCACAGTGTGACTGCTCTAGACCCCAGGATACTAGGCTCACTCTGCACTGGTTAGACAGACCTGGGTGCAGATTCCCACTCTGTCACCAACTGTGCGCCTAGGGCACGCTGCTTACATGGTCCCAGACTCAGTTTCCTCATCTATCAGTTAGAGGCATTTCCGTCTCATTAGAAGCATCGCAGGGAATGACTATAAAACACCCAACACATGATTGTCCTTTGACAAATGCCTGTTTTCATAAGAAATGGGGGCTGAGAAGAGATGCCGGTAAATGCTGGAAACGCAGTAAGGTACATTTATAATAGCAAAGGTGGTGTGCAAAATGGCCCACAAATGACACCTGCACAGTGTACCGCAATGTACATGATATATAAAACACACGCATGACACGTACACAGGGACAACATATGTAGGCACGGGCAAGGCCTCGAAGGGAACACGAAAACAACTGTGTGGAGTTGCCATGTTCTGAGACGAGCAGCTCTGGTGCTTGGGCGCCTGGAACGCAGCAGAAAAGCCAAGACTGGGTCCAAATTTCAAGCTGCTCCTTCCCTTTCTCCCACCCGGTCTCTACCTGTCTGTGGGGTCGATGCCATCAAGAATTCCTACCTCAAGGGAGCAAGCTTCACTTCAATATGGACTTGACTTTTGATTTCAGGGGCATCCTCTGTTCCCTAAAACCACTTGATGGAAGGGCCAGCCATGGACAGACTGCCATTCTCCTTGCTCCCAAACCTAGGGGTGCCTGTGTTGGCCAAGGGTGGAGTGTTCTGGAAGCACTGCAATCCATTCTGCATGCGCAGAACCTGATCTTATGACACTCTGAGGGCTTTATTAATAGCCCATTAGGGGGTAATTCATACATTCTGATGAGAAATCATCTAGTGGTAGTTTACGGGCGAGGAGGGTTGCAGGGCGAGTTGGGGGGCGTGAAGCAGGGGTGTCACCTCCAATTCACTTCCCAGCACCTGCCCAGGCCACAACAGCTCTACCAGGTCCCTCTGCGGCAGCGTGTCTGTGATGCACCCTCCTGACAACCCCACCATCATTAATCTTGATGAGTTTTCTGCTGAGTATACTTCCAGGGCTTTCAAACTGCTCGCTAATTGCAATTAATCACTTACTGAAACAGATGTCAGGAACAATGGGATTGGGAGGGCTGGAGGCTTGATAAAGCTGTCAGGAGAGGGTGCGTGGGTGGCTGGGGGGTGGAGGGGGCCCAGGCACCCTCTGGGCTCTGGGTGCTTATGGTGCCAGGTGATCCGCTCCTGCCAGGTAGGCTCAGAGCGGGGCAAGAAGGCAGGGCCACTCTGGAATTGCGGGAGGCAGGTGCCGCAGTTACGGCCACGTGTCAGCGGGGAGCCAGGAAGAAGACTCCATGCCACCCAGAGGCCAATTTTCAGTCCTGATCCCCCAAAGAGTCAGACGTGGGGCCAGCAGGCACTTGGACCACAGAAGCAAGCTCTGACAATGTGGCCTGCAAACATGGTTGGGGTTTTGTGTGTTTTTCGCCCCATGGTAACATAAGAATTGTATATTCGCATTAGTTGCCAACATTTAAAAATCAGATTTGACAGAAAAATCTGGACTTCTGGCTTCTCTTGAAAAACACAAAGATTTTGCCATACGCCACTGTGCCTCAAAGATCGGCTGTGTCTGAGCAAGCTGCCCCGTTCCCTCCGTGATGGGGCGGAATGCTGGATTTTGCTAAAGACTCCTCTGTGCACATCCAGGTGGCTTTCGTCCTCTTCTGGGTCCTGTGCCTTCTTCACTAGGGCACCCCAGCCAGGCTAGATGGAGAGGCTTTTGCACATCAGCATCCCTGGAGCCACTGTGCAATTCTGAGCCAAGCTTCAGGATTTGAATACTGGACATAAGAAACCTGCTCCAGGTAGGGGTTTTCAACTTTAGCTGCACCGGACAATCATCTGAGAGGAGCTTTTAAAAAATCCTCATGCCCACTGCTCTCTGTTGGGGCTGGGGTATTCTGTGTCAGAGGTTCTCAAAGTGGGATCTCTGAGCAGCAGCGGCATTTCTGGGGAGCTTATTGGAAATGAAGATTCTCAGGCTCTGCCTCAGACTGCTGAGTCAGAGACCCAGTACTGGAGCAGCAATCTGTGTCTGAAGGAGCCTTCTGGGGGATTCTGATGCGGTCAGGTTTGAGAACTGCTATTCTAGACCTGGATCTGGGTGGAGGTCACACAGATGTATACATATGTCAAAATTCCTTGAACTGCACACTTAAGATTTTTGCCATCAACTGCCACATCACCATGAGGTTTCTGCTCATAGGTGGGGATGAGATGTCATAGCCTCACTGCTCCACTTCCCAGGTGAGCAAACTGAGGCTCCAAGGTCATTCGACAATAAGGAGGGTATCAGGATTTAAACCAAAGTCTGTGGGACATACTATAGCCCATGTTCTGTCCCACCCTCCCCAGACTCTTCCTCAAGCATCTCTCACCAGAAAAGAAGACGATCTTTGATCCATCAGAAGCAGGCTACAACAGGGTTAATTCAGCACACTTCCAGTGAATACAAATGCCCAGGGCCAAGGGAATATTCTTCTCGTTTATTTTTTCATCCATGGATCCATGAATACATCCATGCATCCATCCATGCATCCATCCATCCACTCATGCATGCATGCATCCATCCATCATCATCCACTCATTCATCCATCCATCCATTTCTCACAAATTCTTTAGAGAGTGGTGGCTAAAGGTGTAGATTCTGGAGCAGGAACTGGCTAAAGTTCGAATCCCGGCTATGCCACTGACTAGCTGAGCAGCTGTGGGCAGGTCACATCACCTCTCCATGCCTCAGTTTCCCTATCTGTAAGAAAGGACATATCTATAAGCTATTATCTTGAGGGGGTTGCAGTATAGAAAGTTCAGATTCCGACTTGCTTCTTACTTGCTGTGGATTCTTGACTAAGATAAAAGTCACTTCACTTCTCTGCCTCAACCTCCCCATCTGTAACTTGGGAACAAAATTGCTCCTTCCTAGCATTAAGAGGCCAGGGAGGTATGATTACCCAGCACGGCTTGATGAATGGATGCTGAGTGATTTTAGGAAGGTGGGAAGGGCAGGCTGGCCTGGCTAGCCTGAGAGGGTTGGGTGGGGGTGACAGTGTAGGGTGACGGGTGGTCCGTGCAGCTCAGTATCTCCTGGGGTATGCAGTAGTGCCGCTCTACCCCCAAGTTCCTAGCAGGAAGAATCTATGCCCCTTCACCACCGACAGATTCGCTTTCTCTCTTGAGCATTGTCCTGCTGTTTCCAGCCTGTGTTTTCTCCCCACACTCCCAGCACCAGCCCAGCAACACCCTCCTCTTCCTAGGCCTGGCTCCCAGCTCCATAAATCTCTCCTCTGCCAAGCTTTGGGCTTCTAGCAACCCCTCCTCCCCAGCCCTGGGGTATACTGCTTCCCTTGGGTTCTACTGGTTACCTGCATAACCCCCTTTTGCCTTTATAGTTCTCCAACACCTGTTTCACCAATGCCCTGTATTAAATTCTCTCTGTTGAAATACCTCATGTAGTTTCCATTTTCTGGCTGGCTTCTGACTGAGACAGCACGGAACAGGCAGCTGTTCAACAGCTGTGACGATGCAGGAGCAGCCAGGGACACAGGGTACTGCCGAGCCCCCACACCAAAGCACGAAGAGAGGGCTGACTAAAACCCTGGGCACGGCCGGGGTCCCCCAGCCCAGACCAGCCTTCCCTGGGCGTGCTGCCCACCTGGCCCTCTGCTGCCCCGCTGCCCTCTGGGACGCAAGCCCCACTCCAGCTGCTTGTACATGAGGCAAAAGCTCTGCCTGCAACCCGAGGAGGCCCTGACACGTGTTAAAATAAATATTCTGCAAATATGATGTTCCATATGTATGACTTCGTGGGGTGATGATTTTCCTACTGATCGCTGTAAGTGACAGCTGTGCGGGGAGCGCTGGAAACACAGGCTGGGGCAGCCCTCGCCGTGCCACGCGGCGGGGTGGCGAGGGGGGGCACTGCGGCGCGGGAGCATCTGGTGACTCGGGACGCTCAAGGAGCCCAGCGCCTGTCAGTGCTCAGTGCGGGCACATTAGCGATTCCGAGGGACGGATGGAGCAGGTGTTCCCAAGCAGCCTGTTCGTGATAATTACTTTTAGATTATTTTAAAGTATTTAAGCAAGATCCTGGAGGGCTGGGAGAGAACACAGAGGGGTGGAGGCTGGGAGGCGGGCCAGCTCCCCCAGGAGCCAGCCTCCCAGATTTACAGAGGTGAGCACGGGCCGGACCGCATGACAGGTGAGTCCCATCGCTCAGGGGTCGACGTGTGGCTCGTAGCAACTAGTCCAGTAGAGCCAATTGTTAAAATACTGACGTACTTCCCTCCTGCAGCCCCGGGCCCCGGCAAGCTGCTTCCGAAAGGCCTAGCCCCTCACCAGGAAATCCTCAGCCTCCCCATGATCGTAAGGAAAGGCAGGAGCTATGGGCAGAATATCTTGACCATCGACCCTGATGTCGCAGCTCAGGCCTCCACTTCCAAACAAGAACATGTGAAGCCGGCGCGGTGAGGGCAGGGCTGAGGTCCCCGCCCTAGCCCAATGCTGAGAACACAGATGCTAGAGTCAACCTTGAATGAATGAATGAATGAATGGGTGAATGAATGGGAGACAAGAGCTGCCTTACTGACTCCTTCCAGAGACCCTAGGATTTTCTGAACAAGCAACAGCTCTGAACAGCATGCTGATGCCCAGGCTGGGGGCTGCTGGCGAGAGGGGCTCTGTCTCACGAAGGTGCAGCCTAGACAGCTACTGGAGCCTCTGAAAGTGTCCTCAGATCAGTCCCCCAAGGCAGGAGCAAGTGCCAGGACTGATACCCCCACCAGGGGCTCAAGAGGACTCCCCTCAGGAAATCTGACGGTGCTGGGGCTGCAGGGACCCTGCCCTGTGAGCTAGGCCAGGAAGCAGGCACCTGCAGAAAGCTGTGCAGGCAGAAGGAAGAGCTGGGACAATGGCAGGTGGAGGACAGACAGACAGACAGATGCACACACTCGCCACAGTTCAGTCATCTTGGAGAAGGAGAGATGCTGCCCTACACCTCCCAGCACCCTGACCCCTGCCCTGATCTAGTTTTTCTTTTGTCCACAGCCCTTCCCACCCCCTGGCATGTCACAGAAGTCACAGTTCTGGGCATGTAGTGTTCAGAGCATAGCAGTTCTGCCCCAGGGGCTGTGCCAAGGCCCCACCTGCCCCAGACTGATTGGATGGGAACCCCTGCTGGTGCCTGGGGGTGATTTCAGAAGTGCTCCCTAGGGTTGAAGGCTCAGTAGAAAGTGACCACACTCCAGGAGCAGCAGCCAGGCCTAGAGTCCCTGGGCAAGGGTGGGGACCAAGTGGGTGTCCCCAGAGGGGCCTGACCCTTGTGCCTGGCCTATGGGACCGGGAAGCAGGGGAGGGCAAAAGCCTGGTTTTGCTTTTGCTCCAAGAGGATGTCCATGTAGTGTTGGAAATGGCTTCCCAGCCTGGCTAGGCCGTTTGTCCCCTCCCCGTAGAAAGGGGTCCCTTTTGGCCATTTCTAGCCCAAAGGGTGAGCAAAAGGGACATGACTTCTCAGGGGCAGGTCAGGTGATTCAGATTCACCTGAGGGAAGCAGTATACCCTGCAGTGTTTGCACAGGAGGCACCTGGGGCCAGCCTCACCCGAATGGCCCCCTCAGGCAAGGATCAGAGGGCCAGGGGCTGGGAGCAGTAGTGTTCACAGCTGCTATTTAAAATCCAGGCAAGTTCAATATTAGCTCCGGGGTTTGTGCCATCTGCTGCCAAGATAAAGCTGCTGGGTGGTGAGCTGGGTGCCCTGCCCCACCCTGCTGGAGCCCAGAGTGGCCGGGCCTAGTTAATGAGCAGCCAGCAGCTGCCCCTCCTCCAAAGTCTGCTTGCCAGAGTACACCAAGTCCACTCTAGAGCCGTGGTACTCCAGCCACAGGGGACCCCGAAAGGTTCCTTTCCTGCCCCACTCAGCAAAGAAGCCCAAGGCCTCCGAGGCCCTGCGGGACCTGCCTGCTCCTCCACAGCCTCCTTATCCCCTCTCCCCTCACTCCCCGGCTCTGGCCTCAGGGCCTTTGCATCTGCCATGCCCTCTGCCCAGACCTTCTTCCTCCTTACCCCCTCTGGCCTGAATGTCACCTCCTGTAGCCACAGCTCCCACCTGTGCCGCCTGTCCCTCCCCTCCCCCAGCTTGGCTGTTTCCAGTGAGATCTCCTCACATCCCACCTGACATTGCATATTAATTTGAGTACACATTTATTTTCTATCCATGCTTCTCCATGAGGGTAGGGTCCTTGTCTGCCTTTTTCTTTCTTTTTTTGGCCAGAACAGTGCCAGGCTCAGAGTGGCTGCTCAATAAACATCTGTGCCATGGGCCTGAACTCTCAGCCCAGTGCTCCTCCTGCCTCTCCTTCCTCAGTGCCCCCTCTGCCTCCCTGCACTGCTCCCCCAAGCCTCCCCCGACCACCAGGCCTCCTGGGGAGGAAGCCAACATCCCTCATTTAGTGGCTCAGTGGGGGCGCCCCCCAGCTCCTTCCCCTCAGAGCCTCTTACTGTCAGTCTTGCTGGGAGGGGAGCCTCTGTGTGTGCGGGAGGATCCTGACAGCCATCCCAGCAGAATTCATCTTTTATTCATGCCGATAATGTAAACGGATTGTGTCTGGAGCAAAGTCACTTAACCCATTAGAAGAAGCTGGGGCTGCATCACAGCTCAGGACGGGGGAGGTGTGGGTCGAGGTGGGGTGACCTGGGTGGGCCTCAGATGCACCCCGAGGGACAGCTGGGTGCACGGGTCCCCAGATGGGCTGCCTGGGTTCCAAGCCCAGCATCCCCATGCTGGTTAACCCCATAAAAAGGAAGGGTCAGTCCTGAGCATTTCCCAAGACCACAGGGAGGGAGCG
>NW_006494614.1:60269207-60307153 GCF_000325575.1 Pteropus alecto | reverse complement strand
GATGATAATGAAAACACCTGCCCCGTGGGGGCGCCATGGGGGCTGAGTGGGTTGTGTCGGGAAAGAGAGCAGGGCCTGGCCAGATGAAACTTCTGGAATGTCATCCATTATTGGTTCTTTTCGAAAATAAAGCCCTTGGGTCAGGCACCCAGGAGGCGATTCTCCAAGGAAAGAGCAAGGATGGAGATACAGCTAACGCCTTTCCCTCTAGTGAAGCAGGTAGGAGATAAAGCGATACGCTGTGGCACACACACGTAGTCACACAGGCGCACGCACACACACGCACGCGCACACGCAAACACACACATAGCAGATCTATAGAAAGAGCAGCACATAGTTCAGGAAACCTGGCTTCTCCTTTCTGCCTGGTCAGAGTAGCCAGCCGACTGTTTGTTGAATGAATAAACAATGAACTAGCTGGGGCCCCTGTCTGAGTCCTGGCTCTACATCCTACTATAGCTGAGACCTGGGCCTGTGAGCCTCCTTAGGCTCAGGGTCACCCGCTGTGAAACAGGGAGATCCATATCCCATATCACAGGCTGCAGCAGTCGAGGATTAAGTGAGATACTACAGAGAGAATATCACAGGGCTGGGAGGGTCAGACTCTCAGCCCGCATCCTCGGGCCAGGCCCTGCCCTCTCTGTGCCTCGGCTGGCTCCTCGTTGAACGAGGGGCATGGAGTTGATGTCTTCTTTGCTGTGCTCTTGTATGGGGTGCATCTCTCCAGGCTGGATGAGGCAGAGGGAACCGGGTGACCCTGAGGAAAGCAAGCACCTGGGAGGATGCTCAGGGCCTCCATCCTCCCAAGATCTGGGGCCAGGGCCAGAGGGACCCCCAGACACCTCCACCCTGGGCCCAGATTGCTGGGGGACCTTGTCCAGGAGAGACCAGAGCCTTTACCTACACCACGACTTCCCAGTTTCCCTTCCAGATTTTCTTTATTTCACAAACACTCCTGTAGCACTCACTGCCTGCTGGGTGCTGTTCCAAATACTCCGCAGATATGAACTCTAAGACTCCCAATGCCCCCCGAAGTAGGTGCTGTTCTTATTTTTACTTAACGGATGAGGAAACTGAGGCCCAGAGGGTCAGGTGACAGGGCCATGGCTCAGGCAGGAGGCCACAGGTGCCAGGCTGGGACCCAGGCAGCGCAGGACACGAGAAAGCCCCGCAGGGGCAGGCAACATCCCCGTGGCACCCCCTTGTGGAGGGCTGTGCCACTGCGGCTCCGGGGCTGAGGCCTGGTGGGGGGCCCTAACCATCCCACTCAGGGCAATGGGCGGGTGTCACAGGTGACAGGGGCTCATTTGCTTCCATCACACAGGGGTCCAATCGGGCAGCAGAAGGAAGCATGATTGGGTAGGACGCAGAGGGTATGCAGGCCGAACTAGGACCAGAGAGCATGGGGCAGTCTCAGCCCTGGATCCACCTGGCACTCTGGGCAGCAGTGAGAAACATCCTCTCCCTGATGTCCTTTGAGGTAAATTGAGGGGGAGGATAAAAGGAGGTGAGACTCAAAACCTGCCTGGCTCTGCATGAGTTTCCTGTGACTGTTGTGGCAAAGTACCATAAACCAGGTGATTACAAAACCAGGAATTTATTTTCTCACAGCCTGAAAGCCAGAAGTTCAAGATCAAGGTGTGGGCACGGCTGCATCCTCTGAGGCTCTAGGGGAGGATCCTTCCGGCCACTTCCAGCTCCTGGGAGCTGCTGACAACCCTGGCCTCTTCACACGGCCTTCTTACACGGACACCAGTCCTGGATTTAAGGCCCGCCCTAACCAGTCTAACTTCCTCTTAACTAACAACACCTGCAGAGCCCTTATTTCCATGTAAGGTTTCATTCTGAGGTTCCAGGCAGACATGCATTTTGGGAGGACACTATCCCACCCAGCACAACCCACATACAGTAATGACTCAGGTCCCAGTCCGGTGATCCCAACTCAGTACCCAAGCCCTTGCCTGATCCGGCCCCTGCTGTTCCCTGCAACATTGTCCGTGCCCTGCCACTGGTACTTTATCCCCTGTCCCAGCCACACGGAGATCTGCATGCTGGCCCCCCCGCATCCCCATAATCATGCTATTTCAGTCTCCAAGCCTTTACCCATGCCATTCCCTCTGCCTGGAATGCTCTCCTCTAGTTTTCCATAGAGAGAACATTCTCTGCCTTCAAAGCTCAGCTCAAGCATCACCACCCCCAGGAAGCCCTCCCTGATTTCAGTTTGGATTTGCTACCCACTGGGCTCCCTGCTCTCAGTGCTTAATCCAGCCACTGTGACAAGCACACACACTGGTCTTATGTCTGCCAAAGTAACTGTCAGACTCCTCCAGACACCAGGAGGGACTCATCTTGTTCGGGTCAGCTTCCCAGCCCCTAACACCAGCCAGGGCACTTTACTGACCCTCGATAAGTGCCTACAGGAGGAACGACTGAACGGTACTAGCTGGGTCTCAGAGGGCCCTCTTCAGCTAAGATTCTGTCCCTGCCTGCTCTCTGTCCCGCTCTAGCCCAGCACCCACAACACTGGCCCTGCCTGTGCAGCGGCTCTCAGCCTTGTCTGCACATTACAATCACCTGGAAGCTTTCAAAGCTTCCCTGAAGAGGCCCCGCCCACCCTTCCCTCTGGACCTCTGGGGCTGGGACTTAGACATCAGAAGTAGTTTAGAGTATCTGGAGTGATTTAAACAAGCATTCTAGGCTGAGAAGCCCTGTACCACAGGCAAAGGAAAGCTGGGGGATTCTTAAATTCTGACCCCCACTCGAGATGGGGTCTCCTGGTGTGTCCACAGTGCCC
Source organism: Pteropus alecto (assembly GCF_000325575.1). Lineage (NCBI taxonomy): Eukaryota > Metazoa > Chordata > Mammalia > Chiroptera > Pteropodidae > Pteropus > Pteropus alecto. The sequence goes on along the minus strand of NW_006494614.1, from coordinate 60,304,359 downwards.
TCTCCGGCGTGAACTGTCCACTAAGGTCTGATCCTGCATTGATGCCAGCATCCCCAACTGTCAGCACACCCCAGGACCCAATGCTCCCCAACCACCGCTCACTCCTAAGGTGTCTCCCCCAGCTTCACATACCATCTGTGCGCCGAAGACGCCCACATTCATAGCTCCAGACTCAAATACCAACTGCCAATTGGATCTCCACTTGGGTGTCTAACGGCATCTCTTATCTTGGCCAGAATGGAGCTCTTCCCCCTCCCCACACCCTTCCTCCTCGCAACGCTATCCTTCCAGTCGCTTGAGTCGAAAAACTTGGAGACTGCTGAAGTTCTCGTTCATACCCCACCTCCGATCCACCAGCAGATCCTGACAACTCCACATTCCAAATGTGCCATGAATTCACTCATTCCCTCCAAAGCTACGGCCCTGGTCCCAGAAACCACTATGTCTTGCCCTGATTATTGCAACAGTTTCCTAACGGTCCCCTGCTCTGTCCTTGCCACCTTAGTCTGTTCCCCACACAGTGCCTAGGGGGTCCTGGGTCAGTAACCTGGAAGAGATGACACTGGGGCTCTCCATCCTCTTAGCTCTGGACCACATCCCCTTTCCAACATCTCATAGACAGCAGTGGCTTCTCTGTGCCGGGAGGCTGGAGCAGTCAGAGAGGGCTTCCTGGAGGAAGTGGGGCTTTGTGCTAAGTGTTGATCTGGATGAGGACCCAGGAGAGAGATGGGCAGTCCACCATGGGCAAAGAACTGGAGTTGAGGAGCAGTGTGCTGAGAAAGGCAGTGAGCGAGCGGCAAGGTCTACTTCTGAGGGTGCCGGTCATCAAAGGCCGGGAGCCCTGGGGCCCCCTGCCTTGCAGCCCAGAACCTGTCAGCTCCCCCTCTGTGACTTTGCATTTAGCCTGTTTCACAGCAGCCCAAAGACTCCCGTTCAGCCTATTTCCAGCAGCCCTGCCCTACTCTGGCTTCCCCTGAAAGAAATGCAGAGTCTCTGGCTCCACCCAGACCCAAAGTCAGAGTCAGAAAGGCTGGGGTGGGCCCAGCAATCAGGATATCAGCTCACTCTCCAGGGGGTGCTGATGCTGGAGTTTGAGAACCCCTGATGTAGCCTTGCTAGAACCTTGTGAATATGGAGGACCCAGAGCTCCGTCCATTCCTACTAGACTTGGGAGTCAGACTTACTAAGTGTACAAATGCCGGAGCAGCCTGGGCCACCCAAGGGGGAGCAGAGCTGACAAACCCACTCAAAGAGACACTCCAAGCCAGCAGGGAGCTGGGAGAGGCTAATTTCTCAAGGTTGAATGTGTAATACTGGGTATTACACACTCTTGCCAACGCTTCTAGAACCACAGGAGGTTAGAGCCGAGAATATCAGAAAATGCTTTGTAGGTGAGAACATGGGGGTCAGGAAAGCCACAACCACGAGATGGCAAGTGGCTGAGCTGGAGCTTGCAGTCAGGTCCCTGATGCTTAGTCGAGCAGCCTGACAAGGGCTATTTCAGTGGTTCCACTGGGGCTATATCACCCCCAGGGGACAGTTAACAACGTCTGGAGTTACTTTTAGTTGTCACAGCAGAGAGAGTGGGTGCTAAAGGCATCCAGTGGGTTGAGGCCAGGCATGCAGGCCGACATCCTACAGTGTACAAGAGGCCCCCCCACTGAGCCCCAAAGAATGATCCAGCCCCAATGTTACAGCACCGGGTTGAGCAGCCCTGGGTTATTACGGGTTCTTGGGCCTCCAAGCCAGCCCAGGATTAGGAAAGCAGTCATCCCATAGAAGTGTCTGTGCCAGGAGTCAAATTCTTGCCCAGCTCCTAGCAAGGAGACCTGTGTAGCTGCCGAACTGTCCAGCAAGAATCTGATGGGCATCCAGCAGGTCACACATCGCCACCATCAGCAGGGGATCCCTCCAGACAGCGAGTAGGCATATGCCCTCCCGGTCTGGCCGCTGAAAGGGTAGCCCTGACTTCCTACCGGCTCAGAGGTGGGTCAGCTTGAACCCGCTGCCCCAACTCATCACGCTACTTGCTTCAGCTTGCGACTCTGAACAGGGAACCCACAGAGCAGAATCACACATTCAACCTTGAGAAATTAGGCGGCCCCTCCCAGCTCTGGGCTCCAAGCCCCCTCCCTCTTTTCTGCTGGCGAGCACTGGTTCCAAGAGCAGTTCATATTTAATAATGCAATTTATATTCCACTCTCAACATAAACTATTGTAAAGGCGCTCTAATGTAAAAATACATCTGGCTTGTCAATAGTTTATCTTCTAGATCTGCATCTAAATCCCTGGGCCTTTTTGACTTATGGCTGCACCACTGTCTAATGAATAAAAAGGTGCAAATTATAGGCCCGGCTTTAATGCTCATCATAAAATTAGACGATAGTTGCAAAAGCTGCATTCTCCTGCCCACAGCGCAGCAATGGCGAGCCATAAATAAAGTGTATTTAATGTATCCCAGAGCTGTGCAAACCCAGGAAACAGTGTGTTATTGCTTGGCCTTCGATGGGTCCGCCACAAGTTCAATGAAGTGATAACGGATCCATCATGTGAATTTATGTTAACTGTCTCTTCGCAAAGCCATGGCCTCAACACTGTAAATAGCCTACAATCCTTCTAGCAGGCCCGCCTGCCAATAAACCTGTCACTGCCAGGCTGGCAGCAAGCACCTTCAGGACAGGGGACCGAGCCATTCAGTTCCGGGGGCCGACGAGGCTGTGCCTCCCACCCGCCCTGGCTCTTCTGCGGCTGTCAACTACAAAGGAAATGAAAAGTTCTTCGAAACAGCAGAGCCTGATGGCGGGGGTCAATAGAAGCCACTGCTGTAGAAATGTTGGCTGGTGGGGAGACAGGATGGGGCAGCTGGCTGTCTGCCTTGTGGGGTGGGAGTGGGAGCAGGGCCAGGGAGCCAGATGTGGGGACCCGGTCACTTTCTGTCCTGGTTTGCCGGCCCTATCTCTCGGATGTGAGTAGGATGTAGTACCAAGACACCTTTGGCACCTGGAACCTGCTGGTTCCAGAATGGGTTCACGATGTCATCATTCATTTGTTCATCCACTTACTGTTAATATTTTATTTAGCATTTTCTATATTCCCAGCATCTCCTTAGGAAGACCCAACCGTTGAGAAGACAAGATTCCCAAGAATAAAAATTAAGTTGTGCTAATATGTATACATATCTAATTGACAGTGATCTCTCCCTTCCAGAAGCCCCGTGGCACAACCTTCACACCTTTCTTGTTCAAATGGCGAGTTGAGACCCATGAAGGGGTTGTGAAATCATCTTGTGGATGGGGCAAGAATTCTTTTTTGCCATGGCTCAAAACGGAATAGAAAATAGAGTCGCTCAAACGTTGTTTCAAGGGCGTCACCTGTGTGTGGGGCCTGGGCCATGATGTAAAACGTAAAATTCTGGGTTGTTTATATAAAAATTTGAGAGCCACTTGACTATACCAGTCATTTGGCAATTAATATGGTTTCTGAAATACTAGCTTTCTAGGTGTGTGGAAGTTTTAGAGGGTACGTGGCCCTGTTAGGAAGTGGTACATGTATGTAATTGGCATATATATGTATGTATGTAACATGCAAACATACATGTTCTGGGAAACATGTATTAAAAATGATTTCATTGACATGACCGCAAGGAAATTTGAAAAGTGAGAGACCTCTGGGACCTTGGGTGTGCCGTCACCCTAGCATCAGGTGCCACTGACACTAAAAATTGAAGCTGGTGCTACAAACCCAGCTGGGGGAGTGGGCTGCCACTTTGGGAATGACAGCTGGAGAAGATGGTGACATCAATCTTTACGTCTTCAGCAAATGCCCCTTCCTAGGTCCCAGGGACACCCCTGCCTTCCTCCCAGGTAGAAGCCCGTGAAGCCACTCATCTTCCCATTTTCCCAACCCCTGACATATGCCTTGTTTCCCACACCCCAGCCACCACGAGCATGCTCTTTTGGGACACAGGAGTCCCCACTCTCACTGCTTCAACCTCAGTCTCTGGGGTGCTCAGAAAGTAGGGGCTCCTGCCCTGGGTGGAGCGGCATCCCTGTGATGTTTGTTAACTACGCAGATTCCCAGGCCTGGCCCTGTGCTCCTGGATCTGGGGCCAGGGATCGAGCTACCCACTGAAGCGTGACAGCCACTAAATGTCACACTGGGTTGGCAGAGCATGTGGAAACACATGGGCTTTAAAACAGGAACAGGCACTCTGACCCCACAGGTCAGCCATGAGGTGAGCAGATTAGCGAGGGCTCGGAAAGGTGTTCCCTGTGGGTGTCCGGCAGCAGTAGCACCATAGAACCTTCTAGAAGCCAGGCCTTCCATAAACAGAATCCCGAATTCATTCATGCAGGTCAAAGGTTCAGCTTTGTAACCTACACGTGAACAAACACAAGGGCTGCCTTCATGGGTTTGTGGCACAAGGTCTGTGGTAGTCTAAATAATGGCCCCTAAAGATGTCCCCGTCCTACCCCCAGAACTGGTGAATATGTTACCTTATATGGCAAAAAAAATAAAAATAAAAAAGGAGGTCTTTGTAGGTGCGATGAAGGTAAGGGTCTGAGTTAGGGGGATTAGCCTGCATTATCCAGGTGGGCCTTAAATGCAATTATAAGCATCCTTAGAAGAGAAAGGGAGAGCGAGCTCTGACATACAGAAGGTGCGGCAGAGAGAGATGTGAAGACGCTGGTCTTAAAGCCGGGAGCGATGTGGCCACAAGCCAAGGAATACTAGAGCCCCCAGAAGCTGTTAGAGGCTGGAATAAATCTCCCGAGAGCCTCAGAGGGAAGGCGGTCCCGTCCACACATGGATCTCAGCCCAGTGACACCGATTCTGGGTTCTGGCTCCAGATTTACAAGAAAATATATGTCTGTTGTTTTAAGCCGAGTTTGTGATAATTTGTCACAGCAGCCCCAGGACACTCATACAGGGCATCATGTTCCAAAGGGTCTATCTTGTGCTTGGAATTTAATGCCCCGTGGTCGACGCCTAGAAATTCTTAACAATTTCATCTTTGGATTTGTTTCTTGTAAGTGAGGTCCAATGGGACGACAGGACTCACTGGGGGCTTGAAGCCTCAGATCAGCAGTAGTCCTGTCTCCCACTGCCTCTTTGCGGTCCCCTGGGTCCCTCACCCTCCACTGCCCTCCTCCTAGAGCAGCAACCAGGCTGCTTTGATGAGGGTATGTGAGGGGTGGGGAGGATCATGTTCTGTCACCACCCCTGGTACCCTCTAACCCATCCCAACCCAGGCACACAGCACACCCTGGGGTGGAGACTGTGATCCCTTGGGAGTGGCCTTCCACCATGACTTGGGGTGGCAGGCCCACAGGAAGGTAAGACTTATATTCATCTCGCACGGGGACCCACAAAAGATGGAGCCGGCACTGACAACCAGAGTTCCAGGTGAGCCAATGGGGAGGTGTCTGGGTAGCTTTCTTGGGTGTGTCCCGACATTGTGCCCTAGGCTGGGCCTGCAGAGGCAGAAGGGGGCTGCCCAGCAGCTCTTCATGCCCTAACTTCAGCCTGAGCAGAGGGCTGGGGTCACAATTTCGAGAATTAGGAAGTCCCCTCCCCTGCTCTGCATTGCACTTAGTGCAGCCAGTTCCTGATTACCCTTCCCTATGGAAGTCAAGGGGAAGCATCTTAACCTTACTTGGTGCTCAGACACCGTCACTGTTTTTTTAATAGCAGTCCCCCCAATCACTGATGACTCCCGGGGTGGCCTTTCTGTGGAAACACCGATGATTTTATCCCTCCCTTGAAGACTCAAAAGGCACATGTGTTAACACTACAAAGTGAACTGACCAAGGAAAGCTCCTTTCTCATAATGCCAGTGTTGGGGCAGCTTTGACAGGGCCCCCCACCTCCCCCTCCTTGTGTTCATGCTCCTTCAGTGTGCACTGGACCTAGGGACTGGCCTCTAATGAACAGAAAACGGCAAAAGTGATGGAATTCTGAGATTAGTTTACAAAGACCGTGACTTCCGCCTTGCACGTCCTCTTTCTGGCACAAGTTCTCTTGCTTTCTTGGCCCACTCACTTCAATAAAGTAGGTTGCCATGCTGTGAGCTGCCATGTGGGAGAGGGCCACGTGGCAAGGAACCGAGGATGGCCTCTAGCCAACATCCGGGAGGGGATTGAGGACCTTGGTCCAACTGAATCCTGCCAACGACTGTGAGTGAGCTGGGAAGTGGCCCTTCCCCAGTGAGCCTTCAGGTGAGACTGTAGCCCCGCCGACACCTGGACCACAGCCTGTAAGGGCTCCTGAAGCAAGAGACCCAGCTGAGCTGAACTCAGATTCCTGACCCAGAGAAACTGTGAGATAATAAGTGCTGTTCGGAGCCAAAGACTCTTGGTGTAATTTGTTATGCAGCAATTGATAGCTAATACACCCAGCCAGACATTCCCAGTGACGCCTTCTTTGGGAAGCACTGTCTTGTGGCGTCACGGGCCATGTTCAGTTTAGCTTACAGGACCCCAGCTCCTCACCCACACTCCCCTCTCCAACCTCAGCTCTCGCAGGCTTGGCCTGGCCCCCACCCTCAGTCAACCATGATGGTCCCAGGTGGCATTCTCAACTGTGAGACTGGCCTCTCGCCTCTGCAACTAGGGCCACTCGTCCCCTTTATGACCAGCTTCTCTGATCAACTCCACCCCACTGATGTCTCCCCTAGGCTCCTCAGTATCTCTGGGTTCAGTTCAGAAAATGTCTTGGCCCTGATGACAAGGCCTCTTCCCGGTCTCAGTGTCCACTTGGCCCGCTTCGCCTCCCCACCAGGCAGCAAGTTTCCTAAGGATGGAGAGTTCTTCGTGTCCAACTCAATGCCAGACACTGAGGGCACCTACTATGTGCTAGAAGCTGAGCTTACAGATAAACGGCACAGGATTCTTGCCCTCTCTAGGCCGATGTTCTCAGATTTGGGGACTGAGGGGCTGTCAAGAAGATGGTTGCATCCTCAACATGTCTGGGCTCGTTTTGAGAAATCCAGCATGCAGCACTCACTGCTGTCTCCCCAAGTGAGTTCTGTGCCTATGCGACCACACACAGACACAGGCTCCAAATCCCCGGAAATGCTCGTTGAAAAAGTGGTGGTCCGGAAATAGAATATGCTCATATTGTTTCCATTTAGATGGCCATAAACATGGAGATCACGAAGTGTAGAAGTTCTGGTAGAGTACCGCGGAATGCAGACTGAGAAACACCGCTCTGATTGACAGCAGGCAGACATCCATCAGACCCAGCGACACGTGCTACATGCCGAAGCCCGGGAAGTTAAGGACTCGCCTTAACAGAGTTAAGCACTTGAGCAGGACTTGGTGTCTGCAAATAGGACGGGGAGGTGTGGGACATCCAGACCAGGGTATGTTCAGGAGGCCTGAACCATCTGCAGCTGTCATTTCCAGACCCTGACTGGACTCCTAGCCTGACAATTTGATGACAAAGGGGCAGGCCAAATACAATGAACACCTGGGAGGCATGCCCTGCCCCTCGACCCTGCCAGCGGTGCCTTGTGCATACAGTAGGTGCTTGATAAACACTCCTCGATGATTAGAGCCTCTGGCACGGTCCTAGCACCTCATTCAGCACTCAGCCTTGCGTGCCCCCATCGCCCCTTCTTTCATCCTAACTGGGCGGTCCCTTTCTACCACCTTGTGGTCACAGTCATGGCCGCCAAGCTCGAGGCTTGAGCAAGCAGCACCTTGGCCATCTGCCTGTGGGAAGGGTGCCACTTTCAGGACCGGCTGTAGCCTCCACCCAGGGGCCCAGGCAGAGCCCGCCTGCCTCTGGGCCAGCTCCTTCACTCAGCTCCCGACTTCCAGGACAACCGTGTACCCCCTTGGGGTCAACAAACCAAACAGAGCCCCGCCCTGCTGGGGCAGCCGCATCCTTCATTTTCCCCACCCAGTGCTCCACCCGCCCCACCCCAATCCGATGGTTCCGAGGACACCCTAATAATAGCAATACTAAATCCTTGAGGCCAATTCTGCTCCATTTCTATAAATAATGCAGAATCTTTTTATTTACTGACAGGTTGTAAAAGTATCAGGGAGAATAATGTGAAATCAGGAGCTGCTGAATAATGCATGACACCCGTCTCTCTCCTTCTCCCGCCTGGGTGTGGGGCCCCACCGGCCCCTCCCAGCGACAGTGCCCACCCAACTGGGGCTCAGAAAACTGAAGCTCCCAGGTGCTGGGCACCTCCTCCTCCCCATTCAGACAATCAAGGTTTGAAGTTCACATGGAGATCTTGGAGAGTGGGGAGGGGGTGTCTCTAGGGTCACTCGGGGCGCAGGGTCTCTGAATTTGCACCCTCACTGATTTGGCTATTCAAACCGGGCCTCAGGCCCTCCTCTTGCAAACAGATATTTGCATGGTCAAAACTAAGTCTCAATGCCTCCTTCCAAGCACACACAGACACATACAGATACACACGACCATGCACAGAGACACACACACACAGACACACACATCCACCATCACACACAAATACACAGCCTCACACACAATCGCATCAAATATATAGCCGTATAAACAGACACACACAAATATAAACGACCACACATACAACTACACAGAGACACATGCGCACACACAGATACAACCAGACACACATGACCACACACAGACAAGATACACAATCACACAAGATACACAACTACACAGACACATGGACATACACAATCACGCATACATACATAATCATGCACACATCCACACAAAATACATAACCACATAAATATACACAGAGACACAGAGATATACACAATTACACACACAGCTACACTGAGACACATGTGTACAGAAACACAGACACACACAGACACAACCACATAGACATACATAGACATATACAATCACACACAAACACATAACAACATACACAACCACACAAGACACATAACCACATAGACACACACAGATACACATGATCACGCCCACACCACACGCAGACATAAGATACAGAACCGCACAGACTTACACACCCGCCACCCCCACACCTTGTTTTCCCATATCTTTGATGATCAAAACCTCAGCAGAGTAGAGAGGGCTGGCAGAACCTTTGGTGGATCATTCCATATTTTTTCTCGACTTTTGAAGAATTAGCATTAATTATTCAAGGTGCTAACTTGGTTATGAGGGTGGGTGCAGCTGTCCACAGTCGGCGGCTCAGTGTGCTGGGTCTGTGGGCCAGGTTCCTCTCCACAGTCCCCGCAACAGGGCTCGGGGAGGGCGTGCCACCAGCAGGGCCATTCTAGGAGCTTTACACATATTCCTTTTCTGATCCTCCCCCAAACACACTGGAATTGCGCACCGCATAAGGGTGCGGGGCTTTGTCTGTTTCACTGACTGCTCTGTGCCCAAGGCAGCACTGGGCACATAGTAGGTGCTCAGTAAATATGCCTTGACTGACAAAGCTTGGTACCACAATTATCCCCACTTTACAGGTAAGGACACCGAGGCAGGAGAGCTGAGAAACTGGCAAGGTTTATCTAGGGGCCGTCAGGGGCTTTACAAAGCCCACAGGGACTGGAGGGAGAGGAAACTCAGAGTGGGGTACCGCCGTCCTGGCAACGCTTTCTTCCTGAAGCTGAGTGGGCATGTGGGAATGGCTGCATTGTTCCTTATACTTTTCGAAATGCATCAAACATCCACAGTGAGACACTGTAAAGACCCTGCGGGCCCTGTCGACTGAACCCCTTTTGGAAGCACATCCTTCCAGAGTGCATGGGGCCTTGCTTGGGGCTGGGGCAGCTGGAGAGGACTCAGAGCTGGGGGGACCCTGCAGGGCCTTCAGACGTGGCAGTCATGAGTGCTGGGACCAGGAGCCCAGGCTGATGCAGCTGTGCAGGGCTTCTAACAGTACCCGGCACACGTGCACACACGTGCGCGTACACCCCACACGCGTGCATGCCCACATGCATGCATGCCTGCCTGCACACACGTACCTGCATGTAGATGGTACACACAAACATGCACAGTGATGCAGCACACATAGCACACACGTGCATGAAGGCACACACCTACACACACCACAGTGCCCATGCCACATGACATGACACGTGTGCAGGCACGTGTACACACACACACTACAAATCACACACATGTCCACACATGCACAGTCCACACTTCCTCCACATGCCTATACCACACACATGTCCACACATCCATACACCCATGCTCACAGACCTTCACATACTTACATGAACATGTACTCGTGTTCCTCTGAGCAGGAACGAGTGACCAGAAAGACATGGCATTAAGCTGAGGTTTGGTTCTCCCTCTTAGTTCTAACAGCTTGCAGAGGATCTGAAATGGGCCCCTCAATTCTAAGCTATCTCCCTCATCTTAATGCTGGGAACACTGAGGTGCAGGATGGTACAGCAATGTGCCTAAGAGGATGGGAACTGTTATTTGTTCACTGCCAGAGTCCTGGCAGCTCTCACACGTTACCTTTATCTACTCTTGCCACAGACTTAGGTGGCAGGTATGTCCCCACTCAAAGACACGAACAGGGGTGCAACCATTTTCCCAAAGACAGCGAGCAGTGGAGCCAGAATCAGACCCAGCCTGGCTGCCTCTAAGCCTCCGCCGCCTGACCTGGTAGGGACTGAGTCCCCATGTCTCTGCCTGGGTCCCTCTACCACAAAGAATGATATTACTGACAACTGCCCCACGTACCCAGCAGGTGCCCCACTTATTCACGTGCAGTAACTCATTTAATCCTCACAACCACCCACGGGAGTCAGCAACACTATTGTGCCCATTTTGCAGATGAGGACACCGAGGTATAGAGGCGACACCACTCATCGGCACGCTGGTTCTGGCACACTCCAGAACACCCAGGTGCACCTACACTGGGGCTTTTGCCAGGGCGCACGTGGAATCACCCGGAAGCTTGAAAATTGACCAATGCCTGGAACCTTCCATGCTGACATTCTGAAAAACTGGTCTGTGGGGTGGAGCCCAGGCCGGGAGATTTCTAAAGGTGATTCTAAGGGGTGACCCAGCTCACTGGGGGTCGTCTCCTTCTGTGAAGGCTCCAGGGGAGGACCCCAGGGCAAATGCCTGAATTAAAGTCAGACTTGTCCGAGGGGCCCCTTCCCCGTCATTTCAGTCCCACGGCCTAAGGCCAGCAGGTCCCCAGAGAAGCGGGTGAGAAGATGACCAAGGTATGAAGCTGACTGTGTCCTTGAGCGGGGTCAGACAGCTGCTTGGCCAGCAGGTGGTGCCGCCCACGTTGCCAGAAGCTCCAGGGGCCCCCCAGGGGGCTGAGTCAGAAGCTTAGGCTCCCTGCCTGGAAGGTGACTTTGGAACCTCCCGAGTTTGGATGTGACAGCTCCAGAAGCCTAGAGAAGCGCTCTGTCTCCAGAATTAGCCCCTCCACAAGCCTGACCACTGGAGATCGCGCTCCTGGCAGGGGCAGTGCAAGGAGATACAGACACCACGCACCAGCCTGCAGGACGGACACAACTGTGGGTGTGTGAGCGAGTGCGCGGGGAAGTGCAGGGGTCCAGGGCCTGTGAGCCTTGCTGTATGGCCCTGGGTCCAGCACCCCACCTCTCTGAGCTGATATTTACTTCCCTGCCTGGGAAAGGGAGAAAACCTCCACTTTGGCACGGGCTGAGAAAAGACATTTGAAACCCTGACCTAGTACATGAGAAAGCAAGCCTCACCCCTTCTCTTCCCACAGGACTTCACAGGGAGACAGGGAGCCTGGGGAGTCCTGGGGTGTTGGCTTCTCCCCTTTCCATCCATTCCATACCTCCCCTGCATCCTCTCCCCCATCCCTCAGCCAGCTGGAGAGAGCACCCCCTCTGTCTAATTTCTTATCCCTGTTTCTCATTTCCGCTCTGTCTCTCTTTGTCTCTCTCTATTCTCTCTATGTCTCTTTGTTTCTCTCTCTGATGTTCCCAGGGCCTTGTAGGGTCACAGGCTCCTGCCAGGCAGCAGCAGCCCACAGCTGTCACTTGTGCAACCAAGTGTTCAAGTGTTCCAGATGTGGCTTCTTCTGAAGCCACCACTGGTTCCAGTCTTCGCTGGGTCTGTGACCTCCAAGGGCCCCCGATCCATTTGGGCAGTCCCTGGACGTTCATTCTGAACCCTCGGGAGAGCTCGGAAATGGCCTGGATGCCCCGAACTGCACACAGCTCGGCCTTTCCAAGTCCAGGAGAGGAGAGAGCTGGCTGGGCCCAGCGCCAGCTGATTTCCTCAGCCAGTGCCCGTTGGTGGACAGCCGCCTCTGGCAGCAGCCCTGCATAGAAGGCGCTGGCAGACTGCAGGGGTGGAGAGCGAGGGCGGGGTGGCTCCTCCCACATCAAACTGAAAGTGGGGAGGGGATGGAAGGAGGAAAAATAATCGAGAAGTGTTTTGGCTTCACAGTTACAGCAAATCTGCCTTGTTCTGGAGTTCAAGCCAGGGCCTGTCTGCGTGAGGGCCTTCCTGTCTCCTCAACACAAGCTACACCTGCCCATTCCCAGGTCCCCCCACCCCAAGTGCCTGAGCTGGCCCAGAAGAGGCTGTGCTTTTTCTCCAGTCTCCCAGGCTTGGGGGTCGGGGGCGGCTGGGGAGCAGGAGGGGTGGATGTGCTTACTTCCTACCTCTTCTCGGGGGATCTGAGTCGGTTTTCCAGCATGGAATGTGAACTGTGGGTAAACAGCACAAACCGAGGCTGGGAATGGCAATCTGGCTCGGAGAGGATGCTCTCAATAGCCCTATTAATATACGAGAGAACATTCTAGGGGAAGAAAGCCCCGGGGCAAAAGGAGGAAAAAACCCAGAGTACCTCAGAGCTCCACAGACGCAAAGAGCCAGGGGACAGTGCCGCTAGCCCTCCAGGCCCCGGGCACAGGGTCTTGGGTCTCACATGGGGTGACCCCAAGTCCCACAGGACTACCCCAAGACACGCCTTCTGCAGGGCCTGGGCGTTTATGGTTTTCCTTTCTCTCCGGATCTATTCTGGACTTGCTCTGCTCCTGGCCAGGCTGGGAAAGGAGCTGAGGCCTGTGGTTTTAGTGGGGCGGGGGGAGGGCGGCGAGTGGCCAGGAGGAAGTTGGAGGAGGCAGGAGGTGGACGATTTAGGAACTGTTCTGGGCAGGCCCCTGGGTAGGGGCGAATGGGGGTGACAGATGGAAGGAGCATTTATTAAGGGTGAGCCGAAAGATGTAAAGGGTTTTCTTAGAAGCCCTGGTAAGAAGGGAGGCCTGGAGCCGCTGTGGTGAGGGCTGGGCATGGCGCCCGGCCCAAAGCTGGAGCCGCAGAACTGGGCACTGGCCACTGGGAGGATGTCTCCAGCCGGCACACATGCCAGCCTATGTCCAGCTCGGCCAGGCCTACGGGCTCTGAGATACCTTTTTGCATTCCCGTTCCACCCTTGGGCAGATGGGCCCACTCTCTGGCCTTGGTTTGCCCACCTGTAAAACGGGGAGACTCACGCCACTCTTCTCACATGGAAGAAGCTGGTGCACAGTAGGGACGTGATAATCTTAGTTTCTTCCTTTCCTTCCCTAGCCTGGCATGCAGGGCCTGCCCCAGTTTGCCCCAGCCGCTCCTTCCTGCTCATCGCGGCCAGAACGTCCAGCCTCCCTTTATCAGGGTGCCCAAGCTCACACTTCCCAACTGAGAATGCCCAGCTGCTTTCCTCCACTGGCCTAATTCCCACACGCATCCTCTGAGGCCTGACTTGAGCTCCACCTCATCTAGGGAGCATTCCAGGATGCTCCTAGACTGCCCCTAACTGAACTTCCAGAGCACGAGGCCTGGGTCCATGCTGAGCCCAGAAACTGGTAAACAGGACCTGGGGCCAGCACGAAGGGTGTTCTAGCAGCATGGAGAAGGCCCACTCTCTGGAGGCAGAGGGGAAACAGGACACGAAAGGTTTATTTTGCTGCAGGAGAAGAGATGCTCTGGGCCGAGGTGGGGATGGAGGGGGCTTCCACTCCAACTAAGACAAATGAGCTAATATTAAATCCCCGGGAAGAACACTCCTGGCTCCCAGCAGTGCCTGGGTCCTTGAGGGAACCCTCAGCAGGGAGGCAAGGGGAGGAGAGGAGCTTTCCGAGACTAACCCAGCGACCCCACAAAGTAGGCACAGGGGACAGTTCCGAGGGCAGACCCCCCAAACGTACTAACCCAAGGACCACCAAATCATTGGCTTGAAGGTGAAGCTCAACGCCCAACTGTCCTCTTCAATGTTAACATGAGGAAGACAAGTAAGTCCCCACCCTCTGCGGGGATTTGAGAATCCCCTCTACACCCATCAAATTAGAGCAGTGTTCGACGGGGCCCACAGGAGCCCTGACAGGTATTAAACTTTAATGAGCGCTAATGGCTTTGCTCTACTTTGCGAGCACCGGGCCTACATTTACGAACGTTTAATTTCTCAGGCCTTGACCTCTTTCCTGCCCTCTCCTGCCGCCCCTCGCTGGCTCCCACCCTCACAGATGTTTGTGGGCAGCAGGCAGGGTGGGAGCCTTCCTGGACCACCTGACAGCTGGTTCCCTGTGCTAGTAACTAAATACTCATTCTCCTAGGAGAAAAACAAAACTCAACCATCAACCCCGGAGCCAGCGGCCAGCAAACAGGACTGTCAGCCTGATGCAAGGGACGCTGGCATTTCATTAAGTCATTTGCTCCCAGGTAGATTAGCAGAAGTATCAGGAGGGCCCCTGACAGGGAGAGACGCGGAGGCACATTTCACCGCTGCCTGCAGCAAGTGGCCCCCCTTTAAGACTCAAACTCCCCAGCACCGTCCCAGGGGGCCTTAGTCAGGACTGCAGGACCCAGGGCTGGCAGCCAAGCCCCTGCTGCCCCCTGGCGGCAATGAGGTCCACCTTCTGGGGTGGGGGACTGAAAACTCCTAGGTTCAGGTGCAGCCACCAGGCTGGGGAATGGTGGGGCTCTGGACCAGAAGCCCTAAAATGATCAGAGCCCTGGAGTCGATTGCTATCTCACGGGTGTGAGTCCGAGGCCTCTGTGGGACTGCAATTCACACGGCAGCCTGAAGAAAGACTTCCAGAAGATTCTGGACCTGTCTCAGCCAACGACAGATGGCCCTTTGGGCCTCAGGAGTCATCTCTGCAAAATGATGTTAACAAAACACTTCCAGCTGCCTCGGCGGCTCTTTAGCTCTAAGATGGAATGAGTCGATGCCAGCAGCACTTATTAAACGCCTACTGTGTGCCAGGTACTATGACATCAGATGTAATGACATTAGACAACTGCTAGCAGGATTCAAGGCAGGTGATGTGTCAATCACAGACATCAGGCCATTTGGCCTGGAGCCCCCCTGGAGGATGTAGACCAGTGCCTCCCCTCCACCCCTTGCAGCCAGAGGCCCTCAGACACAGCTGAAGCTCACACATTCGTTCCCTTTCTAGATGAAGAGCCTTAGACTTTTGTTCTCTGGGAGGCAGCTGCAGCGTTTCAGCTGGGCCTGTCAGAAGAAGAAATGACTGCAGGCCCTGTGCCCGCAGCCTGCAGCAGCAGAATCTGACTGGACCCTTGAGCTGACCCTCCACCCTCTGACCAGACTTCAGTTCTGTCAAAGGGAGGAGGCAGAATCCAAAGAGGCAGGGAGGGTAGGAGAGAAGCCCAGACTCTGCCAGCCACACCAGGATTTAGCTGCTCGGAGAGACACACGCTCCCCTTTGGGTAAACGGAAAGACACCGGCAGGAGAGGAGCCCAGCCCAGCAAGGGTCAGTCAGCCTGGACCCAGTCACCCCTTCTGGCCTCAGGCTCTGTCCCCAGGAGATGTGCTGTCTTCCCAGAGGCAAAGCTCCCTCACAGTTAAGGAGGACACCTCCTTGGGTTCCAGGCCCTTCCACCACCTCCCGGTGGTGCTATCTGGCTGGGACTCAGTTTCCTCATCTGTGAAGTGGGAGAACCTATACCGTAGTAAGGTTGGCTGGATAAAATACAGGGTGCCTCATGAAATTTAAATTTCAGATAAACAATGGATTAATTTTTAAATATAACAGCTTTATTAAGATTTCATTCACATACCAAATAAGTCACCCATTTAAAGTATACAATTCAATGGTTTTTAGTATATTCATGGAGTTGGGCAACTGTCACCACAATCAACTTTAGAAAACACTCATCACTCCACAGAGTAACCCTGCACCCATTAGCAGTCACTTCCAGCCCTCCCCTCCCCAGCCCTAGGCAATGAATACCCTTTTAGTGTAAGTATATTCCGAATAGTGCATGGACCATATTTGTACAAAAATGTATTTGCTGTTTATCTGAAATTGAAATTTAACTGAGCTTTTTGTTTTTTTTTCTAAATCTGGCAGCCCTACCCCTCAGTCCTGTTGTAGGCATTAAACGAATTAGCTGCCTCACACTGAGTCGATGCTATGCGTGTTGGCTGTTGTGTTATTATTACTTCTATTATTTGTATTGTCTTAATTTGGGCTCCAGTATGACTTATTTTAATTTAATTACGTCAGCAAAGACCCTATTTCTACATGAAGTCACATTCACGAGTTCCAGATAGACATGAATTTGGGGGGATACCATTCACCCCAGTACGCTTGCCCCAGGTCAGTGTAGTGGATGCTGTTGGGGTGCTGCCAGCATCTCCTCCACCTGTCCCAGAGTTCAGAGAATTCCACAGACACCCCCGCCCGCCCCAGCTTCTGGATCTCAGTGCTTCAGTGTTACCTGGCTGTGCCCTGACACTAGACAGGAGGTTGACATCCCCAGGAGCAACCCCTACCCAAGAGGAAAAGCTGTTGCTGCACAAAGACCCCATCCTCGCTGTCCTTCCCGGGGACACTTCTCTCCCGGGGTCCCCGAAGGACCACTCACTGTGGCACCCTCGTTGGCTTTCCTCCCTGCCCAGTCTCATCGCTCACTCCCTCAACTCCCAACTCCCGGAAACCCCTCCCAAATCCTGGTCTGCTGCTCTGCTTCCAGGGAAACCCAAATCTAATGCCTGGTTTCATTATAAGAAGAGGAGAATTCGGACACGCACACAGGGAGGACGGTCACGTGAGAGCAGAGGCGGAGACTGGAGGGATGCGGCCAAAGGCCAAGGAACGCCGAGGAGGCCGGGAACCAGCAGAAGCTGCAGAGGCAGGAAGAACCCTCCCCTGGAGCCTTCAGAGGGAGCACGGTCCTGCTGACACTTTGATCTTGGAACTCTGGCCTCTACGACCGTGAGAAGATAAATTTCTGTTGTTTTTAAGCTCCTCCGTTTTTGGTCCTTCCTTATGGCTGCCACGGGACACTCCTACAGCAAGTTATAGTATCTCCCTGCCTCAGTTTCTTCAACTGAAAAAAGGGATAAAAATGCCTATCTCGGAGGGGGGCTGTACGTAAAGAGCATTTATAAACCTCAAGTGTTCAGCGCAGTGCCCAGAGTGTACTAAATCCTGGACGATGTTGGCCATGATCACTGCTGCTATTGTGGGTCTGCTCGTTCTGTCCCAGCTCCTTCTGGAGTGTGTTGGGCTGACAGCCATGGGGGCCTGGAGAGCTGACAGCGTCAAACCATTTAAGCAGCCCCAGCCGGGGAGGCTGACGCCCTTGTTCTGTCAACTCCCGGGGCGCCAGCGGCGGGGCTATGAAGGCGCTGTGATAAAGTGGACTGCTATCAATTCCCCGTGGAGCTCGGCCCTCCGCCTGGCCCAGCCCGAAGCTTAGCATTCTGCCAGCATCGTGCATCCCGAGAGTGCAGACACAAAATGTAATGTCATAACATTCGCAGTCCAATAACCTTTGCTTCGGGAGACAGCTCCGGCTGTCACGGGAGCCTGGAGGTAAATATTTCAGCAGGCCGAGGCCAGTGCGGGGGCTCGGCAGGGCCAGGCGCCCTGAGGTGGGCGGGAGGGAACAGGCACCGCCAGAGACTGCTGGCATCAAACCTCAACCCGTTTAAAATATACGCACAGTAAATCCAAGACAAGTAAGCGGGAGAGGCTGAAGCCAGGATAAAATATGAGCAGATATAAAGCCAGACACCTTTATTGTTCTGAAATGTCTTCCAATAAGTTATGGGACCACAGCTTGACCCTAACCTATCATATTGTTATACGGCAGGACACAACACTGGCTCTTGGAATTAGGGCTCAAAGGGGGCTCGCCGCCTTGGCCAGGCTGCGGCCCTGACTGCCTGCCTGGATGCAGGTCCCCCCACCTCGGAGGGCACCTGATCCTGAATTTGCTCCTTGAGAGCAAAGGACCCTCTGTCCGCATGTTGTGGGGCACCTCCCCTCGGTCACTTGAATGGTGTCCTCCTGCCTAAGTTAGCAGAGCTGTGTCTGTGGCCTCACAAAGCTACAGGCACTAAGTATCTATTGAGCACCTACTATGTGCTAGCAATGGTCCGATTCCGGGGACAAAGAAGTGCGTATAAGAGCACGAACGTCCCAGGATGAATCTCAGCGTACCCCTCAAGCACAGCTACTGGCGCCACAGTTTCTCTGTCCCTTCTCAGGTTTCTGCAGTGCTTCAATTTCCTCTGGTGCAAAAGAGGCAAAGAGCCTGACTCCACGGGGTCTTTGTGAGACTCTGGCACTGTGACCCACACAGAGCACTCAGCTTGGGCCCGCCCCCCACATGGATGCTGGCGAGTGGCACCTCTCTCTGGGCTCCAGTCTACTCCTCTGTAAAATGGGCAGCAGCAGCAGGTACTCTGCAGGATCGTGACGATTCCATGGTTAATACAGGTGGAGTCATCAGAAGGAAGGGCTCAATGATGGGTCAGGATTATTCTCATTTACACAGAAGAGGGGACCCTGGAGCTTCAGCCACAGAGTAGGCCACCCTCTCCCTATTTTCGGGTCTCCAGGACAGTGACAAACAGTGGATGGGGTGCAGGAAGAAAAACCAGAGACATGGTCACCGGAAGGAGCTCTGAACAGACAGGTCTGACACCACCTGCATGCAAATCCGATGCAAATCCACCTGACCCCTCGCTCCCCACCACACACCACACATTCTGGTATGACCCCTACAGCTTCTTAGCGAGGTTCAGCTCGACCAGACAGCTTCAGATGAGGCAAGGCAAGGGCTGACTGGCACGCCGGGCAGCTGGGAGGCCCCCTTTCTTGATCAGTGAAGGCCATTCTAAGCTTCAGAGAGGGCTCTTGATGTCACAAAACTTTTCTCTACCTTTTAGGACTCGCGACACACCTGTAACCTTGCCTGGAGGTGCTTCGTCTGACCCATAGTCTCACCCACCTTGTCATAACCCAATCACCAACAGGGGGCCACCAGCCGCCTCCTGCTGACTCTCATCAGTGCTCAGGAACTGGCTCAGGGAAAACAAAGAAGCCCAGATGTTGCCTGCCTTCCATTCACTTTTTTTTCCTTCTTTCTACCCACCAACCCATCCATCCTTCCTTCTTCTTTCTATCCACCCGTCCATCCTTCCATTCACCCACTTGTGCAGCCGATAAATATTTACTGAGCAGCAGGCACTGCCCCATGTTCTGGGGACACATTAGTGAACTAAAGAGACAGACAAGCTCTCATGATGCATATGTTCTAGCCAAGGGAGATTAAAACAACACACAAACGGAAATCAATGAACAAGACAATTTTGGATAATTAGTGCCAAGTATGAGGAAGAAAGCAAATCGAGGAGATATGAGAGTGATTCCGTGGGGGAGGTGATCACATCAGGGGATCCAGAAAGGCCTCGCAGAGGAGGTGATGTTTGAGCTGAGGCCTAAAGGGGAGGAGGATCCAATCATACAAAGTTCTCGGGAAAGGGCATTCTAGGCAGAAGGAACAGCAAGTGCAAGGGCCCCTGGGCAGGACCAGGAGAGATGGGACCATAGGTGGTGAGGCTCGAGTGGGGCGGGTAAGGGGCAGGGTGGGAAGAAGGCTGGGCGCCTGGGAAGAGATGATTCTGGGAAACTGGCAGCTGTGGGACTTGGCGGGGTCCAGAGGCGGGAGTGTCAGGTGTTGGGGGTGCTCACAGCCTCCCCGGGCCCAGCATCTGTGGTGTGGGACCCGGGCAGCTTGTACAGAGAACCTGCAGTACCCTGGACCAGCAAAGCTGTTTCGAGAGACCACAGCTGTCAGACGGTCAGTGGGAATATCCCAGCGACCCTCCCTGTGGCCTTCAAGTGGTTCCAGAGGCCCCACACTCAAACTGCCAAGGACTTGGGGGAGCTAACATGTCGTGTGGCCCTGGTGGGCCCGAAACCTCTGTGCCTTGGCTTCCCCACATGGATGCCCTATCAATCACTGCAGGGCTGAGAGGAGTATTTGGCTCAAGTGAACTGGTCTGGCTCAGAGTGCCACTGTCCAGGCCTCCTGATGGGGAACTCCTCCTTCGCCCTCCTGCTCGACACAAACACTCAGCCAGCATGACTGCCACAATGCCGACGGGCCCTGGTGGAGGCCAAGAGCACCACCCGGGGAGGGCCGGGAGAAGGGGTCCCTCGGGCTCACCCCCAGAGGGTGGCTCCTTGGGCCCCCGCAGTTGGGGAGGAGGCAGGGGGTGCCCAGACAGGCAGGCTTGGAAAGATGAAAGAGGAGAGGCCAGTCATTCCATTCTCGTGAGCCCATTTCTGTACACCCAGCTGGTAGGAGTGACCACGGTAGGAGCTGTGGCCCTTCCCAAAGTCCACTGACCAAAGCTGGCAGTTGGGACTGCCCCAAGGGATTGCAGAAATATTGCTCTGGTCCCCTTCCCTTCCCCCAACACCCCACAGAGAAGGTTCTGGAAGGAGCTCCCAAGAGAATAGTATTGGGTTGGGGGAGCTATTTCCAGCCCTAGTTACACAGAACGCTGACTCCATGAAGGCTCCCTTCCAAGGCTTTTCATAAATAAGCCTGTTCAATCTTTCCACTGCCATTTTACAGGTCGAGAAACTGAGGCCCAGAGAGGGTAAGCATCTCCTGGAGAGTCACACAGCTGGGATCAGGGCTGCCGCTGCTGACTACAATAACAGGTCTCACTTATGTAGCGCTAGATACCCAACGTTGTCAAAAGCGTGCCACCTTTACAACCCGTTTTATTATCACGGAACTTCATTAGTTATTATCCCATTTCACATATAGAAAACTGAGGTAAGAGAGGGTAAGGGACTTCCCCATATGCACATCAAGTAAGGTGGTGGGGCTGGGGTTTAGATCAGGCAAGATGGGGCTTCTGCCCCACTTGAGAATCAGCTGCTGTTTTTAGGGCAGGAGGGCTATAAATGTTGGGGGCCTGAGGTATCTGCTGCAATTTCAGGGGCCACACTGCTGAGCTGAACAAGGGCAAGGAGGCATGTGAAGAATTCCACCTGCAGCCACCGAAGTTTAAACAGGGTGGGAGGTGGGGGTGGTCTCCGAGCCAGTGTCCTGTCGACCCTGAACTGCCATAGAGAGGCTTTGACCAAGGAGGCAGCTGTCACTTGGCCACCGGGAGCCCCAGACAGGCCTGCACAGTGATGCTCACTCTAGGAGCTCTCGGGGCACAGGAATTTACCCTTTCAGGAAGAACCGTCCTCCCCTGGCACCTCCCTACCATAGGGCTTGAGCCAACCCTGAAAACCTCCCATGGCCCTCTCCCACCCTCACTCAAGTTCAGGATCATGGCAGGCCCAAGCTAGAGCTGGAGCTGGAGCCATCCCGGCCAGGGGGGTCACCAGTGGTCATTCTTAATGGCTCCACTCCTCTGTCCAGTGCTGTCTCCACAAGAGAGTGATCTATGACCCCATTACCGCCGAGGCCTCTGAAGGCTCCAGGATGGATGACCGGCTGCCTTGCGAGAGCGGGGAGGCGAAAACACATGCAGGTGACAAATGAACTTCATCAGACTCCCTGGGTCTCATTATCATCCATCAGCAGCCAGCCCAACCCAGGAGGGGAGGCGGCCACTTGCCAGGCGAGGGGGCTGTGGACAACCCCCTCCTCCGCTAGGTCCACCTGAGCCATGGCTCTCAGCTTTGCCTGCTGCCTTGTTCCACAGAAATCCTGAGAAGGAGCCCATGGCCAGGGCTGGGGGCAGAAAGCAAGCGTCTCCAACTGGACCCTGACTCTGTGCTGAGGTCTCTGCTCAGACATCTGAGTGGTGGACTCCGATAGTGGGGGCCACACTGTGACACGCAGGAGACATACCACCCCCTCAGCCTTAGCCCCTGGCCCCAGACAAGCAGCTACTGGCTGGCAGCACCCACCCCAAAACACCTGCCAGGGCTGCCCTGACTCGCCGGGCCCAGCCTGTTACAAAGGGCCTACTTGGCGAGAATGGGCTTGCCTCCTAGCTGGCAGAGCGACCTAGGGCCTGGGGCAGGTGACAGGGAGCCAGTAAGATCTTTACAAGAGGAAGCAGTTCTGGAGGGCAGCGGGGGTGGGGTGGGGACAGGTGCCCAGCAGCTAACCTGGCTTAGCGGCGGCTCTGAGCTGCCAGGAGCACAGCAGGCCCTCTCCAAAAGCCTGTCTCCCACCCTACCCATGTCACTTGCCAAAGAGCCCCTGGGACACAGAAAAGGCCAGTGAGCTTTGGACAGGACTGTTCTGTGCCCCCTTCCTGGGTCCTACCCCTATGGGATCAGTTTCAAGTCACTCTACTCTTCCTCCAAGCATGCGTGAGTCCTCTCAGGAGGGCCTAGCCTTAATTAGCCGGAGCTCATCAAGGTCATGGTAGATGAAGGCTGCAGGGCATCCAGAATGTTCCACCCACACGCCTCTGTGGGCTAAGCTGCTGCCTGCACAGTTCCTAGTTCATGCGTGAAGCAAAAGTGAGACCCATGGGGCAAAGGGACAGGGAAACAAAATCTCTTCTCATGGTAATATTTGAGACCACTTGTTCGATATCTATTCTAGAGTCCCGGGCCGAGCCACTAGCAGCTCGTGTGAGCCTCCTGGTGAAGCTGCAGCACTGGCACTATTGTTGGTTCTGGTTTATAGGTGTGGAAAGAGGTTGAGAGGATGGTCTGAGGATACACAGCAAGTAAACAGCAGGCTGGGAGGGAAGCCAGCACCCCTGCACCTGTTGGCTAGGTTTTGGAGCCAGGGAGAGGTTCACCAAGCTGAGCCAGCCTTCAAGGACAAAGGCCTGAACCTCACTCATCCTCACAGGGGGCGGGTGGTCTCGGCCTGTGTGAGATACATTCATCCTTCTCTCAAAAGGGGTCTCTGGGCCACCAACAGGGGGCCTGGGCTAGGCAGTCCCTAGGGGCACATCCCTTCCCTGAGCCTGTCACCATCTACGAAGGCAGGTGATGATACTGACCGTCTCTCAGCAGAGCAGAGTTCAGAGCTGGGTGCTCCGTGAAGCTGCTTTGGAAAGGAAGTCTGCCTGGAGTGGAGAGATTGTTGGCATTAAATGATTCTGAGGGGACAACCAACCAGAATGTGAACGAAAGCTGGGGGTGGCTGTCAAGCCCTGCAGGGAGTGGCCAAGGATTGATGACAATAGCCTCCGGGCTGTGGACACAATTCTGTGGGCCATATGCCAATGGTCTAGGACCCGGTGGTCTATTCTGACCCTCTGCAGTTAAGGGGCATGTGGGGCCCTCCCACCCTTAGCTAGATGAGTTTCTGCTCTCGGGGTGGGGGGTCCTTTTAATGGCAGATGTCTCTTACCTCAGCCCCACCCTCGAGACCCTGCTGATGTCTTCTGGCCTCTGCTCCCCATCCCAAGCAGACAGACACCCATAAGGCAATTAGAGGGAAGCATGAATAGTCAACTGTGGGCAACTACTAAGGAAACTTGCCGTCACCCTGGCTAGTTGAGGGAGGAGTGTGTGTCGGAGTGAGAGGCCAGATGAGAGAGTGTGTGTGTGTGTGTGTGTGTGTGTGTGTGTATGTGTAGGCACATGAATGTGTGCACTTGAGGGTGAGACAAATTGCGTGTGTCTATGAGTATGTATGTATATGAGTATACGTGTGTACTTGTGTACTGAGGACTATGTGTGCCTGTGTTGGGAGCTCTATGTGTGTGTGTGTGTATATGTGCATACACTCGTGCAGGGAGCTCTGTGTGCCCACACCAGGCCCACTGACAAGCCCAGGCTGGAGGGTGGTGGTGGAGGGTCCGTCCCTGCTCCCAGATGGGTCTCTGTGGAGGAGGAGGGCTTCTAGGATTTCTGCTTATTAGAAAGCGCTTCCACCTGCTCTGCATCTGCCCTCGCAGACAGGACAACCCCGTGGCCTTCCCGCTCACCCAGAGTCCAGTGGTAGGCTCCCTGGCCCACAGGGTCTGCATGTCTAGAAGATTTAGTGGTCACTGCATGTCATCTCAGACACAAGTGCTCACTGCCGGAACCTCATGGCTGATGACCCTCGGGAAGGGAGTAAACCCTGTTCCCCAGGGTCTGGGACTACAAAGGGGCTGGCCCCCATCCCAGCTAGGGCTTGTGGGTAAAGGAAGGGCCCTGAACGCTAAGATAAGGCGGCACTTGGAGTGACCGGGGAGGGCAGTCAAGCAACGGGCAGTAGAGATAAGCCACGGGAGCCTCTAGTGGCCCCCAGGCCCTGCGGCAGTGTGTGGCCAGGAGATAACCACAATTCAGGGGGTGGCCCCTGGTCAGAGCCCAGGACTGTGTGATGGATGCATGGTGGACAAGCCTCCTGCCCACAGGACAGAGGATCGGTGGAAAGCAGGGGCTCTGTGAAAGTCCAGGAGACCTAGAGAGGGGAGCTGGCTGCGAGCTTGCGCTGCTGGCATCTATTCCTGGGCCTTGGGCAGGACTCTCTTGGGCACCCTGGGTAAGCATGCACATGGCCTTGCCCATAGGTCAGCGAGGTGCTCCCAGGCTGCTGTCAGGCCGAGGGGCCTGACCTGGAGAGGTACCCACCTCCAGCTTGCTCTGCAGTGACAGTTCTCTCTAAAAACAGGCACATTGGCCTCATGTTCACCCAACAGCCTCTTGAGGGCGGGTTAGCACAAGTGGGTCCCCCTGGGCTTGGTCAGTGTTCTGAACCCTGAGGCCCTGAGAAGTGGCCGCAGAGCTGCCAGCTTCAGTTCGGCATTGGTGAGAGCTGCCATGATCTGGCAGTGTTGCTCAAGTCCTGGCTATCTGACTGCCTAGCCTCAACTTCCTCATCTGTAAAATGGGCTAACGGCGTCTACCTTTTAAGGATATTATAAACTGGTACCTAGTAAGAGCTCTATGCATCCTTATTAAGTAAAATAAAATTAATAGTCTGACCTAGCAGATTCCACTCCTAAACATATACCCAGAAGAACTGAAAACAGGTGTTTGAAGTCCAACTTGTACACGAATGTTCATAGCGGCATTATTCACAAGAAGGAGATGGCCCAAATGTCCATTAGTGGAAGAAAAAATACATAAAATGGGGTCTATTCGTACAAAGGAATATCAGTCAGTCACGAAGAGGAACGAAGCACTGATTCGCGCTACAACACTGAAGACATCGTGCTGTGTGAAAGAAGCCAGGCCCTAAAGACCACGTGGTGTATGGTTCCATTCATATGAAGCGTCCAGAAAAAGGCAAATCCATGGAGACAGACAGTAGATTAGTGGTCGCCAGGAGTTAGGGGAGGGGAAATGGGGAGTGACTGCTAATGGGTATGGGGGGTGGTTTCCTTCTGGGGTGAGGAAAACATTTTTGAACTGGATAGTCGTGATGGCTGCACGACATTTCGAATGTACTAAATGCCACTGAATGGTTTACTTCAAAATGGCGAGTTATATGTTATGTGAATTTCAACTCAATGCAAAAATTAAATGAACATGCATTGCAAGGACTTTACGACACAACCAGCAGGTTCCCACACCCACCTGGAAATTCACAGGTCCCCAGATAAAATGCAAAAAATGGGAGGAGCATCTCCCATCTGGGCAGGATGGCGCTTCTCCAGCTGCAGGAGCAGCGAAGGGCCGGTATTCAAGCAGGATGATGGATCAGGGGCTGACGATGCAGACCCCTCCCCTCAGTGAGTATTAATTGGATCTAATTAGATCTGGGGTCACCGCAAATGGAGCCAATTTGTTAACTGTGTTTATGTCAGGATTTCAAACTCCTACCATCTAATGCAGAGCACAGATCAAATGTCCGAGAGCCAGCACTTAACCCAATCGTGATGGGGAGCTGTGGAGATGGGGAGCAGCCCCCAAAATGGAGCGGCCAGGTGGAGGCACGTGGGCAGTGGGGAGGAGGGGGTTCTTCACCTCACCTCATCCCCACCTCTATCTTGCTTTTGACCTTGACCAAGTGGCTCCCTTGACTTTAGAACCATGGGGGTTGATCCAGGGGCTCAGGGAAGAGATGGGAGTGAGGTTTCAGCATCCCCACTGCTCAGATGAAGTCCTGGGGCACTACCCCTTCCCCACCCCTGGAAACATCTCTCTCTCTAAGAGGACCTTGACCACTCTCCTTTGCATTTTGAAATCCTTCAAGTCACAGTGCCTCTCTCCTCCTCCAGGAAGTCCTCCCGACTGCCTCGGCTGTGTGCCCTTAACCCTCAGGGTACCCAGTGGCCTTTAAGACCTCTGACCTCCTGCTGTTGTTCAGGGCTGTGATGATCATCCATGTTAGAACTTCCTTCCCAGTCCTGTCATTCTTATAGCCCATCAGAATGTTCTAGAAATGACAATGCTCTGACTTCCCAAGGCTAAACGCCTCAGATTCTATCTTTGGATTTGGAAAATAAGCCCCTTCCCCACCATGCCTGGCAGAATCAGGGTACCCAGTAGGTGTGGATAGAGCAGGAAGGCCAGTGGGCTGGCCCCCTATCAAGTGCCATGTCCTGGGCCCTGCAAAGGTCTTATCTCCAGGGAGCAGGAGCAGGAGGACAATCGTAGCAACCCACTTTCCTCACATCCTGGGCTGTGGCCACAGAGCTCTGCCCAGGTAGGTGGGGGTCAGGCAGCAGAGGGAGCATGTGCCTGTGTGGAGGGACTCTGGGCCCCCTCATGGCCCTGCCAGTGGTCTGGGAGCCCACCAGGGAGCAGGGGCTAGGCGCAGCAGCCTGAGCTGGCGCCTGTGGGGAAGGGGTGGCAAGAAACATCCCCCAGGAATGGGGTCGCTCATTTTGGTGAGACCTGGGCTGATCCAGAAGAGCCAGTGGCTCAGGGCACGGGGAAAGAAATCCATGCTCGGAAGCAGCAACCACATGCCAGGGGTACCTATCCGGTCTCTTCAGGAGCAAGCTACAGGTAACATTCAGTGACCAACAAGAGGAAAGGAGAGAAGAAGCTCTTAGTTTTCTTATGTTGCTCATCTATTTGTCCATTCATTCAATCGACAAATATCAGAAGAGCTTACTCTGCTCTGGGCACTGTCCTAGGTGCTGGGAGACGGAGAGGAACAGAAACAGATGAACATCCTCGCTGTCTTGGAGCTGCTCAGCCAGTGAGGACAGCAGGCTATAAGCAAGGAAAATCTGTGAAATACACTACTAGATGATGAAGCATGCCCAGGACAGCTCAAAGAAAGGATGGGGATATGACATGGAAGAGGTGGACATCAGATGGTCAGGGAAGCCTACAGAGAGTGTGACTTAGCCTACAGATCTAAGGGAAGTGAGGGCGGGCCTGCGGCTCTCTGGGGAACAGCCAGCAGCAGGGCGAGGGCCTGGCGTGTGAGCCGGGAGCGTGGAAGGGGTGTATGGCCCCTTGCACGGCTCGGAGGGCTAGGCGGCTTGTCCAGGTTTGCCAGCCAGTAAGTGCCAGAGCTGGGATCGGAACCTGGATTATTTTAATTCCCTAGTCCTCTCTGGCTGTTTTACCCTGTTGAGGAGGTCCGATTCTGCTACTCCCGCCACTGGTTTGGCAGAACTTCTCCCCAAGGGGAGATGGCAGATTAGCACTAAGGTAGCCTGATGGCCAGGGACCAAAGGGGCGAAAGGGGACGGGTGGCCGTTTTCCATTCCCAAGCTGCCTGCCCAGCACACCCAGAGACCCAGGGAGTGCACAAAGACACAGGGCACAAAGGCTTGCCTAGGCCTCAGTCTCCTGGTCTCTAGGATGGGTTAATAAGTACGCCTGCCTCCGTAGAGGCCTGGGGAGGACTTAAAGAGTGAATCTACACAAAGCGTGGAGAGCAGAGCCTCCCTGTTCGGTGAACACTCAACACAACACACGTGAGCTGTTCCTATAACTGGGGAGAGCTGAGGTCTCCCTTGGCACTTAGTGGGGCGTAAGGGAGGCCAGGCAGCCTTCCCACACTTACAACCCTGAATGGGCTTCCCAGCTTCAACCCTCACATGCATGCCCACCCTCCTAATGCAGGCAGGGGCCATGAGTGCTCCCGAAGAGGCCAGCCCAAAGACGGCCTGAGTGGATGGGCAGCCGGGTAGAGGGCACCAAGTTCCCGAGCCACGAAACCTCAGAGTTTGAGAAGGGTGTCTGGATCTTGGACCTTCCTTACCCACCCAGAGCCTGCCACAGAGGAGGGGGCCACATCAGCACCAGTTGGACATGCCCCCAGCCTCCAAGCCCCCCCCCTCCCATCTGAGCTCCCTGCCCTGGCCCGCCTGGTTCTGACCTCCAGGAGATGGGTTGCCGTTCCCAGGGAAATCCACCGAACCACATGTGTTCCCAGGCCCGCTGGGGCGCAGATGACCAGGCTGATAAGCCCTTTCCTGGGGACAGAGCTGTCTGCAGAAGGCCAGAGATAAGGCTGAGCGGCGCCCGCAGAGCCTACAGCTTCCTCTGTACCAGCAGAGACGTTCCAGCACAATCTCCATGGGGGCGGGGGTCTGGACAATGGGAGGCCCACACCTCTCTCCCAGCTCCCTGAGAGTGAGAGACGGAGGCCTCCCCCTGCAACCCTGCAGCTATTTATTAATCCAGGGCTCACCCCTGCTGTCCTGCCACCCCTAGGGGACAAGGGAGGTGAGCCCCAGCTCCCTGCCTGCCAGGACCTCCAAGTGTTAGAGAAAGAAGGAAGCCAGCAATTCCCACCCAGGACCTCTGGAGTGAGAAGAAGCAACTGGCATTTTCTACACACTGTCCCTGCTCCAAGAGCTTTCCATCGCTATTTCACTCATCCGCCCACAACCCTGCAGTGTAGTCTATTATTACCTCCACTTTTCAGATGAGGAAACTAAAGCACAGAAAGGTTAGGTAACTTGCTCAAGGTCACACATCGGGGAGAGGTTTCGATGGGCGTCTCTCTTCCCAGGTTGTGTCTGGCCAGCAACCCACACGTGAGCCCTTGAGTTTAGATATTGTATCTTGGCGAGGAAGGCCAGGAGGCAAAGGAGGGATGGGGTGGGGGCAGGGAGGCATGGCGCCCACGCAGTTCTGACGCTACACGGTTGCCTGTGCAGAACGGGATGCACGGGATGTTCGGAGACATGCAGATGTCCCTCTGACCTCTCAGTGATGGACATGGCTTCCTGCAACCCCCTCCCCACAAACCCCACACCATGTGTGGCCCACCATGGGTGCCCCATCATCTACAATTATTCACAAATGTCACCCCCACCAACAGTCCAGGCTTATGGTCAAAGGTGACCAGAATTCTAGAACCGAAAATCAAAACGCATTTAGTGAAAAAGATGGGAAGGAGGCCCTGGGCCGCTGCACAGCTCTGCCCGAATGGCCCCCTGAGATTGTGCAGTGCAAGGCCTGCATGATGGCAGGGGCGTCGGGAAACCCAGAGGGACCCTCAGCCCTGGCGATGGTGACCACGTGGGGGGCGTGTGCCGCCTTGGACACAACCTCTTTCCCCAGAACAGAGCGGACGGCTCTCCCCCGAAAAGACCCCCTCCTTGTTACTCTGTACTCCACTTCACAGCATGCCTCTCACCCAGCCCAGCCTTCCACCCGGGAGGACCCCCACTCGCACCTTGTGCTGTGGGTGGGGGGCACCTGTGGCTTGGCAGGGCCTGGTGCTGAGAAGGAAAGGCGCAGACATCCGCTGCCCTTCCCCCCCGCCTGGGCTCACCTCCAGCTCCTGGCTCCCGCGGTGACAGCCTGCCTCCCACAGCTCCGAGAACAGAGCCAGGCTGTGTTCACGTGTCCCCGCTGGGACCACAAGTCGGGCGGGTGGGAGCAGAGCCACCACCCCACACCGCCAGGCCACAGGCTCTGTCTGTGCCCAAACCTGCCATTAGGGAGACGGGAGGCGGCCAGACCAGCCCACCCAGCCACCGAATTCACCCCAGACCAGCCCCTGGGGGTTGGGGCGGTCCCCAAGGATGGAGGCCAGGGGTGGTGGCTGAAGGGCAGGGCTACAGCAGCAGCAGCACTCCTAACAGTCCAGTGGTAACATCTCAGCACTAGAGAAGATGCAGATTCTCAGTCGTCCCCATTCTACGGATGGGGAAACTGAGGCTCAGAGAGGGTGCACAGAACTGTCTTCATGGCCTGGTTCCTGAGACTGTGCTGCAGGCCATCTCGCCATGCTCTGCTTCCTGGGGGTGGGGGAGAGAAGCCAAGCTGGGGAGAGGACATGGGCTCTGTGGTGGGGGAGGGGCACCTGGGGACCTCGAGAGCTCAAAGGAAGTTGGCTCAGGCCCAAGGGGGTAGGAGCGGGGCCAACCCAGAGTGCGGAGTTTGGTTCCTGGTGGAGATTCCTGCTTCAGAATCGCAAACATGTCTGGGACAGGCCCCTTACTTTCCTGAGACTCAGTTTCCTTAACCATAAAATAACAGCTGGCATGCAGTAGGTGCTCAATAAATGCTCCTTCCCTTTCTGTACCCCGCTGGGTAAGGAGGAGATTGGGGCAGAGGCCAGGATGCTGAGGGGTGAGGAAGGATGGCTCGGTGCTGCCCCCAGGATGGCATTTTCTGGAGATTTTCCGAGCACTTACTCCATTCCAGGTACGGCGGCTGCGTCTCCCCGCGGTGGCCTGCCTCCCGCCTCAGGCCCAGTAGGGATCAAATGTGGTACTCCCTCGCCCGGTCAAGGTCCTGCGATTCCTACGTTTCTCCCCACCTGAAGAAGGTGGGCTGTGGGTGCTACAGGAGGTGACGCTGGGACTCAAATGCTCCCAGACAAGAACAGCTATGATGGTGGGGACAGTGACAACCAGAGTGCTGATAGCTCACACGGCCAAGTAGGGTTGTACTGAGGACTTTATTCCCTGACCTACTCCATCCTTATAGCCCCCGCCAGCGAGGTTTATGTCAGGAAGTGGCCCGGAGAGGTTAGGCAGCTTGTCCAGGTTACACAGCTCTCAATGGCAGTGCCAGGATGACAACCCAAGCCAGCCCTGTCCACGGCACTTTTCATGCCGTATCTGGGGAGCAAGGGGTGTCTGGGATAGTCTCCCAGCCCCTATAAGGGAGGATGTGGTACTGTGGTCACTGAGGTGAAAGGGCAGGGAAACTGGCCCTTGTCTACTCATCTGCCCTCACCCTCCAGAGGACAGGGGCCTTCTTCTGGCCTCAGGGTGGCAAGGGTGTTTGGGGTCCCAAAAGCCAGCCTCAGGGGCCTCTTCTTCCACAGCCCCCACTGAACCAGCAGATCAAATGTGTCATGTCTGCATCCCTCCCACTCTCGGGGATGGTGGGCCTGGCCGGCTGCCAAAGCCACTGTCTGCTTACTAATTCCCTCGGCTCAAAGCCACAGGGGCCACCTCGCCTGCTGGGCCTGTTGGACGCGCACACTGACACGCACACAGAACCACACATAGACAAACTCAGAATCGCATACGCAGAGTGACACATACAACACGTACTCACACGCACACAGACACAGTCACACATACAAACACGCAAAGAGAGACACACGCACTCAGTCCCCAGAGAGATGGGGTAAGGAGCTGCTGATCTGGAAACCCACTTGACCTGTCTGTCCCGAGGTGCCAGGAGGGAAGGCAAGAGAGCGGCCTGGCAGGCAGCCAGGGCATAGTCATGCCCCCGCCCCCAACCGGCTGCCTGTTACCAGTGGGCCAGGGTCTCCAGGCCTGCCTGGGCAGAGAGGAGACCCAGCACGCATTCATACGTTAGTCAAGCCTGTTACCACCCACCCATCCATCCATCTACCGTCCGTCCATCCATCCATCCTCCACTATTCATCCATCCACCCATTCTAGAAATGTTTACTGAGCACCCACTGTGTGCAGACCCTCTTCTAGGCAGCAATCAGCACATCAGAGGCCTGCCTGACATTAGTTTGGTGCTGGAAGGGTACAAGTGAGGACAAGACACTTACTAGCAACAACGATGCTATGAGTGAACATTTGCTATGCACATTACCTCTTTCAGCCCTCACAGTGACTGTGGCAGCTGCCCCCAGACTCCCACTTTACAGAGGAGGAAACTAAGACTGTGCTTTTAATTTTTACTTTCCCTCTTTCCCCCTTCCCATTTTTATCTGTTTTGTTTGACAAGAAAGAGACATAATCAGAGAAGACAACACTCAAATAGCCAATGATTGTGTTATAAGCCAGACAACCATATGTCCTGGCTTGCTGGGGACATTCCAGTGCTCACCCAACACCCCCACATAATAAATAATAGCGCCTCCTATACTCTCAAATGTGCCCTGGTTTAGAGCTAGTAGAAACCAAGAAAGCTCCTTTCCCACTCTGGAGCTGAGGAAAAGACATTATTGAGAGAAGAAGAAAAAAAAGGAAGTCCTGAGGATGGAGCAATCCCTGAAGGCTTCCTGGAAGAGGCGGGGCTGAGTTGCACCTGGAAGAAAGGAGACATTGGCCACCAAGGCCCTGTGCCCACAACCCAGGCAAGTGCTCAGCTTTGTTCTTCTCTTTAAGATGGTCTGGATACCAGAAGGTGCAGGCGTGGGTATTGGGCAGTTTAGGGAATGGGGCCAAGGGCTACTTGGGGCAAGTCTGCCACCAGCCATGCAGGCAAGCAGGTGGGGCCAGCCTGGCCAGCCAAGGGAGCGAGGAAGGGGCCGGAGCTGGAGCCATGCCCGTGTGATGGGAACAGAGAGCCTCTGACAGCCCCTAGCTGCCATTCCAGCACCCACGAGGCAGGCGGGGCCCGGCGGTGCTCCCCCAGATCCCCCTAGGTGGACAAGGTGCTCCACCTCCCATCACCACAGGTGCCTTATTGCCTGGCACCTGCCTGTCCTGGCAGGTCTGGGGCTGGCCTAGCCCTGGCAGAGGACCTGGGGCCTGGAAGGCCACAGCCCACTGTCTTTCCAGCCAAAGCCCTGCAGCTATTCTGGAGAACCTTCTAGACATCTCAAAGTTCAGGAAAAGTTTGCCTAAATGGAACTGGACTTCCTGTCATTGAGGACACATCTGATCCTGCATGGTGGTTCAGGATGCAAGCTCTGTGCCACGTGTTGCATCCCAGTTCCGCCATTCAACTGACCAGCCTGCTGATCACTGGCCCATTTCCTGAGCCTTCTGTGCCTCGGTCCTCTCACCTGGAACATGGAGGAAGAAAAGCACCTACCTCACAGAGCGTTGTGAGGATTCAGCGAACTGGCACTCTGCCAAGTGGCAGAGCCTTGGTATACAGCAGGTGCTTGCTAAATGCATGCTGCTATAGTCCTTCTTGCTGCACAAATGAGGTGCACAGAGGAAGAGGGACCTGGAATCTGAGACGCGGAAGAAAGATTTTTCCATCTGACCTCTCTGCCCCTCCACAACTCTCCAAAGGATTTGGCAGATCCTGCTTGAATACTATTGGTGAAGGAAATCTCACTACCTCATAGCTGGCCCGCTCGCTCGCGGATGGGCAGGGCAGTGTGCTCCCATTATCAGTGTGTCCCTTCTAAATCAGACTGAATCCAAGCTAAGGAGTGGAGGGTCAGGACCAGCGTCGTGCCTCCCACCTCCCAGCCCAGGGCCCTGCATGTCGCCTGTGCTGACCAAGAAGCTGGCTGTGATGCGGGGGGGAGGAGGAGGTGGAGAACCCCTCACGCCCCACCTGGCACGGGAATGAGGAGCTTCAGGGCGTCAGTGTCACCCATGCCACGAACACCTGTGTCCTCCCAGGGTCTCCTCGGTGGCTGAGCCTCACTACATATGTCTTTGGCCTTCTCTACCTGCTCCTGAGCTCCCAGATCTACCTGGCTCCTCTCCTGGCCCCTCAGGCACATCCCTCCCACTTCCGGAAGTGGGAGGTGGCTTGGGAGACAGGTCATCCAGGTTCTAGACCCTCTGCCCCTGGTGACTGGGCAGCCCTTGGCAGGGGCACACCCTCCTCTGCACCTCAGTTTCCTCCTATGTAGGAAGGGAGGGTGGACTTAGCGACCTTTGCCAGCTCCCAGGGAGTTACCTCTGACCTTTGCTCTTGCCGGCTGGGAGGACAGCAGACTCACCTGTACTCACCCGCAGGTGCCCAGCACCAGGCCCCGTGTCAGCCTGTGTTCTGTAATGACTCAGCGGAAAAAGGGAGCCGCCAATGGCAGAGGCACCGGGGACATACCCAGGGAGGGCCCCCAGGGGCTGCGTGCTTGTTGCCATGCCTGAATGCTCTGCCACGCCCCCTTAGGATTCCTCTGGGCTCAGATTGGGGTGCCTGGGGACATTACCTCTGTCCCCTGGGCCATGCTCATACGCTACACACACACACCGTGGTACCCCTGCAGCCAGTGCACACACCCCTCACCGAGTCACAGCTCAGCATTCTGCCATCTCTGTCTTCTGGAAGTCTGGGCACCATCCCAGGACCCACAACCCTCCTCCATGGCCCTGCGTGGGGCCATCCTGGGGGACTCACCCGGCAGGAACACTTCCCACTTAGGGTTCTTCTGGTCCATGAGAACTGACTGTCCCAAGTCCCTGGCCCCC
Organism: Pteropus alecto; assembly: GCF_000325575.1. Classification (NCBI taxonomy): domain Eukaryota; kingdom Metazoa; phylum Chordata; class Mammalia; order Chiroptera; family Pteropodidae; genus Pteropus; species Pteropus alecto. The sequence goes on along the minus strand of NW_006494614.1, from coordinate 60,269,773 downwards.
TGGCCTGGCCTGGCCGCCTTAGGGCAGTTCCCTTTGGCCTGGGGAGGGATGAGGAAGGCAGTGCAGTGGCTGCAGGAGCAGAGAAAGACTCTCTCTCCGGTCTGCAGTTCAGGTTCAGGAGCAAACTCTTGAGAAGTCAGTTCAGAGAGAGAGAGAGAACGTGCAAGAGAGAGCAAGCCACAGCACAACCAAGTGGGTGGGTGGCAGGCCCTCCTCCTGCCCCCTAGCCTCCACCCGCTGGCACACACCCCCGAGCTTCAGACAGAAGCCCGCGGACTCCGGAGGTGGGGGCATCTGGGAGGGGCATGGCCACTTCCTGCTTTCCCTGCAGACTCTGGCCTGTACTTCTCCCAGCAGGACCCAGTGGCCCGAGGTGTTCACGGCCCATAGGAAAACTGCTGTGTCCTGGGGAGCAGAGAGGACCCCAGATCCCACGGGGGATCTCAGAGCACAACCCCTCCACCAAATGCACCCTCGTTCATCCACATAATCATTCAACAGTCTATTCTGAGCACCTGCTATGCACCGGGCACCAGTCTCACAGGCGCTGTAACACACTCCGAGCC
>NW_006494614.1:60265498-60269066 GCF_000325575.1 Pteropus alecto | reverse complement strand
GCCAAGGGCAAATGCCAGCGAGAAAGGGCCAAGGACAGCTCAGCTCAGGCAGAAGGAGAGGGCACAGGCTTCGTGCCCTGGGCAAAGTGGGGGCGGGGCTGTAACGGGAGAGAAGAGGCAGAGAGGTTGCTGGAAGTGAGGAAGGGTCAGACCCTATCAGAGGGGAACAAGCTGCTGAACAGGCAGAGGCAGGGTGGGGTCACGGGCTCTGGGGGAATTCCAGGGGAGGCCCGCCTCGCCTCGGGGTTGTGATCTCTGGTGCCCTATAGACATCGAGAGGGGAAGGAAGGAAAGTGGGGGAGGGGAGAAGCCTAACTGCCATCAAAGTCTTAGCTCTCTCTCCAGTCTCCTCCCTGAGGGGTTCCCTCTCTGCCCTTCAAGGGTCCAGATACCCAGTTCAAGTGATGCCTCCTCTCTGGAGCCCTCCCAGCTGCACTGCACCCTTTCTGCCATGTTGCCCCTTATGAGATCCCATCTTGGCATATTCGGGGATAGAAGGGCTGGGCGTTCCCTGGGGGTGGGGACCAAGTCTCAGCTGCCTTGAGGCACAGGCCGGGCCTAGGGGGACACTCAGTGTGACAGAAGGTGGGCCCACAGGTTGCTTCCTGGGGTGCGGTGGTGGAAGGCTAGGAGAGAGCCTTATCTAGGTCTCTGGGGTAAACGTCCTTGCCTAGAGCCAAGGTGGGCAGCACGGCAGGGAGGCCGGGGTAGGGGCAGCCCAAGGGCTGTGGCTCAAGCCTTGTTCTCGGTGCTTTGTTGCACCACCTGCTGGGCAAACGCCAAACTACACCTAGGACCTCCGGGAGTGGGTAAGAATCCAGCCCCTCCTAGGACACCCCAAGTCAGGGTGGTGTAGGGACCCCCATTCCCATTCTGAATGCGGTGGTTAGTAACTGAGGTCATCCTCAAGGCAACAGCCCCGTGAGAAAGGTTCTGTGATCCCTACTTTCCAGAGATGTGAGCTGACCCAGAGAGGCCCAGAGAGTGCCTAGTGGGGCTGAACTGGGAAAACTCAGGTCCCTCCTGGCAGCACAGCTGTAAGGCTTGAGGGGCTAGTCCTGGCAAAGTGCCCACAACTGTGGCTGATGCAGAGTCAGCCCTCAGTAAATTCCCATCTCCCAGTGCAGTCCTCAGCAACCGGCCTGCTCTTCGGTCGGGAGCATGGACGCCCCACGAGCTGCACACAGCCAGCTCAGCCCAGCAGAATAACTGGTGTGGCAGGTCAAATAATGGCCTCCCAAAGATGTCCACGTCCTAATTCCTGTAACCTGTGAATGTATTATTTTCTATGGCAAAAGGGACTTTGCAGCTGTGATTAAGATATGGACCTTGAGATGAGAGATTGTTCTGCATTATCCAGGTGGGTCCAATGCGATCCCGAGGGTCCTTATAAGCAGAACGCAGGAGGGGTTAGGTAGTAGGAGGTGCCATGATAGAAGCAAGAGGTTGTAGAGATGTGGGGCCATGAGCCAAGCGATGCAGGTGGCCTCTAGAAGATACGAAAGAAAACGGATTCTTCCCTGGAGCCTCGAGAAGGAACACAGCCCAACCTACACCTTAATTTTAGCCAAGTGAGACCTGTTTTAGACTTCTGACTTCCAGACTATAAAGTAATAAACCTGTGTTGCTTTAAGCCTCCAAGTTCGGGGTGATTTGTTACTGTCCCCACAGAAAACTAATACGACTAAGAAAAAGATTGTTCCCTGACTCACAGCACCTGACATACGGGAGTTGCTCAATAAATGCTCTTTGCCATGTGTGCAATCCAGGGAGTTCATAGCCCTTCCCCAGAGTCATCCAAGTCTGGGGATGGGGAGCTGGGGAGAGAGAAAGGATCAATCGTTCACAGGAGACCTTGAAGTGTCCTTGACCCCAATATGACCACACTGAAACCTTTGAGAAAAGCAGGCGGCCTATAGTCACTAGAATTTTATATTTGAAAGCAGAGTCTTAGAGAGGAAAGAAAGGTTCTGGAATGGAGTATGGAGCAAGGATCTGCTAAGAACATCAGCCCTTGGCCCAGGAAGTTCAGAAAGACACATGCCCCCTTTGCTTATAAAAATCTCACTCCCTCTTTACCTCTTCCTGCCATCCTGTCCTTCGGTACCAGCTGACATAAAAATTTGTATTTACTCAACAGCATTTATTGAGCAGCTATTATGTGCACTGTGCCAGGCACTGGAGAGATAAAGAAGACAGAAAGATACAGTCCCTGACTTCACGGAGATGGCAAGTGTGCTGAGCATGGGCTACCTCGGGGCCTTTGCACTTACTTGACCCTTGGCTTGGAACTCTCCATCCGATGCCACCTCCTCAGCAAGGCCTTCTGTGACCACCTGTCTAAAGTCGCAGCCCTCCTGTCTCCACGTCCCCTACCCTACCTGTCGCCACCTGGCATCACACATTTACCTGCTTATTTGTGAGTTATTTGCCTTTCTCTTAAATGAAAGTTCTTGGAAGCAGGAGTTTGTGTCTGTTTTGTGTACCGACGTGCCCTCCAGCATCTAACACAGTCTTTGACACATCATAGGTGCCCGATATGTGTGAGGAAACACACACGCACACACACACGGCAGCGTAGAGGCGGAGACAGACGTATGAATGGGCGATCATAACTTCACGGGGTTAGAATCATGGTGAAGATACAAGCAAAGGGCTGCTGCGAGAGATGCCCAATTTTCACATGGTTTCTGCTCTCAATCAGAAGGTCATGGGTGAAAGTTGCTGTGGACACAGCTAGAGTCTTACAAATGATGCTCTTCAAGACAATTAAACCCACGTGGTGCCAAACCGTGAGAGCTCAAGTCCCTGAGTGCCAACCCATCGGCTTGAAATCCATCAATGGGGAAAGCAGGGCAGTGGGTAGGTAGAGACCAGGGCTGGGATGGTGGACAGGTGGGCCACAAATGCAGTAACCCTTGGAGGGGTCTGTGACCAGTTACGGGGCTCCAGCTCCCTGGGGTCCCCAACACTGACCCTAGGATGCCCTACCCAGAGCCCCGGAACAGTCGTTTCTGAAGCTCAGCTGACCTCTTCTTTTCCACTTGAAATCATGATCACAAACTTATTTGGAAAGAAATTAGACTTCAAGGCAAACAGACCCTCTTAATAGCAATTTTGCCAGGTATAAAGAGTTGCTTTTATCTTTGTGCCATTATGAACCGCATTTAAGTCAACGCACAGTTTATCGGTTTATTAAATTGCCCAAGTTAAATTCTTTTTTATTTTATGAAAATCTGAATCAGTCAGACAGACACACGGAGTCACACATTAGCCAAGAGACCAGCCGTAAGCAACCAGATCTGGGCAAGCAGGAGCTGTAATAAACAGAGGCATAAAGGGTCTTCAGGCCCAGCGTGGAAGGGGCCCAACATGGTAAGTCTCTGCTAAACATTCAAAGAGGCTTCTGGGGAGAGATCGACTTACAAGTAAAGAGCCTCTCAGGCTGCCTGAGCTTCTAAACCTCCTGCCCTGACTTGTAAGCTCCGAGCTCCCTAGTGTTACAAGAAGTTCCCAAGAAGATAAACATAGCACTAGTTGGAGAGAAAACAGACTTTGGATCCCAGCT
>NW_006494614.1:60264302-60265469 GCF_000325575.1 Pteropus alecto | reverse complement strand
ACAGGGAGGCACTCTGCATAAGGCGCCTCTCCATCAAAGCTGGGAAGAGGGGGGCCCGCACGCAGGGCTGGAGAAGCCGCAGCCAAACCCGGCCGCCTGTGCCCTCCAAGCAGCTGCCACCTGGCAGCGGGGGCAGGAGTCCTCCAGCGCCTCCATCAAAGCACTCCGCACCAGCACCCGCTCCAAGTACGTCCTGCCAAGGACTTCTCAGGGCCGGAGCCAAGTACCCAAGCGGAGGCCCTGCTTTCCTGGCTGAAGAGGCCCAACCCCGGCCAGCCCAAAGTCCGTTTGCCCAACAAAGAGACAAAAGCCTTTGCGGGGCCAAGACTTCGGGTGGTGACCTGCTCGCCCGCACCGCCGTTACCATGTGCCAGACGCCGTGCTAAGCACTGGACCAGGATCGGCTCTCAGATCCTCACAGCAACCAGGGGAAACCGAGGCACAGAGAGGGCGTCTGCCTAGTAACAAAAGCTCAGAAGGAGCAGAGGCAGGGTTTGAACTTAAGGGAGCACGAGTCTGGATCTTGAAGACATCTAGACCCTACTCATGCCCAGCAAATGCTCATTTCAACACACAGCTAGAAGGAAAGAAGGAAAATGAAGTTGGCCCAGGACGCATGTCAGCTCCTATGCACGTTCAGCTTCCAGGCCCCAGGAACACAGCTGTGACTGGAGACTCAATCTCGGTCTGTTTCTGTGCCCCGACCCCAACCCCAACCCCATCGGGGTTTTCTGCTTCTACTACCTCTGTTAATAAAGATGTCATTAACCACGATAGAAGACATTCCATAGCTCAGAAATAACACCCATGTGGCACAACTGCGGAGCCACCACGCAGCTGTGCAGCATGACGGCGCTGACTGCCATGCGAGGCGCACATTCGCAGAGACCGTGACAAGAAGGGCACCCCTGCAGTGAGTGGGCACCCCGCGCAACCTCGCACAGCAGCCCTAGCCGCCTCCTCGGTGTTCATCCCGTGTCGCTGTATTATGCTACAAGGAAGATTTCACTTGTCTCACACCCGCTTGGCAGTAGGAGCAGCGCAGCTCGGGGAATTTTCTGACCTTGCACAGGCTCCGTGGCTGGGAACTGGCAACGCTGAGACGTGGGCCTCGGACACCAAGCCACGGCCTCGTGTATCCCCAGCTGGTGCTGCTTGTCTCCCAAG
>NW_006494614.1:60245922-60264271 GCF_000325575.1 Pteropus alecto | reverse complement strand
CGTCCCCATCGCTGGTGATAAATTAGGAGTGTCCTCTCATTGGATTTTATACCGCATGCGAGTGACACACGAGAAATGGATCTTCCTTTGACTAAGGGCTTAAGAATATGGGAAAGAGCTGAGCGGGGGGCTTGCCCCCCTACAAGGGGAGGCCGGCTCGTGGCAAAGTTTTGGTTGCGCCCTTCTCCCACCAGCTGGAGACTGACCTATATCGACCGAGATTCGTGCATTGCCTGCCAGAGGAATCCCAGCCCTGAAGGTCCCCAGTTCCCCCACAGCTCCAAAGCTAAACTCTCTGCAGCCAGCAATGGCCAGCAATGGACCACACCCCAGGCAGACACTCTGAGTGCTGCACATGAGAACCACAAAGCCTCCGCGTTGTAGGTTGGCCATGTGTGTCCCTGGGAGCACTCGACCCAGCCACCTGGCCTAGCACACGGGCTCCTGGTGTGACAGCTTCCTTTCCCTGGCAAAGGCTGCTGTTACCATATATAAAACATTTGTAGGGAATAGAGGGTCAGAAATGGACTGTTGGGTAGTTATGCCCCAAGTAAATAGATGTGTCCCCCGACATGCCCAGAGCCCCTGTCCATCTGGAAGAGGCCCTGCCCTAGCCAGCACTGGCGCGGAAGCCATCATTGCAGGGGGCAGGACAGACAGTGGGGAGATTGAGAGGGGTTCAGAGCTCTAGTGAGAGGGAAAGTCAGGGTTATATACGCGCGCGTGTACGTGAGAGAGAGAGAGAGAGAGAGAGAGAGAATGAGTCCTGGTGCTCTTGTGTGCATGTGATTCTATTTGTGTGTGTATCCATGTGTCTATGTGGGTACCTTTGTGTGTTGTGTGTTTGCCAGGTCCATGTCTGTCCCTGTGTGTCCCTGCACCTGCGTGTGTCCACGTGTCTGAACATGCTCGTCCCCTGTGCCTATCCCGCCGTCCAGCTGGCAGCGCACAGCTGGCCCGGGGGCTGTGCCCACCCGCCCAATGAGAGGTGGCAGGTGTGTAATAAACCATTAGTCACTGTCACGTTTCCGAGCAGCAGCGGCCTCCCTAGGAGGGGCCTGACAGTGGGATGGGGCTCCTGGCAGGTCTCCGGCTGTGAAGCTACACCCCCAACCTCCAGGCAGGGCCGCAGCCTGACAGGAAGCAGCTGGTAGACATGAGCCTTATGCCCCTGCCCTGCCCCAGGCAGCCCCAGGGCAGGGGGCCAGGCCTCGTCTGTGTGTGCCAGTCCAGGGAGGGGTGGGTAGGGTCCCCGAAGGTCATGGTTTTGCAGGATATTATCCAGAGATGGGGGGGAACGGGCAGCTGGGGTGGAGACAGGTCAGGGGAACAGCCTCAGGGATGCTTCATGCTGTGTGGAGGAGGCGCCAGCTAGGTGACTAGGAATTACAAATAACAATGGCATGGACACCAGCCAGCACTTACAGGCACTGAGGGTGCCAGGACCTACACTGAACGCTCTTCATGTCCTAGTCAATTTAATTCTCATCCCTGCCCTGTGAGCCAGGCACTCCCATTAGCCTTCGTTCCCATTTCTCAGATGAGGAAACTGAAGCATGGAGTGGGAGAAGACACTTGTCCAAGGCTCTGAGTGTGCTGGAGGGGCTGGGCGAAATGGCTCCCCACAAAGCAACCCTGCCCACCACCCCTCTGCTGCCCGACCATTTATCCCCATCTGCCAGGGTCTGGAAGCCCCTCAGAGAGCTGCATGGCCCATGAGCTCCTGGTCAGCAGGGTCCGTCCCTGGCCCAAAGCCCAGCCCCTTCCCTTGCCAAGTCCACGTCACAGAGAGAAAGAGGCGGGGACTAGGGTTGCCCTGGAGATGGATGTCCTAGATGGAACCAGACCCGAAGGCGGGGCGGGCCGGCTTCCTCAACACCCCCCACCTGCCGGCCTGTCCCCTCCCAACTCTGCCCGTCTCTCAAACGAGCAGAGCCTTCAGACAGCTGCTCACACAGTGGACTGGCACAGGGGCAGGTGGGCTGGGGTCTCAGGACTCAGTCCTCTCAGGGGGCAGTGATGGGGCAGGACACACTTAGGGACCTACTCTGAGGGGTCTCACTGACAGAAATAGAGCCCAAGGAGCTACTCCAGGACCCTCCCAGGTAAGAACGCAGGCAGGTGTCATCACGTGCCAAAGTCCAGCCAAAGGGCCCAGCCTAGGATCCACTCACTGCCCCCAGCTTGGGGTCCAAAGACCCCACAAGCAATGCCCCAGGATCCACACTCACAGACCCATCAGCCAGCCTTTCTGTCATCGGGAAAGTGAGGACGTCTGACGGTGCCGAGATGGGCAGACAGGGTCTCCTTGACTGGTGGGGTTGCAGTGAAGTAGCCACACCGGTAAAGGGTGGGCAGTACCTTCCCCCAGCCAAACGCCCTCCTCCATGCTGGCCCAGCTGCGGTTAACACTCGAGAAAGACATGTGCCGGCACATGGCGCATTCGCAACTGAAAAACCCAGAAACCACCCCTGTGCCACGGGTGGGAGAGCGGGCACACGGGGGGTTGAGCGGTGCAACCACCGAACGGTACATGGCAGAGAAAAGGAGTTTGCCGTGGCAACCTGCAATAATACAGGTGCACTTTGCAGCACGGAGTGAGGGGAGCCAAGTCCAGGACACAGAGTTCGAATCGCCCGGAAAGCTAGACCATAGGATGTCTAGACAAACACAGGTGTGACGGAAAAAGCAAATGCAAGATGGTGGTTCCATCCAGGGGCTCAAGGATGCAGGAGCATCAAGGTTGATAGACTGTCTAGCGCCTGGGTTGGGTAGTGGATTCATGGGTATCTATTACATTATTCCTTAAAAATAAATGAGTGCATAAAGTAGAACATAGAGATAAATAAATACAGCACAACAAACAAAGGATGTCTGTGAGTCAAGGAGGAGCAGGTGTCGAGAAGCAGGAGACTCAGCCTCCAGGATCTCCCTCAGCATATGGCACCCATGGGGTGGAACTCGGAGCCTGAACTGGCTTTGGGGGTCCCCTTACTGCCAGTGGTTGCGCAATCTACTTCAGTTTCCAGAGATACAAAAGAGCTGGCATCTACCTGCGCCTGTGAGGTCTGGTCCGGCCCCATCCAGGCTGTTCTTCTGACACCGGGATGGCCCAAGCTCCTGGGTGGTCTTGGAGCCTTTGAGCAGGCTCTCTGCTGGTGTGCCCAACCGGGCCTCAGGCTCCCGGGCGGGAGGGTGGACGGCTGTTGGTGCCTCGAGAGATGCAGAGGTGACCTGGAATGACAGGAGGAGAGACATAGTGAGTCTTGGCCATGCCTGCCTGAAGGTGCCCAATGGGGGTGTCCCCCCCTCCACCATGGCCTGGCCTTTGTGGTCAGGGACTCAGTGTGACTGGCACAGGGCAGTGGAGAGCAGGTCCCTAGCATGGCCAGTGTGAGCGTCTTCCTTCTCTGCAAACCCTGCCCAGGGATACCAGACTGGTCGCTGGGCGCTGGGGTTCTACCCGCAGGCCCCATTGCCACCTGAGCCCCCTCAGCTCTGCATGAAAGTTGATAACAACTGCCTACTAGTAAGTTATAACTATAAAGATTAACCCAGCCAACCTTCAGTTCACCCTGCCTGGTAGTCATCCTATCCCCACTCCAACCCCTTTTTTTTTTGTAATTTTTAATTGTGATAAAATAGACATAACATAAAATATACCATCTTGACCATTTTCCAGTGTACAATCCAGTGGCATTAAGTCCATTCACGATGCTGTGCAACCATCACCATCCTTTTCCAGAACTTTTCTCTTTATCCCAAGTGGAAACTCTGTACCATTAAAACTAACTCCCCATTCCCCCTCCCTCAGCCCCTGGCGACCACTGTTCTACTTTCTGTCTCTATGACTTTGACCATTCTGGCCGTCCCATCCTTTTTTCACATCTGGGGAAACTGAGGCTCGGTGAAAGGTGACAGGAGTCTGAGGACGTGAGGCAGGGTGAGCCCAGGTCAGCCGGGCCTCAGATCCTGGGCTCTCTCCTCCGATCTCAAGGCTTGGGCAGGAAGCCAGGACCCTGTGGCAAGGGAGAGAGTAAGCTAAGCCCCTGTGTGGGTTTCAGGGCCTGAATAACCGATTGCAGCTCTTTGGGGGCTAGTCCCAGGGACTGGAGACCCCCACTTCCTGATTATGAGCTCCAGGGCCAGGATGGCAGTAGAAAAGCAACTTCATGTTGATCCAGTTTTTTTAAGGGGTTAGTACTATAAAACCAAAGTGCCTAAGAGAGATGGATGGCTCCAAATTCCTTGGGCGAGCACAGGCTCCACCAGCCCTACGTGCTAGAGACGGATAAATTTACTATTTGTTTCCGGGAACGCTTTAATTTATGGGATCCATATGGTGACACTGCCCAGACCACAGCCCCCGACAAATCCCACAGGCGTGCTGGTGGCTTTGGCTGGAGCCAGGAGAAGGCGGCACCTCGCTCCAGCACACGTCATTTATTCACTCGCTGGCTTGCTCAGGACTCAGGGGGGCCGTCAGCATGGCAGGGACCCTGGAGCCCCATGCAGATCCCACCCCGGCAGTTTTCAGCTGTTCTTGCAACTTTGCCCTAATTATCGCAGAAAATTCTGCCAGGCACGGAACTGCTGTGCCTGCCATTAGTCACAGGATGACCCGTCCAGCCAGCCCCAGGGACTATGGGAATTTGAACCCAAGCAGATAGGGAAAACTTGGCTGTCACAAAGCAACCATGGGTGGGGGCTAACACGGCTTTTAAGTAAAATACAGCAGATGGAAAAAGAGAATACTATTGGGCAAGAAGGGGTACAGAGACAAGCACTAACGGAGTTTAGTGGGAGAACTCCCCAAAGTTTTCCTAGAGGCAGGCTTCCTGGAGCAGACAGAATTTGAACTAGGCTTTCAAGGGGAGCAGGTTTTGGAAGGGAAGAGGGAGGACAGGATGGAAAGGAAGGAGAAGAGATTTGAATACACATCCCTGTGGGGGCCTGGAGTGTAAACCATAAACCGGGCACTGGGTGGCTGAGCAGCCCCGCTCGGCACCAACAGGGGTTGCATGGAGGTACTTGAACCCCAGCTTGCCAAATCTGATTTTTCAAGAGGCGGCTTGGAATTCATTTTTAAAAGCTGCGCTCTCGTGATTATTAAGTGCTGGTGACTAATTGAAAACATGTTAGAGCATCGCGTGCCCCCTCCCACACTGCCGGTGGGAGTGCAGTGTAACGTAAATGGTGTAGCCACCCGTGGCAGAACACAGCTTGGAGGTTCCTCAAAAGGTCAAAGATAGAGTTATCATGTGACCCCACAATTCCACGCCCAGGTAGATATGCAAAAGAGCCAAAAACGTGTGTCCACACAAAAACTTGTGGGTGAATGTTCATAACAGCACTCAGTCACACAGACGAATGAATTCTGCCAACGACCTGAATGAACTTGCAGGTGGGTCCCTCCCTAGTCCAGCTGCCACGTTCCAGCGCAACCAGGATGACACCTTGACCTGCAGCCTGTGAGACCCTCAGCAGAGGACCCAGCTGAGCCACATGATGATAAATGTGTTGTAAGCTGCTAAATCTGTAGTCGTTTGTTACGCAGCAGTGGATAACTGATACAATCTGTAAAGCTCTAGAATAGTACCCAGCCCAGATATAAATGTTCACCAGCACCATTGTGTGCCAAGCCGTGTGCCAGAAACACAAGGGGATGGAAGCCGGTCTCTTCTCTGGTCTAGCGCTTCCTACTACTTTGATTCTCTCTAGAAGTAAAACTATTTCACATTCTTTCTCCTGCACTTGTCAGCAGTGCCCAGGACTCCCTGGGGCAGGGGGCTCTATCAACAGTCAATATTAATGGACGGGTGAGGCTGCCAGACACACGCAGTGCTGTGAATATGGATTACCTCATGCGAACCTCATCTTAGGTGGATGCAAGTTCTCTGACAGACCATCAGACGGAGGCAGAGAGACACCTTTCCTCGCCCTTCAAAGCCGAATTTACAATTCCTCTCTAACAAAGAGCAGGCCCTTGAACCAACACATTCATTGTGCCTTCTCTCTACCAGAGCTACGAGTTCCAGGCTCGGGGTCGGTCTTAATTGAAAGTACTATTAGGGCCGGGCCTGGGACTTATATTCCCCATGGCCTCTCACTCCCAGAGAGCGGCAGCATCTCAGAGCTCATGGAGCCCCTCGAAGCCAGAGCGGGATAAACACAATTCTTCCCTTTATTTCTCTGGACTGGGGCCACTGCATTTAATAAGCAAAGGCCAAAGCGGGGAGGGGATTCCCAGGGTTCTTTAACATAAAAGGGGATTGCAGCCCACCCCTGGATCTCCCAGTGAGCTCTCGCAGTGTTACACTTTCTCCAGGGAATAAGTGGTCTCTGAGCACAGACTCAGGGTAGATTTGGGGGGTGGGGGTGGAGTGGAGAAGGCAGACACCACACCCTGCTCCAAAGGGGACCACCATGCTGTGGTATTAGTGCCCTGTTTGATTTTATTAACTGTATTAGTGCAAGAGATCCCCACGTCGGACGACCTCTGCTGCATTGTTTTTTAAAGATTTATTGGATGCAATTCATATACCATACAATTCACCCAATGAAAGCGTACAACTCAATGGCTTCTGATATGTTCATGGAGTTGTGTAACCATTTCCAAAATCCATTTTAGAACATTTTTATCACCCTAAGAAGAAACCTCACACCCATTAGCAGTCACTCTCCACTCCCTCCCCTCCAGCCCCTGGAAACCACAATCTCTTTTCTATCTCCGTGTGCCTGCTCTGGATATTTCGTATAAATGGAATCCTACAATACGTGGCCCTATGTGTCTGGCTTCTTTCCCTCAGCATCATGGCTCCCAGGCTCAGCCACGTTATAATGTGCAAATCGTATATTTTTAAAAACAAGGGACGTTCCAGTTTGAGGGCTCACAACAGCCTAGAGGTCGCTGGACAGAGCGCCCAGGACTTCTCTCTCCAGCAGCCTCTCTGGCAGAAACTGGAAGCTATTCCTAGAGCCTGCTTCCCTCTCCCTCCCAGGTACCCAGCCAGACTCTATCGGCCTCTCTGCAGCAGGGTCCTCGCCCCTTTCCCCAGCTGGGAGATCTTAGCAAAGTGACTTAACCTCTCCCAGACTCAGTTTCCCCTTCTGGAAAATGAGAGTGATATAACACAGTGACTGCCTACCTCTCAGAGGGATGGTGGAGGGAATTAGATGAATTAAACGAGTTATTTCTGTTACAGCACTTGGCACATAGGAAGTGCTCAAGAAACAGCAGCTGATCTCATGATCTGACAGCCTAAGTATCTGGAACAAGAGTCAAAGGGGCGCAGTGGCTGGAGACCTCGAAAGGGGCGGGTGTGTGTGTGTTGGGAAAGGCTTTATGGCCTTGGCCTTGGGCGGTTTCGGCCCCCGCTGGCAGAGCTGCCTTTTAGTCCTCTTGCCAGCTGCTGGCCTGGAGCCCCAAGGCAGTCCAGGGATCCCTGCAGTCAGGAGGAAAGGATCTGGGGCATGTGCTTCCCTGCTTTTCCTGATCACCCTGAATCTTCTCTTTGTTTCCAAGTTAGCTCAAGATGCACTCCAGGAAGCTGGCTGTGCCAGCCTTGAGTAGAGCAGACCTGGGACTGAGTCCTGAGTTGCTGCTGGCATAACCAGGAGTAACAGGGAAGTCACGACTGCTCTGACCTCAGTTTATGCCTCTGGGAAATGGTCCAGTAATGCCTACCCTAGATTTATTGAGCACCTACTGTGTGCCAGGTGCCCGCTGAGCACCTCATGTTAGAAGCCCCTATAATCCTCTCTACAACCCTACCTTAACTGCCACTGTGTAGAGGAGGAAACGGAAGCACAGAGAAGTCAAGTCAGCGGCCCAAGGCCACCCAGCCAATCAAAGTCAGAGCTGAGAAGCCAGGCCGGTGTTGCGCACCCTGTCAGGTATCTAGACTCCACAGTGTGACCGTGACAGGGAACAGACTCTAGAAGACAGAAGAGGAGATGCCAGTACCTGGATGGCACAAAAGAATGCAGTATCACCTTCCTTTCGCACTGAGGAAATATCAGGCGCAGACAGGAAACCAAGTTCAAGGAGAGATGCAGCCTCCCTACAAACATCGACAGCCGGGTGCATGCCTTGGCTTAGAAGGCTGGGTGGGCACGACCGAGGAGTACCTCCCGGGCTGGTTGAAGACCTCTGTCACCTGTGAGGGCCATGCAAGTCACAGGACTGGTGCCACCTGCCCCGAAGGGAAGTAAGGGGACACAGGCTGGCCTTGCCACGGGGGTCCCTCCTCCCACTTTCCTGGTTCCCACCAGAGTCCACCCACAAAGACACTGTGCTCAGCCCGCTCTGGTAGGATTTCCTGTTCTGCGCCGCAAGCTGGTGCGTCAGAGGTCGAAAAACAGTATTTTACGCCCCTTAATTCCTTGTAACAGCTCTGTAATGACAAGCAGAGAACTCTAAATACTGCAATAAAGGGACCGATAAGGCTCTGGGTCAGAGGGAGATGAAGCTGCCGAATGCAGAGTCCCCGATAAGCAGACAACTAAGGGTTATTAAATGTGCGGCACAGACTAGGCGTAATTGGGAAGTTATTAGATATGGAATACACACAGCACCCAGTAAATGAGTAATCAGGGACTAATTAAGCTTGTGCAACACAGCAGATCATGCTAGAGAGGCTGGTGGCTGCCACATCTGTGACAGCAATTAGGGGTGCTCCGGCTGCAGTGCTTGGTTGGGGGGGGCAGCCACCAGCTCCAGTTGATCCGACTCATCCCCATTGGAGTCCCCCCAGGTGTTCCCACCTCTCAGGGACTGAAGGGAGGTAGGGAGGGACCAGGCTCATCGAGCCTTGAGAACAACAGAAGCCTGAGTGGACACAGGGGCCAGGACTTGGGAAAATAAAATGGCTTTGCCCCTGGCTTCAAGTCTGGATAGATTCATTGCAGCCACCAAGAGGACAGAAACAGTCATCACTGTCCACCTGGATGATCTGCAAAGTGTGTGCACAGAACCACCTCCTGGAGTTTTGCAATGATTCTGTCAGGTAGGCCAGGTGGAGAGTATGACCAACTTACTTTATAGATAGAGAAACCAAGGCTAAGAGGACAGGAAGTAGACAGAGACCGCTCAGCCTCGCTACCCTTCCAGGAGGCACAGGGTACCTTACCCCGGGTGTCTGGGCAAGAGGAAGGCCTGGTGTTTCTCAGAAGGGTGGTAGCCAAGCCCAGTGGAGTAAAAGGGGCCAGGTGCAGTTATGTGGCCAACGAGAAAGAGAAAGAACATGGTCCTGGGCACTCTTTTTAATGTCTTTGGGCCTCAGCTTCCTCTCTGAAAAAGAGGGTGCTGAGAGTTATGCCCACAGTGCAGGGTGGTCAAGAGGATGCCCGGGTTAGGATTCGTGCAGCCCAGCACAGGCTTGACACACAGGATGCCTGTGAATGCACCTGTTAAAGAGAGAAAGAGGGGGAGCCCGGCCCCATCCACCTCAGTGAACCAGAAAGTCCTAGTTCAAGATGGGGAGGCTGCCAGGGCTGAAGAATCTCTGGGTTCAGCTGAAATTGGGGGGTGTTTTCAAGCTTTAGTGTAAGGGTCATGATCTTAAAGTAGGAAGCTTGGGGCAAAAATGGTTGGGGCTTTCAATGGCTGCAGCTATATGAGGATAGCACATACTATGTGCTAAGTCCAAGGCCAATCTTTGTACGCACCAGCCCATTAAGCCTTAGACAGCCCTGGGGACCAGGAACTGTTAGATCTCATTATATATATGAGGCAACTGAAGCACAGAAAGGGCAAGTCACTTGCAGTGTTGGGCCCACTGTGCGGGATGGGCAGGTAGGGCACGATGCCTCTGAGATCCATATTGGAAAGTGGGAGTTTGCAGCTAATAGCACTCAGAGCCTCGGGAGACACACCTGGGTAGGTGTGGCTAAGAAGGGTGGGGCCACAAGGAGGCTGGCAGGATATTCGACAGTAGGCAGGCATGCCCAGCTTCTGCTGCTTTTGTGGCTGAAGGGAATATTCTAGAAGGCAAGACCTAGGCCTCCTCCCTAAGGGAAGCCACTATGGCAGCCAACTGTCCCTTTCAAGGTCTGGGACGGAGCAGGATTCTGCAATTGAGGAGTTCGCTGTTTCCAGAGGCAAGAGTGCCTCCCCATGGCTGTCAGGCAACAGGGTGCAGGTGCCGCTGGGGAATCCAGCTCAGGCCCAGGGTGGGGGAAGAGAGCCTTCCAAGACATGAAGGCCCTGCAAGTCCTTGACACTGGCCCCCAGGGCCACCTCCTGGAGGCCAGCAGGGGGAGCTAGACTGAGATCTGACCAACTACTGCCAGACTCTCCTGGGGTCCCCCTCCTCCATCCCTGCTGGTACCTGCTGTGCCTACTGACCTCTTCCTGCTTTCCAGGGAGAGAGCCTCCTGCCAGTCTTTGGGCACAGGGCCCTGCCTGCTCCACCCCAGCCACGTCTGGGCCCGGTGATCTTTCCAAAACACCGTACTCAACCTGCCAACCCCCTGTGTAAAATCCTTTACCAAGGTTCTGACCCCTCCACGTGGTATCCAAGAGCCATGTGATTTGGCCCAGCCTAGTTTTTCACACATCTGTCGTACCTCACATCCATCCACCCACCTACACAGCAAACCATCATCTACCCACCCAGCCATCCACCTGTGTGTCTGTCCATCTGTTCATATGTCCATCCATCCACTGTCCATTCATTTATCTGTCCATTTATCCATCTGTCCATCCATCCATCCATCTGTGTATCCATCCATCTGTCCATCCAACTAATAAACATTTATTAAGCACCTATTATGGGCCTGGCACTATGCTTTGGATACAGTAGCAAACAAAACAGTTAAAAATTCCTGCCCCTTAAGGAGCTGATATTCCGGTTAGGGGAGAGAGATAGTAAATAAACACACATTCACATATCAGCTGGTAGGAAGTTCCAGAAAGACAAATAGAAAGAGATAGAAGGAGGGTGGGTGGGGTAGAATTTTCCATAGGTTGGCCCCATTGTGAAAGGGACATTTGTTCAAAGATTTGAAGGAAACAAGGAAGCTAGCCATGGACATAGATATTTTGAGGGAAGGGTATTCCAGGTAGAGGGAACACCAAGCACGATGGCCCTGAGGCAGGAACACGTTTGCAAACTTTTTTGAAAAGGCCAAGTAGTAAGTATTTTCAGATTTGTGGACAAAACGGTCTCTGTTGACCCAGCTTTGCCATCATAGCACTAAAGCACCTTAGACAACATGAAAATGAAAAATGTGTAGCTGTTCTAATAAAACTTTATGAACATAACAATTTGAATTTCACATAATTTTCACGTTGTGAAATATTGTTCTTCCTTTGATTTTTTTTTTTTTTTTTTTTGCAGCCATTTAAAAATGTAAAAACCTTTCTTAGTTCATGGATGGTACAAGCACAGGCTGTGGGTGGGATGTGGCCTACAGGCTGCAGTTTGCTGATCCTGTTTTAGAAGCAGCCAGGAGGCCTATGTGGCTGGAGGGGTGTCTGTGGAAGAAGGGGAGCAAGCCTTGACTCAGAGCAGAGGCAAGGCTGGGAGAAATGATGGATGGTGAACTGCTGCAGAGGCACCCACTAGTTTACCTAAATCCGACTGATGCACCGTGAGGGACTGCAGAAGGACGCATTGCATCATGCCCACATGTGCGCCTGCAATGCTAGGCTCATTACCTTCCCTTCTCCCCTCCAGGCATCCTGGAGGGGCTAAGGCAGATGCAGAAACCGGCCTGCCTGTTTCAAATCCCAGTCCTAAACCTATGAGCTGTGTGCCTTCGGGCAAGTGAGTCTACCTCTCTGGGCCTTGGCTTTCCAGTCTGTAAAATGGTGAGGGCTCCTTGGGCAGGGCTGAGGCTTGGTTCAGTGTTCTGGGTAGAAGCAATATGAGGGTATGCTCATGAGCTGCTGTCAATGTTCACAAGCCCCACTTCCAACCCTTGATGCACTCTGCTTCTCCCCTGCCTGAAATGTCACTCCCCAATTCTCTGTCTCCTCCTCAGTCAGGATTTGTCTGCCTCCTCTGGGCTCTATCCCCAGCTCTCCTTCCCTGGCAGAGTTGGGCATTCCCCGAGCTCACCTTCATTAGTGCCCGTACCCTAGTGCCGCAGACTTCTGCCCCCCAGACTGTCACCGTACCGCTGGATGCCACCATGTAACCTTTGCCCTGACACAGTGTCCCCAATACAGGAGATACCTGAATTATGGAAATAACCATGTGGAGGGCTGGAGGAACAGTGTTTTTGGCATGGGGAACAGTCCATGCAAAGGCCCTGAGACAAGAGTGTGCCTGATGTATTGGAGGAACAGCAAGGGGGCCTGTGTGGCTGGAGAGGAGCAAGGGAAGCAATGGGGTCACACTGCAGCGGGACCGATGGACCTCGGTCAGGACTCTGCCTCTCATTTGGAATGAGGTGGGAGCCCAGGACGGTCTGAGCCGACGAGAAACGTGATCTGATTTTTGTTTTTGTTTTGATTTTAACTTTTTATATTGAGATGCTTATAAATTCATTCACACGCAGGGGTAAGAAATAATACTGACAGATCCCACGTACCCTTTACTCAGTTCCCCCAATGGAAGAATCTTATCAAACTATAGCACAAAGTCACCAGCAGAATATTGGCACTGATGACTCATCTGCCTTCTGCCGATTTCTCCAGTTTGACTTGTCCTGTCCATGTGTGTATTTCGTCCTCCACGATGTTATCACTGGCATAGGTTCCCATATCCACTGCCACAGTTACGGTACAGAAAGTTCCATCGCCAGCATGCTCGCGACACTCTTTGACAAGCATACCCTCCTCCCTTCTGCCCCTGCCCCCAAGCTGGGCAGCCCCTGGTTTTCAGTTCTCCATTTCTCTAGCTACGACATTTTGAGCATGTTATGTAACTGCCATTGCACAGCATGTAACCCTTTGGGACTGGCCATGTCCACTCAGCGCACTTCCCTGGGGCTGTGTGCAGATTCCTGAGCTTATTGGTAAGTTTGTTCCTTTCTACTGTGGAGCAGCAGTGATCCACAGCGTGGCTGCGCCACAGCCTGGAGGCCTGTTTGCCTGATTTAGGTGGAGCGAAGCCTTCCCAGCGAGTTCCGCTGCTTCCTTTGCCACGGCCTTTGCCTCACATCCCAGCATGGCCCCGCCTTGTGTCTTCAGAGTCTGCACTTAGCCTCACCTGAGAGCTCTCCATTCAGGGCCTGCACCCTCCACGTATGAACTGTCGCCTCGCTTATCTGTCGTGACGCTTCCTGGCATCACTTTCGATGGCCCGAGCTGGGGAGGTCAGGTGGCTTATTGACAGTAACCCTCCTCTCATGCTCCCTGTCCAAATGTGGATCAGAGAGGTTTAGCAACCTGTCAAACGTTACACATCTGGAAGATGGGCAGAAGCCTGCCCTAGTGAGCTGAAATGATCACAAAGACAGATTCCGAGGATAAAGTAAGAGCCAGGGGGTGGGGAGGCTTTGCCCTGGGCTCTGTGGGGGCTCAGCTCAACCTTGTGCCTCCACCAAAGGGGGCTTGCCCACTGCAGGTGAACATGACATAATTACTGTGGAAGGAACTGCGCCGTCTCACCCAGGGCAGTCAGTTTATCAAGCGCTGACAGTGCATTAGCTAAGTGATCACTAGACTATTAATTTTTTTCCCCAGCCCTTGCCAGGGGTATTACAGTGAAAAATGGCAGCTTAACCGCAGGGAAATTCTTCAGGGTGACAAAAATAAAAATAGCTCTAATTGAAGTTGATAGAAATTATACCCTTTAAAAACACACGTCGGGGTGCACTGGCTATAATGTAAATTAATGCCGGGGCAGGGTTTCTGTCACAGGATCATAGAAACACGATGACAGCCATAGCAAACAGCCTCACGGGGCGTCACATCTGCTTGGTTGCTGCTTGGCTGGGCCTGGCAGTGTCAGGGGAGGTGGCAGGCACAGGCTGGAGGCTGGTGCCCATGGGCCTGCAGATACAACCTTGCCTGCTCATCGATTCCCCGCAGAGGGACGAGGGGGCAGGAAGGCACCGCGGGCCCTTCTCGACTCCACACCGGAGAGTGTGGGAATGTCTTGGGTGTCGTCCAGGCCCAGAGGCAGAGGTCGTTGGACCCTTCACAAGCCAAGTCACTGCCCCAGCCACCTGCCGCCATCACCAGGCCTTGCGTTCTAAAGCTAGATGCTGACTTTAAACTTATACATTAAAACACGTTAATAGCAGAGGTCCCAGAAAATTTAGAAAGATTCCGATGTCTGGCACACAGTGGCGAATCATCTTTCAGCGGCCGAAGAGGTTTCAATTCAGCATATGAAAGAATAACAAATATAACGGCAATAATGGTAATAAACACAGGATAGCATCTGCTCTGTGATCCGCACTGTTGTAAGTACTTTCCACATATTTTAATTCACTTAGTCCTCGCAGCAACTTGTGAGGTAGACACTGTCATTATCATCCTCATTTTCCAGATATGGAAACACATCTGGAGGGCTAGGGAGGTTGTGTAACCTGTCTGGGGGGGACAATCGAGGGCAGAGCCAAGAGCTGAGCCAGCTAAAAGGCCTCCCAGCCGCCCTGCTGAGTGCCTTTCAGCCCAGCTAAGGGATGAGCCCCTCACCTGCAGACATGCAGCAAGTACCCAGCTTGCTGCCAAGTCCAAACTCAGAACACACCGTGTGCTGCTGTGCTAGGGCGGGGCCTGCACACCTGCACTTATTTTTAAATGACCTGTACAATTTACATCCAGTGTGGCTACACTCTTACCTGTTGAGATTAACATTTCGCCTAAACTTCATAAAGCCCCCTTTCTGAGCACAAAGCTGTGCTGGGTGTGCATGGGGGCAGGGGGTGTGTCAGAGAACAAAGCAGATCTAGGAATTAATTTAAGAATATTTGTCAGGCCCCTGCCCTGTGCCAGGCACTGTTCGGGGTGCTGGAGATTCAACAGTGAGCAAGACAGGGAAAGTTCTAGGCCTCCTGCCCTTGACGTTTCAGTCGGAGGAAGGCAGGCAGTGGCACAGTCACTCATCCTGCGTCCACAGGAAACATGAAAGTCATCAAAAATGAAAATTCAAACATGGGCTCACGGGGTAAAGAGACAATTCAAGAATCTAAGAATTTGACCAGCAAAGGATTTTAAATTTAATCTTAAGAAACAAGAATAAAAGGAAAGACTAGAAAGACTCTCTCGTTTTCTCCCTCTCTTTCCACACACACACACGCGCGCGCGCGCACACACACACACACACACACACACACCCAGGGAAAGAAATCTAATCATGGAAGAAACTGAGAAGACAGTGATTTCCGTGGCTTTTCACTGCCGTCCTTTGTGAAAAGATCTGAAAGGAATAATTGGTGTGAGTCCCCATTGAGGTGGAAAAGGAGAAGTAAGAGCGGGAAGTAAAGGTAGGAGCTTCTAGAAAGGGCACAGCACGCAGGCAAGTCCTGCCAGAGCCTGGTCAGCTCTGCTGGGCATTTGTTCAGAGAAATCACAGGAGACACAAGCAGATCCCGGGGCCGGGTGAAGACACGTGTGCCCCTTTCCCAAGAGGAAAAAGATGCCCCAGGATGGAAATGACGGGCCCGCCAGCCTGGCATCAACACCCAGGGAAAATCTAAAACATCATTGAGGAGCAAATCAATCACAGCCACATAAAATAGCATAAGAATTACTATGTGGCCACTGGCCTGGCTGTGGGAGGGGAAAATGACACCAGAGCCAGCTAAGTCCCTTCAGCGCAAGAGTGGCTGATGCTCCCAGAGAGGGAAGCAGGTGTGAGGGGACCTACGTGATCCTGCCCTGCATTTACTCTGCCCGCAACAGCCATCGGGTCAGGCCCAGAACACCTGGGGTCACAGGTGACAGCTGTGACCTCATGTAAACACCTGCCCGACTCTTAAACTCGAGAATGCTAACAGGATAAGCTGCTGTGTGACTTGGCCTGTCATGTGCCAGGATGAGCTCTGCACCATCACGTCAGTTCATTCTCAAGCAACAATGTCAGTAATAGGGGGCTGACATCTATTAAAGCTTGCCTGGTTTCAGTCACTGACTCCTTCACTATGGGCTGTGTGGCCACAGGGAAGTTACTAAACTTCTCTGGGCCCCAGCTTCCTCATCTGCAAAATGGTCATATAATGGCAGTACCCACCTCACAGAAAAAAAAAGATCTTAGAATACCTGGGCCCTGCTCGGTAGAGCCTAGCTGGTTTTATTTCTCCTTCTGGCAACCCCGTAAGATAATTATTTAATGTCATTTATGTGCCAAGCTCTGTTCAAATGCTTTACAAATCTTAACTTGCTTGATCCTCCTAACATGCCGATGAGGTAGGGTCTCCTACTACACACCCATTTTATGGATGAGGAGATTGAGGCACAGAGGAGATAAGTCAGCCGCCCCAGGTCATGTACCCAGGTGCTGTCATGCTGTCATCCTCAGTCTGTACTATTAACCTTCACGCAAAATTGTCCCCTAGAACAGCCTGGGAAATTGCAACGGGGCTTAGGGTACTTCCGTTGTACAAAGGTTAAGCAGCTTAATGTAAACAGCTGGTTAAAGGTGAAGCAAGATCCAGGTGGAGGCAACGCCAGAGACTGGGAAGGGTGAAGACCTAATAGTAAGAGGATCGGAAAGAAGAATCAAGTGAGCAGTAAATGGGGAGGGGGAGACAAGGGTGGGTGAGTCAGCCCTTTCCCAGAAGAGAGGGAGAGAGAGACGGAGGGAGAGAGAGGGGAAAGGAGGGAGCGGGTGGGAGAGAGGGAGGGGGTGGGGGGAGGGAAGGCCATGCTGAGCCTGGAAGCTGGAGGCTCCAAGAGGAGGGAGGGACCCTCCCTCTGTCCTGCATCCATTTTCCAGATCTTTATTCCGATACTGGGTTTCTTTTGATCACTATGAAAAAGAAAAAGCACCACTTACACCTGAAGAGCTGTGAGCAGGGACGTGGATGGCAGAGCGAGCGGGGCTGGGAAGGGATGGAGGCGCTGGCTTGCTTTGTGTGTTCTGTCTCGTTGCGAAGATGAATGAGAGCTTAGGGAGGGTTCCGTCACCCCCAAACCTCAGAGGTGGGAAGAACCTGAAATGTCATCTGTCTCATGTTTCTCAAACTCTGGGATGTGTCCCACATGAGAGCAATTTTTAAAAAGGGAAATGGAAGAGAATAAAAAAATACTGGAGTGCATCACATGTAGTAAAAATGTCATTTTGTGAAACTTCTGTTTCCGGTACCAAATGTACTGTCAGCATCACCTCAGACCCAAGCACTCAGGACTCCTGCCCCAGGCCCTGTATTTAGAAGCCCTCCCAGCTCTGGCCCTCCCCGAGCTGTCCCAGGGGGCAAGGAGTCTGTGGGGCCAAGGGGTAACCCCACAGCCCACCCCTGCTCTCAGGTCATGTCCTGGTTCTAGGACCGGGTCTCCCTGCTGGCAGGCCTGGGACCACATCCACAGCTGTGCAGGCCTTCCTCCATTATGTCCTCCTGAGGGGGCTACCTGCTGGGAGAGCCCATCCAAAAGGTGGCCAAGGGCGGTACCGCGGGAGCGTAGGCAGGTGGGCTGGGCGTCCACATGAGTGAAGCCTGTGTGATGAGGAACACGGCGGCCAGGCAAGAAGAGAAGAGAAATGGCACAAGTCTCCATTCATCCCGTGCCCCAACCCTCCAGATGCTCAGGCAAACCTGGGTGTGTGTACGTGTGTGTGTGAGAACATAGGCATTCGTTGCATGTGGATGGCATGTGTGAATATGTGTGTGTGCCTTGTGTGGGCATGCGTAGGCACATGTGTATAGGTCCGTGTGTGTACATACCCTATAGGCATGTGGCTTGTGAGTGAGCATGTGGATGTGCACGTGCGAATGCATGTGGGCGTGTGTGTGTGTGTGTGTGTGTGTGCATGCTCGGTTGTGAGTCTCTGCCCCTGTTCAGTAGCTCACAGTCCAGCAGGGTGGAGGGAACTGCCAGGTCTACACCATTCGCCAAGGGGGTGGGTGGTCTGATTCTGTGAGACCTCTGCCCTACCCTCCCCCCAGGAGTTCCCTTAATGGTGGCATCTGTGAAACTCTGTCTTCAAAGTCTGATGCGCAGATGGGGAGCTCCTTGAGCGAACCCTTGCCAATCCCTGGCCCAGAGCCAGGCTTCGTAAACGTTTGTTGAATGAATAATTGATAGAAGAAACAAAGGCTAAAAAATCCAACAGCCAGGCCCCAAACACTACTCAGTCACACATAGCAGAAGGGTTAATGGATGCTGTCAAATAACCTGGTGATCACCAAAGCCTAAGACACAGCCCAGAGACTTCCAAAAGGACCCCCACCCGCACTCCAGCCAGGGCCAGCCCCGTGCCAATCTGTCACAGCTCCAAGACACTGGGG
>NW_006494614.1:60241167-60245881 GCF_000325575.1 Pteropus alecto | reverse complement strand
CTGGATCCTCCTTTGTCCAGGTCCCATTAGCCCCGTCCTAGTGCAGTCCCCCAGGGCGGGAGGAGAGGTGGCCCTCGCTGCTGCTGCTGCTAGAACCCACCCCTGGGCCAGCCAGCACACATGATGGAGGCTCTCAAGGGAGCCCTGAGGTGAGCAGGAAACTCTACACGAACATTTACTGGACGTGAGGGCGAAGGCAGTCCAGACCTATTCCTAGACAGCTGCTTCCTCAGAGGCCTCGTGCAAGGTGTGTGCTTTCCTTGGGCCTCAGGGTTCCCACTCTAGAATGGGCATGCCTTTCCTTTCTGATCCCTTCCTCCTTTCCCTCTCTCTCTCGCATCGGCTGTTATTCTTACTGTTGCTGTCGTTGGTGCAAAGCCTAAGTCCGCCACCTGGCATCGGCATCGGTGGTGGGGGCTCCAGGAGAACCCTGCAGAGGGGTGCTGCCTGGAGGGCGGGTCAGCCTAACAAACATGCATTTTAGATTTAGATGCCTGGTGGGGCCGATCGAGATTCAGGGGGACTAAAGCACCCCAAAGCCTCCCCTTGGCACTGACGTTCCCCAAAAGGGGGTGCCTGGAGGGGGCCCTTGGTGAATGTCCTGAGCAAGCGAGACCAGTAGAAAGGTGGGTCCTGCTGCTCTGTTCATATCACACCAGCCCTGTGAGCAGTGGTAACAGCCCCAATTTACAGACAGGGAAGCTGAGCTTGAGAGGAAGGTGGCCACCGAGGTTCCCCAGCGAGGGAGTCGGGGGAAAAGGATCTAGGCACCAAGCCTAGGCGTGTGCCTCCCTGTTCCTGGTAACGTCCCTCTGCACCCCAAACAACAGCTGCCCGGCATCTTCAGGAGCCTGACCTGCGCAGTATAGCCTCCACCTCCACTCCTGCAGCTCAAGAGGCCCAGGCAGGGCGTGGGATCAGCCAGGCTAGGAGCCTGCCAAGGTGCCAACTCACTGGCTCTTGGCTAATTACTCATTTTTGCAAGATCAAAGGTCTTATTTATTAAAAAGCAGATGGAACTTGCCTGTTTGACTCCCTTGGAAACAATGTTAAGACAGTCCGGCCCTCTGTCTCTGAGCCCTGCCCTCTGCCCCAGAGCCCTGCCCTCTGCCTGACCTGGCTATGCAGAGCCGGCCCGTACCAATCCTTCCCCGGGTACCGGCAGCGGGTCAGCTCAGGGATGGGCTCACCAGCACCTGGTACCTCGCCAGTGGTGCGGGGCTGGCTGGATTCAGGTAGGACAAGGAGGGCTGGGGTCTCCAGTGAGGGGTCCCACAGCCCCAACTAAGGGTTCCGGTATGAGAGGCCCACCCACACCGAGCGTCCCCGGAGGCCAACGCGCTGCCCCTGTACCTCAGAGCTCAGTCTCCAGTCGGGGTGCCAGGTGAGGCTGGTGCCTCCAAGGATGAGCAGGACTCCAAGGGACAGAGCCAAGAGGAAGGGAAGCTGAGAAGGCGAGAGCTCCCCAGGCATGGAGCCCCCCAACCCGGTGTGGAAGGACAGCGATGGTGAACGCAGCCAGAAACAGCCCTCAGGAGGGGCTGTGGGCAACAGAGCCGTGATACAGGGGCCTGTACGTGGCTCTCCCCCTACATCCAAGCCCTGCTCCGAAGTGTAGATAACTGTGACTTCCATGTTCTACATGGTAAAACCAAGGCTACGCGGCCCAAGGCTGCCCAGCTGGAGAACAGCTGCTCCAGCTCAGAATTCATGCTCTTGATCCCTCTGCTCGATTCCCAGGAGGCCTCTGAACCTGACAGTGGGGGGCCAAGGGAGGGCATAGAGCAGTGCCACATCGCATGCGTGAGCAAGGAGCGACCTGGAGATTAAGGAAGCAGCTTGGTCGCCAACGGGAAAGGCCCAGCGAAAGCGACGAGGAAGCAGAACAGAGAAGGGGCTGAATTCTGGGCAATGAAGAGACTTGGTGCCCACAACCTAGGGGAAAAAAGATGGTATCCAACCCTAACCTGACCACCCTTGGGTGGGTGAGGCGCACGGATTGTCAACAGAGGTGACGTCTGGCCTTGTCTGGAGACGTTTTTGGTTGTCACAACTGGCGGTGCTATTGGCATCTAGAGGGCAATGCACGGGACGGCACCCTTCCCCCAAAATGTCAGTAGTGCTGAGGCTGAGAAAGCAGGGCCGGGGGTTCCCTCGGACCAGAGAAGAACAAGAGAAGAGCACGTGGGGCAAGCGGAAGTGTGATGAGCAGGAGCCTGGAGGACCCCTGTACTTGAGGGAGGTGGTCCCGACAGCAGCGGTCCCCAACCTTTTTGGAACCAGGGACCGGTGCTCCTATGAGAATCTAATGCCTGATGATCTGAGGTGCAGCTGAGGCGGTGATGCTAGCCCTGGGGAGTGGCTGCAAATACAGATGAAGCTTTGCTGGCTCGCCTGCACTTACCTCCTGCTGAGCAGCCTGGTCCCTAACAGGCCACGGACTGGTACCAGGGGTTGAGGTCCCCTAACCTACAGGATATCCAGGAAGAGAACCACAGGAAGCAGCCGGAAACGTGGGCCCCAGAGGACAGAGGCAACTGTCCCTGAACACTCAGATGTGCCCGCCCACAGAACTCTAAATGCTCATCTCAGGCTAAGCCAGGGAGCCCTTGCGCCCAGCCCAGGAGGGTGACTGTTACTGTGATTGAAACCCTCACCACCCGGCAAAGACATTAGCTGGGAAGAGAAGGGGAGATGACGGGCAAGGAAGTTTCTGAGGCTGGGTGCGGGGAAGCACACCTTCCCCTCCCTACTACTCAGATTAAGAATGCGGGAGGTCGGGGGAGGAAATGTGTTCGACAGTCAGAACACACTTTGGCCCTGGTTTCCTCATTGCTGCCAGACTGAAGAAGTAGAGGGGAGGGAAGGGGGAGACAAGGGAGGAGAGGAGGCTTTAATCACATTAATCAAGGGCTCTGGCTTTGGAATCCAACAGAGCTGGCTGTGAATCCCACAGTGTGACCTTGGGCAAGTCACTTCACTTCTCTGAGCCTCTGCTGCCCCATGTGGAAAGTGGAGCCAACCGTGCTCCTTATTTGGAAGGGTTGCTGGAGGACTACATGAGTTAAGAAGTGTAAGGTATCTGGAGTGTGCTCTCCATATGCTTTCATTGATTGGTTTTATTATTTGGAAGAGGTAGAAGGAGAAATTATACCCATGAGTCTATAAACCCAGAAATCAAGGCACACACACCCAGATTTGATGCAGCAGCCCCATCTCATGGCTGACAGCGACATGGCCCTAAAACAGTGGTCCCCAACCTTTCTGGCACCAGGGACAATGTTCCTATGAGAATCTAAGACCTGATGATCTGAGGTGGAGCTGAGGCAGTGATGCTAGCGCTGGGGAGCAGCTGCAAATACAGATGAAGCTTCACTCGCCTGCCGCTCACCTCCTGCTGTGTGGCTTGGTTCCTAAGAGGCCACAGACAGTCCCAGTCAGCGGCCTGGGGGTTAGGGATCCCTGCCCTAGAAGACAGCGCATACCAGCATTGCGTTTTTCCACCTGTAGGTATG
This sequence comes from Pteropus alecto, assembly GCF_000325575.1. NCBI lineage: Eukaryota > Metazoa > Chordata > Mammalia > Chiroptera > Pteropodidae > Pteropus > Pteropus alecto. The sequence goes on along the minus strand of NW_006494614.1, from coordinate 60,242,366 downwards.
AATCTTGTTTGGTAGCTGCCCCACTGGCTGGATGTGACTGAGAATCTGGGTCCCCCGCGCTGTGCCAAAGGCTGCCCCTGGGGCTGCTTGTCCAGGAGAGGGGCCCTGCAGCCCTTGCCAGATGTCCAGAGCCCGGAACAGCGCAGTTGACACACTCAGGTGCAACCAAACTGGTCCGGCACCTCAAGTCTCCACATCAAGGCAGGAAGCACCCGGCAGGCACAGCATCACCATAAAGGTGACTCAGGTGTACACAGCCCTTTAATCCAGAGGTCCCAGGGCCTGACATACACGCTCATTAAATGTCTCAGGTATCCACCTGAGGAGGAGATCCTGTGACCACATTTCCTGTGCCAAGCCTTGGTCTGGGCCTTACATTTTCAAGCAAGCTGCAAAGATCATAAGTATTACCCTGTTTTCTACATGCAAAGGCTGAGCTCAGAAAGGTTAGGTATCTTGCCTGAGGTCACACAGCAGGGTATAAACTTGGTCTCTTTAACTCACAATCAGTTGGGTTGGATTAAGGCTTGCCCCATAGTCAGACTGGGAAATTGAGCCATTAACAGTTCCACTGTGCCTTGGACTTTCTATGCAGAGACAGAATGACTTTTACCACTGACTGCAACTCCTCAGACTTCCCAACCAAGCCAGCTGAAGGTCTGATATTTGCCAAAGCTGGACAGGGGGAGTCCGAGAGAGGGTGGGAAATTTGAGGCCGGGCAGATATCATTTTAAAGCATTTTAAATTATAAAATATTTCAAATATACAGAAAGTAACGTAGCAAGCACACGGGTGCCCACCTCTTGCTCATGTGTCTCCTGTCCTGGATCTCATAGAGATGACCACAGCTGTGCAGCCAGCATCCCTGCCTGAGAGCTCTGAGTGCCCCAATGGCTTGCCTGTCTGTGGGACTGGCCCAGGCCTCCCTTTAGGGGCTTGAGGAGTGACCCATGCAAGGCGCCTGCTACTTGGCCTGGGCATCAGTTTCCTGTGGCATCAGTTTCAAGTGACCACAAACTTAGTGCCTTTGAACAACTCCAATTCATTCTCTTACAGCTCTTGAGGGCAGAAGTCTGATTCCGGTCTCATTGGGCTAAAATCAAGGTGTGGGCGGGGCTGGTTCCCTCTGGAGCTCTAGGGAAGAATTCATTTTCCTTATCTTTTCCAGCTTCCGAAGGTGCCGGCATTTTGGCTCGTT
>NW_006494614.1:60231645-60241142 GCF_000325575.1 Pteropus alecto | reverse complement strand
TTGCCCCTTCTTCACATCACTCCGGCCTCTTACTTCTGCCATCGCGCCGTACTTCCTTTCCTGTCGCATCCCCCTCTAGTTCCTTCTCATAAGGATCCTGTGATGGCATTGGTCTTACGCTGATAGTGCAGGATCATCTTCCCATCTCCAGGTCCTTAAATTAATCACATCTGCACCATTCCTTTTGCCACTTAAGGTCACATAGGCACAGGTTCTGTGGATTAGAACATGGACATCTTGGGGACCAGTATTCAGCCTGGCATAGCAGGCATTTCATAAACATGTCTTTGCATTGGTATTTTCCACTTCTCTCTGACACAGGAAGAACATGCGCACCCCATGAGCCCACCAAGGAGACACAGAGCACCTGCGGGTGGAGGTGGGCTAGACGGGGTAACAGCTAAGGGGCCAGAGGACCAGGCTCAGGGCACCAGGGAAAGCCTGTTGGAGAAAGGGGTCTTGCACCTGCTACTCGAGCCCCCAAGACTTACCCACAATGGGGTGGGGGGGTTTGTCTGCTCTGCCCGGGAGGGATGGCTGGCCCTGGTTCTCCCGGCACCCCCACCTCCCTGCCTCCAGCCCTCCTTCCCAGGCAGCCCCCGAGTTACTGTTTTAATGAGTTCTTTGCCCTCTAATTAGCAGGTGCGGCTTTGAAAGGAAGCGCCTGGTGTTTACCTTGCATGGAGCCTTTAATAACCGAGCCCAAGGAATGGCGGGCTGGCTCCCTCCTAATCCCCATCTGAACAGCAGTGCTTAATGAGCCTTGGCACAAGCGAACCTTCTCCTGCCCTCTCTCAGGCGCCCCACAGAGCCCCAGGGGCTCGTTACTGAGCAGCTTCAGCCCTGCCAGGAGACACCCCAGCAGCCCAGCCGAGACCAACATGTGCCAGGATCGAGCGATGTCCCCTGAGCAGCAGGGCACCCCGGCTAACATTTACCAGCACCCACCAGGAGTCCCTTTTTGTCCCAGGCTGTTCTAAGGCTTCACCTGTCCAAGGAGCTGGCATCCTTACTCCAACCCTACTGTCATCCCCATGTCACCCCCCAGAGGGAGATCAGGGCAGTTGAGACCTGTATATACAGGGACTTGGGCACTTCGCAGGTAGGTACTGGGATTAATTTCACACACGAGAGCCCTGAGAGGCAGGCAGTGTTAACCGCCATTTTACAGATGAGAAAACCGAGGTGCAGAGAAGCAGAAGACTTTGCCGGCAACTATAGGGTGGTGCCGGGACTCCAAATAGCGTCGGTCAAATTCCACAGAACCCAGGGAGCAGGGAGAGGCGTGGGGGCAGGAGGCAGAGTTCAAATGTTAAAACGGTGGCGTCCCCTGAGCCTAGGGGTTGAGGCAAGGACTCTCCTTAGCCCACCACTGAACGTCTGCCCCACTGGAGGGGCCCAGTCTCTGAGGGACATCAGCCACCCTCCAGCAGATCCAGAAGCCTCCTACTGCGAGGCTGGGGGGCAGGGGGCTACAGGATGTAGCAGGAGGTCTGGATGGCCTTCTCTGTCCCTATTCATCCAATTAGCTGCAGGAGGCCTGGGGTGGAGCTGGGGCCCCAGAAGGAGCAGCCAGCTGCAGGGCCGAGTGGCAGGCCTCCTAAATCACAGGAGAGGCAGAGCCCACAAAAACTTAAGGAGGGGGAGGGGGAGGAAGGGGTGGACACGGGGACCCAGACCCATCATCTCTCTCTAATTCCCTCCCCAATGTACGCCCTGCAGGGCCCAAAAAGGGGCCTGCATGCTGAGAAGGAATATTCTAGAACATGGGGGTTTTTTGTTTGTTTTCTTTTGAAATAAATGGATCTGCCTCTGGGTTGCTGGAGGAAGGCAGAAGCGCCTCCCACCTCATTTTGTGCTGTAGTTACCTCCCCCCCTCGCATCTGAATAGCCTGCCAGTCTGCCAGGGGAGCTTGAAAGGCGTTTGGAGTGTTTGGGCGGGAGAGAAAAGGCCTCTTCTGGCTTCCTTTGTTGGTAAAAGCCCCCGCTGGGCCTTTATGTGGCTCAGTCGCTCTTCCTGCAGCCACTGAGACACCTCCAGGAGGGACTCAGGAGGCTAGTCCTCCAGGCCTCTGTCCCTCCTGGGACTTAGGGGTCACCTAGGCCAGCCTGCAGGCCTGTCCACTCCCGCAGGGACTCTGTTTGGAAGAGGAGGGGTCTGCCAACCCTCGCCACCCCAAGTGCTCTGCTGTGCTATGTCCCCTCGTTTGGCAGGACCCAAGCCACCTGGCATTGGTCAGGCAAAGGCAGAGGTTGAGCACTGATTGAACATTTACTGCATGCAGCACTATGGGGTCAACACGGGAGGGAGATGCTGAAGATCTGAGTGGCCTTCGGGGACATGGCCTAGGGGCCAACTGGATTCGGGAGTGGCCAGGGATCTGTGCCAGGCATTTGGGTGGTGGTAGGGGTGGCGCATGACGATAAAGATGACTCAGCCCCTCCTCTCCAGGACCTAAGTTTTCTCCATCTGTAAAATGGGTTTGTGGGGGTGGGCAGGCAACTCATCTAAACACATCTAACCCTGACCCTTTATGTTGCAAGAATAAACAACATTTTCCAAAATGGCCGCATCGTTATTTCCTGTCCCACACAATCTTCTACAACCTTCCCATTTTGTCCCTTTCCTTGTACCTGGGCAGGGACAAGGGCTCTGTGATGGCCTCCGCTCATGGCGTATGGCGAAAGCGGCAGGTGCTAGGTGCCCAAGGAGGCTTGGTCATAAAGGTGATATACTTCAGCTTGGCTCTTTCTCTCCGGATATTTGGTTTTGGGACCCAGCCACTGTGCTGTGGAGGAGCCAACGCGGCCAAGCTCCCAGCTGACAGCTTGCCCCAACCTGCCAGCCATGCCAATGTGTCATCCTGGAGGTAGGCCCTCCAGCTCTAGTCGAGCGTGGAGCCTGCCCACCTCGCCCAAATTGTATTTGTGAGCAAAAGCAATGCTTGTTGCTGTTTTCTGCTCGCTGCTGAGTTTAGGGTGGTTGGTCACACAGTACCAGCGCATACCAGGCACCCACAAATACTTGCTAATGATCGGCTCAAAAAAATGAGCTAAAGTTCACACGGTAAGTAGCTCTTAAGTGCCAGGCACTGTTGTAAGTGCTGAACTCATATGCATCCTCGAAATGTTCATCCTCCTTTTACAGATGAGTACACTGAGCACAGAGAGGTTAAGTAACTCGCTGAGGTCACACAGCCAGAAAGTGGTAGAACTGGGATTCAAACCCAGACAGTGGCTCCAGAGTCCTCGTCTTTAACCTTTAGGCTTTCCTGCCCCTTCCCCAGTGGTTGTGACAGTACCATGTCCTAAAAAAGCCGGGAGGGCGCTGACTCCAGAAAAATGCATTCTTTCCAAAGAAAAAATGTTGTCGAGTGCAAACGTTCAGGCCATTTTTCTGTCCCCACGTGAATGTCTTTTAAAATCAATTTTAAAATATCCTTTATAGGATCATAGGACCCAGGTTTTGGGTTGAAATCCATGGTCGTGATAGAGCGAGAACTTGGAAGGACAATAACGAGCCCTAGAAGTCAGTGTGGGACATAAAGATATAAAGCGTGCATCCCAGGCTTCAGGCAACGCCCTCACCCCGAGACTTCTTACAAACCGGAGACATAATTCCTACATCGTAAAATGCGCTCCTTTAAAGTGTACGACTCAGAAGACTCAAAACCCTGTACAGCTTGACAGCCTCTTTGGAATCAAATTCGCGCAAGCTCTGGCCTGCTAGTGCCCCCTGACCTCTAGCCTTTCACCCTAAGGGCAGTTGAAGTACACAGGGGGCCCAGTCTCACTATCCCGTGGTCTCCAGCAATCATCAGAAGGTTCCAGAAATGCCACACCTTTGTCACTCACTTTGTGTTCTGGCACAAAATTGCCTCGTCAGACCATGTGACCCCGTTTTTGGACCATGAGACTGTGGTCCCTGGTGTTCCAGGCCTACCTGACACTGGCTCCCAAGCCGTTCTCCAAGGTTCCGTCTCTGCCATGAACCACAAATGCTTACAGGCAACAGACAGCGGAGCCCTGTTCTCTCTTCCCTTTCAACAGCTTTTTAGGAGGCTGGAGACACAGTGGAAACAAGCGTGAGCTTTCACCTCAGACCGATCTGGGGCTTGTCCCTCCGGGGTCCCTCACCAGCAGTGACCTCAGCATCGTCTGAGCCTCAATTTCCTTAAATGTAAAATGGAGACAAAGCCCTTCCTGTGCGGAGCTGTCCAGGGACTGGACAATGTCCCGAGAGCACCATAGCTCAGTGCCTGGACCCAGCAGACCCCCAGAAATGTTAGCTGTTGGCGCAACTGCAATATAAACAGTCCACTGGTCACTGCATGTGGCAAATTCAAGTCTGATTAGGTTTATGTATTTATTTTTCTTTGCAACAGGGTTTGGAAGTGCAAACTGTGTGGCTGCCGGTTACATTTCCAGAAGGCTCAGGGAGTTCTTAGCCACTCTGGGTGGGCTGCCCCCCTGCCCCTACACCCTTGGCTTTGAGGTGCTGACCTATCAGGCGCTATCAGACCCAGAATGGCCGCCAGGGATGGCAGAGGATGCTCTGTTTCCTGAAATGTGTGCCACGTGACACTGAGCTGGCCTTTGGCGGACGGTAATGTTGAACTTGGAAACTGACACTGCTCCAGAGGCTGGGAGGGTCCACCCAACCTGCCCTTCTGACCTGCGTGTTGCTGGGTGCAGAGCCCTGGGCATCCTTCCACACAAGCCTAGTGCCAGCCCTGAGTAATGGTCACCGAGGCTGCCCGGGAAGGGAGGAGCTGTGGTCAAGCTTGGTGTGGGGACACAGCCCTGGTGCCAGAGAGCCGGATTCCGGGTTTGGCCCTACCCAACTGGTTCAGGGATCTTGGGCGTGTCCTTGACCCTTCCCAGAGCTGCAGTGGCCTCATCTGTAAAACGGGGTTGTTAGTCAATCGGCTCTCCCCGCACTTCAAACAAGAAATAGAGAAAAGCACAACCGCTCAGATATAAGGGATGGGAGAGCAAGAAGCTGACCTCTTTGCTTCCTCGCTCCTGGTCTTCCCTGTCCTGGACACGAGACGAGGCTCCTCTGCTATGTAAGTCGTTATTTTAAGGACACTGTGGTATTCTGTAAAGCCTGAACACTTGAGTTACGTGAGAATTCATTTAGACTGCAGATTAGTTGAGTGCCTGCTAGGTGCCAGGAACTGTTCCAAGAGCTGAGATATTGCTATGAACAAGATAGACAGGGTCCCTGGGCTCCAGACTCCTAAAGACAGAAAGATCTCTATGAAATGTGATAAGATATATACAATATGAAACATACGATCTACAGGAGTAAGTGGCATGAAGGAAACTAAAGCCACGTAAAGATCAAGTGATGGAGGGTGTAATTTCTGGGAGAGCATTTGAAGAGACTTGTGAGGGAGTTCTGAGTGCCTTTCAGGCAGGGGGAGCAGCAGGTGCAAAGGCCCTGAGGTGCTTTGGAGGAGTGGCAAGGAGTGTGTGGCTAAGGCAGCCGAGGAGAGAGGGAAGAAAGGGGGCGGGAGATTGAGCTAAGGGGTCCAATCACACCTTGGCAGGCTAAATGTACTGGGTCGAATAGCATCCCCACCAATTCATACCCCCCTAGAACCTCAGGATGTCCCCTTATTTGGAAATAAAGTCTTTGCGGATATAATCAGTGGATTCTACCCTATCAAAGTATCTTTATCAGAAGAGGAGAGGACGGACAGAGGCGAGGCCAGGTGAAGACAGAGGTAGAGGTTGGAGGGATGCGGCCACAAGCCAAGGAACAGCACAGTCACCAGGAGCTGGAAGAGGCAGGAAAGATTCTCTCATGCTCCCCTAGAGCTTTCAGAGGGAGCAAAGCCCAGCTGACACCTTGATTTTGGACTCTGGCTCCCAGGACACTGAGAGGATAGATTCCTGTTGTCTAAGCCCTCAGTTTGTGGTCATTTGTTACGGCCGTTCCAGGGACCTCGGACGCCCAGGGAAGGACTTCAGTTTTATCTGGGGTGAGATAGGGGTCAACACGGACTATGAGCTTGGGCATGGCATGGTCTGATTCGCATTTGAAAGGGTTGTGTTGCGTGGTGCTCTACCCGGCTCCTGGCCTCAGAGGAAGATAATGCGAGCAGCATTCTGGGAGAGAAAAAGAAAAATCGCTTATTGGCTGTGGTCACCCGAGAACCCTCTAGTGACACATGTCTGCTAAGCCACCCACATCTCACAAGCCAGCTTCCTCCGTGGGAGGGTGACCAGGGCCCCACCTGGGTGGGGCCATAGCGTCCTACCCCACTCTCCACCCAGGCCCCTCCAGAGGGCACTGACACCAGGAATAAGCAGCAAAATGGATTCCCCGGCCCTGACTAGTTCTCCCTGTTGCCTTATTTAAAGTTTCCCAGACAGAATTTCTCCTCTGAAAAGTTGAAGCCTGTCATTATCCATCTGAGAACCTGTAATTTTTTTTTAAAGAACGCAGCCCAGAAGGAGAAATGAGTCAGTTGGGTAGCGTTAGCTACACGTTTTGCCTGGGGACGAGGTGAATAGAGACAGGGATGGAGGGAAGGTCATCCACTGACTCAGCGAGCATTTATGAAGCACCTTATGTTTGCCAGGCACTTTGCTAGGTGTTTTGACAAATGCAGCTTCAATTCTGTTCGACACAATTTTGCTAAATGTACACGATTTGTGAAAAGGCCTTCAAGGAAGGTGAAAAAAGAGTGAGATCCAAAGCCCACCTGGAATAACTGGGTACAAGGCAGAATGTACAAATACCCACAAGATAGGCCTCTAAGACGTCACGGTGAAGTTTAGAGGAAACACAGTGAAATAACATTGGATCCGACATTGGAGGCCGCTGTGAACTTGGTGTTCTGGAGAGACCCTCAGCTTGCTCATCTGTGAAATGCTCATGATAATGGCTGCCCAAGACCTTGCAGGGTAACCGCCAAGCTCAAATGGGATGTGGCCAGAGAATCTATCCTATAGTTAGCTCATCGGTCCAACGTGCAACACCCTACCCCACCCCACCTCAGCCGGATCCAGGGAAGGAGAGGACACAGGACAGGGCCATCTGAGCCCCCGGGTCCTCTTGGCCCTGCTGGCTCCTTAAGAACGCTGCCTGACTCATCAGCCACAGTGCTTAGGGATGCTGTGAAGTTGCTGGGCCATTTCAGAGGCAAGAACATTAAGGCCCAAGGTCACTGAATGACAGACCAACATCGTGGCTGAGATTTTCAAAAGCTAAGGGGGCCCAAGTCTTGGCAATAAATCCCTCCTCCCAATGTGTCTCCTGGCACCAGCTTTGGGGGTGGTCGTGGGGAGGGAGGAGCTAAGAAGCTATCCCCTCACTGGCGGTTTGCTACAGAGCCTGTCTGGTGATCTTGGTGTGGCTGCGCCAACACCACCACCAACAGTGACCTCAATGACAGCTCCTGCTCCGTGTGTGTGCCCCGTGCCTGCCACTGCTCTGAGTGCTTTCAGACACCACTTACTCAATCACCATAGCCATTCCCATTCTGTAGATGAGAAAACTGAGTCACAAGGCGGCTCAATGACTTGTCTTCCAGGGGCAGCCAAACATCAGTGAGAGATGCCCCTAAATGGTCCCATTCTTCCTGCTTACAAAGGACTGTCTCTCCTAAGGGGCCTGGAGGTGGGTGCCCCATGCCAAGGCACCCTGCCCACCCAGATGCAGGTCCCCACGGCCCCATCCCCAAACCTGAGAGGGCCTCATGTTGCTACTCAACTGCCCTATTCAAACCCTGCTCTGTCTCACTGCCAGACCTTTGCAGATGCTGCTCTCCCTGCCTGGAATGCCAGCCTCTCTCTTTCCCAGCTTTCTAGAACCTTTCCAGTTCTTCTGAGGCCCTGCTTAGGCCCCATCTTTCCTGGGAACCCCAGCCCTAGGATGATATTCAAACACTTCACAACTGGTAAGGTAGGCAGGGCTTTTGTCTTAGTTTGGGGTCCCCAGAAGCAGACCCTGAGACAAGGCCTGCGGTGAAAATCATTGATTTGGGATGGACCCAGATGCATGGGTGGGGGGTGGGACAAGAAGCAAAAGAGCCAGTGTGGGGTGCTTTGCTGCTCATTAGGCTGTACTGTGGGTGACTAGGGCTCAATCCCACTTGAGGGGGCTGGCGGCTGTGTAGATCAGGTTGTGCCATCTGAGTGGGAGGAGGTGGGAGGACTTGCCCAGCACCTCTTGTTGGCTGCTGGGCTGAGAGCTGCTCCAGGGACACTGTTCCACGGTGCCATTGGCAGAGAACTCAGAGAAAGACCTCAGGGTAGAAAGTGTGGGCAAGCCCCAAAACCTTGTGAACCAAGTGTAGGGTGTCACTGCTTACAGGTACTGACTAACCAGATCAGAGGTCTGCTGCGAGTAGCAGGAGGGCCCGGCAGCACCTGCCAGTGGCGTGTGAGCCCCGACTTCATAAATGCTCCCACCAGACAAAGGCCCAGTCATGTTCCTATGCTGTCCTCAGAGCACGATACCTGCCCAGCACACAGTAGGTGCTCAGTAAATGCTCATGGCTAAGTAAACACATAGCAGATGAAGTGAGAGACCTTTCCACACGGTTAGGGGATAAATGTAGCCTCTGCTTTAGGCTCTAGTGGAGACTGAAAGCCCCCGGTGGGTAGGAGACCGCAGAGTGCCCCGCAGGGCCTGCTCCACGCCCTGTGAAAGCAGGCTCCACACACGAGCATCAAGTCGCTATTTCTGGGGCTTCTGCTGTGATTACCATTGACTCAAGTGGCAGCTCATTCAATATTTAGACACTGTGAAGCCCTCCCCCTGCGCCCTGCTGGGCTGCAGCCAAGCCGGATTGGGTTACCTGAGCACAACAGGCGTTCACACCTGCCCAGGTTCAACTCTGCACACCCCACATTCCAGATGAAAGAACGAATATTCCTGCCAAGAGGATGCTACCTCCCAGCTCTCAAGACACGCGGGGAAACAAGCCGCGAAACCATTATGGCCAGTGAGTCCTGCAAAGTCCCTCAGGCTCACGAGGGGGAGTGGCACATCAGGGGTTCCCAACCTCGATCTGCTGCAAAGACCACTGGCTATATCCATAGCCCCTCTGCTCAGGACATCACTGTCCTTGCAGGTGGCCTGGTCCATGGAAAGACCCTGGCACTGACCTACGACTGCCCCCTACTGGCCACTGGCCATGAGTACATCCCTTCGCCTCCATGAGCAGGTCCCTTCGGTTGCTCATCCTCCACCCTCAGGGAGAGAGAAAGTTCCTGAACCAGGAGTCAGGAGGTGCGGGTCCCAGACCTGCTCACCCAAAACAGTGGTCAAGGGCTACACGTGGCTATGGAGCCCTCAAAATGCACCCTGTGAGAATTGAGATGTGTTAAGTGGACACACCGGGTTTTGAAGACTTGCTATGAAAAAAAGAATGTCTCACTAATAATTCACGATATTGATTATATGTTGAAATGATAATATTTTGTATATGTTGGGTTAAAAAATATATTTTAAAATTAATTTCATCTGTTTACTATTT
>NW_006494614.1:60228071-60231598 GCF_000325575.1 Pteropus alecto | reverse complement strand
CAGTTTTACTAAGCTATAATTGATATATAACATTGTATTAAAGTATATAACAACATAGTGATTTGATGTCTATATATACTGTAAAATGATTACCACACTAAGTTTAGTTAATATCTATCACCTCACATAGTTACGAATGTTTTTTTTTCTTGTGATGAGAATGTCTTTCCTTTTTCTTAATGTGGCTATGAGGAAGTTTGAAATTACGTATGTGGCGGGTATTGTATTTCTACAGGACGGCGGCACTGCTCCAGATGCAAACTGGCTGCTGTGGAGTTTCTGGTAAGTCACATGACCCTTTGGAAACCAGCGGACAGACCAGGTGGCCTCTGGCAACCATCCAGGACACTTAGTGGCTCTCACACTGACTTGGAAGCAGCCAGAGTAAAGCCCGCAGGCCCACAGCATGCACCTGCTCCTTTCTGACCCTCGCTCCGATATTTTTTTAGTATAAGTATGTTCCATGCGATATTTGGGACGTAGTTATCCACTGTTGATCCAAAATGCCAATTTACTTGGGCTTCTTACATTTCCTCAGGCAACCCCACCGCCCTTGGTTCTGTGTTCCTCTCTCGTCTTGCGTATCATCTCGAGTCTCCCTGCGCCAGGACAGAAGCTCCCTAAGGACGGGGGCTTGGGTTTTGGTCACTTTTGTACCCCTGGTGTTCAGTTCCGTCAGGCAGTCTGCACTTAGGGTCTAACTGTCGAATAAAGGAGGGAAACCAGCATCTCCTCTAGGAAGACAGCAGCTGACCTAAGACCCCTTCTGACCCCCGCATGCTACCTGACATACTCAGGGTGGGCTCCTCTCTCCACGCAAACGCGTTTGTTTGCAAACAGCCTCTAAACACGAAATGCGCCCAGGAGACGTCTCCGCAGAACTGAGGCTGCGAGACGCCCAGAGAGCGGGCCCTGTCTGCTGTGGTTGCCGCCATGCTCCTGTGCTGGGTCTTGGTTTAAAGATGGGCCTGGGCTGTTTGACCCTCAGGGCTGAGCAACGATAAGTGTGGCCACCAGCCTCCCGTCCCTCGCTGTCAACCTGCCCCTTTGTCTCCTCCGTTGTCAAAAGCGAACTCTGCAGAGGTGCCCTTGGAAGTTCTTGGAGGAAGATGCTAAAGACAGAGGTCACTGGGCACCTGGGCCGCTTCTGTCCAGAGTGGGCAGCCCTGGGTGCCTGGGCGTTAGCTGGGCCCTTGCTTTGTCCTGGACACGCACAGCAGATTTTCTGAGCTGTCTCTGATTTGAAACACTGTGACCAGTTGTCTTTCCAAACCCAAATATCCTGGATGTTCCGCTAGGTCAGCAAACAGCAAATGCAGGGACCGCACCAGTTTCCATCTCGATCAAGATACGAAGGCTCAGAACTCTTAGCGGGGAAGCAGGAGCCCCCGCACTGCCCCGTCTCTCCCACCAGATGCCCTGGAAGATATACAGGAAACAGACACCACACCAGTGCCTGCCCTCGAGGGATCTTGTCTGAGATAAGACTCCAGAAACAGCAGGAGGAAAAGGCAAGCCGGGGAGAGCTAAGCGTCGAGTGGAGTAGAGACAGCTCCACACTGTGGGTTTCCTAAAGAGCGGTGAGCTAGGCTGGTGGAGCCACCTGGGAGCACACGCGAGGAGGCGGGAGAAGACTGAGGGAGCCTGTGTGTACCTGTATGTGTGCGCATATGTGCACGCATGTGCATGCGCGTGCACGCCAACATGTACTTGCACGCGAACATGTACTTGCACGTGTGTAGGGGACAGTAGGGCAGCCAACCTGGCTGCTTCCAAGGCTTGTGGCCTCCCTAGGCCTCACTGTGCCTACCAACCTCCATCTGGCCCCCAGCTGTCCTTTGCCCAGTGCTGGGCCAGGTCACAGCGTGCCATGTGCGCTTCACCTCCACTCTCTACCCATGAGTTGTGAGCTTAAAAATGAATACCAAGAAAAAATATGAATACCTAGAGCAGTGTAAAGAACTTTCCAAAGGGTTCCTGGAAGGTGGCAGCATTCATGCCCCCGATTTGGGTGACGCACATGCAATGGGTCTCTGGGTCTGGGCTGCTTTTGTGGCACTTGTTAACAGAATAACCTCTTTTCCTTTTCTCTTTCTTCTCTCAGTTCCATGAGGTGCTGCCAAGGAGGAAGGCATGTGGACAGGAGGGGCCCCCTCTTTGAGCCAGGCTATACCTCTCCTCCTCCCTCACACAGCTGGGACCAGTGCAGTATCACATCATCCCAGGACCTACTCACTTCTCTTTGGTCCCCCAGCCTCCAGCCCAATGCGCAGGTATGGAGACCTAGCAGGCCCAGAGTGGGCATTGCCAGCTGAGCCCAGGCTGGAGGGTGGTAGAGGCCAGGACTTGGCCACGAGAGCAGCTTAGCAGCTCCTGCATCCCTTCTCCATAACTGTCCAACAGTCCAGGCCTTGGGGACAGCCCAGCTTCAGCCCTCGGTGCCCGCCTGAGCTGGCTCCAGAGTCCTGCTTTCGGCCTAAGGCCTTGTTTCTCTGGCCCAGTGCCCCTCCAGCTGTCCCGGGGTGACCAGCAGGGCAGGAAACCCTCTCACAACAAGCAAAGGATGGGGGAAGGCAGGAAGGAGAACTGGGGGCAAGGGTGGGATTATTCTGCTTGGCTTCCTCAGAGCTGACATGAAAGGGGCTGTTGTCCGTGAGAGAGAGAAGTCCAAGATGGCCTGGCCCCGGCCCAACCAGGCAGGCCATCCTAGGACATCCACCAGGGTGGTCTTCAGGCGGGGCGGCCCCCAAACATGGAACCACATGGGACAAGGGTCGAGCAAGGTGTCTCGGAGGCTTTGAAGAGGAGAGACACAGCAATAGGGGACCGGCCTGAGAAGCAGGGTGGCGGGAAGGCGCCGCTAGGAAAACATCAGGGATTAACAGCCCTCATGTGCTGTTCCCCGGATGGAGAGACAAGCATGGCCAAGAAGGCACAGAGCAGGGACTTGAACCCAGAGTGTACCAGGCGGCGCGAACGCCCAGCTGTGGTCTCAGGGACAAGAAGCCACTGCTGGGCCTGTCCCTCCCCCTCTAAGGCACCATGGGCTTCTTTCCTGTCGGGATGGTGGAGCAGCTCTGCCCCATGGCCGGTATCAGTCCTCAGGGCCTCTCTGAGCATCTGTGTGTGGCCCTGACGCCCCTTCATCTGCTCGGTGGCTCAGCACATGGGGCATCGCTCCAGTCCAGCCAGGTTTGGACCACAATGGGAGAGGGGGCCTCAGGTGTCCCTTCTCTGAGACCGGCTTCAATATGGATGGATAAGACCTTTCCCTCCCCCTCCTGCTTGCACTGGGGTGAACAGTGACCCCACCACCTTGCCGTGTCCTCCCGGAACCTGTGACTGTGACCTGATTCAGAAAGGTCTTTGTAGATGGAATCGAGTTAAGATGAAGTCAGCCTGGATTGGGGTGAGCCCTGAATCCAATGACAGATGTCCTTTTAAGAGAAAGGCAGAGGGAGATTTGGGGACACGGAGAGATAGAGAGGAGAAACCAGGTGATGATGGAGGCAGAGGCTGGAGGGCTG
>NW_006494614.1:60216851-60227930 GCF_000325575.1 Pteropus alecto | reverse complement strand
GTTTGTTGGGCCTTGGAATGTGAGCCTGGTAACAAGGAGCAGGCTGTTCCTCCCCTCCCGGCCATGCCCCTCGCCGTCAGATCGCTGGAAGGCCAGCTAATCCTTCCTGACAGATCCTCCGCGGCAGAGAAAGGCAGGCCAGGGCCATATTTATCTCAAATTACTCCTGCCAGGGAGGTTCTGAAGTTTGAGGGTACTGAAGGAAACGAGGCCTCTCTGTGCGTGCCCCAGGCAGTGCCCAATCCTCTGATCAGACTGGGACTCAGGGCTTTGGCTGTGAATAGTGTGGGAGCTCTTATAGTGGGGGGCGTACTGCCAGTTGGTAGGGGCGGACAGTCCACCTGGCTGCGTGACCTGGAGCCCTGCCTTGGGTGCTAAGCAGAGTGGGTGGGCTGGGAAGGCAGCAGCCCTCGGTCAGAGCCAGAAGAGGAGCGCAGGCCACCGCTAGCCTGAGTACCCTCCCTGGGTGTCCTGACTGGCACGTGCCTTTTCCAGATGGGGCTGCAACCCCCTTCCCAGACTGGCATGCTCCGGCTTCCCCATCTCAACTTCACGGGCCTTGGCAGTCCCCACTGCCACTGGTCAGCCTGGGCCTGGGATGGCTGACAAATGAGGCCCAGGTGCCAGGGTGCAGGGGGAGGGAGGAGCGGGGCATGTGGGGGTACAGATGAGAGAGTCTAATAGGGCAGGAGTGAGTGATGAGGACAAAGGGAAAAGGCAGGGGGGTGATGAAAAGAAGAGAGAAGGTGGAAGAGAGGAAGGAAGACTAATCCCAGACATAACAGGAAGGGTGGGTAATGACAATATTAATGAGAATGATGGTTTCATAAAAATTGCTATTATTTCTCGAGTTCTGCTGGCTGGTTTATACATATTAACACACAGCCATCCATCGAGGGTAGCCATGCCTCTTCTTCCCATTTCCCTGATGATCAAACCGAGGTCCACAGCAGTTAGAGGCACCAAAATTGAGGGTGCTGCTCAGGATTAATGGGGCTCCCGATTCTTGAGCCCTCCTTGAGTCCTCTCCTGTTACTGACAACACAGCTCTGCTTGGGCCACCCTGCAGGAGGCAGCTGCTGGGGGAGCTGGCAGGAGGCGCAAGGCCGAGGGTGGGCCCCGGGTGGGCCCCCCCCAGTCCAGCCCAGCTGAGCACCCGGTGGTGGGTCAGGGGTGAGGCGGCGCTAAGTGGCTTATGCTCCGTGCAGAGGCCAACTGACAGACGGCTGGATTAACAAAGACGCGTTCTGTTCCCGGGCAGGTCATGTGGAAAGCACAGCCACGACCCCTGTCACTTCTCCTTTTTTCTTTTTTTGTAAGAAGAGATGTTTGTTCCTGAGCCTGGGCGAAGGAGGGGGGGCGCCCGCCTCTTCGCCAGCTGTAACCACATCAACTGCTGTGGGCACAATGGATGCTTCTCGGCCGCGTCCACCCCTCGCCCCAAAGCCCCAACCCCAGGCCACCAGCCGGCCCAGCACACAGGCCTCAGCCTGCTGCCCAGCTTTGCAGCAGAGCGACGCTCCTGAGTGCCAGCTCGCAGAGCAGCAGCTGAAAATGGATCATTAGCCCCAAATGGAGCCTGCAGAGAAGGGGGCAGCGGGCGGGCAGGCCCTGGCAGCTGTGGATGCTGCTCCCCGCCTGATCCCTGGAGGGACAAAGAAGGGTTACTGCCGCCTGCCCGGCCCCTTTGATCACATGCTGCAATGATGCTATTTTGGATATTCCCAGTTAAATAAAATATATGCTTAAAATGAATCTCAGCCTTTTCTTCTTACATTTAAAATGTGGTTACTTGGCGATTTGACATTACTTAGATGGCTGGTGTCCTACTTCTATTGGGCAGCCCGAATCTAGTGCTACGCTAATCCAGGCCCAAAGCATCAGCATCCCCTGGGAGTTTATTAGAAATGCAGATTTCAGGTCCCCATCCAGGCCTATAGGATCAAATCCCAACTCCCAGGACAGCCCTGGAGCCCCACAACCACTGTACGTGTGACCTGTCACCAAAGTGAATCGGGCTTCCCTCACTGCCACGTGTTCACCTGAGCTCTTGCCAAAACCCAGATCAGCGGAAATGCCTCTATTCGAGGCAGCACAGTCTCCGGTTGGGGGAAGTTTCTCTTGTGGGTTATGGTAGCAGAAAATATGATCTTAGAATGCTGAACTTGCCCTGGTTTCTACAGAGAACTTCTGGTCAAAAACTCTCTGATTTAGACTAAATGAATTCAGCCTGGCTTGCAGGATTCAAGAACTGTGTTACTAAGAGCCTTCCACAGGCAAAGAGTTTAAAATGTATATATTTCTTTTCTTTTCTTCTTTTTTTTTTTTTTTTTGGAGTTTGCTCTTGCCTTGTACCTTGAATCCTGGGTCCTGTGAGAAGTCAGTTCTGTCCCAAAGTGAAGCCAGACTTGGTTCTTGAAGATCTTTGGTTTTAATAGATAAGAAAGATAAGAAACAGATAAGAAAGAGTTCTCATTAAGCACTGACTGTAGCAGGTAAGTTGACAGTTGCTTTCAAAGTTCTTGCGGAGTCTGTTTTCTCCAGGAGTTTAAAACAAGTACCTGTATTCTTGTCTGTCATTAGCACTACACTTTGTGGCTTAAAATGGGTGCTGATATTTGAGGATGGCATCATAGGCCTGGGAAGCTGAGAGGCTGTCTGTTTTGACACTTAATCTAGTGTCTTAAGAAGTAGGATGTGTCCTCTTTCCTGGCTGACCCAAAAGGTTCCTTCAGGATCCTGGGGCCCATGGCATCGTGGGGGCAGTCAGCCCTTTCTACCCCTTGGCTCTGGCCACCCCAAGGGCCTGGCTGTCACCTCTCGGAGCCAAGGGCAGAGGAACTGTGCATGCAGTGAGGTCTTCAGAGTTCCTTCGGATATCTCCTTTGAATTTAGAGAGGTAGTAGCTCTAAATTCTAGTTCAAAAATGAGGAAACCGAGACTCCGACACTTATTCAGGGTCTCCCCAAAGTTCGTGGCTAAATCCCCCTTGTGCCTCCCTCCCACCCTGGAGGAGGCCGTCAGTGTTGCTAGCACAGGGCTGGGGAGGAAGTAACCACATCTTTGCCTGTGTATCAAGAACCCACTATTCACTTCAACAGAGCTGAATCCCAAATTCTCAGACTCCCAGGTAACGGTGAGCTGCGAAGAATGAACTGCCCAGAGAGGTCTGGCCTCTGCCCTTGGCTCCGAGAGATGACAGCCAGGCCCTTGGGGTGGCCTGCTGGATAAGAGCCGCTCTGTTTACCTGAGGCCTTGAGCCATGCCATATAGTCTATACTTCGATGTGATTTATGGTGGGGGTCTTGGCCACCTCCAAAGGGCTAGAGGCTGAGGTCACCCATGTGAACGGTCTGCCACGTCTTTGTGACCGAGCCCCAATAAAAAGTCTGGATGCCAAGGGCCTTATGAGCGTCCCTAGGTGTGACACACTGTGTGTATGTCGCCATCATTGGCATGAGGACTTAACGCTGCCCTGACTCCACTGGGAGAGGACACCTGGGAGCTGTATGCCTCGACCCCTCCTGGGCTTGCCCCATATGCCTCTGCCCTTGGCTGTTTTGGGTTTGGATCCTTTTGCTGTCATAGACCATAACCATAGGTATCATAGCTCTCAGCTTTGAGTTCTGAGTCCTTCTAGCAAATTATCGGACCTGAGAGTAGTCTCGGGGAACCCCCAGCTCTGCTCTGATGGGAGAGGTGAGGGCAGTCTTGTGGATGGCTCTGAACCTTGTAGATGGCTAAACCATAGAGCATAGAGAAGAAACAAAAGAAAGGCATAGTCCCTGGCAAAAAGCTGCCAGATCTGATGGGGAGGTTACCTGCTCCCACCCTGCATGCCATTTGAAGTCCCTTAGAAGCCATACATCAGCAGGTGAGCCATGTCTGAGCTTCCTCCACGCTGGGGAGGCAGCAGGTCTGCTACAGCCTCTCTGTGTGGACTGAGCACAAACCCTGCCCGAACTCTGCTGCTGGGTCCACACTGCAGAACTCCTTCACCCGCCCTCACCTGCCAGGTGCTGGGGCCCCACCCTGGCACTCAGGGCTGGACTCTTACATGGCGTGAGCTGCGTTTGGACACCGGGCCCCTTCTCTCCCAGAGCGGAGCCTGTGTCCCAGGGCGAGATAGGAAGGAGCACTGGAAACCAGAACACCCAAGCTGTGCATCACCCCTCTCCCTCTGTGAACTGGCTTTCTGCAGGGCTGCTCTTGGTGGAAAATGCTCGACCTAAAAGCCACTCCATCCACCCACCACTCCCTCGAATCTGTCTCTGTGTGGCCTTGCCCAGTGCCAAAGGCAGCCTACTCTCTGGTTGGCCTCAAATTGCTAGAAAGTTCCTTCCCTACTGAGTCAAAGTCTTTCTCCAGGAACCCACCCTCAGTCTGAGGTGGGTTCCACCCAGAATACATCTACTTACTCTCTAAGTCTTTCTCCAGGAACCCACCCTCAGTCTGAGGTAGCCCTTGGCTCCACCCAGAATACATCTACTTACTCTCCGTACAACGCATCCGAGGTGTAGGAATAGCCGCCAGGCCTCCTGTGATTGCGCTTCTGCGACCCCCTTAGCTTTCTCCAATGGCATGGCTTCTGGCACTCGGCATCCTGCCTGACCTTTTCCCCCAGATCTGTTTTTTGGGTCAGTGATCCACGGCAAGGGCACCTGCCCTCCTGTCCTGTCCTGAGCAGGGAGGATTAGGAAACGTAGCTGGGTAGGAACGCGGCCAGAGCTGGAAGGTGTTTGGGAGACACTTGTGGCCAATAAACTATCGGAGGAAGGTTCTCTCTCCGTTTTAGCACAGCAATTCCAACCCTGGCTGCACATCAGAACCACTGGGTAACTTCACACAACGCTGATGCCTGAGGGCCAGGGTCAGAGATTGCAGTTTAGTTGGTCTGGGGCGGGGAGGGTGGGGAAGGGCATCAGTATTTTGCGAACAGCTCCCTAGGTGGTTGTCACATGCAGCTGGAGTCTAGAACCACTGCTCCTCGGTCCCTGCTAAGTGGGGAGACCCTGGAGACCCTGCCCCCCCCACCCCGGGAGCAGCCTGGCCTGGGCAGGGCCCACCAGCAACCCACCAGGACGCCCCTGCAGTCCAGGTAGGTTTATCTCACTGTCAGCAGCAAGAGGCATGTGCCCAGGAAGCACAGCGTGTCCCATAAGGGGAGCGGAGCTGGGCCTCGGGTGAAGGGGCAGCTGTAACAGGACCGGGCTGGGCGACACGGCCTCAAGCTCGCTTTAGGGAAGTGGGGCTCGCTCTGGGCTGTCCTAAAGCAGGCTCTGTTTGGTGATGGGGGAATCTTAATTTTTTCTAGGAGCTATAGTTGTACTGGCTAAGGAGGAAGAGCAAGTGACACTAGCGGACGAGGTGACATTCAGTCACCTTGTGGTTGTCTTGTTCCCGGTGAGGTCATGAATGCCCTAGCCTGTCCTGCCAAGGGGCCATGATGTTCCCCGCCTAATACACCGAGCCACAACAATGGGTAAGACTCAGAACTGACCTCAGGGAGCAAACAGTGCTCTCAGGCTCAGATATATGGGCCCCCTCTTGGGAATTATCAGGAGCTCTTGTGAAAAATGCAGATTACTGGGCCCCAACTCATACCTTTTGAATCAGCAGCTCTGAGGGCGAGGCCCTGTAACCTACATTGTAAACCAGCATGGCTGGTGATTCTGATGCATAAGCGCATTTGAGAACTGCTGGCATTAGAGCAGAAAATTATGTCCTCTCATTCGATGCTGGAGAGAGGTCTTCCTGCCTGAGCCTCGCCCCCACCGTGTTCTGTCCATGAAAAGCCTTGACAGCAGTACGCTGTGGGTGTGGGGAGCTTGTGAGTCATTTGTGGCTGATGGTCATTCAGTAAACTGGGCAGACAAGAGAGTCATTAAGGTCCTCGCTTAACGCAATGACGAATTCATTGAATTCTGATAAGGTCGTCCCTGAGCAGGTGGGATAAATCGTGGCTGATCTCTTGTCAGGACGACTCTGAGTCATCCTGGATTAAATTAATAATGATTAATTGGGGCTCCTGAAAGCTGAGCCGCCGAGCGAAGATTAGAGTGTGCATTCGAGCTCGCTCTCTCTCCCTTTTATTTCCTCTCTTCCTTCTTGAGCTGCGTCTCCTCCCCCAGGTGACATTCTAAGAGGGGAAATTGGAAGTGGAAGATTTGGAGATCTGGGGCAGCCATTAACAGCTGTTCAGAGGGCCGCCTGCAGCTGAGCTGGCAGGGAGGTCTGGGAGGGTCCCTGCCTCAAGAGTTCTGGGTTTTGTGTTCTGACCCACCGGGCAGAGCTATCTGCCTGAGTCACGGAACCTGGATCGGCTTGTTCCTCCCTCTCGCCATCGTAGCCTGCTCAGGCTGGTATGCACCTGGATTCCCAGGCAGGTCTTGACTACTGGATCCCGGAGGTGGATGGGCAGAGTTGGAGCAAGGTTGTGGGCTCCTGGCTGTGCTCGTTTCATGTGACAAACATCAGGGCCTCACACCCAGGCTGACGCTGCTGACTATGGGGAGACCCCTCTGCCCTGCCCTGGAGACCCAGGGAGACAGGACCTGGCTTCAAGGGCACAGAGAGATGAGACACAGAGCTGGAGGGACGGATGGTGGTCAGATAGCACTGTCCCGACCTCTACATCACAGCTTAGTCCTAGCTTAGTCCTGACAGCGCTAGTTTGGTGGGTTTCCTTTCTGTTGCCCATTGCGGGTGGCCTGGGATAAACCTAATCGCTCCCACCACCAGGCCCCGCTTGTCCTATTTTATCTGAAGTCTGGCTTGTGCAGGTGAGGGCAGAAACAGTCTGTGCTCAGTGGCAGACTTTTGGGAGGAGATTGCATTTTCTGGAAACCGCTCATTACTCCCAGAACCCACCTCCCAGGGACACACACACCCCCTTCCAGGGGACTCTTCAACTGCCCCCAGGAATTCCATGCACCCCGCCCCGCAACCGTGCAGGCTGCTTCTGCCAGCTGCCTGGGTTATTAGCAAACATTTGTGGAGGGCACCACTCTGCTGGGCTCGTTAAATGCAACACGGTCTCGACTTGGGAGGTTTAACCATAAACATTCCTGCAGCGGGCTTGGCAATCTCCCTGACGCCGACGCCAAGGCGCCATGTGAGGTGAGGGGAAGGGGGTCCTGGCCAAGCCCTATGGGTCTGGGAAGGTTTTGTGCCACTTCAGAGGGCCGGCAGCTAGAACTGTGTGGGAAGTCTGTGCAGGGGGAGGATGTTGAGAACGGGGTGAAGGTAGCCCCTGGGGAAGAGCCAACTCTGGACCCTCTCACCCTCCCATCCCACACTCCAGAAGGGCCAGGGAGGTGACAATCCTGCAGTACTGGCTCATGGGGACCAGCCACCTGGCTGCAACTCCTCTGCCTGTGTCTCCCCATCTTCTAACCCTACCGCACCCCCCAAAGAAATAGGAGGCAGGCTGCTGGGGGGTTTAAGGTATGGAGTGTAGAGTGCAACCACCTGGGTGTGTCCCAGCTCAGTGGCACACTAGATGGGTGGGCAGGGCCAGGTTGCTTAACTTTGTAAATCCTCGGTTTTCTCATCTATGACATGGAGCGAGGCTGCATCTAAATCAGGGCCGTTGTGAGAACTAAGGCAGGTGCATAGTGACTGCTCAAAAAAACTAATCCTTAACAGATGAATAGATAAACAAAATATAGCCCATACATACAATGGAATATTACTCAGCCGTGAAAAGGAATGAAGTTCTGACATAAGCTATAATATGGATGAACCTGGAAAACATCATGCTGAGTGAAAGAGGCCAGGCACAAATGGACGACTATTACATGATTCTATTTATGACATATCTGGAACAGGCAAATTCATAGAGACAGAAAGTAGATTTGAGATTACCAGGAGCTGGTTGGAGGGAGATGGGGAATTATTACTGAATGAGTACAGAATTTCTGTTTGGAAAGAGAAAGTTCTAGAGATGGATGGCAGTGATGGTTGTACAACATGGTGAATGTAATTGATGCCACTGAATTGTATACTTAATGGTTAAAGTGGCAAGTTTTACATGACATATATTTTAACATAATAAAAATGTAATTAAATCTACAGTTAAAACCATTTTAATTTCTGCAGAGCAAGGGGTAGGGCAGAGGCCTCAAACAGAACATGCTGCCCTTGCATCTTAAAAGCAGGAGCAAGCTCACTGGTCCCTCAGAGGCGGGCCCACTCTAGGACACTCCCTGCGACCTTAGGCACATCACTTGGCCTCACTTATCTCTAAGGCAGAAGTGGGCATGGAGGCTGCCTGAGCTTTCCCTGAGGCCAGGTGAGGGCTGGCTGGCTGGTGGCACACAGGAAGGCCAAATGGGACAAAAAGGCAGCCAGGGACAGAAGCCTGGGTCCTGCCACCCACCAGCTTGCTGCCCTGAAGACACATGAATTTTGCCGTGCCGGACTCAGTGCCCTGGACATGCAGGACCAAATCCATTAAACCACCAAGGTACTGTTTGGCCCATCATGTTTCCTAGACTTGCCAGGTCAACCCCAAATGCAATTTTAGTCCCCAAATATGAGACGGTGCACACATAACTGCATGAAGTTTAATTGCTTTCCACCATGGCACGTGTTCACTAAACAAATTCGCTGACCAGAGGCTATGCCCTACACCTGGAAAATACAGCCACGAAATGTCAGGAGGACACACAGACAGATAGGGAGGGGTTGGGGTCATCAACTACAGGTGACTGGGGAGGACCGGCTATGCCAGCTGAGAAGGAAAATTGTCCAACACCATGTACATAAATATCAAGACTCCCTTTGAGCCCACTCCTGAAAGTTCTGCCCTATCCGCAGCCAAGTGTCCATGCCCTACTCATGCCATCAACAGGGCTTGAATCTGTTTGTTCTAAAATATATGATGTCTCTTTTTCAGGGCCAGACAAAGAGATGCTCCTCCCAGAGGCCATTTCTCATAGACCAAGAGCAAGAACCAGCAGAAGAGGGTGTTCCAGACCCCAAGGGTGACACAAGAAAGAAGCCCCTTCGCAAAGCACCTTCCTAGAACTTCGGGCTCCTTCATCCACAGAGGGGTCCCACTGCCCAAGCTGGCTGTGGAGTGCTGCAGATGGAGATTCTCTTTGGGATGATCGATCTTGAGAAACGGAAAAATGCTCACTGGAGGTCAGGTTTCTGCCTCATCTTCTTGCTCCTCCTTCTCCACTCCAGGCCATCCCTGGTCCATGTTCCCTGCCCCTTGGTGGTCCCCTGCATTCCTGGCCTTTGAGTTTCTCTCCTGCTCCTTCTTACTGGTCCCCCAAAATGTGGCCGGCAGAATGGCCCCCCAAAATGTGTCTGCCCTGATCTCCAGAACTTGTGGATATGTAACCTTACATGGAAAAGAGGACTTTGCGGCTGTGACTAAGTTAAGGATCTTGAGACGGGAAGATGATCCTGGCTTACTGGATGGTTTCCTGGCTGTGGTGAGTGTGAGATGTGACTATGGATGTAGGGGCAGAGAGCAGCAGCAGCACTGCTGGCTTTGAAGATGGAAGGGGCCCCAAGCCAGGGATTGTGGGCAGCCTGCAGAAGCTGAAAAAGGCAAGGAACCAGCCCTGCCAACACCCTGATATTAGCCCAGTGAGACCCATGTTGGACTTTTGACTTCAAAACTACGGGAGAACCCATTTGTGTCATGTTAGCCACCGAGTTTACGGTAATTTGTTAAGCAGCCACAGAAGGCCAGTGGCCAGGCTGTGAGCTTGCCTTGAGCTGGTGAGATAGGATGGGGTTGCTGGTTGGCTGAGCTCAAGGTGGGTCCTCTGAGGAGAACTCTCTCCCCAGATGGCTTCCCTGAGGGGCTGTCCTGGGCCAGGCTCTGCCACGCCCCAGCTTCTCAGCCAGTTTGAGCCCCTTCACCTGTATTTCCATGAGGTCTGCAGGTGGAGGCTGCTTGTTAAACGCCCAGTGCAGGCCCCCTAACAGGCAACTGATAGATGTCTACAGGAAGAACTCCCATGGATGGTATCGGTTGCCTGACTGTTGAAAACCTTCAATGCTGCCCTGCCACCCACAGAATTGACTCTACCAGAATGCTTCCGATAGGCAGCCTCGACCTACCCATTCCCCTGCTCCCCTAGAAGGACCTGCTGCTGAAATCTCACTGTCTTCCTCCCTGTGCCCTGGGCCCACTGTGAGGCCACTCACCCAAATCCCACCCAAACCAAACCTTGTGGTTTAACTGAAGCCCCCATCCCTCACAGCATTGCCTCCTAGGACCACTCGGACCGCATCCCACCCCCGGTCCATCCCACACGCTGGAGCCCACCCTCTCGGCACCTAGTAGGCCAGCCCTTCAGTGCACTGAGAACTTCCGTCCTGCCTCCAGTGTTCACGAGAGCATGGATCCACATGGCAGATGCTGGGTAAACAGCTGAGGACCGACTTAGACTTAGTAACAACACATGTGTTTGTGTCCCGACTTCCCAGTCAGATCATAAAACTCCTCCAGGGCAGGGAGCCCTTTCTTCTCAGACTTCTGAGAATCAATGGGAATGAAAAGCCAGGCGTGAAACTCATTAAGAAGAGAAAACGAGGGTGGCAGCCTCAGGGTAGAGACGGGATTTCTGCCGTCCCTGGCTTAACAAATGAGCCTGTCATTCTACAGGGGGGACCCCGATGTCTCTTCATCTCTTTCCATGTCCACGCAGAGGGGGGACTGGGAGGACCCCGCCAGGCTCCGGGAGCCCCTGCCTGGGACCTGCAGGGACATCACCTCCACAGATGGCAGAGCTAGGCCCTACTCACCCCTCAAGGGCTCAGGCAGGTGGAACTGCCCACCCACTCACTCCTCTCCTTCTGACAACAACTGGGTCAAAATGCAGCGGGGGCTGCTCTGCCCGCCAACCCTTCTCTGGCCGGCCTGCCCACCTGTAGCCCGACATGCGCCCAGGACCCTGAGCAGAGGACTCTGGGGCTGCTGCTGCTCATGTCCCACCCCCTGGAAGATTGTCTCTTTGGGGAGGGGGTCCTCTTGTCTGGCAGTAAATAGCAGACCATCTAGGGAGACATCAGCCTGCAAGTGTTCTGGTCAAGATTTGGCTGTGTCTCATGAGT
>NW_006494614.1:60206594-60216834 GCF_000325575.1 Pteropus alecto | reverse complement strand
GCAGGAATAGTCAGAACCATAGGAGGTGGGATGAGGATAGACTCAGGAACATTCTAGAATCACCTCAGCAGGCTGATAATGGGCTGGATGTGGCTATCAGTGAGAGCCACTGGGCAGGGGTGGGGCCACTGGGCAGGAGTGCCGCCCATGCTGAGCTGGAAGACCACTGGTTTGGGGAGGGATGGAGGTTAAGTTTCTCCTTGGACATGTTGGGTTTGCCTCTTGGGGACATCTGGGGACGGGGCACCTGGGTGGAGGAGTCTAGGCTCTTGATCTCAAAAAGTCCTCCATAAACCACCAACACCTGGCCTGGAGCTCCCCTAACCTGGGGAGTCTCAAGCCCCAATGAGACTTGGAGAATCAGAATCTGCTTTTTCTAAACAAAATCCTGGGTGACACACATCATATTACAGTTTGAGAAGCGCGGGGTGACCTCACCTCTTTGAAGAAGGGAGACTCAAGCCTTTTACAATTGGATCTCAGTGACCTGTCTCAACGTGTCTTTACAGAAGGCAATCCTTAAATTGGGCTTGAAATAACCAGGCCTGTTTCTTACTTTTTTCCCCACATTTCTGGATGGGGTGGAGCAAATTAACTACAAGTCACAGGGTACCTGAAAACGAGCCCTGCGGGTGATGACGTAATGCCAGCGTGCCGGAAACAGAGGAAGAGGGAATAGAAAACTCGAAAGATAATTGCCAAGCACTCATGCCTAGGCAACCCATGATTCTTGTGGTGAGGGGGGGCCTACAATGGGCTCGTGTTATTAGCACAACTAGAGAGGCTGAAGAACATATATAAGTAATTAGTGATTCTTAAATGAAAATTTAAACGTCAGCCCAGTGTAGATGAAAATTCAAGGAATTTACAAATGCCTTTCTCCTCTTGCTCAGAATGTTCCTCCCTATCTCTAAAGTTTGCCAGGAAAGAGCAGTGCCCTGTACTCCTCAGCAAGGCACTCAGCTGGTGGGCTTGGCAGATGCCTGTGGCCCATAAGCCCATTTCCCATGTTCACTTTCCGGTGGCTCAGGTTGATTTGCAGATGCTCCTGCTGATCACAATGGCACCCCTAGAGGGAGAAGGCGGAACTGCAGCCTCCTGACCACCCTCCAGGGAATCCACCTCACCCACGGCAGGTGGAAGCATGGATACCTGGCATCAGATGGGCAGCAGGGATCACTTGGGGGCGGAGGGTGCTCAAATCCCGTCATTCCTCATTGCTCGGAAGGCCTGGGGTTTCGCAGGTCCCACATGTCCTCACTAAAGACTGGTTGGGTCTAGGAGGCCAGGGTGAGGGTGAAGGTTGGGCTCAGGAGGCCAGGGTGAGGGAAGCTGGGCACTGGGCCAGGCAGCATTGGTCAGCAGTGTGGGCATGTCGCCAGACTTCCTGGGTTCAGATCCTAGCCCTTCCTCACAAACCACAGGACTAGGGGCAAGTGCATAATGACCCTATGCCTCAGTTTCCCCATCTGTCAAATGGAGGAAATGACATTCCTTCCTCCCGGGACCTCTGTAAGAATTAAAGGAGTTAGAATATTAAAAGCAGGGAAAACAAAGACTGCAAAAGAGTAAGTAGCAATCATATTAGCTCATGTTACTAGCACAACTAGAGAGGCTGAAGAACACATATAAGTGGTTTCTGCTGAATGCTTTTTGCTTGTTTTAATGAAATTCTACCCAACCTCCTGCCTCATGCCTCCTGTCTGCACACGTGTATGGTGAGATGGATGAGGTCTGGGGTGGGATAGGCAGCCTTGCACAGGTTGTCATCTCCCTCGCATGCCCTTCCTGCCTTGTTCCAATCCTGAAATTACCTCCCTGCTGGGCCTCCAGCATAAGCAGCCCTGTCCCCCACTCTGTGCTCCCACTGCCCTGGCATAAACCTTCAGCTCTCTATTTCCCACATTGTCCAACCTAATCTCAGACTATGAGGTCTGCGGCTTGGCCTGGCTGAGAGGAGAGCTCTGATGTCTGCTTTCTGCATTTGTGCTCAAAAAGGCTGGATGGGGACTGGGTTTAGTGCAGCAGTGAGGGTCACCTTCACATTTTACAAGTAAGGGGCCAGAGCCAGGGGCACAATGAAAGCCCCAAACTAGCCAGTCATCAATCGGATGAAAAAACATTTTGTCTTTTCTATCAGCATCACTGCCAATGGTCATACACTGCATACACAAATCCTGTGACACCTCGCCCATTGGAAGGCAGATCTCATTCTCCTCTAATTAATGAAGGCTGACCTCAGTGACTACTTCTAACAAACAGAATACAGCAGAGGTGACACTATGGGACTCCAAGCTAAGTCATAAAAGGTCCTGTGGCTTAATATAAACACTCGTACACCAATGTTCATGGCAGCACTATTCATAGTAACACAGGTGGAAACAAGCCAAATGTCCATCAGCAGATGAATGAGCAAAATGCAATATGTCCATACAATGGAATATTATTCAGCCATGAAAAGGGAATGAAGTTCTGACACATGCTACCAAATGGATGAACCTCAAAAACACTAAGTTGAGTGAAAGAAACCAGTCATGAAAGGCCACATATGATTCCATCTATATGAAATGACCAGAATAGGTAAATCTGTGGAGAGAGAAAGCAGATCAGCAGTTGCCAGGGGCTGGGGCGGGGAGAGGCAATGGGGAATGGCTGCTTAGAAACAGGGTTTCCTTTGGGGGCGATGAAAACGTTTTTGAATTAGATGGAGGTGATGGCTGCACAATACTGTGAAAGTACTAAATGTCGCTGAATTGTATACTTGAAAATGGTTCATTCTCTTATATGAACTTCAGTCAACAATATTAAAAGACCACACAGTCTCCACCTGTTGTGCTCTGTCCCCTCATTCTCTTTTTGGACTTGTACCTTGAGAATGCTGGCCCATCACCTAAGAAGTTGGGCTACCCTGAAGCCACCATGCTGGAGGACACATGTGAGGGACCGCAGAGCAGGAGAGAGACCTGGGGAGCCCCAGCCGTCCCTTCCCTCCTGTCTGAGTCTTCCTAGCTTGGCCCCCATGTGACAGAAACTACGTAAGACCCTGAGTGACAACCACCTGGCTGAGCCCAGTCGGCCCCCAGGTTATAGAAAATCATAGAACATCGGTGGTTACTGTTTTAAGACACTAAGTTTGGGGTGGTTTGTCATGCCTCACAGATAATCAGAGCTTTCCCTAAGGAAATCTCTTGGGGCCCCCGGCCCAAGCTGCAGTCAATATAGGTACTAAACTGGCATCTCTTTCAGGGCCTGGGGGGCATCTGAGGTGAGAAATGGGCAGTGGGCAGGGTGATAAAGAGAACTTGCAGGAGATCCTTGCCCTCTTGCGGGGACCAACAAATGTTGACTGGGGTTGGCACAGCCACTGAACCACCGTGTACTTCCTGAGAAGACCCTGGACAGATCCGGCCCCGCCCACTGGACTCAAATCCTAGCACTGCTGCTGGCCAGATGTTGGCCCAGTT
This sequence comes from Pteropus alecto, assembly GCF_000325575.1. Classification (NCBI taxonomy): domain Eukaryota; kingdom Metazoa; phylum Chordata; class Mammalia; order Chiroptera; family Pteropodidae; genus Pteropus; species Pteropus alecto. The sequence continues at coordinate 60,213,370 of NW_006494614.1, read as the reverse complement.
ACTTACCCTCTCTATGCCTTATTTTTCCTATCTGCATGGGAGGGTTATGGGTGGAATTATATGACTCAGAACAAATCAGGTGCTATCCATGTGTTAAAAACCAGGAGGGCAACCTATGCCTTTGCCTCAGTGTCTACATAGATATGAGCATAGCTTGCTACTGTCCCCGACCTCCATGCCCATGTCTTACAGTCCACCCTTGGCCTCCAGCTTTCCACCCAATTCCCACCTTTGAAGGTGAACAGTGGCGAGGACACAGGGCCCAGACGGTCTCTTATCCTGCCAGGGGAGGGGAAGCTGATACAACTGGTTTGGGAGAAGCATGCTGGCAAGATCCAGAAAAGCAGAAGATGACCTTAGCCTGTCACCCCGAAATTCAGCTAGTTTGTACAAACCCTTGAGAAACTCTCACGTATGAGCACCAGGTAGAAGAGTGGGTACAGGCAGCATCTGCAATAGGGGAAGGCCAGAAACAACTCTCCATAAATGGACCATGAGTGAATAAATGGTGTTCAAGGAATACTATGCAGCTGGCAAAAGGGACAGACTGGTCCTACGCAAATCACTCAGAGTAAATCTCAAGCCCTAAAGGCAGGTAGGTGCTGGAGGACATGTGCTCCAGGAGAACATTCAGAGAGAGTTTAAAAGCAGGCCAAACAAAACTAGAGGTGACCTCTAGCCACAGTCATATGCATGGAGTCTGAAATATCGAAGTTGGGACAGTGATTGCTCTGAGGTGGAGGGAAAGGAGATGAATTGTGGAGGGGACCAGAGGTCACTGCCACTGCTAGAGTCATGCCAACAAGAACAGGCCATCTGATCTGGCCGATGAGGGGAGCCAGGCTGTGCTCTGGGGTTTCTACCTATGTCATCTCATTTAAGTAACAGCCTTATTGTACCCCTCCCTGCACAGATGGGCAGACTGAAGCATACGGAGGTGCTGCGCTGGGCTGGATACTGCTCCCTAAAATTCATGTCCACCCAGAAACTCAGAATGTGATTTTCTTTGGAAACAGGGTCTTTGCAGATATAATCAAGTTTAAGATGAGGTCATATTGGATTAAGGTGCCCCGAAATCCATGCCTGGTGTCCTCGTGAGAAGAGGGGAATTTGGACCCTGGCAGAGAGAATGGAATGTGGAGACAGACGCACACGAAGACAAGCCGCGTGGAGACGGAGGCGGAGAGGGCAGGGCTGCAGCTCCGAACCGAGGACGCCAAGGGCTGCTGGCAGCCACCAGGAGCTGGGCGCGAGGCGTGAACACTCTCCCTCTGAGCCTCCAGAAGGAGACCATCCTGCCGAAACCTTGATTTCAGACTTCTGGCCTCTGGAACGTGAGAGAATAAATTTCTGTAGTTTTCGGCCACCAAGTTTGTGGTCATTTGGAAACGAACTGGAAACTACTATAGCCACAGGAAACTAATATAGGTCTATAACTGGCCCAATAGCTGATAGATAAGGCACAGCCATAGTGAAAGAAAACAGATCCATGGCGGCCAGGGGCCGGGGAGGGAGAGGGGAGTCACCACAAAGGGGCACGGCGGAACTTCCTGGCGTGAAGAAGATGGTCTGTGTGATGACTGTGGTGGTGATTACATGACTGTATATATTTGTCAAAATTCACTGAATTAGACACTTAAAATTCATGGGTTTTATGATATGTAAATTATGCTTCAGTAAAGCTGATCAAAAAATAAAACAATTTAATCTACGTACAAACACAAATAATTACCCATTATAAGAGAAGTAACATCTATTATTATCCCCATCTTACAGATGAGAAATCCAAGCCCAGAGAGGTTAAGCAATTTGCCCAGAGATGCAGAGCAGGCAACTGTGGGTGTGGGATGATGGAACCCTCCAGGCTGAGGGTAGTTATTTTGTTTACCTCTCTGCCTCCTTACTGGGCTCTGAGGGTCAGGAGCAGGGCTGCCTTATTTTTGTCTAAGTCCTCAGAGCCTGACCCAGTCAACCCAAAGCCAACTCTAATAAAAGATGAAGGGAATAAGGGCCCTTTGTCGCAGGAGTGACAAGGGCAGTGTTCTGTACTACGGAGAGGGGAGGGCAGAGCTGGGCCAGGAGTTCAACGACCCCACAGAGAGGCTTGTGGGGTGGCCTCTCACCACTGAACGACTGTGCTGGCCCTGACCTCCATCCCCAGCCTCCTGCAGTGTGAGGACAACGTGGGGAGGGTCTCCTGGGGGCCAGAGGCCCGGTCAGCAGCTGGGGCTGGCAGGGCAAAGAGGGACTGGGATGAGGGCCAGCCTGCCTGCCGAGCAGAGGCCACACACTGTGCCCAAGCCATGGCCCTGAGCCCTATGGGCACGTCTGCTCTGTGAGGGTGGACAGCCCTCCATTCAGCACATGGGGCGGGGAGGAGGCAGGGAGGCACAGTGTCCTCTCCAAGGGTGGTAGCAGGTCTCTTGGAAGGGAAGAATCCAGAAAATTCTGCTTGATTGCTTTAGGAAGGAAAGAAAACACAGTGAAAGCCAGACAGGCACAAAGGCGCTCTTCTACAAAGAGGGTGCTGCGCTGGGCTTCTGCACCCCCGGGGTGGTGGAGGAGTGAGAGGGACAGTGGCCCTGGCTCCCAGACCCCCTGCCTCTTACTTGCTTTCCAGACCAGGCTCAAGGGTTCAAGAGGCCTCAGCAGCATGAATTCTGCAGCCAGGAGGCCTGGTCTGGACCCTGGCTCTGCTGGGTGACCTTGGGGGAGTGACATACTCACTCAGTGCCTCAGTTTCCTCATCTGTAAAATGGAGATAATGACAGTAACTACTCCATAGGGCTGTCATGAGAATTCAAAGAGATATCAGATGTCACATGTGTGGACAGTAAGTGCCATGTAAGGGTTTGCCATTATTATGGTTATTCTATAGGGCCAGCGGCCCCTGCTCTGAGTTTAGCTGCTCAGACTCTGACAGTGGAGAAAAGCTTCCTGCTTCCCTCCCACCCCCCGAATACTGAGCAGACACTGATGGGCTGCCAATTCTTGGGGAGGCCGGGCAGAGGCTCCCACCCTGGCCCACTCACTCCTCAGGGGACCGTGCAAGCTGGTGGCAGCTGCGGGAAGTATAGGGCGTGGTCTTGCCAGTCATCTGGTCAGTGCCATAAAACAAAAAGTAACTCAGAAACTAAAGGACAGCGTGTGAGGGGGCCACATCCTATCTTCCTTGTGTCTGTCTCAGTCCCCCACAAAGGCTTTATGCAGAGTTGGCTAATGTTACACAAGAGGAGCAAGGTGTAAGTTAGAGGTATAAGTTAGAAAAAGGTGCCCCCTTGCTCCAGGACACGTGGTCTGGTGTGTGGTGTACAGGCCGGATTGATGTTGTGTGGTGTGAAACCTGCACAACTGCACATGGGAACCCAAGAATAATTAACAGAAGGCTCAAAGAGCGGATTTGAGGCAAGTTTGAGCCTCTATCGTTTTGGGGAAGGCTATAAGGGTCAAAATGAACTCACAAGCAGCCTCCAGCATTGTGGGGGAAGGGCACTGGGCTTCACCGGGGTGGTGCATTTGCATCTGATTGTGGAAGCAAGAGTTTTGCATGTTTAGGAATCAGGAGGTGTCAAGGCAATGCCTTGTTGGACACCCAGGGCTTTGCTGAACTTGTTCGAAAAATAAAATCCACCATGAGAACAGGGTCTGACTGTTCAGAGATGGTGAGGGCTGCTGCCGCACTGACCCCCCAGGCAGGGGGTGGAGGTACGAAGGATGTCCAGACCCCGCTGCTCTCTCGCCAACTTCCTCTCCCCACAGCATCCCTAGTGCCACCCACACCAAGTCTCGCCAGGCCAGGGCTCCTGGCTCATTGGTAGCAGGAAACTGGATTTCAGCTCCCACTCGCCCCCTCGCCAACATGGGTGCCTCGTGTGAACGCTGGCAGCCTGGCCCCCCTGCTTCCCTGCTTTGTTGGAGCTGAAACACCTCCTGCCACAGATTCCACTGACCCAGGCACAAATGCTACCTCCTCCAAGAAGCCTGTTCAAACCCCGCATCAGCCCTGGTCCCTCCTCTAAGGATCAGACTGCATCCCTGACTTCTGCTATTCTAAGTGGTACCAGAGTGTTGCCTCCCCAAACACAGGACTCCTTAGGACCAGAAACCTCTGAACCTTCTTAGATGCCCAGATGGTGCCTAGCATGTTGCAGTTTCTGAGGCCACCCAACATTCTCATCTGTCAGCTCAGGTTGCGGGGTGGGCGAGGTAGGCGCAGAGGTGCTCGGTGTCAGCTTGGGCAGACGGCTTCCGTGTTCCAGGTCTCTGACCATTTGCCTGGTGGTTCTGCTGCTTGTGAGGCTCCCCACTGGTCCTGACATTCTTCAATAAATTTATTTTTTTAAATGTCGAAATGTGGCAGGGTGTTGGTAGGGCTTACTTCTCACTGATCTTCATTTCTTCCTTCCACAAATATTTATTAAGCACCTACTGGGTGCCAGGCACTGTTCTACGCACTGTGCGCACAGCCATAAACAAACGGGGCCAACCCGGGCTAATGGAGTGAACCTGAGTTTCAGTGGGATTAGGGGAGACGGAGAACAAGTAAAACAGCATGTTAACAACGCATGTGAAGGAAGAAAATAACGCTTGGGAGCTGAGAAAGGAACTGTCAGATTGGGAGCTGGAATTTCGCATAGGGTGGTTAGGAAAGGCGTCATGGAGAAGGTAACAACAGAGGAAAGACCCAAAAGGAAGTGAGGGAGCCAGCCACGTAGACAGCAAGAGGAAAAGCATTCCAGGCAGCAAGAGCAGCAAGTGCAAAGGCCCTGGGGCAGTGACATGGTTACCATGCTGGAGGAACAGCAAGGCCATGTGGACTGGAGTAGAATGAGAAGAGGCCACAGGTGAGGTGTGGACAGATCATAAAAGGCCTTATGGGTCACTGCGAGCATGGGAGTGGTTGTTAAGCTGCAAGGTCCTTTAAGAGGTCTTCTCATAAAACCTTGGCGTGGGTGGTGCGGGGGGTAGACAGGTGGCAACCCCCCTAAACTCTCCTGTTTGCTGTGGGCCCCACCAAGTCAGCCCCTGAGGCCACCCTGGAAGCCCAGGCCCCTGCAGTCCCGCCAAGTGTCGCATGTCTTGCACAATTTCCGGGAGCCAAATCTGACAGAGCCATCTGTCTCGAACAGACCCCAGCGCTTGCCTCCAGCTGGTCTCTTGCATGAGCCAGAGTTCTCAGTGACACCGCAGAACACTCATCTGAGGTCCCTGTCCCCCAAGATAAACCAGAGGCGCTGAGAGCTGGGGCATGCAGCAGGGCCCAGGTGGCAGCATCTCTGGGGCAGGTAAAGTGACCCCTGGAGCCTGCAGCCCCTGGTCCTTTCTGGGGGGTGGGGAGGTGAGCCCATTTGCAACAGCTTCTCTTTAAGCAAAGCTGCTTCCTGTGGCGCCCCAGGTCCCAGCCCTGCACCACAGGACAAGGCAAAAACTCACTTGTTATTTTCACATTCTTCTTTTTTAAGTCCCCATACAGGGAATAAATTATCCCACACTGGCTAGTAATCCAGACTCGCCTGATTTGAAACTTCCCAAGTGATACTGGAACAGATGTTCAAATAGCCCCCCAATCCTTCATCTTTCCAAAAAAATCCCAATCCATCTGAAGCTGTTGGGCATTTGGATCAATAGATGTGTAAACCACAGCGCCAAATAAGCGCTGGCAAGCCCGAGAGCGCCTCATGATGGCCACAGCTCAGATGCGCCTGTTCTTCATTACCGTCACAGCCCAGCTCCCCGGCCAGGCCAGGCCAGGCGCCCCTCAACGATCTATGGTTAAGGAGGGAACTCTGCTAGGAGGACGAACATCTGCAAGCCTCCTCTTTGTGAACAGACACCCTGGTCACAGCCCAGCTCCCCGGCCAGGCCAGGCCAGGCACCCCTCAACGTCCTCTGCTAGGAGGACGAACATCTGCAAACCTCCTCTTGTGAACAGACACCCCAGCACGCCAAGTCTCGAGTTCAGTGAGGTGGATGACGGCATCGATTTTAGGGGAGACCGGCCGGGCACGCGGATATGACACCCCATGTTCTTTTCTAGAGCTGCATTGTCACACATTCCCTCAAACAAATGTTCCCATTTCGAATCAGTCACTTGGCGAGAATACCAAGCACTTCTGCCAACACGTGAGTGACCCGCCTGAACCCTTCCTCAGAAAATACCAAGTGGCCATTGTGTCCCCCGCTAACAAGCTCGGGAGAGCAGGCCCTCTGCCTGTGCTTGTTTTTCATGGCAGGGTCTGCTTACCTCCTCCTGGTTGAGCGAGACGCACACATGTGCCCTGGGTTGTAAACTCAGCAGCTCAGGACGAGGAGGGAAGAGAGGAACAGATGTTCTGTGATAGGTCAGGACATTCCGCCTTTTCCGCACTAATAATCCAGGGAACCACCCTGTCTCCCAGGTAACCAGCCTCACCCCAATGGCCTTCCACTTCCCCATTTGCTTCCTCTCATCTGCCAGGGTCACGCCGCAAAGTTCTGTTTTTCTGCATGGCTCCTTGTGATGCTGAAACTAATTAGATCACAACCATACACCCTTGGACTTGGAAGGCACTGAAGAATTCGAGAGAGGTGTCGGCAGCCCATCCTGTGCATATGAAGCCCCGGGGTCTTGTCACAGTGCAGGTTCTGTTCTCGGGTGGGGCCACAGCCTGAGACTCTGCATTTCTTATGAGCCCTGGGGAGGAGGATGCTGGGTAGTAAGGGGCTGGCCCAAACCCTACCTAGTGCAGAATCAGGTAAGTCAAGAAGCACACACTTGTCTCAATTTAGCCAAACAG
>NW_006494614.1:60179277-60206567 GCF_000325575.1 Pteropus alecto | reverse complement strand
AATACTTCAGCAGTGACACTGTCCTTCTCAGTGTATGATAACAGGCCCATGATGTCATTTGTCCCACCCTCTATTTTAGTAACATTGATCACATGATGTAGGTGGCACCTTCCTGGTTGAAAGTGACCACTTTCCCCTTCGAAATCAGTAAGGATCTCGTGGAGAAATACTTTGAAACAACGCAAATATCCTGTTTCCATTATACCATCATCTGTCACTCACTGATTTCAGCAACCACTGATGATTCTTGCCTGAAACGATGGTTACTGTGCTGTTTGCAAATGGTGACTTAGTATTTCCATCATTCTCTCTACATTCACTAATTTTTTTAAAATTCAAATTTGAGTCTGTTATTATAGATCTAATACAAGAAATAAAAAATGGAAAAAGACCCCAGATGCCCTTGAGCTGAAACCTTAGCAACACCCGTTTCCTGTCTGCTGGTGGAAGTCCACACAGAGCCGAGAAGGTGCCTGTGTGCCAGCCCTCACCTGGCGTAGGCCACCCATCCTGTGTTACTCCACGGACCACCGTTTTCTCAGTGCTCCCGCCCTCCCGAATGACCATGGCTGTGGACGACTCCTCCAGCAGCGGGAGTTTAATATCCAGTTAGCGGATTCTCACCTCCCCGCCACCGGCTTGTACACAACATCTACACAGAGTTCCCGAGAACTGTCAACCCAGCAAATCCCTTAATTGGTGGACGTGGAAAACCGATGCTGTGCGCTGTCATCACAGAGTCCTGGGGGCCAAGCGACATTGTGCTGCTTGAAGATCAGGTGTCTGGGGCAGGAACAGAGAGGAGGGCATGGGGCAGGTGTCCCAGCCGCCTCCCCTGGTTCTCACTGAGTGGATGTAAGCGGAGGCTCCAGGGCCCAGCCCCGCCCGCTCTGCCCTCCCCTGCCTCCTCTCTGTCTGATCCTTCTCTGCTGTCATGTTCTTTGTCCCTGTGCCGCACGCTGTGATTACACGCCAAGAGTCATCCCGCAGTGACAGCTAAAGCACAACCCATCAGGCAGATTCTCAATTCTCCCGGCCTCCTGACCCGAGGGGCCATCTCCTGGGCTGGGGGCATCTCAAAAGCAGAACAGTGTGCTTCTGCGGCTGGCAGGCAGCTGTGGGCCCGCACGCCCTGCACTGCTGGGAGAGAGGACAGACTGCGCAGTCCTGCCTCCCTTCAATCCCCTCTACTGAACTCGCATGAGGAAACTGAGGCCCAGAGGGACAAAGAGAGGGACCCAAGGGCACCCGGGCGTGAGGAATACACAGCAGAATGGATAAGAGGAGCAACTCTGGAGCCAGACTGCCTGGGTTCAAATCCCAGCTCCGCCATTTCCTAGCTGTGTGGCCTCAGGCAAGTGACTTAACTTCTCTGGGCCTCAGTTTCCTTATCTATAAAACGAGTATAATAGCGGCGTCCATTTCTAGGGGTTGTCTGAGGATTAAATGAGCTAATGCCCTTAGGAAGCATTCAGAACAGGACCCAGCTGCTTCAACAACTGCCAATATTGTTTTCACTCTCGGTTTGGTGCCCTTCCTCAGGTCCGTGGGCCTGACATGGCTGCACCGTGCAATGAAACTGCCTGCTGAAACTCTGTGGTTTACCCCCAGGGAGGGTGTCCGAGGACTTAGTGCCGTCCCAATCCCACTCACTGGAGGCAGTGGGCAGAGACCAGGGTCCCTCTGGAGTCCTCGGCCGCCTGCTCTGCCCAAGTTGGAGCACGCATCAGGGCTGGGAGTGTCTTGAGCCCCTTCTGTGCTTCAGAATAAGAATGCATATGGCTCGTCCCCGGCTGCAGCCTTAGAAGTCAAAGGGAGAGAGGGGCTAAGAAGCTTGGGGCACAACGGCGCCGGCACCCACGCATCCCCAGCTTCTACAGGACCCCAGCAGGGTATTTTCAGCTTCTGCCAATTCAGCATTTGGTTAGGACAGAGCAAGGAGCGGGTGTTGGAGGCCAGTGAACAAGAGCAGAGAATAGATCAAGACTCGTATTGCTGGTGAAATACGGTGAAGGGTAGTTTATGTCTTCCAGAGGCTCGGTCATCAAGGTGTGACCCCTTCCATGTGCTTTCTCGAGCTACTGGCTCTGGGAAGCCAGCGCCATGTTGTGAGGTCACTCAAGCAGCCCCGTGGAGAGAAACCCTTTATGTAGCTAGGACCCAACTTGCCCACCATGGAAGCAAACCCTCCTGCCTTGGGCCAGCCTGCAGACAATTCCAGATCCAGCCCACGTCTTGCAAAACCTCGAGCCAGAACCGCCCAGTTGAGCCACTCCCGAAGTCCTGACCCACAGAAACTGTGAGAGATAGTCAATGATTACTGTGGTTTTAAACCTGTAAGTTTGGGGGTAATTGGTATGCCACGTTAGGTATTAACACAGCACTGAATTATACAAATTAATTAGGAAACAAAACTTTATAATAGGTGAGAAAGGTGAATTTGGACTTAAGAAACCCTAATATAGAAAACATACAAAATTACGGATAGAAAGAGGGCAAGTCGTAACTCATAATGAAAATTCTCCTAGGAAAAAACAAGCGCCTTTGGGGTCCCCCCGGCTACGTGCAATGGGAGCGAGTGCTCTGCAGTGGGGTGGCGGAACCCGGGACGCGTGATTTCTGGCTAAATAATGCTGCACGTGCCATGGTGGTCGTGCCCTGCTCAGACAAGGTAGATCTAGTCAGTGTTGCTTCTAGAATCTCCTGAATGCAAGACAGTGGTGATGAGGCTCAGAAGGAACCCTGATCTCCTGCATCCCACTTCTCCACGCTCGTACCCCATAAAGATGTCACCCATAACCCGGGAAGTGGGCTGATTCATGAAAAGGACAGTCGAGCCTCAGAATGTAACCCCCTCCTCTCCCCGGCCATGCCCACTCGGCTTAGTTCTGCTCATGGAAATCAGGCTGGACGGAGTCTGAGCTTTATGCTCTTCTGGGGTTTCCTTTTGTTGGAGTGTTGCATATGGTTTTCAGAAGAAAACAACAAAAATGGAGTCTTTGAAAGTACTTGGAGACTAATAGCCCCGACTAATTAAGAGGCAGGTTAGATTAAGCTGCCATGCAGAGTAACTTCTCCATTTGGCATTTAATACACTCGCTCAACCCCTGTGGGCCTTGGTTTAACCACCTACAGAGGGGATGTGAGTAATAATTATCTCCTTTGGAGAGGTGCTGGGAGGGTTAATTAACTTGTGGCTGGGGCTGCTTTGAGCTGCTCCATGGCTGGTTTGGGGGGTGTGAACATCACTACCAAGTGCTGTTCCAGGAAGAAGCCATCACTTGCCTGCTGTCAAGAATTCATGACCTCAGAGAAGTCATCTGGCTTCTCCAGGCCTTGGATGTCCTCCTGCCCCACCCCCATAAGGTTCAGAACTGATGACCTGTAAGATGCCTTGCAGCTCTAAAGCTTAATGGTGCTTGTGTTGAAAGAGAGGCCGTTTTCATCTGGGTTTATTCTGGGTGTCTACTTCAATAACTTAAAGCAGGGAGAGCCAATCTTCCCAAACTTCCCCACATCTGACCAAAGACATGGGCACAGCAAGGGCACCTGGCCCTTGCTGGCTTGGCCCTTCCCAGGTGAGCTCTCACCTGGCCCTGTTGCTGGAGCAAACTCAGCCAGGATGACCTGGGCAGGCAACCAGAACTTGGTGATAATTCAGTCCTGGGGAGGCAGCTTGGCCCAGGGGACCCTCTCCTTGTCCCTGGCTCCCTCTGCTTCTCTCTGCATTGGTTTTAATAAGAAAGCAGACACAGGTGTACAAGACAATGTCATCAGAGGACTTTGAAAATGGAAAGGAATTTGTGCAAATACAAGGAAGCAGGGGTGACATTTTGCAAACTAATGATAATAGTTTGCAGGAATATTGTGGGAGGAAGTCCTCAAATAAAAGAGATCACGGGTCCTAGTCACCTCAGCCCAGGAGATGACCCCTCACTGGTGTAATGAGAGACCTTGGTGCTGGAAGGAGTCTTGGGCACAGAATCTTCAGCCTGGACAGGTGAGGGAACTTGCTCAAGGTCACTGGGAAGACAGAAGCAGGACCTAGACGCGCATTTCCCAAGCCCTTGGGACGCCTGGCCCCGTGTGCCTCCCACCACACCTTGGGCTCCACCTGCAGGTTTTTTTTTGGCCAGTTCCGTCTGCTCCAAAATTACCTGGACTGTGGAACAAAGCTGCAGACCTTCCAGCTCTGGGAAAACTGCCAACCTAAGTGCTGACTTCAGCAACCCTTGGGTGAAGGGAGCGCTTTCTGGGGCCTGGGCAGGGCTCAATCTCCCCGCCAACTCTGTGGGTGCAAAGGACGAAATAATTCCACTGATAACTCCTGGAGTCACACATTTTAACTCAATGAATGGCGTCTCCCTGATGAATAGTCCCACCAGATCAAAGCCCTCATTTGCTCTGAGATGCTGTTCTTTCCATTAGGAAAAGCGCTTTTCTCGAGATTCTGATATTAATTTGGGCAGGATAGAGACAGTGAAGATCAGAGAAGTTGGGATTCAGAAAACAACTACTTCCAATACTGGCATAGCTCCTGGCGGACTCATAGACATTCAGACACGGGGCTCACTGACTCCCTAACAACCTTGAGAAGCAGGCGGGAATGGCTCGACCCCCATTACAGGTGAGGAAACCGAGGCTCCAAGCCCAGGAGCTACTTTCAGTGAGATGAACGGCAAGCTGGCTGGGGAGAGGAATTCAGGATCGGGAATAGGAAAACACAGGCCCCCAAGCCAGGGGCTCAGACCACAAGCTTCCTACTGCCCTCCCGGGACTTGCTCACGCCCCACGCATGAGCCACAGTGCTCAGCACCTACGCAAGAAGAGTAAACCAGGCCCCGAAAGCCTGTCTGTCCCTCAACATCACGTGACATCACACCATTCGCATTTTTAAAAATTTTAGGTAATAATATAACCCCCAAATATTTGAGATTAAAAAAAAAAGCTATAAACAACAACTTCAAAAATTCGTGCTCATAGGGGAAACACACGTCAGTCCGGGGTCAAGTGATTAAAAAACAAACAAACAAACCTGCATTATTAAGTGTAATGCCACCTTTCTCAAAAAAAAAAGAAAACAAGCAAATAAAATTAGAAAGCAAAGTGCCGCTGAGGAATGGGGCACAGAGCCGCCTGCCCCAAGGAGTGGATAAGGGCCGCTACTGCTCTCGCCCTCTCAGATCCATGGCTCTGCAGCGAGAAGACAGGTGAGCTCAGGCCGAGACCTGCAGAGCCTGGGTCAGTGGGGAGTGCCTCCCTGCCCACGGCGGATGAGTCCAGGGCAGCCCTTTGCCCACATGGGACCAAATCCTGCACTTTGGCCCAGAGAACTGGGCACCTGTCTCCTCGGTTTTGACCTTTCTTATGGGGCCGCTGTAAGCTTTAAATGGCATTGATAGAGAGTAGGTGTGGCTGCCATTGTGCCACCTCTGAACTGAGCCAGGACAGCCTCTGAGGCTGCCTGTCCTACTGCCCAAGTCCCCTCTGTATGCAGAGAGAGCCATGGGGACCCAATGTACCCTCTGTGTGCAAAGACTGGCCCCTGGGGAACCGACATCCCCTCTGTATGCAAAGATGGCACTGAGGCTCCCGGGCCAAATTCCTTAGGGTCCCCTGCCTCAGTTTACCCCTTTGGATTAAGTAAGAAGATTCGTGTAAAGTGTTCAAACAGTGCATATAGCAAGATATAGCAAATGCACAGCAAAAGTTATCAGCCACCAGAAGGGTCTTCCAGCTGCCCTATAAGGTGGAGACATAGCCTGGTCTAGTCCTCCCAGCTGTGTGACTTTGGGCAAGTAACTCAACCTCTCTGGGCCTCGGTTTCCTCATCTTAAAAGTGGGGCTGGGAACTTCGCTAATGCAATCAAACAGGACTACCTTCTCTGAGGCTCTGGCTACCTCTACCTACCAGGTGCCGTCTATCAAGTGGCTTAATTACCTATCAGCTCCCCACTCTCTGAGGCAAGAAATATGTCCATTATTTAGATATGGGGACTCCGAGGCCCAGGCACTTAGGAAGCACCCACTCTGGCTTTGCCCACAGTCTCGCTGGAGCTGAGGGAGGGCCTGTGTGAAGTCTTGCACCCACATGTGCAGAAATAAACCTGGGCCAAAAGGCAGCATGCAAGCAGAGCTGCTTGGCCATCTGCCTCTTCCCAGGTAAGTCTCTTCCCTTCCTGGGACAAGGGCGCCATCTGCTGGGAGCATGGGGCTTAGCACCCCCGCACCCTTTTGCTCAGCTCCCATCTGGGTCTGAGGCCTGGGGTTAGAGAGGCATGACCTTAATGTTCCCATGTTGAACTTCTAGGGTCCCTGTGCGCTGACTGGTTCCCCACCCCCAAGTCGGACCCCCAGGATTCGACCTTGACTCTCATGGATCTGGGGGTGGTCATGCCGGGTGCTGACTCCAGAACCTTCTCTCCTTTCCTTGGTGTGGCTCTCATTCAGTAGATGTTTATGAGTCTGGTGAGGCAGCCCAAGACTCATGCCAAGGCACTTCCCTGTGTAAGATCCAGGCCCTTCCCTCAAGATGGAAAGGGCAGTGCCAAGGGCACAGCCCTTGGAGTCCCGAGCTCACGCCCACTTACGCTGGGGCCTTTGCTCTCGGGGCCCTCAGTCTGGGTGTCCCTCCCGCACCCCTTCCCCTACCTGCCTTCTACACGGCTTTCGCTTCTGGGCTTTCCTTCACTGTTGAGAAGCTCTGCCTGGCTGTCCCGGCACGGAACCGCCCACCCTCCTCTGAATTCCTGAGGCTGTGTGCTTTTTCTCTGCCTATGTATTGGGGGGAGGTGGGGGGGCGCGCAGCACAGGCCCAGGTCAGCGCCTGTGCCAGCTGACCATTCCATGCCACACTCCATGGCCGGCCCCAGCAGAACTACATGTGGCCCCTCATTCCTGACAACCTCCCAGCACTGGCCACAGGCTGCCAATGAGCTATAATTAGGAACATTTTCTCAGAGCTGCTGAAGGAGAAACTGCAGAAAATGCCTCATCTTCCCCATGAACTGCAGAAGGTGCAGGGCCAGGGCCCTGGGGGGCCTGCAGGGTCCAGGGCTCAGCTTTCTGCATCAAGAAGGTAGCAGGTGACCTGCTCCTGGGGGCAGGTGCCAGTGACCAGACCAGCTTGAACCAGAGACCTGGGTTCAGTCCCTTCCCCTGGTGGGAAAGGAATGGGTGCCTGGCGCGTCAGCGCCGCTGAGACTAAGCCGCCCTCGTCTGGCTTGCAGAGAGCAGGCACACTCTCCGTGGTCCTGACGAAGTCCCTAAATCCCGCAGGGAGCAGAGCGTAGAGCGCTGGGTCCCCAGGGGGCCAGGCCTTGGGAGAGCCCTGACGTGATCGCCGACGTGGTGTCGCTAAACCTCTTCCCCTTCTTTCACTCTCTGTTGTGGCGACTGGTAAAACGCACGTAAGATAAACCTGAACATTGAACCACTGTAAGTAAACCGTTCGCTGGCATTAAGTACAGTCGCCATGCTGTGCGACCAGAACACTTCCATCGCCCCACGCAGAAACCCAGTCCCGCTGGCTGTCACCCCCCATTCCCCTCCCCTGGCCCCTGGCGACCACTAACCTGCTTTCTGTCTCCATGGATTTTTCTATTCTGGACATTTCATATATGTGGAATCATACATATGTGGCCTTTTGTGACTGACTTCTTCTGCTCATGGTGTTCTCAGGGTCCATCCGTGTTGCAGTGTGTCAGTGTGTCTGTCATTCCTTTTAATGGCTGAGTGATGTTCCCTTTTACAGAGGGACCACTCTTGTTTGTCATCTGTTGTTGGACATTTGGGCTGTTTCCACCTTTTGACTACTGTGAATAATGCTGCTGTGAACATTCGTGTTTAAGTTCCTTTAAAATGTTTTAACGTCAGGTTTATTGAGGTGTAAGTGATACAGTAAAATCTCCCCTTCTCGAGTAGATACTTCGCTTAGCTTTGATGTTCCCGTGTCTTCCCTTTCAACTCTCGCACCCCTTCGTGCAGGGTGTCACCTCACCCCATGTTAGAGACGAGGACATGGGGTGACGGTCGCCCCCCATCAGAGACGAGGACACTGGGCCTGGAGAGGCTGAGCAGTTGTCTTGGGTCCCCTGATTCTGAGGGTGCAGCTGGGGTCTGAGCATGCCCGTGTGGCCTTGCAGCTGACACCGTTCACCTCCAGGCTGTCATCGTGTCAAGTCCCTGGCTTCTATTCCTGCCTGAGAAGAACAGGGACGCCGTGGCACAGGCAGCCTGCAGGGTTCTCTTCTGCTCCTCCTCATGTCCCTAAGCCAAGTCCCCAGCACTGCCAGGAGGGGACTGTTTGTAGGAGGAGGCAAACCTGTGGCTTCTCGAGAAAAGGACCAGGTGCCTGGGACCGGGGGAGGTCGGGCAGGAAGGGGGTGGTGGGTGCCGATCCGGCAGGCGCCCAGAGGGCTGACGTGGAACACCGTGCGCAGCTGAACGCGGCCCGTAGGCAGGGCTCACCATAACCAGTTTTCCAGAAAGCAAAACGAGCCAAATTCATCCGAGAAGCAGAAACACGAACAGATCCCAAACCCGGGAAGAAACAGAGAAAGTTGTCAAAGGATTAACTGCAAGGATGGGGGGAGACCAGACGTGGTCCCTTCGAACTTGGAGGAACCGATCGTTCCCACGCTCGAAGCCGTTCCAAAGCGCGGGCCAGGCTGGAGCGAACACGCGCACCAAAAAATCTGAGGACAGTGTAGGAAAAAGAGAGACTGGGGGTGCCTGTCCCTCAGCTAGCAGTGGGCCTGGGACACACTCGCACCTGTGCCCAGGCTGTCGGCGGGATCGTGCACACATCAGGCTGTCCTGTGATGCTCAGGAAGTGACGTCCGCAGAGAGATGAGTTAGGTGAGAAGGTGTTTGCAAACACCGAGTCCTTTCGAGAAGGCATCCTGCAGACACTGGCCTGGCCACAAAGGCCCCACAGATACTCCCAAGGTCCACCCCCCAACCCCAGCCCTGGGGCCTCTGGTTGCTTCCCCAGAATGAGGATGTCTTTACCAGAATGTGACCCAGAAACTGCCATCCCTGCCCCCACCCGTCCCTCTCGGAGATGCTGCCTTCCCAGCTGGATCTCTGCCCCAGGCGCCGAAGATGGTGGGAAAGGGTCAGAAGATCCCTCATTGGCCTGCGACCCCGAAGGCCCCTTGGCCTCTCTGAGCCTCTATTTCCGTCTGTAAGCTGGGACTGGCTCTCATAGGCCTGAATGGGGACAGGGGCAACAATGGAATGCTGACAGGTAAACAGTTTATAAACTGTTTCTCCCTCACCCTGGCGGAGATTTTAGGCTTTGGGGATGCCTCTCCATTCACCCCAAAAGACTGCTGATGCAATAACCACAACGACACTTTGCTACCAGCTCACAACACCTTGTGTCCCCAAGCCGGATTCTGCATCCCACTGAACCCCAGAGGCAGAAGGAGGCAAAGACTCACAAGCGAGCAGAGAAGAGGCGGGTAGGAGGGGGAGAAAGGCAGGGAAGGGAAGAATGTCAGCAGAGAGAGCCATGCTGAGCAGCTCGCCCAACCCTCAGTCCTCGATCTTGCCTGATGGTGCTCTGGGGATCACTGCAAAGACACAATTAAGTGGTCCTCCTGACAGGAGGGAGCTGGGGTATCCATACACCAATTCTCCAGCCATGGGTAAAGGGCACTAACTTCCAGAACTTCTGGCCTGCCCTGTGACAGACTGGGTATCTTCCCGAGGCCCAGAAAACGCCTTGAAAAGAGATCCATTCGTAGGTGGGCAATCGGAGGCCGGGCTGCAGGATGAAGTGGTAAGAAAGACGGGGGTGCAGTGGGGCCTCCCAGTATCCGCTGTGCCTCCAAACAAGCCACTAGCCGGGGAAGGGGGCGGGATTGGCTCCCATTAAGAAATAGAGAAACCAAAGCTGGCGGAGCCGCTACGAGACGAGGTAGACATTTGAAGCCCACACAGTTCGCCTGCTTTCCATTCCTTCCTGCCTCCGTCTGGCCCGGGATGGATGGGCTGTCGGAGGCAGCAGACAGGCCCATTTAGAAACTGCTCTTTCCAGAGCAAATGGCAAGACCTCATCCAGAACCTCTCCCACCCCGGAAACGCCCGGGGCGACGTTCTCCGCAGCTCTGGGGAGCGGGCCTCCCGAGGTTTAGTAAATGGGTCTTTCCTCCCTCTGGTGTGCGTTTCCTTTAAGGCCGCACGCAGGACCGAGCAGCAACAAAGCAGGCAGCCCAAGGCAGCGCCCGTCCAGCAAACACAACAGCCTGTGCGCTTTGATTTAATAAAATCGGCCCCCACTGGGCTGCTTTAATTGTTTCCAGATTCTGAAAATGTTTGAAAAAGAAGATGCAAATGGAAAAATCCACCTCTGGCTACCTCAGCATGTGGAGTTCGCTGGGTCTAATGTCCATGTGGGCTGTGTCCTCAGAGAGTCACCTGGTAAGAGGGAGCGAAACTCTTATAACACTGAGACAAATGGCCCTGGAGAAGGACGCCAGACAGGGCTCCTGAATGATGCCAGCAGAACAGCTGGTCACCACACCACGGTCATCGCCCTCACTGAGATGGCCCCCGGGCCCTGGAAGGACGAGTGCCGGGGCAGTGCTCTCTCATTCCTTAGAGACCAAGGAACTGTGTGGTGGCAGGCAGGGCGAAGGGCCGAAACTCCAGGAGTCTGCTCAGGGAGCTGGTGGCCCAGGGAGGTCACCACCGAGTACCTGTCTAGTCCCTTCTGGCCAGAGCGACTCTAGAGTGGAGCCCCCCCTGCCCCAGGCCGCGAGTAGCAGGCAATGCGGCAGCACAGCAGGAAGAACACAGAGGTGGAGCCCAGTGCACTTGACTTTGGATCCCAGCTCTACCGGTTGTACAGCCTCGGGCAAGTCACTCACCCTTCTCTAGGCCTCAATTTTCACTCCTGCAAAATGGCCTGGCTACGAAAACTCCAAAATGCTCAACAGCATCCATGGAATGCAGCAGCATGCCGCACTGCCCGGATGCTGGATGGTCAGTGGCGTGTGTGTGAAGCTGAGACATCCCGCCTACCGGGCGAAACCCTGCTGCTGAGCAGAGGGCAAAAGGCTACTTCGGCTGTTTTTTCAGGAGCACTGGAGCCCTTTCCCCACGGCTTGGGTTTAAAGGTGGCCACGGAGGCTGGAGAGAGAGGCTTCTCAGGAGCCAGAGGAGGGGCTGGGCAGGCGCGGCGTGGGAGGAAGCTCTGGGGTGTTGGCAGTCCCTTGTTCTGTCCCGGTTCCCAGCCCTGTCTGCCACCTGCGTTATGTTTGTGTCTCTCCCTAAACAGAAAAGATTGTTATCTCCATAAAACCTGAGGGAGGGAGCATGCATACATGCACACACACAGCACGCACACGCACGAACAGGTGCACTCCCACCCAAGCCTGACACAGATGACAGCCTGTCATGGTCTGTATGTTACAAGTCAATTACGCCCACCTCCCAGCCGGCCCCTGATGCCGCTGGGGGCAGCCATCTCACTGAATCGGGACACCGAGGAAGGACGTGGGAAGCTCCCCCAGGAGGGGCCGGCCAGCCCTCGAGAGGCTGCCAACTGTCAATCAGGAGGAAACTGGAGGTGGGGGCAGCTCATTTATTTTCATCCCTCAACCTCCTTATTAAACAGCTTGACAATAAAAAAAAAAAGGAAAGACGACGATGACGACTGCTGTGGCCTCAGTGTGGCCTTGAGCAAGTTTCTGAACAGCCCTGCCCCCCGGTTTCCCATCTATAACATGGGGTCCCCTGCGCACCCGGAGCCACCACATACAAAGCCCTTGGCTCAGAGGGTGTCACGGTCAGCCTCCCTCTCCCAGAACCTCCCTGGACCTTAATTTAAATCAGAGTGTGCCAGAGGTGGGACAAGCTGGCCCACCACCCAGGGCAGAAATGGGTCTCCTCCTTTAGACCTCGTGTCTGGCAGCTCTGAGTGGAGAGAGAAGACCCCAAAGTCCACCCCAAGGGGAGGTGGCTCATGGGCTGTCACCCAGGACTGCGGCCACAGGCGAAACCAACGCTCCTCTGGAGGGGAACACCCGCTGGTCCCCCCTAAAGGATGCAGAGTGGGATGGCGGGGGCCCCTCCAGCTGAGTGAGACCTGATGGGTGAACTGTCCAGGCTCTGGGGACAGCTGCGTCCTGAGACCACAACAGCTGCAGGCCAACCTCTCAGGCTTCACTCCTGTTCTTGGCAACTGGACACAGTCCAATCAGACACCTGGATGCCCGTAAAGGCTGCCCTTTGTCCTAAGCAGTTTGCAGCCCAAAGCTGGAGCCCCTGACTTACAACCCCACCCTAGGATGTTGACACCCACTGACCCCACTGCTCTCCACTGAGGACCCATGTGTGGGGAGGGAGCCAGTGGGGAAGGGGAGGAGAGGTAAGGGCCGTGTACAAAGTGCAGAGTGAGAAAAGGGGGCTCACCATGCAGCCCCTGTGTGGTATGATGGTGGTCGCCTATAGTATTAATATCATCATCATTACTATTAGGAGGAGGACCTGGGGGTGCAGCTGCTACAGCATCAGAGCCAAGAGAGGCTCTGTGTTAAATGACGCCTCTGTGCCAAGTTTTCTGGGACCCCCGCCTGCCCAGGCCTATGCTGGCACTGCAGCTCGACGGCAGATGAGAGATGACCGTCGCCAAGGTCAGGCCCGGACAACCCACTGGGGTGGCCAGACAGACAGAGCTGCGTGAACACAGAGGACAAGAGAAGGCTCTTGAGCGGCTGGGGCGGCTGAGAAAGCCAATCCCTCCTCACCAACTGTGACAAACCGTGACACAGCCCCGGGGCTGTGACAGGTAGTGAACGAAGCTCCTTACATGTGTTGCTCATTTAATCTTGACATAAGCCCTTCTGTCATCCCCATTTTACAGATAAAGAAACAAGCTCAGAGAGGCAACTGGTGAGGTCGAAGTCACCGGCGAGTTTGTGGCAGAGCAGGGTTTGAACCAGGCATCTGACTCCATCGTCCGTGTTTAACCAGCCCGCTGCTGCCTCTTACACGGCAGAGCGTATCACTGCGGTGCCTAGGCTGTCGGAGGAGGGGCCACCTGCAGAAGGTTCTGAGGGGTCAATAGGAGTTGGCCAGCAGAGGAAACAGCTCAGGGGTCAGGGAAAGTGTGGATGTGCTCAAGAGAATGCAGGTAAGTGAGTATAGCTAGAGAGAAAGTATATGCCTGGCACGTAGCAGGTGCTCATTAACTATTTGTTGAAGGAGGTGCTGGAGGCACTGAGACGGAGACTAAAAGGTTAGCTTTATCCTGCACGCACGTGTATGCACACAAGCACCTCCCATCCCCCATTCACACACAGCCATTGCCCTCACTTCCTGCCTGCTCCCAGCAGGGCCCCTGAATGATCCCATGGTAAGCCTGCTGCTGCCCAGCACCCCCTTCCATGTCCAGCGTCCTTGGGGAGTCTCCAAGGGGGTGGCTGAGAAGAGAGGGGACTCACGTGGCAAGGGGTGGGGGAGCTGGTCCAGTTTACTTCTAGTTTTTATGGACAGGGCAACATCTGGGGGAGAGCGAGATTAGTGGCCTGCTGCTGCCTCTGCTTCCTGGCTCTGGGCTGGGGAGGGGGCCTCAGATGTGGCTCTGCCTCCGAGGAGGGGCCGGGAGTCTTGAAGGAGGCCGGCTGGCGGCCACTGCTGCTGCTCTGATAACCTTCAGCCCTGACCTCATTTCCCACTGAGGCTCATGCAATTTCTTCCAATTTTCCACATAATTAGCTGAGCGGGAGATGCATCCCCTGCTCTGAGGCAGGAAGGAGCTGCGGCTCCACGCCTATGGGCTGAGGGCAGAGCCACCCCCACAGACTCCCTTCTGCTCCCCCCAGCTTGAGGGGCATGCGATGTCAGGCAGTGGGGAGACAAGGGGGGAAGGGGCAGGATGCGGGTCAGGGGTGTTTCAAATCCCCACTCCCCCACCTGCTGACCGTGTGAAATCAAGTCAGATGTCAGTCCTGAAAGATGTGGGTCACACGGGGTTTTTTGAGGATGAAATCGCATAGGACTCAAAGTGACCAGGACCCATGTCAATGAGATCCTTGTCTCTACAACTCCCAGAAACTGTTCACCCCTCCCCACTGCTCTCACTCTTTCTTCAAGACCCCAAATCACCCCCTTTTCTTCCTCGAGAGGCCAGGGCAAGGCGGTTAGGAGAGTTGGTCTAGGAGCCAAGCAGCCAGGTTTGGGCACCCGGCTCCATCCCCTGTCTGCTGTATGACAGTCACAGCATAGAGCTGTGGGCCTCGGCCTTGCCATCTGTGAGGTGACAACAGAAGCTACCTAAAGTTGGGACGAAATAGGTCCGCAGGGCTCAGGCCGCCTGGCTCCTTGGGCGGGGGCGGAGTGGCTGCAGGAGCCCTTGCTAAGTGCTGGAAGCAGGAGCTCAGCTCTGCCACCGGGTCCCTCTCATGGTAGACGCTGTCACTCCTGCCCAGTTAGAGGGACACCTTGGGCGGCGCTGGAGAGCTTGCAGGCAGCAATGCCCAATTTGGCTGAGCGAAAGCAGAATTGAAGGGTAAAGGCCTCCCTGATGGGCCCTGACAAGCACTAACTCGTTCCTCGGGCCTCAGTTTCCCTAACTGAGCAATGAGCAAGGTCATCCCTGCCCCATCTTTCAAATCACTCCTTCCTGACTGCAAAAGGTCCCTGAGAGGGAAGACGTACTCTCACCGCCTCGCCCCTGGGCAAGAACGGGTCACTTCGGCCTCCAAGGAACCCACGGCCTGGGGAGGAGGCTGCTCCACTTCCCTGGGGAGCCTTGGGCTCCTTGGAACGGCCTTCCCCTGACAGCATGAGCGATTCCCTTCCTCCCTCCCGAGCTGGCGCCAAGGCCTGGAATCCATCATTTCCTGTCGCCTGTCTAGGGCTCTGCCGGCTGCCAGGCTACTCACGGGGAGTGCGGCAACCGCCCCCGGCGGCACAGGGCACAGGGCGCCCAGAGCACGTCAAGGCTCAGTGCAGACAGCTGGGCCCACACCTGCCTCTGACTGGGGACATGGCCCCTTACCTCCCAACCCTGGATGCTCACTGGACAAATGTGCCACTAGGTCATGTGAGCCTTGTACACCTGGGTGTGATGGGGTCTCGCACCCCATTTCCTGCATGCAGCAGATAGCCCCCCACGGCCCAATCAGAACATTCTTCCCTCATGCAACCAGCCTGACAACCAGCCTGCCCTGAGATGTCCTTTCAGTGCCTGCCCCCAGCAGTGGCTGGGCAACGGTGGCCTCCAGAGCCAGATGGCAGGTCAGGGTCTGCACCACAGCCACGCGGTGCCCAGGCAGAGACCATCACTGCAGGATCCTGTCTCCTGGGGCAGCTCCCCACACTCTGGGGACAGGGAGTCTCAAAGGTATGGTCTGAGAACAAAGGACCAGTGGGAAGATCCCAGTTACAAGAGGCAGGCCAGGCATACTCGGGAGGAGGCCAGAAGTGGGCCAGAGCTTGGAGAGGGTCTATGTGGTGGGGTCCGAGGAGAGAGACCGGATCTCGGGATGTCAGACTTAGCATGAGGGGGATGGCAGTTCTGAGCGGTCAGATCCCATTAGGAGCAGTCAGGACTGCCTCCCCGACCCGAGTGTGGCCTGCAAGCTCATTTCTGCTTTTTTTTTTTTATGAAACAGGCAGCTGAGACTGGTGACAAGTTTTTCCTGCTTCAAATAAGCTAATTTCAGCCCCTCCTCCTGTCCCCCTATTTATATTCCCTGCATCCACCCGCAGGCCCTTGTTACTTTAATCCCATTGCTCGCTTGCTCTTAAGAACAACAAAATGATATTCGTTTCCCTCCCATCACTCCCAATATGGCCATACAGGGCAAGCAGCCCCGCTCCCCATCCTGCAAGTGGCACAGTAAAGACAGCGAATGTTTATTGTGCATTTACAACACACCGGACACCCTCCAAGCACTCCGGGGGTGCCAACCAACATGTTTACTCTTCACCACAGCCCTACACTGCCTTTGCGCTGTTACTGTTCCATTTCTCAGAGGCAAAAGCTGAGGCACAGAGAGGCCAAGTCGCCAGACTGGCATCACACAGCAACCCAGAGTCTGATCTCACCTCCCTTAGCCCTGCTGCTTCTATGCTCCAGACACGTCCTACACCAAGAGTTCTCAACGAAGGGAGGGACTGATTTCACAGCTTTCTCCCCTGACTTTATGTATAATGTTGGGATGACCAGTGTTGGGAGGCTGGTTCACCTGGCTGCGCAGGGCCAGTCTGGGATGGCGTCCTTGTGGGGTTTCCTTGTGTTCCAGAAAGGATCTGGGAGGGAAGCAGACATCACACTCTGTGTCCAGGACACGTGTCCATACAAAGATGTTACTCCCCATCTGTCAGGGGCCCCCTCTGCCCCTGGAAGAAACCCCAGGATGAAATGTCCCTGGCAGGATATCTGAGGCCCTAGCAGAGGGGTCCTCTCCCCAATCTAACTTGACCCCCACTCCTCCCCCAGCGGGAGCACGTACTCCTAACCTCCAGGGGAGATGTCTCTTCCACCTGGAATACATATCCCACCTTCCCTACCTGGTGGCCCTGAGAGTCTGTGGATACATCACTCAGGTGTCACCTCTTCCTGGGAGTCTTCCTTGATGCCCAGGCTTGCTAGGGGCCCACCCTGGGCTGAGCTCTATTCTGGAACGCCATTGTCTGTACGTCTTTTGTCTTCCCTGCTGACCAGCAGCTTCGTGAGCTCAGGACAACTGTTTAGACACAGCATATATGAAGCTGAGCCGTATGAAACAGAAAAAGTGGCGATTTCACATAGTTTGATCCGATCTTAGGTGCCTCTGAAGTGTTTATGACAGGAATCACCAACATCACCTGGGAACTTGTCAAATGCAGATTCTGGATGAGAAATTCTGGGGATGCCAAGCTATCTGTTTAACAAGCTCTCCAGGGGACCCTGATGTTGCTGGAGTGTGAGAACCTCTTCCCTAAAAAGGACAAACACATTGTGTTTTTCCAACAAGCCCCCACAAAAGCCTTGATGATCTTTGTTATTTATCTTTGTAAATAAACATGATAGTAATAACAATCAATAATGATATTGTTAGTGAGGCCTTTCCTGGCCACGCGATTGGGAAGTGCAACCTTCTCCCCTCCCTGCACCCGCCCCCCACCTTCATATCCCTCCATACCTCTAATCACCTCTAATGAGCTGTCAGGAGCATGCCAGCCAGCCCAGCCCCCTCCCCACAATCGCCAGGATCACACATGCTGCATGTTAGTTCCTTACTGTCTCCTTCCCTGCTAGAAGGTCAGCAGCCATTTTGTTCACAGCTCTACCCTAGCACCTAGAGCAGGGCCCAGCACACAGTAGGTGCTCAGTACATACTGAACTGATGAATGAAGGAACCCGGATGCTTAGTTCTTTAGCATCACATTCTCCTACTGGAAGCCTAGTGAGTGCTCGGATACACAATCTGCAGATGAGGAAACAGCCTTGGGGAAGGGCAGACTTGTTCGAGGTCACTGGCACCTTGGATTCCTGCTCTGGTCTGGGTCCTAATCCAGAGCCCCAATAATCGTTGGTAAATTCGGTGCCCGGGGATCAGCCATTCTGGCCTTGCCCTCCTACCCCTGCCACAAGCAGGCCCCAGAGTCCAAGGGCACTGCCAAAATGGAAACCATTACCCTGGAAATCTCTTAGCTGGGGATGGAGGACAAGGCCTCAGCGTGCAGCCTCAAGGCCATGAGGATGATGCCTGACATATGAGAGGCCCCCAGTGCAAAGACACACAGCTAATTAGCTGTCAGGAGCGATGCACACTCTAGCCTGGCCCCTCCCTGACAATCTCTCCCGGAATCGCCCTCTGCCACCGCGTGTCACCACATGATAAAAGGAAATATGTTCAAAGCCGAGCCACTAACAAGAGACG
The DNA here is from genome assembly GCF_000325575.1 of Pteropus alecto. NCBI lineage: Eukaryota > Metazoa > Chordata > Mammalia > Chiroptera > Pteropodidae > Pteropus > Pteropus alecto. The sequence goes on along the minus strand of NW_006494614.1, from coordinate 60,188,682 downwards.
GGGAGGCTCACAGACACAGAGAGAAGCAGATTGCCTCTGACACTCTCCAAGAAAAGGGGGATAAATTAAAACCATTAAAAATAATAATTTGTCATCGTCAGGTTTCAGAAAGAAGTTATTCTTGAAGAGCAGGGCGTTCTGAGTGTCACTCGGAGGTGCCAGCAAAGGGGTGGAGGGACTGGGCTCTGGATTCAAAACAGGCTCTGCCTCTTACTACCTGTGTGATCAGGTACCGCACTCCTGTGCCTCAGTCTGCCCAAATATAAAGTGGGGGTGATAAAAGTCCCTAGCTTATAAGGTTTGGGGGAGATCCTATGAGATGAATGCATTTTAAGTGCTTAGCATCATGGGCGTATGGTCAAATTCTTAACCTCGATCAATTTCCCCATCCACACAGAACGTACCTGAGTAAATGTTTGCTATCTTGGTGATCCATTCAAGGGCATTTGCTGGGCCCTGTGGAACACAGTGGAAGGTGGATGGCCTCAGGATAAGGGGGACCAATAAACGCTGAGCCTTCTCTAGCTGTCTGCTGGCACTTGGGCAGGCAGGGCCCAGTCTCTGACCCCGAGCTCGCTCTTGCCTCTCCAATGAGGCCCCCATGGAACCTGCTGGAAGTGCTCGCTGGGGGTCAGAACCGGTTGTGCCACCCTGGAGGTGTGAAGGCCCCCCTTCTCCACAGGATAAGGAGAAGGACACCAACAGCTGACCTTTGCTATGCGTTAATCACAAGATAGGCACAATTCTAAACTCTACATGAATTCACTTACTGAGTTCTGGCAACAGCCCATTGTACAGACAGGAGCACCGAGGCCCCAAGAGGCCAAGTTATTTCCCAAAAGTCACACACTAGTGAGTGGTGGTGCCAAGAATCCTGCCCCTCCCAGAGCCCTTTTGGGGTGTGGCAAGGACTAAATCATGCACATAAAGGTTTCAAGTGTGCCTGGCACACAGCGAGCACCCAATAAATGCTGGTTGGTGCTAGGGCCACAGCAGAGGTGCTATCAGTGGCAAAGCCCTGGCTCTGTGTCCAGGCTGCAGGAGCACAAGCAGAGACAGGGTGCCCCAGGGCAGAAGGACAGCATACGGGTCATGGGGGAGGCCTCGGCCCTCCAGGCCCTGCAGAGAAGAGGGGGAGATGAAGGCAGACCATGAGGGCTAGTAGCTTAAACACTGGCTCAGCACCAATTCTCAGGTGCCAGGCCTCTTCCCGGGTGACCTGAACTCCTGGGAGAGACAAGACCCTTTAGGACACAGCCTCTGTGAAACTGGATGTCACAGGCTGTCTTGGTTGAATCCCCCGACTCGCAAAATGCCGAGTAGGCCTCACATCTTTTCCACATGCCTCCCTTTCTCTCTGCAGCAGGACTGGGCGGGTCAACAGATGTCCCCAGGAAAAAACAAGAGCCCATCTGGATGCTGACGACGGAGACTGCACATGGATTCCCTGTGTCCTCATGGACAACAGCCCATGTGCTCATATTACAGGATGTCGGGGCCGGCGGCAGGGGCTCCACTTGACACGATCCTGGCCTTCGCAGCACAGTCCAGAGGGCAAGGGGCAAGCACAGAGTAGTCACAAGTCACCATGGGAAGCGCTATGATGGTGGGTATGCAGGCAGGAGCACAGAGTGGCTTCCTGGAGGGAGGAGAGCTCAGGGGGCCCAAGAGGGTGCTGTGGGTCAGCCCTGTTGCCATAGAAACCCACTCCTGCTGGATGAATCCACTGAGTTGAAATATTTGACCTGCCCAGCATCAAGGTCACTGAAAATAAAGCCACGGTGTGACCTCAGAGACCAGTGGTGACAGCAGGGCTAGGTGGCCGGGAGGGCTTGCTGGGCGGGGAGGGGCTGTAGCTAGCCCCTCAGTGCTACTGAGGGGGCAGGTGGGCTGCCATGGGGCCCCTCTCATGGGCCGCCCCAGCCTGGTACCACCATCCAGGGTCCTTTTAGGAGCTTGTGCTTGGAGGGGTGTGAACTTGCCCCATTCCTTACTACACCCCCCACCTTTCCCAGCCCCCTTCTCTTCAACCTCATTTCCAACCCGTCAGCTCCAGCCAGACTAACACCCTGGCTGCCCCCTCCAGGAAGCCATGATCAGAGGCCCCTACTGCCTCCGAGCTGCTCCAGGGCTCCCTCCAGCAGAGCCCTCCACACTGGACTGGACTCCTTTCTGCTTGTGCATCTCCCCCTGCAGATCCTCCTTTTCCGTGGGTCGCCCAGACCCGATCTCCGACACTGATATTTCCATAGTGAGAACAGCCCCTCAGAGGGAGGTCTAGCTACGACCTGAGCAACACCCTCATCCCAACTCTGTGCAGCTCGGCGCCAGCTGCTTATCCTCTCTGTGCCTCCAAGAGGGTCTCCAATCTCCCCCAAAGGCTGTGACTGCAGTCTCTACAAGACACCCCTGCGGGGCTGTGTTTAGACCTTCAGACTCCTCACACAGGAGTCTTCTGGTGCCTGGCACACAGTGCGGTATTGGGGCACACAGTAGGGGGTTAGGGTAGGGCACACAGTGGGGTTGGGATGGAGCACACAGTGGGAGGTTAGGGTGGGGCACGCAGTGGGGTTGGGGTGTGGCACACAACGGGTCAGGGTGCTGTGCACAGCAGGGCAGCGGTGCTGAGGGGAGTCAGCCAGGCCCTTGGAGATCTAGAGCACATGGACCCATCCCAGGTTATTCTACTTCATTTCTCTCAGCCATCCGGCTTCCCTCCATCTCCCTGAACACCGTGTGGAATGCTCCTTCTTTGCCTGGAGTGTGTGCCACAGGCCCCCCACCCCCTGCCCCGCCATCCCTCAGCAGGAGTCAATGCCTGGCCTGGGCCCAGGACCCTGCCAGGCCTCTGGGAACCTCCCCTCTGTCTGGTAGCTCCCAGGGCCTCCCTGAAGTGGCTCTGGCCCCAGAGAGAGATGATGATGGGGGAACAGCAGGCCCCACTGACATAGTGAAGGATTGCCATGGCAACCGTGCAAGGCCGGGCCAGCTGGCAGGAATGAGTCTGGCAGAGCCACAGGCCTGGCCTCCCACCAGGGCCGGGTTGGCCTGGGGGGCAAAGGCCATGTGGGGTGGGGTGGGGACCCCACAAGCACCCACATGATGGGGCTGTGTCTTCTCTGAGGAGAGCATGGTGGCCTCTCACAGCTGGTTACCTGGTAGAGCTGGACATCTGGGAAACCCGCCTCCTTCCTCCTCACACGTGGAGGTGAGGGTGGGGAGCTCTTGTTAGAATTCTCTGATGCCTTCTGAGTCAAAGGTAAACCCTGCCTCACTTCCCCTCCGTCCCAGCTGGGAAGGGCTGCTAGGCGGCATGCTGTTTCTGCAGCATGTAGTTGGTACTCGGTGAAAATATGCCAAATACAACAACCAACAAACGGGCATGTTTATGACTCCCTGCGTCCGAGGCTTGGGGGAGGCTGCGGGGTGCAGGGCCGGGACGAAGCATCCCTGAGATTCAACTCTGCCGCCCCCTTCCTCCTCTGTCCCGTGCATGCAGGAGGCAGGACCTATGGTCTTCTGGGCTCTTTTCACTCTCATTTGTACCCTAGAAGATCCCAGAGTCCACTCCAAGGACAGGATACCTAGAAAATATGCGTATTTTCTTATCCCAGCTCTGTCCCTTCTGTCCTTTTTCAGAGTGAACGAAGAGGCCCCTGCTCCCACCAGGCCTCCCCCAGGCGCTGCACATGCAACCTCTGCACCGAGAACCTCAACTCAGCAAAGGTTATTCCGCTTATTCTATAGATCAGCGGTCCCCAACCTTTTTGGCACCAGGGACCGGTGCTCCTATGAGAATCTAATGCCTGATGATCTGAGGTGCAGCTGAGGCGGTGATGCTGGTGCTGGGGAGTGGCTGCAAATACTGACGAAGCTTGGCTCGCTAGCCCCCTGCTCACTCCCTGATGTACAGCCCTGGTTCCTAACAGGCCATGGACCAGTACCACTCTACAGCCTGGGGGCTGGGGACCCCTGCTATAGATGATGAAACCGAGGTCCCAAAAGTGAGCCAAGTTGCCCGAGGTCACTGGGCAAAGCAAAGTATACTGAGTCCGGGCCCTGTGCTCCCCACCACCATACCCAGACTCCTGCAGTCTCCAAGCTGGGAGATTGAAAGACACTCAGTTTTAGTTCCTTTTTCTTTTCAATAAAGGTAATATGTAAAATGCTTAAGCAAATGCAATTTCATTCTCATATCTCTTAAGACTTTAACTTACAAATATGTGAGCACTACTACCCCTGCTCAGACCATGTGCTCCAATCTGAGGTTTGGTAAAACAGAACAGAGCAAGTTCTTAGAGAAATACAGCATAAAATGCAGAGTGGTTCCAGTATGTTCCTGCCTGCCTCTCAGGCCCGAATAGCAAGTGTCGCCTTCCCTTCACCAATCCAGCCTCCCCAGGTTCCTCCTTCCCCCACCCAAAATACGATCGAATGACAACACTCTCCAATAGAATGGTCTGTGATGATGGAATGTTCTAGATCTGTACTATCCAATACAACAACTACCAGCCACATGTGCTTACTGAGTCCTTGTTATATGGCTAGTGCAACTGAGGAACTGAATTTCTAAATGGCCACATGTGGCTGGCAGCCACCTCACTGGATGCTGCAGCACTAGAATAAAACCTTTATTGTTTAGTGCAAGCACGTCCTGAGGTCAGAGGGTAGGCGAGGAAGGGGAGAGACCTGGGGCTGACAGCACAGCGGGGCAGTCCCTGGGACTGGGACGGACAGGTGACGTGAGCTGGTGGACCTGGGCAGGTGGAGGAAGGAGGGGCAACAGGACCCGGGAACCTGGCTGGAAGCATTGAGTGAGCCAATGCTGAGAGGCCCCACCTAGTGCTGGAAGTCAGGCTGGGCGAAAGGGGGGCTTTGCAAAGGGATGCGGAGCAATAGCCCTAAGCAAGCACCTTCATCACCCCATGCCTCAGTTTCCCCTCTGTAAAACTGCAACAATAACGGGACTAAACCTAAGGGTGTTGTATGGTTAAATGAGTTCACGCGTGTGAAGCACATAGAACGTGACTGGTTCTAGAGCGCACGCTATAAATGCTGGCCTATGTTTGGGGGCAGTTGTCCTCCCTACCTGAAGCCTCCCCTCCAGGGCCATCTGAGTCTCCCTGGCAAGGACAGAGCCCACAACTCATGCCTCCTGACATCCCCTCCTCCTACATGCTTTTACCAAAATAAATTCCTTTCAGCGTCCCCCCCAACACTACAAGTCGCATATTAGTATAACTCTCCCCATTTTACAGATGGGGAAACCAAGGCACAGAGCGGGTAAGGGACATACCCAGGGTCACTCAGCTCCACGCAGTAGGGCCAGAATTCAAAAGCAGGCACGGAAATCACCCCATTCTACAGATGGGAAAACTGAGGCTGGGAGGAGGCATTTTCAGTGGTCCCTGGCCGCACAGCCCGGACATAGCTGAGCTGGGCTGGCAGCTAGGCCTGCAGGCCTCCTGACCACTGGGCTCTTGGGCTTCCCAGGAAGGCTCCAGGGAGGGGGTTCAGGGCGGAGCCTCTGGAAGGGCTAAGGAGGCAGGTTGAGAGGGAGACGCCGACAGCAGGCTGGGCTCTGCCACTCTCTCCCACCCCTGCTTCTCACACCCGCCGCCGCGGGGGAGCCAGAAGCTGGCAGCACCAACTGTTGCCGCCGCCTCCCCTCTCCCTGCCCATCTGCTCCCCCATGGGATCTGGGTGGGTGGTAGGTCCTTGCCTAGACTGCCCGCTGCTGCCCCAGTGGAGTTGTCCCCCGACTCTCCTCCTCTCCTAGGCCTGGGGGCTCTCAGGGGGCATGGTGCAGTGGGCACGGCAGGCCCAGATACCCACCCCCTGAGCCTCGCTGTCATGCATGTAAATGGGCATAGCACAAGCCACTGATGTGGCTATGGGCTCTGAACGAGCTCCTGCCCATAACTGGGATCCCCTGCCTATTTCCTTCTCTCTGTAGGTTTTCTAACTGCAGGGCCTGGAGTCCACAACCCTCCCACTGCAAATGTCCTCTGCCATCCCAGAAACACTTATCCTTATCCCCTGGCATGTAGACTCAGAGTAAGCAAGTTGGGGAGCCGCGTGTGGACCAGTGGCCTCTGACACTTCCCAGCTGCCGGCAAAGGCCCCTGGAGGCTGAAGGCCGGAGCCATCTGTCTCAATTTCTGATGGTTGTTGCCAGACCTCCTGGGGACTCAAGGGATCCTCTCCCGTGGTGGAGCCATATGAGGGGCCACCTAACAGCAGAATATGTACTGGATGCCTGCTGGTGTGGGGGGCACTGTGGGAGAGGCGAAGGGACGACCTCGAAGTGTCAGCTCGGGTCCCAGCCTGGGCAGCCAACAGAACAATGCCCATGGGGCACCTGGATGAAAGGGGGCACGGCTAGGGCAGGGTGGTAGGCAGGGCCCCCAGGGAGAAGAGCTGAGTCCTGAGGGATGAGGAGGGCTCAATGGGCATCCCAGGACCTCCCTCTGCTCCCCCACTTCTGATGATACCCAGTGAGAAGGCTCTATACCAGCTCTGCCACTTTCTGTGTGACCTCAGGCCAGTTACTTAGCCTCTCTGAGCACCAAGTACACCAAGGGGTAGAACGGCACTCCTTTCTGGATGGGAAAAGGTAATGCCTGGCACCTGGAAGCACTCGATACCGGCTGGGCAGTAGGGGGATAATGAGGTCCAGCTCCAGCTCCATTCCACACCTTCCCACGCTCGTGCCATGCTCCAGCCACCCAGAATCTCCTTTGTTGCCCCCAAGTCCACAGCACCAGGCCTGGTGCCACCTTCTGGCCTTCGCACACACAAGTCCCTTCACGGGGAACACCCTTGCCCACCCTCTCTCGCCACTTGGCTAACTCGTAGTCTTCCTACAGGTGGAGGGGAAGGAGGACCCACCTGTTCTGAGAAAGAGGCTGGATTGGGTGTCCCAGGTGGAGACACAGAGGAGGTTGCCCAGGCAGCTCCATGAAAGACCCCACCCCATTTTTAGGGGCTCTCTAGACTGTGGCTCTGCCTGATCTTGCAGGGGACAGTGACATCTAGTGGGCAGCAGGCACATTGCCCATCACCACAGGAGGTCACCCCAGGGCACCCCAAGTCCCCAAGGAAGCAGAGGCTCACCTTCCAGGGGAGGAGAGGGGCAGCGGGGCACAGAGAATGTGAGGCAGGCACAGTGCATTGCTGGCGGCGACACAGGGCTTAGCTCCCTCTCTAGAACTCCTGCCTCCTCCCGTGGGCTGCCATGTTCCCGCGTGGCATATGCCGGCCATATGCTCTCCCTGTCACAGCATCCTCAGCGGGCCTGCAAGCAGCCTGCTGGCGGGGGCGGGGTACCTTGGAGCTGGAGCGCACCCCAACTGCTACATCGAGCAAACTGCTCGGAGTTGCTCTGAGGAGTGCCAGCACCCCAGTGAGGGAGGTGGCCTATAATCCCGTACCACACGCGGCCATACTGAGGCTCAGAGAGGCTGTGTCTTGCTTGAGGCCACACAGCTTACAAGGGCAGACCGGTCCTGTCACCCAGAGACTCTGACTGTGCATCTGTAACCTGAGAGGGGCTGGCTGGGCAATGCCTGCAGCACTCTGTGATGCCTGCAGGCTTGGTGTGTTCAAAGCTCATGCACCATCACCGGCCAGAGTACCCTCCGTCTCCTCCAGCCCTGTTGCAGCTTCGGGGCCCCTTGCAGACCATGGTCTCACTGGTTTCCTCCTGCTTCCGCAAACCCAGCAGTGGAATCTTCAGGGCACTCTGGGCCTGAAGCCTGAAAGTGACTTGTGCTTTTCAAACTGGGTTCCTCGGAGCTCTGGTGTTCTGCAGATGAGCTTGGGGTCTGCCCAGGGAGCTGAGGGGGGAAACTCAGGGAGAAAAGGCTTGTCCCCTTAAACCAAAAAGTGTCTAAAGTTGATTTCTATAATAGGCACAAGGGCACACACGGCCTAAGTGATGGAGGGAGGGGAAGAAGATTCTGGAGTTTTGCACTTTGCAGGAGGGAACACTGAGTACGTAATAACAGGCCTAGCCTCCTAATGCCCCCAAGTTCCCCTGAGGAGCCAGGCTGAGGTGACCCCATGGAGTGGTTTCCTAGGCAACAAATGTTTACTGAGCATCTGCTTAGTGCCAGGCGCAGTCACTGAGCTCCATGGTACAGGGATTAAACCCAGGCTCAGGAGTCGGGATCTCTGAGTTCGAATCCTCGCTCTGCCACTTGTTTGCCAGCGTAGCTGAGAGACTCCATCGCCCTGTGCCTCAGTTTTTTCATCTCTAAGATGGAGCCAATAACAGCTCTTACCTACGGATGACAGTGAGCATGAAATGAGTTAATAGACTGTGTCACTTTCCTAGGGCATGTAACAAATTACTACCAACCGAGGAACTTAAAACAACAGGAATGTATTCTCTCACAGTTTTGGAGCATATTAGTCTGGCGTCAAGGTGTTGGCAGGACTGTGCTCCTTCTAAAGTCTCCTTCCTTCCCTTTCCTGCTTCCGGTGGCAATTTTTGGCTTGGCTTAAGGCAACGTCATTCCGGTCTCTACCTTCATCTTCACATGGCCTTCTTTCCGTGTCCCTGTCTTCATATGCCATTCTGTCAGTGTCCAGATCCCCTTCTTCTCATAAAGCCACCTGTCATTGGGCCACCCTAATCCAGTATGACCTCATTTTAAATAATTGCATCTGCACAGACCCTCCTTCCTAATGTCACTCACCGAGGCTGCAGGTGGACAAGCATTTGGGGGCGCACTATCTAAGCCACTACATACATTTCCAGGAATTAGAGCAGCGCCAGGCACACAGAAGCCCTCAGTGCACGTGAGTTTATTGATCCTCACCATCTCATCTGAGATGGGAGACTTAGGCACACTCCTCTGGGTAATGCCACGGTTCAGAACAGTAAACTGTCTGCCTGGAATCAGCCTCACAGTGTAGGGCTCGGATCAGATCCAGTTTTGTCATGTCTACCACCTAGGCATTACGCAGGCCTAAGCTCTCCCGGCCACCTGTCACAGCAACGGCAGGCATCTTCCCCTATGGGCACCGCCCAATGCCCTGGAGGGGGAGCCCATCCACGGAGGCTTGCAGCCCACCCAGCCACCATACCAGCCTCTCTGGTCTTCTAGGTACCAACCTCAGAGGTGGGGAGGAGGGTGTGGCCCAACCAATGGGGTGTGGCCAGGGAAGGGCGTGGCCAGAGGAGGGGAGACACCTCCGCCCAGGATAGGGTCAAGGGAGCCCAGCATTGCTTACTGCAATTAATGTAGCAGTCTCCTGCTGGTATGGAAAAGTACGAGGAATGGGCAGGAAGCTCCAGCAGACTATGTTCCCATCGAGCAAACAAGCACTGAGACCCCCCTGTGCCAGGCAGGTGACCATGCCCACATCACAAACAAGGTGATGCACACAGCCCGGCCC
>NW_006494614.1:60166528-60179262 GCF_000325575.1 Pteropus alecto | reverse complement strand
TAGGGAACACAGAGCATCTCAGGGTCTGGGCACACTGGGGGCCTCGTTATCCAGAAGATCAGCAGTGTGAAAGCAAGGCCTGAATGCAGATGGGAGGCAGGGAATTAGCTGACTCTGATGGAGAGGGATCAGTGTGGGGCTGAGGAAAGAGCTGGGTGCCAGGCCACTGGGAAGCCACTATGTTACTCTGGACCCAGAATTACACAAGAAAGAGGAAACGCTTTCTGCGTTTAATGGGTGCCAGGCCACTGGGAAGCCACTATGTTACTCGGGTCTCTGGACCCAGAATTACACAAGAAAGAAGAAAAGCTTTCTGCGTTTAGAAAGAGCCTCGTTTGCGCCCCTAGAAGCTGAAGTCCCACCCGCAGCAGGCAGGCTCAGGTGGCCCGGCAAAGCCCAGTGGGCATCGAGACAGGCAGGCAGGCCCCAGGCCTCCACCAGGGTTACCCCAATCCTCTACTCCAGTCCTGTCTGGCTTCTGAGTCAGGCTGATCAGGGACAATGACCTTGGGCCTGGTCACCTGCTGACCCCAGTGAAACAGGGAGAACAGCAGTTTCTGCCTCTATTTGAGCCAGCTGACAAGTTCCAGGCCCTGAGCAAGGCAACAGAAGGAAGCTGATCTCCCTCTGTGCACAAGGCCGATGAGGCTGGCAGAGGTACCAGGCTGCAGGGCTCAGCCATCCACCCGGTGTTTACTGAGCACCTACTCTGTGCCACTACCATGCTCAGGACTGGAACACAGTGGCAAACAGGACCCAAGTCCTTCCCCCTAGGGACAGGCTACACTGCCTTCGGGGGTGTCCATGAGAGGACCAGAGTCATGGAGAGGCGGGGCCTGGACAGCTGGAAGAGGTTCTGTTGCAAAAGTGACTGACAACTGAAGTCACTTTAACCCAGCAATTCCACTCCGTGGTGTGTATCCAAGAGAAATGCAAACCTATGTCCCCACGAAACCTGCCACGCAAATTCAGAACAGCACCATTCATAACAGCCCTGACTGCAAACAGCCCAAGTGTCCATGGATGGTGACTAGATAAACCAAATGTGGTTTATCCATCGATGAAATATTATTCAGCCATACAAAGGAATGAAGCACTGATACATGCTACAGCATGGATGAACCTTGAAAAGATTCTTCTAAGTAAAAGACGTTAGATACAAAAGGGCACATATTATACGATGCCATTTATATGAAATATCCAGAACAGGCAAATCCACAAAGATAGAAAATAGATCAGTGGTTGCCAGGGGCCGGGAGAAGGAGGAACACAGAGTAATTGCTAAGGGTAAGGGGTTTCTTTTTAGATGATGAAATGTTCTAGAATTAGATAGTGTAATGGTTACATATATCTGTGGACTATTTCAGAATACACTGAACTCTACACTTAGGTAAATTGTTACAAAATTGTTATTTTAAAAACCTGCACTTAAAATAGTACTTGCAAAATGCCATTTTTCACTCATCAGGGTGTTTTTGAAATTATAAAAATTAAAAGTAATGAGCCCATAGTGTTTTATGACCAGAGAAGTGAGGGGTGCTGGCACGGCAAGGGCAAAGGGATTTAGGGGACGGGGCAGTGGAGGCTCAGGGAGGGGAGACCTTGCTGGAATTCCTCAGGAGGCAGCAAGGCCTGCAGCGAAAGAGAGGCGGCCACCCCGTTCCCGCCAGCCCAGCTTGCCAGAAGTCCTGGAGATAGCCAGCTGGCGCAGGGGTGACTGAGAACAGACACCCTGGAGATTGCTCTGTCTGCAAACTGTCAGTGGGTCCTGTGGGGCCAGGCTGTGGCGGGTTGGGGGCGGGCACACAAATCTGGTGCTAGGCAGGGGCTCTTGGGGGCTTCTGCCAGGGACCACGTGGTGTATGGGTGGCCACCATGCCACCCTTGACAGGAACCCGTCTTCTCTCTCTGCAGTGGGCAGGAAGTGAGGAATCTCTTGAGGGCGCAACCAAATGCTCGGCCTAGCCTCAGGACGGTGGATGAAACTGGAAGAGGACTGGCAAGAAGCTGCCTGAGGCTGTGACCAACATAATAACAGACACCACCTGCAGGAGGACGTGCCTGGCAGGTGCTGTTCCACAAGCCTTACACTCCCCCGCAACACCGTGAACCCCACAAGAGAGCAGGAACTGGCACCATCCCTGTTGCACAGATGAGGAAACCGAGGCATGGAGTGGTACCCAGCTCCATAGCTCTCAGCCCTATGGCACCGGCCGCTGGTGTACCGGTGACACTGGCCATCCTCACAGAGGGTGTCGGGGTGTCGGGCTGTGGGGGGCCTTCTGCCTGCCCCCCTGCCACTTGCTTCTTGGGCCCAGAGCTGTGAGAAGCTGGCCCCACACAAAGCCAGGCCTGCAGGCCAGCAGAACGCCACCCTCCCTATGACTAAGATTCACTTCTGTCCACGGGACACTGCTGACACTAACTGTGTGGCTTTTCTACACCAACAACCCACTCTGCAGCTCTCTAGACAGGGGACGCAGATGGTGTCCTACAATTTGATTTAGTTCTGACACTATTACCAGAGTTAGCACAGAGCCCACAGGTCAAGGGCTCAGTCCCATGAGACTGTTCCCTACTTCAGACACCAATCACAAGTCCTGGATCTCTGTACTTCTGACCGCCCAGCTTATAAATCAGGGGTTCTCATGACTCCCTCCTCAGGTTCGATAATTTGCTAGAACAGCACACAGAACTCAGGGAAACAGGACTGACTGGTACCGATCTATTGTAAAGGATACAACTCAGGGACAGCCCCACGGAAGACCTGCAGCATCTTGCTGGGTGGGCAGCTGGGCAGCTGGACCCCGGATTGGTCCCTGGCCCAAGAGCTGGCCTGGATGCCCGCCTGTCCCACACCATGGCAGAAAGCCCAGGGCGCTGCTCTCAAGAGTGACTCAGTTTCCACTGAGTGACTTCCACTGCATGAGGTCCCTCGTGCTGGGGGCTGAGGGAATCCTTAGAGTCCCCGCCCTGGAACTGGGAGGCCTGGTTTGCACTCAGCTCTGCCTCTCAGTTTCCTAGTCTCTAAACTGGGCTAACGCCCTCCTCCCTGGGGGGGATGTTAACTAGGCAAAACCCTTAAAACACTGGAACCCAGGCTGGCCTGGCAAGTGCTCCATCCACAGGAGCTGCTGTGGTCCTTCCTGTGGCCACCCCTTGCTGGGCTCCATGCCTTCTTCTGTGAGGCCAGGGGAGGGTCTGCAGCTGGGGTTCCCCCTTCCCCTTGGAATGTAGGGAAGGGGCCCAGTAGGGTGGGCTCTGGCCCAGCACCCTCCCTCTGAAGCAGCTCCGTGCCTGTTGGTTGGGTATATTGGGCTACTGGGTGCGATGAAATCTGAACAAACACTGCTGCCACTTAAATATCTTTTGTGCCTGGATGTAGCAGAATTTCTTAGCTGTGTCTCAAGCTGACTGAGCAAAAGATGGACTCAAGCCCTCGTGGGAAAAGGCGGGGTGCGTCTTATTCCTAAGCCTCCAGCAGAGGACTTGATGCTCAGAGGCAGAGCACCAGGACTCAGGAGCATGGCTCTGACCTTGGGTCAGAAGGACTTCAGGCATGCGTAGATTCAGAGACTCAAACATCCCCTGGGAGCTGCCTCCGACTTTGTCTCTCCCCCTCCTTCTTCCAGCCCCGAGATCTTAGTGTTGGGGAACGTTCTCTATGTCATGCCCTCTGGAGGGGGTGCTGAGTACCCAGTACCCACGCAAGTGAGTCCAATGAAACTACCCCCAGCACTGAGCCTGCACCTCCTGGGACCTTTGGCTTGGCCCCTGGCATCCTCACCCAAGGGAGCAGGTCCCAATGACCAAAGACCCTCTGAGCGGGTATCAGTTGGGGAAGATGGCACCAGCTAGAGCCGCCTCTCCCCGCTTGGTTCCAGCCAAGATAAGGCTCCCAAAGGACTAATGCTGGTGTGTAAATATTAGATACTTCTGTCTCCTTTGAGACCAATTACACAGATCATGGCGGCTCCCCCAGGACCATGCCTTCCACTTACTGTATCATCATTAACAGCCTATTAGGTAACAGCTGCTCAGGGAGAGAGAGAGAGAGAGGCCTTTTACTTGGCACAGTCTCTGTTTCCAGCAGTTTAAGAGAAAATGAGAGAGAGAGAGAGCGAGAGAGAGAGAGAGAGAGCAAGAAAGAGAGAGAGAGAGAGAGGTGAGAGAAAAGAAAATAGAAGAGAAAGAGACAAAAGGAGGAAAAGAGACAGTGAAGACGACAGAGACAGAGAGAGTGCAAGAGACAGTCAAGAGATCGGAGCGAGACAGAATAGTGAGAAACACAGACGCTTGGAGGAAAGACTGGGAGAGACCCCAGAGAGGCAGGAGGGAGCCGAGGAGGAGAGAAGCCAGGGAGAAGGCAGCTGTGAGTTCTCGGAGGGACGTCAGGCCCGCCTGCCCTCGGGGTCTGCTGTGGATGCCCTGCCTGCTCCTGTTTGCCTGCCCCTCTAGCTGTGCTTGCCCCACGGTGTCCCTGGCCTGCAGGCAGGTGGGCAAGGCTGGTAGGCACCAAGCGGGCCCCAGAAAGCCCTTCTAAGGCCAGGGCTGCCCGCAGCAGGCCTCAATCCCACATGCTAGGCTATTTATCCGCAGGGATTCCTATGGCCAAAACCGGGAGATAAGGGCCACCACGGCGAGGAGCCCCGGATCTTTCTGAGGAAGGCCTTCAGGTGCATGTCCAGCCTGGCTGCCAAGCGCACAGTGGGGGCCCAACACTGTTTAGAAGAGAAAGCAGAGGTGGGGAATTTCCACCAGCAATTACAGACCAGCCCCCTGGCAGGTCCTCCATGTTCTCACCCCCTCCCTGCACCCCCGAGTCCTTGGAACAGCCTCTGGAGCAACCGTGATGGGCCCCGCGCAGAGATAAGAAGGGGAACATAGAGGCTGAGTGGTGGCCTCCCTGAGGCCATCCAGCTGGGCAGCCCGCACACCAGTGTTCAAGGCCAGTGACCCAAGGTCAGAGCCATGCTTCTGGATCCTGGTGCTCTGCCTCTGAGAGCATCAAGTCCTCTGCTGGAGGAATAAGATGCACTGCCCTCCCCACCCCGATTTCCCATGAGGGCTTGAGCCAGGATCCCCAGGGGAAGAAGGACAGAGAAGCCCTTGTGTAGTCACCAAGACCAGGACTCCCCTCCCTGACGAGCATGCATCACTCCCCTGCAGGATGCCGCTCAGCGCCTGGGCAGTCTTCACAGCCGCCTCCTCCTTCCCCAGGGACCCCACTGCTCCTGAGCTCTGAGGTCCTATCTGCCCCGAGCCTTGGCCCCTCGGCACGGTTGCAGGCTTACCATCTGTTCTCCATCTGTCCCTCCAACCAAACCATAAATGTTTACTGAGCCCTCCCTACCCACCAGGCACATTTCTGTGCACTGGGGACAGCACGGACAAGCAGACACAGACCACACCTGCATGGAGCAGAGGATACCTGTGGTCAGGGACGAGTGCCAAAGAACACATGGTCAAGAAAGGCCTTGGTGACTGTGAAGGCAGAGCAGCACCCCTGAGAAAACGGGGAACAGCATTCCAGGCAAAGGGAACGGAAGGTGCAAAAGCTGAGGTGGGAACTAACTTAGCGTTTCTGAGAAGTGGGGAGAAGCCACCAGTGCTTGGGGGCATGTAGGGTTAGGGGGCCACAAGATAAAGTCAGACAGTAAGGAGATACCCCTTGAGCCCTGAGGATTTGGAATTTCCTTCTAAGAGCATTAGGGAAGCCACCTCAGGGACCTAAGCAGAGGGTAACGAGTCTGGCCCCTCCACAAAGCTGCCTTGGGCTGGGTGTGGGGGACACACCAGCTATAAACTTCTTTGAGGGAGAAGTTGACCCCATAGGCCTGAGCCCCTGACCCCTTCAGTGCTCATAGGAAGTGACAGACGCCCCCCACCCAGGTCTGCTCCTCAGAGTGCCCCTCCTTCCATCACTTCCAGGTGTAGTACCTCAGCTGCCTGGCCCCCTCTCCAGGCCTCAGGGCCCTGGGGCCTTTGAGGGTGGGAATGGGGCCGGCCTGGCGCCCCGGAGCCCCTGCCAGGATTTCAGGCTCCTGGCCCTGTAAAGCATTTGATTTCTCCTCCTCCAGGGCTGGAAATAATTAGGCGGCCGGGAACATAAATCACAGCCTGGCTCTGTACATCTGCTAATCACATCTCCTGAGGATGAGCGAGGCAGGGGCGGGGTGCAGGGTTCCTGCAGCTGGGGCATCCTTCGAGGAGTCCACAGCACCCCACATCAGCCATACTTCCAGCAAGGGTGTGGGGTGCTGGTGGAGAGTGTGGGATTCCAGGTTCCCCAAAGTTCTCACCCACACACAGACACACTCATACATACACACACCCACCCACACACAGATACTCACACACTTTTACCCACTACTGACAACACGCCCAGTTTCCCCACAACTCACACACAGACATCCATACATACACAAAGACACACACAGACTGCCCCCCGCCCCAGACCCCACAGACACACTCACACACATTCATACACCAACCCTGCCCCGATACACACGCACTTGCCCACTGTATCCTGCAGGTAAGAAATGGGAAACTGCAGGTTTGGGGCTTGGGGTTTGGGCGCCACCTAGGGTCCATGTCCCGGCACTGCCGGACTAGACACCAGCCGACCCAAAAGCAGCGCTCCCAGACCCCACCTCCTCCCTCCAGTCAAGGGTGGAAACTGCTCTCTATTAAAGGCCCTAATTTGTAACAACCCATATAAAAAGCACGAAATTAACTGGCCGTGGAAGGGAATACTGAGGAGTGTTTTAAGAATCAAATATTTAAAAATTTTAACTTACCTGCTTTAAAATTAAGATTAAGGCATATAACGTTATCTCAATACATCCAACCGAAAAGGTCAAAAACAGGGAGGTTTTTGTCAGACAGGAGCTCCTTCTCCACTGATGACAACAACAACAACAATAACAGGGTGGCTATTGGCTGGTGTCGCCGACCACAACTATGATGTCATGCTTCCCTTAAAATTGAATTTGCTGAAGAAAATTGAGATCTTAAATTCTGAAGTGAATATTAGTAGGAGTATCCGGTGAATGTGAATATGCTGAGCTAAAGATGGTGTTGGAGAACTTCTCACAAGTACCCTATGAGGGAACAACCTAACACGCCCATCTTTTTGGAGTAAACTGAGGCCCTGGAAGGGTCATCGATGGCCTAAGTCACTCTGCTCAGTGGCAAAGCTGGATGCCTGAACCAGGACTGTGTTCTCCAAAGTCCACGCACTAAACGGTGACACGAAACTGTCCCCCCGCCCTCATCTTGATCTGCTCCTATTCTAGGCAGCTCACTGGGGTCTGGGAGGTAGGCCCTTCGGGCTGTCGCCAGGAGCACTCGCTTCTCCCACACGGCTCCCCACACGTGGGGTTTACCTCACCGCAGCCCCTCACACGCCGGACCCTTTAGCGTTTCTCTTTCCAGGCTGGACACCCCACAGCCCCTCCTTACAAGGATGTCTGGTGACCAACAGGTGACCCTGCAGCAACAGGACCCAGCACAGGGGGCTGACTCATCATCTCCACGCATCTCGAGGGCACAGCAATGTGCATGCACCTGCCACCCAAGATTCCTGAGGCCCTCCCTCCTCCTCCAGCAAGTGACAAATGTATACGCACCCCTCAGGGGAAATCTAACCAGAGAAAGCTACCCTCAGTGAGTCACCCCACCTTTCTGGCCCCTGAGTCAGTAATAGACAGTCCCCTGGCCCCTGGCAACATTTCTTTTGACATCAAAGGCTTTTTAAAAATGTTAAATAGTGCACATGGTTTTAAAAAGTCGAACAGTGCAGAATGCTGCACAGTAAATAGTGAGGGTCCCTTGGCCTTCCAGAAGTGGTCACTCTCTACACTTTTCTGTTCGTCTTTCCAAAATCTGCTGTGCACGTACGTGTGTGTGTGTGTGTGTGCACGCGCGTGCATATTCTCATGTGTCAAGACACAAACCAGAGCACATCAAACACAGGGATTTGCTCCTTCTTTTCCACCAAAAATATCTCTGGGAGCATTCCCTCCCAGCCGCCTGCTGCACAGAGGCCAGTGCCTGGCTTCCTTGGTTAATTTCACACTCCTACTTTCCAGCAGGACAGACTGGCCTGGAGCCCTGCTGTGCGCACAATACCACAGCAGTCATCTGGGTACCCTCCACCTTCTTCAACATGTGTCTGGGACATAGTGTCTGCCCCTCTGGGGCAAAGCTGACAAAAGGGGACACAGTCCTGGCAGCAAAACTGTTAGGTCAAAGGGATGTTCATCCCATTTGGTATAATCCCTGTGTCCTCAATGTCTCTCTCCTAGGACGGCCTCTAAAAGCTAGAAAAGGAAATGAACAGATTCTTCTCTGCAGCTCCCAGAAAAAACCAGCCCCGCCAACACCCTGATTTGAGCCTAGTAAGACCGCTTTTGGACTTCTGGCCTCCAGATATTACTCTTTAGATATTATCCAGACACGATGATTATTAATCACATAAATATTATTACTATAACGTATTGTTTTCAGCCACTATGTCTGCATTCACTTGCGACCACGGGAAACTGACACATTTGCATCTCCTCACTGACATTAGATTCATTTGGGGAACTTCACAAAAATGCCCAGGCCTCACCCCAACTAATCAAAATGGAATCCCCAGGTACTGCTGGCATCTGGATTTTTCTAAGGAGCAGCCAGGGCAGGGGATGCTGCCCTAAACCTCCTGCCCTTCAATCTCCCACCCCTCACCCCAGCTGCCCCACCATGGGCCATGGGCACAAGTCTTCTCCTAGACTGGTCATCCTGCTGCCGCAGGCCCTACCTGCCCATCGCTCCTGGGAGGGCGCTTCTGTCTCTTCTGAGCCTTAATGCCCATGACAGTATCCTCCTCACTAGGATGCTACAGGTTTTAAATAAGATGATGTGTGCAAAGGGGCTGGCACAGGGTCTGCCCCACAAGGCACGTGACATGCTTAAAAGTTGTGTTCCCCGCGCAGGTGGTGGTGCTGAGCTCGGCCTGCTGTCACCTTCACTGCAGAGATGACGCGGGACTCTCAGATGGCGGTTACCATGTTCCAGAGCAGACCTGGACCTGGCCACATCCAGCCCTGATCCCTGCTCACCCTGGGGGCCTCGGGCAGCTTAGCGCTCACTCTTGGGCCCCACGCACTCCCACCCGTTGACTCCACCCAGCTGCAAGGGGCCACTGGTGGGCACACGTCCAACATGTGCAGGACTCCACTATGGAAGGCCTGACTGCCCAGCCCCACATGGCAGCCCCACTAATTCCTCCCAATGGCACCTACGGGACCCCACCAGCAGTAGGACATGCACTCGGCCAAGGCCTCCGTGCAGAGCTGCGTCCAGCAGGGGAAACCACTAAGGACTGCGGGATTCTGGAGGGGGGAGATGGACAGGAGTGGCTCCAGGGGAGGGGGTAGGAGGACATCTGGGCATGTGAAGAGGAAGGTGCTGAACTCTTCCTCAGTGCCAGGAAGTCACTTGGACAGTAAGACCTGCACAGCTCTGAGAATGTCACCAGGCTTTGGGGCAGGCACAGGAACACCAGGACAGTGGCAAACCAGGCTGGCCAGAATGGGGGTGGTGCTGGGAGTGGTGGGGAGTGGAAGGGGACCTGGCTGACGGGGTATAGACAGCAACTAGGAGAGATTAGTTGCCTTCCAGGGGCTGGCTCCCTCCCTGGCAGCCACCACAAAGGATAGACAGGCTGCCTGCTCAGTTCTGGGTAAGGAGGAGCTTGAGGAGCATGCCCTAAGGGGTGTCTGGCCCATACTTAGTCCTAAAGCAAGGGTGGGGCATAGCGCTGGGGGAGAGAACCCTTTGAAGCATGGGTGGGAGCCCCACTGCCTCCAGAAAGTACCCCCTGATCATCTCTGCTGGGCTGAGGGCTTAAAGCAAAGGGTTCTGGATTCCTGCAGACCTGAGTCTGAATCTTGTTCTGTCACTTACTAAGCTGTGTGACATATTTCTAAATCGAGGCAAGGCGGGGAGGTGGGCACACTGGGTCAAAGACATAGTTCCTGCAGAGGCTCACTGACGTCCCCTCCCCAGTGGTATGTGGTAAATGTTTAACAACCAGCTTTCTGAAAAACAACAACAACTCTGATTTGTAGCATCCCCCAATTTCTATGGTGTAAATACTCCCACCACAGTTGATTTTGAGCTACCAATAAGACGTCACTCAAGGTGGAGTTGAGAAGAGGTGTGCACAGTTCAGCCCCAGTGCAGACCGGGAGTGCCCAGGAGGCAGCGCAAGGGAACATAACCCATGGGCATCTGCTAAGTGCCAGGTGCTGGGCTGGGAGCTCCTGTGTTGATCGCCCCTCCGCACCACAACAACCCTCTAGCGTGGAAATCGGCAGCCCTGTTTTACTGATGCAAAGACTGAGGCTCAGAAAGAAGAGGCAATGAGACCAAGTCACACAGCCAGGAAATTATCAGAGGCAGGTTCAAACCCACGTCTGTCTGTCTCCGAAGGGAGAAAGGAAGGCTTAGACTGGACCTCGGGACCTCCAGGGGTAGTTTTTTATTAATAAGGCATTTTTCAAAAGTTAGCCAGGACGGTCAAAAAGTAGGGGTAGAACATCTCATCTGCCTTCTGTAGGGATGGGGGAAGGACCCGGCCTGTCACCAATAGGAAGGATGTGAAATTCCCGATAGGGAAGGCACTGGCTAGGCCAGTCACTGCACAGCAAACACCGTGGCACAGGCGGCTTTGATCAGAACAGTGACGGCAGCTGAGCACTGCATTTGTGTTAACTTCTTTCATCTTCACGGGAACCCTTTGAAGGCAGCACCAATGTCCCACTTTACAGGTGAAGAAGTTGAGGTTCAGAGAGATTCGGTGACTTTAGAATAAAGCCAGGCAGCTAACTAGTTGTGCTGAAGGTCTAATTTTTCTAGACCATCAGAAAACTTTTTCTCACCAGGTCACAGACTTTTACAAACGGTTAAGTGCACACAGTTCAATGCCTGGCTGGTGTTTAGGTACATATGGATGTATTCCAAAAACAGCCGATCATGACATAGAACATTTCCAGCTCTCTAGGGCTGCCAGTGTCCCTCCCCAACTGACAGGTCTTATCACTGACCAGATGGGGCTGATTTGCCTGTCCTGGGATCCCACGGAGCAGATTTTGGTGCACAGATCCTTGACCCCACCCCCTGCCAGCCTGAAGAACCCTCAGTCTGGGATCCTCAGGGTTCCAGGGTGGGATTTCAGGATCCAGTAATGGGGTGCCCATGGTAGAGACAGATTTCTGTTGAACCACAAAAAACTGCAAAGTCGCAGACTCTAGATAATCCCAACTCTGTTCGGAGGGGCATGGAGTTACCCAGAAGGAGCCCTCCCAGCTCTGCCCCTCCCACCTCTCTTGGCCTCAGCTCCCTCTCCTGCTGCAGCCACCACAGCCTCCATGGAGGGCTGCAGCCAGGGTTCAATGACAAGGTGTCTGGCCCTGAAGGAATACTGGCCACTGGGAGGCTCTGAGCCTGAGCCTCAACTCCAACTCCAGGGAGAGGCTCAAGAGGTGGGAAGGTTGAGGGGCGGGGTGGTCCTCAGAGCAGCCCATCCAGGAGTAAATCCATGTCCCTTCTCATGGCTCTTCCAGTATGCCCTCCTCTCCACCCCTGTGGCACTCCCTCGTCCAGGCTGCTCCGGGAAGCATTTCTGCCCGCTTTACTCACACTCCTTGCCTTGCTCAATATGGCATCTGTCCCCAAGGAAGAGCCACCTTGCCTCCTTTCTCCACATCAGTCACGGTGGTCTGTTATAAGCTCAGCTCTGGCCATGATACCATCCTTGCTGCCCTCCAATGGTATCTCTCCAGGTTGACACAAAGGCCGCTGCCTTCCCCAGCACAGGGCCCTGCAGGGAGGGTCTTGCCAGCCAGGCACATAGTGGATGTTCAATAGATATCTGTTGGATGAATTTACTCAATGAAAGTAGAAAATGGGAAGGGAAGGGTGAGAAGGAGAGGAACAGCATCAGCACCCTGCAAATGCCCCTGCCCTGACCAAGCCTTAGCCGAGGGCGACCCCAGTGAGGCCCAGGGTCCTGGGGCACCAAGGAGAGCCCTGCAGCCAGGGGCCTGGAGCCCTCCCCTGCTGGGGCTCTGACCCAAATCCTGCCTGACTCCTCTGAGCGGGGAGGAAGGGAGCAGGGAGAGGGGCCAAGAGAAGCAGAGAGCCTTCCAGAGCCCCTTCCCAGGACGCAGAGGCGAGGACTGCTCTCACGCCTGCTCTGGATTCCACCAGCAGAACCAGGAGCCAACGGCTGACGAAACCCTGGCCGCCTGAGGATGCCGCCTGCCTGCCGGGGCCCCAGCCTCCCACGCCATCCCCTCCAGGGCTGCGAGGCATGATGGGGCTGCGGAGGGCAGAGGGATGTCTCCAGAACACCACCTCTCTTGGATGACTGCCTTTGTGGGAGGCAATGGTTCTAGAAGAAAAACAAACACAGGCTGGGGGAGGGAGGAAGCAGGCAGCAGATGCTGGCAGGCGAGACACAGTGTCTGGGGGAGGTCAGGGAAGGCTGGCGGGTGGCTAGGCTGGAGGGTGGCCCCCCGGGTGCCCTATGGCGCCAGGCCAGGGTCGGGACCCCAGGCTCTTCCGGCTGGACCTGGCAGGGAACCGAGGCAGAGAAAGTGTCCCTGGCAGGATGCCGCAACCCAGGAGTCCTCCTGCACGCACAGCCGACATCCCCCCTCGTCTTGGGTCTGACAACAGAG
>NW_006494614.1:60143614-60166318 GCF_000325575.1 Pteropus alecto | reverse complement strand
CCCACTGCCCTGCCTGTGGTCAAGCCCTTGGCCTTCCTCCCAAAGCCCTCTTTAATCATTCATTTAGCTCAGGATTAGGGAGCTTCTAAGACAGCCCAGGCATTGGGGCTGGAGCAGCAGAGAGACCTATTTTGCTCCATGGAGCTTTCATTCATTCACCTTCCATGGCTCCCTAGTACTTTCAGGATGAGGCAACCCCCCAAGCATGCACACTAAGCTATCAACTCCTAGTCTGAACTCCCTTCTAGATTCCGGTGCCACCCCAGCTTTCCAGTCATCTGAACTGGCCCCAAGTGTGCACCATGCTCATGCTCATGCCCTCCTCTGACCCTCTGCCCATGCCGTTCGTACTCCACCAGGTGTCCTGTGCTGTCCCCTCTGCCCACAGCCCACTTTCCCTCTTCTTTCAGGAAGTCTGCCTCATCCCCTCCATGGGATACTAGTTTTAAACTGAAGACTCCTAGTGTGAGGTCAAGGTGACAAGTGCACTCAGGGGTGTATGATTCATAGGTCTTGCAGGAGGGAGGAGGTGTGGGGCTTGAGGAAGCGGCGGCAGGGGCAGCCGGGCAGAGATTGCAGGGGGGCCCTGTGAGAGCAGGAAGGGTGTGGTTCTGAGGCCTTACAGGCAGCAGTTGGCACCTAACAGTCCCTGGGACGCTCCACCCGGTGTCCGAGAGGGAACTGCTGCCTGCGAGTCCACAGGCCACTCTTCTCATGAACCTTCAAGGGCTCCCCATGGCTCAGCCACAAAGTCCAAGAGAAGCTGAGTGTTGGCACCTAAGAACGGGCATTCATGCTAGCTCCAACCTAGCCCCCCACCTCTACTGCAGCCCAAGCTCCATCACCCCTATGTCCACACACCTGCTGTTTTCTCTCTTCAAAACACCCTTTCCTCTTTCCTACATCTGTCTAGTGCTTACTTAGCCCTCTTCGACCTCTCAGGGAACCCCTCACTTGCATCCCAGGCAGACTGAACCCCAACCCTCCCTGTTCTCAGGCCCTGAGCCAATGGCGTCACCCATGGCATCACACTACTTTTAAGGAGGTACTCAGACGAGCCCATTCTACAGATTAGGCTAAGGCACAGAGAGGTTAAGTCACATGGCCAGGTCATACAGCTGAGCAGTGATGAGGCTGGGCTGGGAACCAGCCAAAATACAGAATCTCTTACACAGCTTCAACTGCCCACGGCACTAGCCACATGATGCCGCGATGCTTCTCATTCCTTACTGTCCTCTGCCAGGTTCCAGGGCCCCAGCTTCTAGCCCAGCCAGCCAGGGATAAAGACTCACCCAAAACGATGCCACACAGGAGTGTGAAAAGAACCTCTCTGGCTTTATCAGACTCAGACCTTTGTGATTTTAACACTGAAATCGGCATCTCCTTCTCAACTCGCCATGCCACAGGGGGACTCCACAAGACCTTGAACAAGACGCTAGACTCCTCCAGGCCTCAGTTTCCCTCTATCTGCAATGGAGGCCAAGCAGCTGGTCCCTGAGGTCCCCCAGCCCCATAGAGAGCAAGCCATGTCCTGCTGCCCTTTCCAGTCCCGTGGCCCAACCGCAGGCCTGCCCAGGAGCCGCTGAGGGCAGCCACAAGCGGTAGGAGCCAGGAAATCCGGGCAGGGCGCACCCCCCACCCCCACCCCTCGCCGCCGCCCCGAGCCCAGGCCAGGCGCCGGAGGGGGCGCCGGCTGCCCCCAGAAACACGCTCCAGATGCGCGAGGCGCTGCCAGCATTCCTGGAAGGTAACGCAGGCTGGGCGGGGGGCGGAGGCACGGCCGCAGCCCGCTGCCAGATGTGCACCGCGAACAGCTGCCCCCGGCTAATAAGGTCAGCTCCTGGCTCCGGCGAGCCGCGCGCTCACCGCCGCCTCCGCCCGCCCGGCACCCGCCGCCGCGCTTCCCAGGGCGGCCTGGGGGAGGGGCCGGAACACGCCCTCCGCCCACGGTCTGGGGGAGGGGCCAGAACACCTCCCACCCACGTGGTTCAGGGAGGAAAGATCAGAACCCCCTGGGGACGAGGTGGGGGCCTGAAACACCCACCCGCGCCCAGCCAACACCTCCCTGTAACCGAGGGAGGCCAGAACCTCACCCCACCTTGCAATTGCAAGCGGGGTAGGGCGGGGGTGCGGGTGCGGGGCATGCTCTGTTTTATTGGCCATTTCCCTTAGCGATGGAGAGGAGAGACCTAGTGCTAAGTTGGGGCCTTGGCCTGAGGGGAAAGGGCATGCAGTCCACGTGGGCTCCCCACTGTGGGCTGGGCCAGCTGCCTGGGAAGCGCAGCTGCGGGGATTCTGGGGTTTCCAGGATTCCCTGCTCACTCCCACGAGTGACCTTACCCACTCCGCTCCCCAGCCTGTCCCCTCCACCTCACCCCGCTCCAGGAACACCCTGTCCTCCATCCAGAGATGTGAGGTCACATCCCTGGGGTGGGGGAGTAGGGCTCAGATTCTGCTCCTTCCTTCCATCCAGGTCCTGGACAGGGCCGAGGCGAGTCCGGCACCTCCTGCCCTCTCTCTCCCAGATGAAGGCGTCGGCAGCAGCCTTTGTTTCCCTGGTGTAAACCGAGCCAGATGCAGTCTAATCCCCCAGCTGGGCTGGATTTGCAGGCGGCTGCAGCTCTAGGGCCTCTCAACCTCTCAGGCCCTGCCCTCCCTGCTGCCCGGTTCGCTTCAACTTCACCCATCTCACCCTAAGGGCCAAGGGCAGAGCTTTGGGAACTTGCCTTCCTGTGCCCAATGACCTTGGGCAAGTCTTGTGACTTCTCCGGGCCTTGGTTTTCTTGTCTATAAATGAAGAATGATGAGGGCCCAGCCCACAGGTTGCAGCGGGCTCAGTAAGCTCAGATACTGTTATTAGTACCTGGAATGATGCTCACCTCCCTGACCACCCACTATGAGCTACACTGCGCCCATCTGACCACACGTCCCATCTCCAGAGCATAGAACAGTGGTGACAGTGACTTAGGTACCCACAGGACTCCTCAGGCATGACTCGTTCACTCCTTCCAAGAACCTGAGAACCCACAGAGGCTGGTGCTAGTATTGACCCCAGTGCACAAAGAAGCTGAGGCCCAGAAAGGCCCCAAGGCTAGTCAGATACAGGATTATTATCAAAAATGAGGAAGCAGCCCAGAGAGGTAAAGAGACTTGCCTAAGATCACACAGCAAATGAGAGGCAGAGAGCATGGATTTGCTCCTTCCAAATCCAGGAGGGAGAAGAGGAGGGTACTTTTGAAGTGCTTGTAGCATCGGGTAGGCTCTTCTAAGTTTAGTCTGAAGCCCTCCAGAATCAGACCCCTGTGATACTTGTTAAAAACTCCTAAACCCTGGTCTGGCCCTACCAAACTAGAGTCTGTGGGGAGAGTCCCTGGACTTGGCATTTATTACAAGGTATGTGTGTGGAGGAGTGGTGGCTGAGGGGCTGCATTCCAGGCTGTTGTACCATGTGTGTATGGAGAGGGGGCAACGCAGTTCCAAAGGGAGCTCTCTGTCCCCTCCAGGGCCCAGCATTCCAGCCCTGGGCCACCCAGGCTGGGAACACAGCCTCACCTGGGCTGGTCCAGCCAGAAGGCGGGCAGGGTGCCAAGCTCAGAACCTGCCAGGAGTGTCTGATGGATGCAGTGCCTCCTTCCAAAAGCCATTAATCATCCAGAGAAACTCCCCGTCAGTCCATCTGTTCCCCACCCATGCACACACCCCCACGTGCACCACATGCACAGATACACACAGCACACACGCATGAACACACACAGACACTGCATGCACCCAGACACACGCCATGCCCCCCACATGTGCAACCACACGTCCAAGAACACACACTGTGCACACAAGCTCTGTATGGACACACATCACACACTCACACATACCACACACACACATACACCACAAATGTACCACACAGGCACACAGGTTTCACACACCACACATACACCACACATACTGCGCTCAGACCACATGTGTACATATATGTGCACATCCACGAACGTGCACAGGAACACACATGCAGACCCACAGACATGTATGTGTGCTCACACAGCTGTCATAGTTCCTATCCCGATGAGAGGAGACAAATGGGGCCCATGAAGCTGTTTTAAATATCCCAGTAGGCCAAACTACCCTGCAGCCTCCACGGAGGGCACCAGCTAGGTTCCAGCTCCCTATTCCTTTGCTTGGGGTGCCAATTCTGTCAACTCATGTCTCCCCAGGGCTTTCGATCTCCATCAGAAGCTCTGGCTGGTCGGCAGTGATTTAAAAAAAATTAGGAAATGAATTAATGATTGGCTGATAAACGTGGTTTGGCAGACACCTCCTTTTGCAAGCATGGAGGGAGGTAACTACGTGGATTCTTGGGGCAAGCGGGCTGGGACTGTACTTTCCCATGCATTTCACTGATGAGAACAAGGCCTGGGTGGGGGACCCATCCAGAGCCAGCAGCTTCAAGAGGCCCTTGAGACCAGAGTGAGGTCTCCCAGTCCCTGCCCACCAACAACCCTCTCTGACCCACAGCCACGCCCCAGGAAGCCCAGCCTTGTGTGTCATGCCCTGGAGCCGTTAATTCATTTGTCCATTTATTCACATCAGAAAAGACACAAACACAGGGCTGAAGATGTAACCAGGGTGGAGAGAAGCTTTCGTCAGCTGGAGTAGTCAGGGTGGCCTCTGGGAGGAGGTGACATGTTCAATGAAAAGGAGCTGGTCCTCTGGGCAGAAGGGCAGGTATGGTGTAGCATCAGAGGGCAGGGGGCTGTTGTTTCAGCAGAATCCTTCCTACCCCTGAGCCTTGGAAGGAAAACCAAGTGAGGTTGAGGGGAGAGGACCACCTTCTCTGTCACCTGAATCCTCACACGGGAACTCAGCTGGGCCTCCTTAAGGCACTCGTGGCAGCAGACATGGCCTGAAGATTTGTCCATTTGCTCCACACCCGCATCCTGAGTGGGACAAGGCAGCGGGGAACAATCCCTGTCCCTCTTTGCTCTGGATACTCAGAGCCTGTCTACAACCTGAGCCTCCATCCACCTGCCTGTCTGAGGGTGTCTGACAGAGTAGTCTGAGCCCTGCATCCTTTCTGTACAAAGCTTGAAACCCGAGGGGAGCAGACTGGCGCTCAGAGGGGCAGAACGTTTACATTCAGACACGAAGGCCAGCCTTTTCCAACTGTGCCTCCGGAAAGTGCCTGTGGCCAGGGCTTCTCTCCAGGGTTTGCTTGTTCTTTTGGGTTCAGAAGGCAGCTCCCAAGAAAGCAGTCGTAAAAACACCTGGCTTGGTGTGTGTGGCCTTGTGGCAACAAACACGCACCTCCTAAGGTATGTCCCAAAGGTCGATGCTTTGGTTCTGGTCTGTCTGACAAAAGCCTCGTCACTTTATGTCTCCGCCCCTAACCGTGGGGAAGCAAATTTGGCTGGTACATGAGTCTGGTACTCCCTAGACCAGGGGCGGAGGGGCTGCCACGCACTGGCACTTGCAGCTGTCAGAGAAGAGCCACAGAGTGACACCCACAAGCGGTCAGCATTGGGGGTCCTTGGAGACCTGGCACTAGGATGACTCTCCATGTGCTTTTCCAAGTTTTCTGTATCTTCTAAGTTTTCTAAGATGACCAGGCATCATTTTGTGCTACAGGAACAGTAAGTGTTATAATTGACACTCACGGGAGGAATGAATGGAAACTGCCTTGACACAGAAGTGAAAACTGTGAAGGTTTGGATTGGCTTTGGGGTCTAGGCAAGTAGCTGCCTGAGAGGAAGACCCAGGGTACCACAGTACTGCTCACACAGGTAGCTCTGCCCAGAGAGCCGCTATGGAAGGCAGGCAGAGGGGCTACATCCAGCCAGCAACCTCTCTATTCCACCCTTGCATCCAACTATTGAACCATCTATCCAACCATTTAAGCATCTGTCTGTCTTGTCATTCACACACGCAACCATTCATCCATTCATCTGTCCATCTTTCCATCTATCCAACAATCCATCCATCCATCCATCCACCCACCTACCACCCACCATCCATCCATCCATCCAAACACCCATCCATCAAACCATCCATCTGTCATTACTATTCCATTCTTCCATGCTGCCATCAGCCCAGTCATCAATCTATCTATACATTATCCATCCATCCTTCCTCTTTCCATCATTCCGTCCTTCTACCCACGCATCCGTAGTATACAACTTTTTCGTTTGACCTAACCAGCATCTGTCCCTCCCCCACCCAGTGGGGCTATCAATCAACACATTCCTTTTCCCTTTAGAGTGGTAGGCATGTGCCCCAGGCTAAGATCGGACTCTTCCCTGGGACATTTGCTAGGTAAGAATCACTCTTCCCCTCCTCTGGCGTCACTAGATGTCAGCCTGTAACTGTTGGTAGCCATCTCTGACAGCACATGGGGAGAACCTGCCAAAGAATGATTCCCACATAGGAGAAAGCAGAGGTGAGGATGGAGAAAGGAAGAGGCCTAGAGAGAGTCAATGAGCCCTGGATCCAAGAGTTCCTGAAGCCGCCATCATTACCTTCATCCATACAATAAACCCTCCTTTTGCTAGAGTGACTTGGAGTTGGGTTTGTGTCACTTGCAAATAGAAAGGTCATGGGTAACACAAGCCCTTCTAATACAGGACAAGGTGATTTAGAACCTTCTAGATGCCTGAGACAGACAAGGACACCCAAAGACCAAATAAGCCCTGCCCTTGCATGCCAGAGGCTGACCTTCCAGTTGGAGCAGAAGTTCTAAAACACAGTGAGGAAAGCCATACAGCCCAGACACTCAATGCCAGTATGGGATCAAAAGAGACCAGACAAGGCCCCTATCACTAAGCCTCAGTTTCTCTATCTATAAAATGGGGGCAGCACCCCCTACAATGCCAGTGAGGAAGCAGGCCATCTGGGCTGCTCAACCAACAGCCATTCCTAACCCCTTCTTTTCTGGATGGCACAACCTGTCCCCATAAAGTGCGAGAAGGTCAGAGACTCATGTTCCCAGCACCCCTGCAGTTACAGATGGCATGTGACCAAGCCCTGGACAAGTGGACCCAAGTTTGTAAGAGAACTGGGAAATACTCTTCCCCTAAAGAAAAAGAAACAAGAGAATCTTGCTTTGGGCTGCAGTTTACACTCTCACTCTTAGTTGTGGGAGGTGGTTTCATAAAGCAGTTAAGCGCATGGATTTTGGAGCCAGCCTTCCTGGGTTCAAATCCCAGTTCTGCTACTTGCTGGCTGTGTGACCTTAGGCAAGTTACTTAACCTCACTGTGCCTCTGTTCATAGCTCTATAAAAAAAGGAATAAGATTTGTGAGTATTAAAATAATTTGGTACAAATAAAAACATTTAGCACAGTGCTTGGCACATGAGCTTTACTTAGCTGTCACAGTCAGAGAATATGGGGGTGGGGGTGGGCCAGGCCAGGGCTGGGGCAAGCTGAGCAGGCACAGAGGCCCAGGCCCATAGAAGCTGAACAGAAGCCGAGAGCCTGCTCCCGGCCTTGGCATGGTGGAGGCTGTTCTGATTTGCTCTGTGTTCACCCTGCCAAGGCCGGAGCAGCTGGCTCCAGCCTGCCGATGACTGCAGGGAGAGGCGCCCCATGACGCAGCCCACCCGCCTCCCCTCCGACACCCCTGCCACCTGGGAGACCACAAAGTGGGCGTCCTGTTGGCCTGCGGGGCCCTCAGCCCCAGGTCCAGAGATGTGCCCCCACCACTCTGCAGGCCACCTCCTTGACTCCCAACAAGTTCGTTTCACCTTAGGTGGAGAAGGCAGTGTCTCCCCACCCCTCCTGCGGGAGCCGAGAGTGTGGAAGCAATTTCACTTGGCAGCCTCGCAAGAGTGAGTCAAAAACAGTTGTTTGGCGTGTCCAATGCCCAGGCCCAGCACAGCTCGGAGCAGACTGCTGGGCGGGGGGCCGCGTAACTCTTTCGGGTGTGTTCTCCTGTCCGGTGAGGGCCAAAGGCCTCAGGCTCAGGGGCCCTAGGGTCCTTTGCTGCAGGGTAAACTGAGGCATGAGGCCTAAATCTCTACCACCTCCTCTTCTGAGTAGATTCTTTCCGCTAACTGGTCTTCTAGGCTTGAGAAAATATTCCCGCTGACCCCCTTCCCCAAACCTAATCAGATAGGACTGATCTGCCCTCCTGCCTGTCTGTGCCTGCTACCCATAATTCATGTGGTTCTCATGGGGCCTGGGAAATAGCTAGGATTAATGCTCGGCACATACTGTAAGCACGTACCGTAGACAGGGTCTTTTTACACACATCTCCTGGCATCTCCATGACAACCCCAGAGATAGGCACTATCGTTTTCCCCATTTTACAGGTGAGGACACTGCAGCTCAGGGAGTGAGTCCCTTGCCTAGGTCTCACAGCTGGTCCACAGAAAGGCAGGAATTCAACCCCAGGCTTTAAAGCCGGGGCATTAAGTACACTGACTCAGCATTCCCAGAAGCTTCTGACCTCAGAACTCTGCCCTCCCCCCTCCTGGCCATCTTGCACATTGCTGCCCAAGAACAGTGTTTATAAACCTCTCCTGCTCAACAAACTTCAATGGCTCACTAGCACCCAAAGGAAAAAATAAATAAATCAAATCCTTTGCAAAGCCCTCCCTATCCCTCATTCCTGACATCATCCCTGTAATCCACTTATTCTTTCCCACAAACCAGGTGACAGGGCTCCTCCAGAGCCTGGACTGCCTGCTACCTCCTCCAGCAGGCCAGGCACGGCACCTGCCTCAGGGCCTTTGTACATGCTGTTCCCTCCCCCGGAAGCCACTCTCTCCCCCTCCTCAGAAAGGCTGTCCTGGCCCTCCCTGAGGCAGTGCTCCCCACCGCACCTCTATGCTACAATATTTTCTCCATTGCTCTTCTCACTCCCCAGCATGACATTCTCTTGGCATAGACTTATCTGTTTCATGTTTGATGCCTCCATTCAGAATGCGAGCCTATGAGCGCAGGGCCTCGCCTGTCTTGTTTACTGCTACACGCCCCATGCCAGCACATAGTTGGCATTTAGGAAATGTTGAGTGAATAAGTGAGTGAATGAATGAATGGATCTCCATCTCCAGGGGCTCAGCACACACAGAGCCAGGATATATCTGGAGTACTGGCTGGCCAGAAATGAACCTCCCCTCCCATTTCCTCTCTGCCTATCCTTATCCTCCCCAAATTTCAAGGTTCCACTCACGTGGCCTAACCACTCCCCACTCTAGCCCCAACCTCCAAGATCCTCCCCCATTCCTCCCCCAGACATGCCTCAACTTCATAGACTTCCTCAAATTTGCCTATGCAATTTCTGCTACGCGAATCACCCTTTCTTTTTCACCCACCTGCTCGACTCCTGTGCATCCCTCAAGAACCCCTTCAAATATTGCCTCCCTTGCAAGGCAGAGCTGATCATGCCCCCTTTTGACACCCTCTGTCCTGTGGACACACCTACGGTGAGGTTCATGAGAAGAGGTCTACATGTGCTTGCCTTCATTGGACACAATGCCTGCACACAGCAGGTGCTCACTACGCCAGGGTAACCAACCATCTCCTCTCAGTTCCTGTACAATATACACGGGCCTCCCCCAAACAGGCTGGTGCCCTCTGATGGTGGGAGCTGTTTTATTCATTGTTATGTCCTCAGTGCAAAATCCAATGCCTGTTGGATGAATGAATGGATTAATAAACAGATGAATGGGCAGATGGATGAATGAATGAAAGGAAGAAAAAAAATGGATGGATGAATGGAAGGATAGATAGATAGATAGATTGGTCGAGGGATGTCCAGAAGGAAAAAAAAGAGATGAATGGATAGACGAATGAATGGAAAGAAGGGATCAGGTAAGACTGATAAATATTTGAAAGGATGGACAAACAGATGGAAGAAGGAAGGAAAGATGGATGGATGAATGATGGAGGCATGAATGGATAAAGGAAGGCTGAAAGGAAGGATGACTGAGTGGATAAATAGATGGATGAGTGGGTGCCATGCATGCATGCTTGGGATAGATGGGCAGATAGGAAATTGGGTGTGGACAGTGACCACTGCTGGAGTTACTTATTCCTTCATGGGTAACCTTAGTGTTCTGACCAAATGAAGAACCCAGAAAGGTGTCTTCCCTACCTTCACCAACAGAGGGGAATTGGTGTACCTCCTTAGCCCGCCTCCAAGCATGCGCACGTGTGCACGCACGCACGCGCGCACACGCACACGCACACACACACACACCACCCACTGAGGTCATCAGGAGAGCCCCACAGACAGTGTGGTGGGGCTGAAAGCACAGCCTAGTGGGAGGGTCATCAGGAGAGCCCCACAGACAGTGTGGTGGGACTGAAAGCACAGTGCCATCCTAGTGGGTGACACTCATCGGGCCCTGAACATGTACCAGGCCCTGTACTAAGCACTTCTGCAGAGACTCCACAACAGCACCAGGCAATAGGCTGCTCTCTCACTCAGTCAGGGGGGAAACTGAGGCCCAAGGAGGTTAGCTGTTTGCTCGTGGAAACAGAGCTATAGTTGGCTGAGCAAGGATTTGAACCCAGGCAGTCTGGCTCCAGAGCCCACCTCTCAGCTGCTCTGCTGCTAGCAAGCCCCGGACTTGCCATCGTGCTTCACCTCTCGACTTTGTGACATTTTCTCTCCCTTTGTCTTTCACCATAATGCTACTTAGTATTTCTTACTTTATAATTTTCTTTAAATCAACTCATTTTTAAATCTTAAATAAATTCAAAAGGTACATGACTACCAAAAAGGAAAATCAATATTAAGCAATATAAATAGAAGGTAACCCTAAAAATACATACCATGAAAACAAAGTAATGTTGTTCAACTTTAATCAGATACTATTCTTGACCACTGCTCTGGGCCCAAGGCCTATTCTCTCTATTAAATAGGGAGATCAGCAAGTGTGGTGGTTTAAAACTATGTCCACAGGTGCTCTGACATACCTCCCTCAATCAAACAGGCAGAGCCCTTGAGTGTGGATCAGACTTAGTGATTTGCTTCTAACTAACAGAACATGCAGAAGTGACAGTGTGTGGCTTCTGAGACCAGCTCATTAGAGGCACAGTAGCTTCTTCCTTGTTCTCTCTTGGATCACTCACTCTGGGCAAAGCCAGCTGCTCTATGGAGAGACCCACACGGTTAGGGACTGAGCCCTCCTGCCATCAGCGAGCAAGGAACCGAGGCCTCCAGCCAACAGCCATATGAGGCACCATCTTTACAGGTGCTCCTTAGCCCCAGTCAAACTTTCAGATGAGATGGCAGCCCCAGCCAACATCCTGATCACAGCCTCATCAGAGACCTACAGCCAGAACCACTCAGCTGGGCCACTCCAGAATTTCTGCCCCACAGAAGCTATGAGATAATAAGTATTTGCTATTTTAAGCTGCAACAGTTTGGTGTATTTTCGTAAACGGCAATAGATAACTCATACAGCAAGTGCTAGACAGGCATTAAACAGCAATTCCAAACCGAGACTCTCCATGAAGTGGTCAGAATGATCAAAGGGCAACTGAAAGAGGAATAAATGGACCTTGATGGGGCTCAATGTAGTCTTCGATTCTGGGTTCGTGCCTTCCCCTTCCAGTCTGCTTTCCACCCAGCAGCTGGAGGGATGCGGATTACATGGGTCAGGTCCCATGTCCCCGGAATACTCCCCCAATGGATCTTCTTCATACTTAGAGTAGACTCCCAACGGTCTATGTCCTCCAACCCCTAATGACCTCTTGGACATCCCCCCTGCTCTCCCTCCTCCCTGCTCATCCACATCAGCCACGCTGGTCTCCTGCTTTTCCTACAAAACTCTAAGCTCATTCTCACCTCAGGGCCTCCGCACTGTTTTTCTGTTCCCCCTGCTGAGACCACTCCCCACCTGGCCTGCACCTCCCTCCATTCAGGGCTTTGCTCAGGGGCCCCCTGACACAGTATCTGTTAGTCAATCCGCACAGAGCAGCTCCCTGACTCCCTCCAACCCACACTGATCTCCATGTGATACCATGTTGCATATTTATTTGATACCATGTTGCATATTTATTCAATACTATGTTGCACATTTATGTGACACTATGTTGCATAGTTATCCCCTTATCTCTTCACTGTCCTAAATTCCATAGGGGCAGATGCGGGTCTTTCTCATTCAGGGCTGCATCTCTCTTACTTGGAACAGTGTTCCACACATAGTAGGTACTCAACAAACTGCTGTGAAATGAGGAGCCTCTGGATCCTGCCAAGGGCTCAGCCTCCAGGAAACCAGGGAGTCAGACTTGAACTGAACTCAGCTATAAACTCGAACTGGAACAGACCACGCTAATTTGTAGAGCCTCGAGCAAAACCCAAATATAAAAACGGTTCTCGGCTGCCAACCAGACCGAGGATTTTTTTTAATGAGTTTGGCTCCAGCCATCTCTCCTCTGTGCTCCTAACCCTCCTGTTGCCTTGCTTCTCCCCTTCTAGCTCTCTCTATATAGTCACTCATGTCACCAAGCACAGATTTTTCTATCATGGTTCTCTACTTCTTTGTTCTCTCCACCAGTGTCATAGGATATCATCCCTCACACAGGAATCCTCTGTATAATTCCTCTTCTGTGGGCCTTTGAGATATGCCACGTGCCGCCCCAAGAAGCTAAGGGAAGGAGGGTTTCTGCCGCTAGGACATCTTTAAAATAGTACTGGTGATGGGTACAAGCTTCCACTTGGGATGATGAGAAAGTTCAGGAACTAGATGGAAGTGATGGTTGCACAACAGTATGAATGTACTTAATGCCACTAGATTGTACCCTTTAAAATGGTTACAATGGTAAATTTCGCTTTCTGTCTTTTATAAATAAAAAAAAGTGTAAAAAAAAAAAATGGTGCTGGCCCACTTGGCATCGCCAAGTTCAGGAGTTTGAAGAATTTATTATTTATAATAATGGTAGGTTTAAGACATTTTTCTGTGTTTTCCTCAGATAGAACAAATGGGTGTGATAGCTTTGATTCCTGCCTGCCCAATAAATCAACCAATCAGAAAACTAATCTGAAATTAATCATGCAATTAATCAGAAAAAAATTCAATCTGGTAAAGCCACTCAGAATGTAAAATTTCAAAAAAATTGCACAAAAACACTTTTTGGATATACAATACACAGTTTAAAAGTTTTCACTTGCCTCTTTTGTACACATAATTAACGCAGTAAGAAAGAGGAGAGAGAGTCAGTGTCTGAACGACGCTCTGCCATGGATCCAGACTTCAGATGGGAGAGGCTGTCACCAGGCCAGAGACCAATGAGATAGAAAATAAATAAGCCAAAGCTCCCCAACCTCGAAGCGAGCATTTTCAAAGAGAACTATCCCTGCTCTGCCTCAGATACATTTTTAATCGGGCCATGTTTTCAGTTTCCCAGGCTTCATCTGTGTTCAGGGAGGCGCTACAGTTCATTACAATTTCCAAACTGTTTGAATCAACAGGGATGCTGGTGCGTGGCTATGGGAGGTGAGAATCAGCTGTTTGGAAAAATAGATATAAATCCTCGGCTGTGTTTTCGTAAGATCTAAAGCTGCTGGTGGGCAAGTTTCAACCACCAATGATGTCTTGGAGAACTAATGCAATTGCACCAGATGTGACAATATCTACAAGGGGAACTGTGGAAGCCATGTGTCCTGCGACAGAGGGCTCTACCTCCAGCCCAACCTGTGGTCCTGCAACCAGTTCACACTGGTCAGCAAGGGATGGTGGAGCTACGGAGTCCTGCTCTGGCCCCCACTGATGTTCTGGACAAATCCATCCCCAGGTCTCAGTGGGGCCAGCTCAGGGCAGAATCTGAAAGAGGCTGGAGCCTCCACCCTAAAGCATATGAGGTCATTCCAGCGAGGACCCCAGCGAGGATGAAGGGGCGATGGGGGCCAGAGCAGGTCTCCTGCTAGAATGGACTTAGCCAAGAACGAGAGAGATGTGGAACAGCATCTTGTCTTCTCCCCCAGACCCCCACAGCAGACCCTTGGCTGCCATGTGGCCAGGGTGGTGTAGGCCTCTCCTTGACCCTGGGGGACAGGGATGGGCGGCTGAGTCAGATCTTACCAGATCAACCAGAGAGCTGGCCTCTCTACCCAAAGACAGAAAAACACCCAGGGACCAGCCATGGGGCCTGGCCCAGCTGCTGTGCCTGGGGGCCGTGCCCCACCCACACGGAGAGCATCCTCTCTGGACCCGGGGTTATTTATAGAGCTGGCTGCTATTTTAAAGTCTCTCTGATTTAGGAAGCCGGGGCTGGGCCCATAGGGGATGGAGGTGAGGGGGCAGCCCTGGCTGGGGGCCTGGGGCCAGTGGGCAGTCTGGGCTGAAGAGCCTGCTCTTATTTGAACAGGGGACCAATTAATTCCTTTGAGTATATGGGGGATGTGACTCTCCCTGTTCACAAGCAGTGTATGTGCATGTGCATGTGTGTCGGGAGAGAATGAACCAGGCCAGCAGCATTCAGTGACATCCCCAGGCAACCAGCCACACAGTGGGCTCTTCATGGGTGACCTGGCCACCGCTCCCCAGGCCACTCCCCCTCACTAGCAAGGATAGCGAAAGGGCGCCCCTGGCCTCCCTGCCTCGGGGCGGGGGCTGAGCCACTTGACCTGAAGGGCTGGTCTTCTCCAGGATTTTATGGTCTGGGCCTGGTTTTCCCAGCCATGGTGTCTCAGAAAGGGGACGGCCCAGAGGACGCCGATGGCCACAAAGGCTTGGCTGTTCTCCCATGTGCCTTGCTGGGCCAGGGACGGGGAAGGGGGGCTGTTGTCTGGGGACAGGCTGGTGGGGGTGGTGCAGGAAGGAGCCTGAAGAAATCAGGGAGCAGGAAGGACATCTGGGAAGGTTTCTTGAGAAAGGGTGCAGTGGAGAGAGAAAGAGCAGTAAGAGAAATGGAGACAGAGACAGAAACAGAGACAGAGACATGTACAGAGAGAGAGAGAGAGAGAGAGAGAGAGGGACTGAAAGACAAGCGCAGAGATTCAGTGGGGGTGGTGCAGGAAGGAGCCTGAAGAAATCAGGGAGCAGGAAGGACATCTGGGAAGGTTTCTTGAGAAAGGGTGCAGTGGAGAGAGAAAGAGCAGTAAGAGAAATGGAGACAGAGACAGAAACAGAGACAGAGACATGTACAGAGAGAGAGAGAGAGAGAGAGAGAGAGAGACTGAAAGACAAGCGCAGAGATTCAAGCAGCGAGACTGAGAGACAAAGACAGGAGTGGAGAAGGAGGTGCAGAAGCCGCCAGGCGTGGGGAGAAGGCGCGAGAAGGCCGCCATGTGTGTGGTGGGGCTGAAGTTCAAAAGGGAGGGGAAGAGGTGGTTTGACGACCAAAGTCATTGAAAAATTTTTGGCACAGCTGCCCTGAGGCTCCTGGCCACGGGCCCGGCTCTGAGCTGAACTTAAACAAACCCCTGCAGCAGCCATCTGCTTGATTTTAAAATAAATCAAACAGTCTGCTGAGCCGGGGGTGATCGAGTTTCCATCTGCACCGCCGCCCGCTCGCCGGCTTGGAGCCTCGCTTGCCTCTCCCAGCCAAGGCTCCTGGCAACATGTGGGCCGGTAATTCCTCCAGGAGCAGGGAAACCGGACCCCTGCCACCCCCAGCTCCTAACTCAAACCAAGTGCTATTTTTACAGCCACCCACTGGAAAGGGGGGACCAAAAAGTGCTTCGAAAACCCAGGCATGGGGTTACGCTGAGTGGCTCTGGGCACAGAGGGTGGGGAACGTGCCTTGGGATTCCCCGCTTGCCTCCTGAGAAAGGGGCTCGGGGCTCAGTGTGGGGTGTTGGCCCCCTGGGCCAGGAGGATACCTGACATCATGTGAGATCTAGCAGGCCACCAAGTCCGGGCAGCTGTGGCCCGCTGGGGGTGGCAGTAGCCCCACCTGGAGCAGCTGAAAATAGCAGCGGGGACGCCCCTCCCTCAGGCTAGGGTCACCCAGGGAAATGCTACCCACCTGTCCCAAGGAAACTCCTGTCACCCACAGGGCCAAGTGTCCAGGGGAGTCTGCCTTCCTTGACCAAGGCCAGAAACAGAGAAAGAGAAACACCAGCCTGGCAGGCCTAGGTGGTCCATCTGTACAATGGGCATAAAACAGCCCTTTCCGGGGTCCTGGGGGAGCAAGGGTGGGGTCCCATGATCTTGGGACTGCATCTGATACATAAGGACTTCATATGCCATTCTGGAGAATATAAAAAGAAAAGAAATGACCACAGGAAAAGATGCTCTCGGGGAGCCGCCCACCCCAACACTGAGGGGTACGTGATGATGAAACGGGCCTGGCTCCCAGCTACACAGATTGGGTCTCTAATCTGAGAGGCCTCAGTTGTGTGGTGCAGATTGCCCTCTGACCCCTGCCAGACGTTGCCCAATGCATGGACCAGGTCCCATCAGGAAGAGGTGTGGGTGCAGAGGGACTCCAGTCTTATGCAAACCCCTCAATGCACAAACTGGGGCAGGCCAGGAAGCAGAGCTCATGGGTCTGGACCAGTGCTACCTCTCGCACGCTGTGTGGCTTTGGGTAAGTCACATTCCCTCTGAGCCTATGATTCCAGGGTCAAATGTGGAGGGTGGAGAAGCAGATGGCTCAGGGATCTTCCAGCTCAGATCCTGTCACACATGCAGGGCCCTTTCAAGGGATGGCTGACCTTCGGATCCAAAGGCTTTTGTACCTGGAAGTTTCCTCTGGTTTGCCCTGCCAGTGCTTCACTCCTGAGCCCCAAATGCAGCCCCAAAACGAAGACAAGCCCATTTCAAAGGGCACAGCATGTCCTGTCCTTGTCAGGCTCCCTCTCCCCACTCCCACTCTTTCTCCCCGTGGCCTCGAGGTACAAGCTTTGTTGAGAGCCTGTGTGAGGGTCTGTGTTACACTTCACACCCCCCCAGGCACCTGCGAGGCTGAAACATTCATCCTCTCCATTTACCACATGGAGAAACTGAGGCAGAGAGGGGCAGTTAGTTGCCCAAGGTCATCCCAGGATAAGAATGGTATGACCAAGGCCCCAGATCAGATCTGCCCCCCTCTAATGCCACACTGCCAACCAGTGAGCCCTCCTCCCTTCTCCAAGGGCCATCAACCAAATCAGCCTTCGCCGAGACCCACACATAGGTCGGGCACACTGCCTTCCATGGACCACCTTGCTTATTCCCCAAGACGACCCAAAGGAGGAGTGCTGCAGGCCCATTTTACAGTTGGGGAACCTGAGGTCCAATAAATTGCCCAAAGCTAGACAGACAGACAGCAAAAGGCAGGAAAGGGATGTGATCGGTGAGCACTCTGGCCCGGGCCTCGCACCGTGCCCCACCTGCTCCCGCCCCAGAAGCCGAGACTGGATGAGGAGGGGAGGACAGACTCGGGAAGAGAGGGGGCTGCTTCTCTGTAGCCAAAGGGTCTGTTCGGAGGGTCATCACCTCCTGCCCCACCCCTGCCCCACCTGTCCTCCTGCCGTGGCCCCCGATGTCCCTCTCATCCGCTGAGCAATCATTTACTGTGCACCTACTGTGTGTCAGCCCACTGCCAGCCCTGCCTGAGATATAAGGCCTGTAAAAGACGCTCTAATCTCCTGTGACACGCACAGCCTGTGAGAGGAAATGTGCCAGGGCCCCGGAGGGAGAGAAACGGGAAGGGCCGTGGGGGTGTGTACACGGGTGTCCCCGCACTGCCGTAACCAAGCACCACACCCCGGCTAACTTCAAATGACACAGACGTGTTCTCACAGTTCGGAGGAGTCTGCAATCAAGGTGTCAGCAGGGCCGAGCTCCTTCAGAACGCTCTAGAGGAGGATCCTTCCTGCCTTTTCTAGCTTCGACTGGCTGCCAGCAGCCCTTGGCGTCCTCGGTTCGGAGCTGCAGCCCTGCCCTCTCCGCCTGCGTCTCCACCGGCCTGTCTCTGTGCGTCCGTCTCCGCATTCCATCCTCTCTGCCAGGGTCCAAATTCCCCTCTTCTCACGAGGACACCAGGCATGGATTTGGGCCCACCCTAATATCCAGTCTGACCT
Source organism: Pteropus alecto (assembly GCF_000325575.1). Lineage (NCBI taxonomy): Eukaryota > Metazoa > Chordata > Mammalia > Chiroptera > Pteropodidae > Pteropus > Pteropus alecto. The sequence goes on along the minus strand of NW_006494614.1, from coordinate 60,148,367 downwards.
CATCTTAACTTGATCACATCTGCAAAGACCTTATTTCCAAATAAGGTCACATTCGCTGGTTCCAGCGGACGGGAATCTTGGGGGACACTGTTCACTCCGGTACAGTCACCTTCCCTGAGTTGCTGCCACCGGAGCAGCCACCGCCGGGGGAACAGAAGCCGCTCACGTGGAGAAGGGGCCAGCAGGCATTCCACTCGCTGAACCCAATACTTGCATGATGTCAATCTTTTTCTGTCTCTGGACTCCAAACAGCCAAACCCTATTATGGGATACTATGTACCCAGAGGAAGGGCACTGGTGCCAGCTCCCAGCCTGGCAAGAGATGCCCTGGGATGGCCTCCGCGTCACTGAACAGGCCCCTCTCTCTCCCCAACCCCCTCTCTCCCTCTCCCTCTCACAGAACCAGCCACAGAAAATCTTTGTGGGGAAAACCAAGGCCTCCGTTCCCACACAAGTGACTCAGTGCAGCTGCCAAAAGCCCTCTGACCTCCACTCTTGGAGCCTGCGAGGCTGGGCCACCTGCAGACACCTTCCTTCGCATCCCAGGCTAAGGAGTTCCTCCATGCTGTCTGCTCCTATGAAAACCCCAGCTCTGAGTCTGAGCCCAGAAAAATGATCTTCAAGGTCATGTACTCCTCCCAAGGGCACTCGAGATGGTGTGACCCAGGCTCTGGGCTCCCCAGGGCTGGGGACATTTTCCTCATATGGCAGGACCGGCCTTGCTGACTAATGAACTCAGGGAGGCTGTATTGCTATGTGTAGCCCTCACGGCCTTCAGGAAATGTACCCTACAGGAATAAAAATGGCAAAGTACACACACTCTGCGGAGCACCCTCAGCTGTCATCCTGTGAGTGGGTGGACATCCTGTCATGGAAGTCTGTGGGGCATTGTACTAGTTTGCTCAGGCTGCCATAACCAAGCACTATAGACATATTCTTCTCACAGCTCTGGAGGCTGGAAGTCGGAGATCCAGGTGTCGGTGGGGTCGCTTTCTCCTGAGGCCTCTGTCCTTGTCTTGCAGATGACCGTCTTCTCCCCACGTCCTCACACGAACTTCCCTCTGTGCCCATCTGTGTCCTCTTCTTATAAGGACACCACTAGTCATATTGAATCAGGGCTTACCCCAATGACCTCATTGTAACTCAGTCACCTTTTTAAAGGCCCTATCTCCACATTCTGAGGTGCTGGGGGTTAGAACTTCAGCATAGGAATTTGGGGGGCCACAATTCAACCTATGACAAGTCCTCCACCAAAAAGAAGCCATTCACAGGCCATATTTCAAGCGACACTGGCACCAAGGTGGTACAGCAGCTTTCAGCCCCCTGTTGCCATGAGACCTGAGAGTACAAAGGTGTCGTTGGCTGTCAGGAAGAAAGCCCGCCAAAACGCTCTACCCCAAGTGGCAGCGCGGAAGTTAGGGAAAGGGCTCGGGTCAGTTCCCAGATCCAAGTCTCAAGAGCTGTGTGGCCTTGGACAAGCCACCCCACACCTTCCTCCTAGGTCCTGGAGCGCCTGGCAGGGTGGTGGCCTGGTCTACATCCCTCCATCCTCACGACCCTACTCCACCTCTGGTCTCGCCAGGCTCCATACAGCACTTGCAAAGTTGTCGCCCATAAAAGACTTACAAAACAGGGGCCCCCCCATCCTACGGCAAAGGTGCCGTCCCACTTCACACATGATGGAAGCAAGGCTCAGACACAGCCAGTAGCTTGTCCAAGATCACGACGCACAGAAGTGGCAAACGTACCTCCCTCACATTTAATGCTAACACAACACAGTGACATCAAAGTATGTTTCAATGGTAGAGGGGGTCCCCCCATCACCTTCTGAACAGCCGCATCAGCTTTCCAAGTTCTCTTGCAGCCTGGACTTACATGGACATACTTCTTTAAGGCTGTAACCGAAACACATGGGTTCTGCTTATTTTTCCTTAGCATTAGATAATCAGCATCTCTCTGTGCTGAAATGGGCTCCATAGCTGTCGTTTTAATGCTACATAATACTTTATTCAAGGACACATGGCAGTTTTCCTAACCATATCTTACTGCTGAACTTTAGAATTTTCTCTGTTATAAATAATAGTGCAAAGAACATCTTTGCGCACCTTATCGTTTTTATCCTTGCAGGATGCATTTCCAGAAATGGGACTATTGGGTCAAAGTATAAAGTGTTTTTAAAGGCCCTGATATGTATTAACTAATGGTTTGGTAAAAAGACAATATGATACGGATTTGTGCTTCCATAACAATATGAATAAGCTACATTCTTGCAACTTCACCAGCACCGAGACTTCTCATTTTTCTGGTTTTTTAATAGTTTTCATGCAAATATTTTCCCATATATTTATCATTTGTGTTTTCTTTCATTTGAACTACCTGTCCAAACTCCCCGTCTTTTCTATAGCAAGCCTGGGGGCCAGAAGTTAAAAACCAGCCTCTGGTGGCTGCTAGTTTCAGATCACCAATGGGTCACTTTCTGCGCTTGGCACCTGATCAATGGCAGGGAACAGCCTCTCCCGGGTGCTTTCTCAGCCTCAGCTGGCTCTACTGTCAGGGCAGGCCCGGTAGGCAATGTCCGGCTGACCACCTGGGGCTCCCACTCCCTGTCTGGGGTCACATGGCTTAGATATAAGGTTGCAGAATGTGGGCCACGCAGTTCAAGGGACGCTGCTTTGCCTTGCATGACCCACGTGCTGGCCATAGAGAAGCAGGTGCTGCTGAAACCACTGCTGGAACTCTGAGCTGCTCCAGAGGCTGTCTCCCTAATTTGGAGCAGGTGAAGGTGGGAAGAGGATGAGAACAGGAAGCGGTAAATGTCAAGGGGCGTGCATGCCACTTGGGGGCTAAGAGAGAAACAAAAAAAGCTAGGAATAGAACCTGGGCTTCTCTGACATTCAAAATAATCAGGGTGGGGGCAGGAGGCAGAGAAGCCATGTGCCAACAGCCATGTGGCAAGAAACTGCAGTTAAGAATGAGGACACTGGTGGTCTGGGTTCAAATCCCAATGCTGTCTGCCCTGAACAGCTATGACCCCCATGGGATGGTCCTCTAATCTCCCTGTGCCTGAGTTTCTCATCATAGTGACTATCACAGGATTGTCAGAGTTAATGGAGCCACGATGCATGCAGCTCAGCAGGCCCAGGGCACAGAGCTCAGAAAACACAAGCTTTGAATACTGGTTGACACACAGAGTAAGCCCACGTCCCACCCTGCTAATCCAGAGCAGGCCACAGCAAACTGGGACCCACTGGACAGCGAGCTAAGATCCTTTACATTTTTAAGGATAGAAACAAACAAACAAACAAACACATAAATAACAAAGAATATAGGACAGAGACCCAGAGACCAGCCCGCAAAGCCTAAAATATCTGCCATCTGGTCTTTAAGGAAAAGTTTGTTGATCCCTGGTCTAGAGGCCCTGGAGTTCCCCATGGACTCATTTGAAAGAGGACAGGTAGAGTGGGGGATGCGAGGACCTATAGGAATTAGGAGAGAAAACAAGAAGTCTGTCCTCGCGAAGGACCTGTGTGGTCAGAGAAAGCGCCTGTTCCAGAAGCAGGAAACTGCCCACATCTCCGTCGGGGTACACTGCCTGAGGATGCTGCCTATCTCGGTGCTGTGGACAGGAGCACCTGCTGAGACCTCAAGACCGGGCCCAGACATGTGGCGTGATCCCTCTCCAACGGAGCTCAAAAACTGGACCTAGAGGGGATGCTGAGATGCTGCAGGGCTGGACCCGAGGAAACTGAGGCCAGGCAAGAGAACATGGCTCATCCAAAGTGACCAGCCAGCCAAGGAGAAGAACCCAGGCGGCCTGACTCCCCAGCTGACGCTCTGCTCTGCACATGGGCTCTGGGACCCTCCTGAACTTCCTTTGTTTCCAGAGACCCTCATGGGACCCCTCTCATGGGGCCGTCCTGGCTTGGACAAGATGCTGTTTGAGTGATGCCCCGGGATGGGGACTCAGCGATATGAACTTGTCCCCAGTCACACCCTACAGAATCATGTCAGTCCTTCCCCAGCCTAGTCTCCCTGGAAAGCTAACCCCATTTCACGTACCACCCCTCTTCCTGTGCCGCTTCTAAAAGCCACTCCTGTCTCCATTCATCAGGGCACGCTCAGCAAGAGCATGGCACGTGGCGACCCTGAGTGGATATCTGAATGGATAAGTCATGGGTCCCATGAGGTCACCTGTAAAGTGGCAACACTCCTTTTCCCATTTTAAAGATGAGAAAGCAGAGGCTGAGGGGAGCACAGGGCCTCATCCACAGTCACCTGCTGGTCAGCAGCAGACCTGGGATTTGACCCAGCACTGTCCAGCTCCAAAGCCCAACTCCCTCACTCCAGCCAGTCTCAGGGCTAATGGCAGACCTGCGCATGGGAAGATGTTTTATTGCTGTGTAAGGAGGGGAGCCTCTAAAAGATCCTCAGTTACCCCTGGCAAGGAACGACTGGCCCCTTCCAGCTGGGCTGCCAGCTCCAGAGGTCGGAGCCTCATCTGTCTTGCTCACTTCCATCACCTAATGCTGGGTGCTCGGCAGGAATCTGCTGAGTGACTACTGACCGAGTCACTACCAGGCAGACAGAGGGGGCCCCCAGAGTGCCACAGAGCAGACTGCTGGGCTCCGAAGACCTTTCCAGTGGGAGTCTGGAACCCTGGCCCGCAGAGGGTCTTCTGGCTGAAGGGGCAAGGGAGGCATTGTGTGCGTGGGACAAGGGGCAGTGCCTCAGATGGGCGGTGGGCTTCCTGGCC
>NW_006494614.1:60127982-60143576 GCF_000325575.1 Pteropus alecto | reverse complement strand
GAAAGAGCAGGGGAGCATGGACACAAACAGCCCCCCAGCCGCCAGCCTGTCCCCATCACCAAGAACCCTCCGCCAGCCCTGCCAACAGCGGGGGCCAGCTTGGGCCTGGAGAATAAACATGTCACTGCAAGGCCAGCCCGCCGGACCGCTGGAGCCAAGAACCGCCAGAGGCTGTAAACAGTCTCTCCTCTCTTGGCCACAGACTCTGGCCCACCTCTCTGCACTGGGAATTAGCACTTTGCCTGCCATAAAGAAAGGGCAGGCCAGGGTGGGGGCCTTTAGGGTGGGGGCGGTGGGCAGGGAAGCTGGGTTGGCCCAGGGCCAGCACCTCCATCCTTGTGGCCTGGAAGTTTCCCCCTTTCTTGAGGAGGCAGTGGGGGATTGTGAATGAATGGGGCATGGTGAGGATGCTGGGAGGCCCAGCTGAGGCAGAGGTGCTGGCTGTAGGCAGAAGGGGCAGGGGAGAGGGGAGGCCCTTCTCTAGGGCCCCTGACCTTGGCCAAGGGAGGCAAATGCTTTCTATAGCACCCCAAACCCCATCTGGGGCTTCCAGCTGGATCTTAAGAATAAAGGGGGTATCCCTGGGCAGTGGGTGCCCAGGCCCTGTTGAGGTCCCATTCAGCTATCCCAAAAAACCTCTCAGACCAGCCTGGGGGAGTAGTCAACTCTTACTCTGCCCCAGGGCAGTATCTACCTGTCGCTGGTTCGGGCTCAAAACCTGCTGCCTTCTTTTTGGTTCTACCCTCCAGAACCACAAGGTTTCTCAAAAGGCAAATCCAGCCATGCCACTCCCAGACGAAAGCCTTCAATAGGGCCCCCCTGCCCTTTGCAACGTGGCCGGTGCCCTGGAGGCCTCCCGCCCATGCTTCCAGCCCTGCCTGACTACTCGGCTCCCTCTCCAGACACAGCCTCTTCACCATGCGTCTGTCTCTTACCTCAGAGCCTTTGCACATGCTGTCCACTCTACTCGAATGCTCTTCCTGCCCCTCTTATGCCAGGTCTACATCCCCTCATCCCCTTGGATCCTCCCTGGGTCAAGAGTAACTTCCTCCAGGAAGCCTCCCACATGCCCATCTCCCTTTCATGAAGTTAAAGGCCCCATTACCTACTTTTCTCTCCTTCTAAGCCCTATCCTAGCTGCAAGCTTACATCTGTTTGTATGATTCGGTGACTAGCATCTGTCTCTCTCACGAGACTGGCAGCCCTGTGAGGGAGGGGCTGTGTCTGATTTTGCACATCACCATTGTTTAATCGCCAGGCACATAATCACACTCAATAAATAGTTGTTGAATGAATAAGTCAGTGAGTGAAGGAATGATCTGGATGGCTGCATCACTTAGAAAGGTCACCAGGGCTCAGTTCAACTCTCCACCCAGTCTATGAGGCCTTCGGTGTGTCCCTGTCCCCAAAAGTTCCTCCTGGCTCAGAGGGATGCCAACTTACTGATGACAAGCGGACACTGTCACCTGCCCAAGCCGGAGGGGCAGGCAAGCAGGGGCCTTCAGTGCTGCTTCTCACCCGCACTGGAGAACGTCAGGACTGTGGGGATGAAGGGGTTCAGAGGAAACCAAAGGAAAGGAGAAAAAGTGAGGCTCTGAAGACCATGGCCTGAGAACGACTGGTCAGCCAAACACTGGTTCGAGTCTCGGCTCTACTGTGTAGCCTTGGGCCAGTGCTCTGACCTCTCTGGGCTTCAGTTTCCTCATCCACAAAAGGAGACGAGCATCACGGCCTTCACCTCTTCAAGCGCCGTGGGGAGGATCCAGTGAGCTAAGACATGTGCATGTGCCCCGCAAATGAGCGATTTCATGATTCGTGATTTGGGCCAGCCATCTGTCTGGAATATTCTGGGGGTCTCGGGGCCCTTTCTCTGGAATGCCCCAGCCAGCGGCTTCAGCTGTCTGGACTCCAGAACTCTGAGCCGGTGGCCCACCCTGACCTAGGTCCTAGCTCAAGGACCCTGTAAGAAGCTGTGAGCACACAGTACCCCTGGCTGGCCAGGTGTGGGGGAGAAGGGGGCAGACCTGGCATCACGGTGGATTTGGGGCTACATGACCTGCCCTCTAGGAGCTCAGCCTGATGCTGGGGACACTGAAGGAGAATGTCCCAGGGAGGACAGCCCCATTCAGGGTTAGCTACTGTGGGGAAGAAGGCACAGCCTCTGGGGGCAGAGAACCACAGTTCAAATCCCACTCCTTAAATACAATGAGATACCACTTCACACTCACTACAATAGCCAAAATAAAAAAAGATGAATGATAGAAAGTGTTGATGAGCATGTGGGAAAATTGGAACCCTCAAACACTGCAGGCAGGAATGTAAAATGGTACAGCCACCATGAAGAACAGTCTTGCAGTTACCATATGACCCAGCAATTCACTCCTAGGTATCGATCCAAGAGAACGAAAACATATATTCATGTAAAAACTTATACATGAATGTTCAGGGCAGCATTATTCACAGGAGCCAAAAGGTGGAAACAACTCAAATGTCCATCAACTAATGAATGGGTAAGCAGAATGTGGTATGTCCATACATTGGAATATTACTCAGCCATAAAAAGGAACAAAGTCCTGACACATGTTACAACATAGATGAACCTTGAAAATATAAGGGAAAGAAGCTGGTCACAAAAGACCACACAGTGTAGGATTTCATATATATATGAAATGTCCAGAACAGGCAAATCTATAGCGACAGAAAGGTTAGTGGTTGTCAGGGACTGGGAAAAGGGGAGTGGGAAGTGACTGCTAATGGGCAAAGGGGCTGATTTCCTTTTAAGACGATAGAAATAATCTAAAATAGATATTGGTGATGGTTGCACACTCTGTGAATACACTAACCACCACTGAACTGAGTACGTTAGGTGGGTGCATCACACGGTATGTGAATTATATCTCAACAGTTGTTATGGAAAAAACCGCACTCCCTGGCCTCAGTTCTTCTGCAAAATGGGGTCCGGGTTGACCCTCGGCTCGTCCTTCCCCCTCTCTCTTGTCCTGCCAGGCAGGTCTGCGTGACGCGTATCAGTGGGCGCCTGGGCTGCTGGCTTCTCGTGAGAAGGGTCAGCAGGAGGAGAAGAGCAAGGTATTGACTGGACCCACCATCCAGGCCGCCCCGCAGGACTGCGTGAACCAGCTGCGTCCTGTGCCCCGTGCACGGCCCTGCACACAAACCTCCCTCCTCCTGCCCTCAGGCCTCACCACTCACTGCCCTCTCCATATTCACCTGTCCGTACCTGGGCACACAGACCTTTCACTAAACTTTCCTCGTCTGTGCACACAAGTGTGTCCCCCGCCAGCAGCAGACCATCTGAGCAGGCCAGATTCTTCCCCGCTGAGGAGCTGCCAAGGCCAGAACGGCCGAGGGGCTCTGGCTGGGTGGCCGCCGTGAACTGAGAACAGCTGGAGGGAAGATGGCAAGGGGTAGGGGCCCTGGGAGACAGGCGGGGACCAGGGCGAGGCCCCTGAGCCAGGCTGGGACTCAGAGCTCAGGGGCCCCTGCGGACCCACTCCCCACAGAGAGGACTGGGGGCTACAGGAGCTGGCAGCGAGGGAAAAAGCCTCTCTGGGGCAGGCTGGGAGCCACATTACCCGAGCACACAGATGTTCTGGCAGAAGACGTGGAGAAGGAGGGAGGAGCGGGGAGAATTGGCAGGATGGGGAGAGACCGGCCTCCCAAAGGAACTGGGGTGCAGCCAGGACGCCTGCAGCCTGTCGCCAGGGCGGCGGCAGGACAAGCCTGACCCCTGGCCTCCCACCCCCCTGGCCAGGCCCAGCTCCACTCTAAGCCCACAGAAGACAGACCACACCTGGGCTCTGAGGAGGCGCCCAGACAGAGACAAAGGGAACTAGGTGTGATTTTGGTCAGGCTGCAGACAGAGGCTCCCACGCAACCAGCAGGCAAAGTCATCTCCCTCAAGCCTGGCCTCCAGGACCAGGGTGCCTTTCCCAGGGGCTGTTCCACCAAGGGCACCGCTGGTATTCAGGGGACGAGTCCTCCTGTGGGTCTGCCCTGAGGACCATATTTACAAATGCTCCCAGACGGGGCCTCTGACCTGTGGGGACCCACAGTCTGGTCTGGAGCCCACCGCATTCTCTAGGACCCACTGGGCAGAGTCGGCCGCATTTCCCCATCAGCACCTCCCACCAGGGGCTCTGCTCTGTGGGCCCCCAGTTCCATAACAGCCAGGCAGCTGTTTCCTGGCCCCCCACCCCGAGAAGCCTGGCTGAGCCACCGACAGACCCTAGTGCCAACACCCCGGCCATGTCATGGAGCATTACTGGGGCTTCAGTGTGAGACATGACCTGCGGTGAGTCTCCTGAGACCCTGGCACTCAGAAGGTGCGGGATTCCAGCAGGCAGCAGGGGAGGAGAGGTTCTTGGAGGAGGACAGCCCACCCGGCCCTGACTACCTAGCTGCTAACAGCTGCTGGGCAGGTGGGGCTTAGCTATGGAACCCAGCCCTTCCACACCCCACTGTGATCTTCATGCGGGAAAGGCCTGGGGGGCAGGGGTCACCCCAGCTACCTTCTCTGAGCCTGGTTCAGGCCTCACACCACCCACCAGGATGACAATTTACCACTAACTTTCTAAAAACCATTTAGAGATTTTTTTAAAAACCAGTGTCATTCAACATCCACAGATTGTAACTAAAATATATCTAGGGATTTTATTTTAAAGCTCTACCTTCTTCATCCAAAATTCTAAAATCCAAACAGCTCTAAAAACTACAAATTTCATAGGTTTGTGGCAAATTTTATGTTCTATTTTACCACACACAAAAAAAATACTGAGGTTTGAAAGAGACGCTAGCCCTGAGGTGTCTCCTTAGAATAAGATTAGAAGGAGAGTCAAAAAGTACCTTCTCCCCATGATTCACTGTCAGTTAATGCCACATTTGCAGGTCCCTTAAAAGAAGTCATCCTGTGTGAGAGGGCCAGCCCACCCCCAGGAAATGCTGGCACAGGGGAGAGGGCTTGGGATCCAGAGACCAGGGCCCCGAGTTCAGATGCAGCCTCCACCTTGTACAGCTGTGTGACGTGGAGAAGTCGAATGACCTCTATGAGCAAAGTTTCCCCCTTTCCCTGCCCCCAAAATGGAGAGTGTGGGCAGCCACTGAGACAATGAGACCAAAGGCCTCAGGAAAACACTCCACAGATATTAATTATCCCTCCTATACGTGATGACAGTAGATAGCAGTGATGGTGGCCTGGCTGCCTGAGACTAGAAATATGGAAAATGCCCAAGAATTGTTTCATAAGAAGTCCTTGCTCCAAGGGAACTTGGAGCCCCAGTGGAAAGATAAAATTGGCCCACAAGGGCTGTTGGTGACAAAAATGAGACCCAAGTAAATCTGAAGGTGGAAGGAAAGGGGAGGAAAGAATGACAAGGTGTCAGGGAGCAGGTGGGACTGTCCCCAGATAGCAGAGGGAAGGGTGACAGTCCCAGCTATTTTTATTGAGGGGAAAACAGAGCAGGGCAAAGTCAGATAAAGCCGCAGGTCATGTTTTCTGGCCTAGAAGTCTGTCTCCAGGCCTGGCCTGCTCCATCCACAGTGGCCATCCACGCTGCCCCCACATCCACGCTCAGACCATTGCAGTAGCCTCTTCCTTGCTCTCCTGGCCATCAGCCTCTGGATGTCACCTGGGCCTCCACGTGGCAGTCAGCTTTGTCTCTGGTCACATTACACCCATGCTCCAGAAGCTTCCCTGTTGCCCGTGGCTGTGTGGGCAAAGTGAGCCCTCTGAACAGAATGTCCCCATTTAATCCCTTTGGATCCTGAGCTACCAAATTTAGATTTCAGAGAATAAAGGGGTGGGGGGTGGGGGTGCAGAGGTGCAAACTCTGAGTTCCCACCCAAAGCACTTTTTGACAGACAAGAAAAACCTGCATATTTACACGGAGACAAAGGAGGGGAGTCTTGGTGAACCAACTTGTCTCTTTTCACAGCTAAGCCAATATGCCTCTGATAAAATAAACACAGTGGGGCTCTCTGTTTTGTATTCTCTGAGAGAGTGTTTACAGTTCGGAATAAATACATCTCCCTCCCTTGAGGCTTTTGGTCAAAAGAACTGGTGTCCGAGCTTTGCTCCTCGAGCCACACCAATGGACAGAAGGAGCCCCACGCCTCAGCTCATACTCTGCCAACAGAGGGGAGGCCTGGCCAGGAAGGCAGTGCCAGGACCCAAGCCTGGGGCTCGAGGAGCTGGGTGTGTGAGGGGGTGTGTGTGGTGTGTGTGTAGTGTGTGTTAGGGCTGGAGGCGGGGAGAGGGGTGTTGTCTTAGGTGCTCATCAGAATCAAATGGTGGCATCCAGGGTAGTTTAGGGACAATCTGAAGCATCGTTAAAGCCGCTAGGGCCTCCCACGGGGGGAGCAGTCAGCACAGCTCCCCAGGCCAAGCCTCCGGCCAGCAGGACTCAAGGCCACCTCCTTCCCATCCCTCCTAACTGCCATCACCTCTTCCACCAGGCTACCATGGGATATGCGGAATACTCTGCTTGCTCACTTCTTTATTGCCTGTCTCCTTGGCTACAAGGTCAGCTGTTGGCAGGCAGGGACTCTTGTCTGTATTGCTCATGGCTAGTGCCTCCCAGCCCTGTCCTGGGACAGCGCCTGGCCCACAGCTGGCACTTAGGAAACGTTTGCTGAGTGAACGCATTGCATGCTCTGGGCCAGGCCCTTGTTCATCCCTTTATCCAGCCGCAGAGGATGGTCACTATTCCCCTTCATAGCCGCAGACATGGGAGCTCCTTTTTCTGGTAGCCCACCTCTGATGGCTGGGGCTGGAATGACCTGTTCCATGACCCTGAGGGTCCGCCACAGGCTTACAGGATGGCTGGAGGCTGTCAGGAGGCGGCCAGGGTTTCTGATCTTCCTTATCTCCTCCCACCTCCAACAGGCCCACCGCCCAAGGAGCGAGGACCCAAAAGACACAACCGAACGCTCCTTCCTATACCACAAGAGGAGTCTACGATCATAAAGGTACTGTTAGCAGGAAGTAAGAACTGTTGCTTCCTTGAAGAAAAAACTTTGTCATTGATTGCATCTAGAAATTGCCCTATATACATGCTACGCATCAAAGACAGAGGAAAAAAAACACACTTTAAACCGTCATGCTGACTTTTGTTCTGATCAGACCAGCCCAGGTCCAGCTTCGAAGCTGCTAGATGCACCCTTTCCCTCTGGGCCTCGGGTTCTCAGCTGTTGTGAGGGTGCAGGGCTTCCGCCCCAGGAGCTCTTAGAATGTTCCCACTCTGCCAACCAGGAGGCAGAGGCACTCAGTCAAGGGGCTTGCTTCAAGGTGAGAGAGTAAGAACACCAGGACCCGGTTTCCTGACCTGGGTGACACATGGCCTTGATCCTGGGAGAGAACGGCCAAGTGACGCGGGTACAGAGGTGTTTACTTTAGCCCTTCCAAGGGGCCAAGACTCATGTAACCATCGGCAGCTGGAGAAATACAGCTCCTACTCACCATCTTCTAGGAATGCGATTTGATAAGCTGACTTCTTTTGGAGTTTAGGCCCTAAACTGAGATAGATTTAAGATTTTAAAGCTGGAAGGGCCCTGGAGGTACTAAGCCTTCCCTGTCCCTCCCCCCAGGTAAATGGGGGGTTCACTGTGTTCCCATGATTCCTCCCCCCAATGCTGGTTCTGCCCAGCTCTTGTTCCGCTGCCCTGGAATGGCCTGCCCCCGTGTCCGGCACCCTGCCCCCACCAGGCTCTCAGCTCCATGGCGCCGGGTCTTGCTCTTCCCTGTGTCTGGCTCAAAGTAGGTACTCAATGAATGGTCGATCAATGAATAAATCACATCCAACCCCTCATCTGACCCCGCAAGAGTCCGAGGTCACCAGATAGCCAGTGGGTCAAAGTCTTGTGTCTCCCTGTACAGTGTTCAACCTCCGACACAGTGCAGCCATCTCCAAGACCCATGGCCCGCTCCCAAACGCCACGGACATGCGGTCATTCCCAACATCCTCGGGAGAAACCTAAGCACAGGGTGACCTTCAACGTCAGTTAAAAATGGATTTTGCTGATCTTAATAAAAGATCCATTTAGCTTCTGAATGAGGGAACGCAAATGCCAGCTGGTCCCACCCCGTCTAAACACGCAGCCTCTGGGACTTCCTCCCAGGGCCGCCAGGAGCATTTGTGTAGAATGATAACATGTCACTGGATGAATTTACGGAGCTGCTCAAGGCCCAGGCAGGCCCGGCTGCCAGCAACAGGAGAAGAGCAGTTTGTGTTCCACTCGTGGAGGAAACGACACCGGCCAAAAAGCCTCAGATCGAATCGAGAAAAGTCTCCGACACGCCCTGGCACAAGGGAAGAACCAGGCATGCTGGGGGCCATTTTCTCCTTTGTTCCTAAAATTTTAGAAGTAACGCGTGCTCTTTGCAATAAGTCAAACGATGAACAAACAGTCGATGGTTTTCCAGCTCCAGGGGAGCTGATGTGTACAGCTGGTTGCCACTCCCTCCCCACCTTCCTCTGTCTTCCAATAAACACAAAAATCCAGCCAGGAGAGCGGCCTTCTCTCCCTATCCCCTAAACTGAGATTATTCTACACCGTGACTCGGGGGTCACTCCAGTCGAGGCAGTCACCATGCTGATCCCCAAACCCCTACCCACAACCCCCAAATTCAAAAGTTCTGGAAACCAAGTGTCTCAACTCATTTGTCAGCAAAACCTGCCTGCCCAGAGGCTATTTATAGTCTCGGTTCCCCACCCCCCCCGCCCCCCACTGGGTGTGAATATTCACATGTCTTGTGCAGAAATATGACGGGTTTGATGATAGGGTGCTGCCCCTGGGGGTGTGATGTAAAATACAGCATCGACTGTGAAGAATCTGCCTGAGAGGCTGCAAAGTTCGGAACAGTTTCTGGACCCAAAGACATCCAAAAAGGGACTGGGGACCAGAAGCGACACGAATAGCAGCTGCGAACTTTTACAACAGGGCAGAGCACCCATTCTTTGTAACGTCTCCACAACACACATGGTAGTGCAGCGCTTAGGACATCCCGCACCTTCTGGGTACATTAGCAGTGTGTACCCCAAATGGTGGCGGAAATACAACGCAGATGAAGACGCCAGGTGCCACGTGGCGATGCTCTATGGCTGAAATCAGAGAGCTGCATCTAACTCGTGGGGCTGCAGACTAGCAGTCGTGTGACTCGGGGCAAGTGACTTAACCTCTCTGGGCCTCAGGAAAATGGGAAGCTGTGAGGTTGTTTCCAGCTCTCCCTTCTCAGCTACCACCCCGGCCCAGATTAGGGCAGCCGCCTCCCAAGTGGTTTCTGCCTATTTGCCTCTCTCCCTCTTCTAACTTGCGGCCCAACGTGACAAAGAAAAATCCTTCTTCTAAAATCACTTTTGTTGTGTCTTCCTCAACCCTTTCTTGTTCCAAACACACAATAGCCTTTTATTGGCCCAGAGAATGAAGCCCAACCTCCTCTGCTGGTTTAAGAAAAAGTCTTATATTAAAAATAATAAATCACCTGGAAATCTGTCAACCTAAGACAGCAGACTTCATCCGTGTTTTTCTCCTCCTGGTCCACACACATCCACACACAAAGGCACGTGGCCATGACCGTGGTGGTGGACAGACCCAACCCACTTTCCACACTTCGCCTTATCTCCTAAGTGTTTCCTGTGCAGGGAAGGAGACTTCATGTTTATCTGAGAGCCGCTGGCCCCACAACCAGCCCCATGGGAGCTACAGACACTCTGAATGCTCACTTGCAGCCATACCAGCCTCCTCTCAAAAAAATACGAACAGACCTCTTCCCCTCCTGCTCCCTGGGCACTTCTGCCCACCTCAGCCCCGGCAGCAGAACCTCAGAATCTCATGCTGGGGAGTGTCTTGTTAAACATTTCCCCAAAACATTGCAGAACAGAAGTCTGTCCCCCATTTAGAGGGTCACAGTGCATATCAGTGCATTAAAGGCACTGATAAGTCCTACAGCACACAGTCCTGTATAGCTTTATTTAATCTACTACTTCCCGAACATATGTGAGCGAGAAAAAACAATCACTCCAACACCTGAGTCATTAGTGTTCCCTGGCACACACTTGGGGACATGCTAAGTGTCCAAGGTCACCTTGCATATTTCCGGAGTCATCTCCTGCTCAGAAACCTTCCCGAATGCCCCCAACTATCTCCCTGGTAACCAAACTGAATCCTGAGCCTGGCATGTGTAATTAACAGTGTCCTCTGTCTTTTTTACTTCTTGGAAAAAAGAAGCTCACTGTCACACACAGACCTGGCAGAAACAGTCCCTGACCAGCTGAGTGACATTAGGCAAACATATTAACTTTCTGAGCCTCAGTTTTCTCCTGTGTGAAACAGAGGAGCTCAGCACCAACATCTTAGGATTCTAGTCTGTCGAGGGTCTCAGCTCACAGCCGCAGCAGAGACCAGGGAGGTTACCGCATCTAAGAACAGCAGCGAAGAGTAAATGGGATGTTTTTCTGGAGTAATTCAGGGATGTGCAGTCGGAATGCCCAGACTGAAGCCCAGATCTGCTGCACCCTGGCCGCCTGGTCCTAGGTAAGACCTTGACCCTTAGCTTCTCCTCCTCCCCGCAAAATGAAACAGGCCACACAGATGAACAGACACAAACGTATAGAGAGAGACAACACACACAGACATATGGAGACAGAGACTCAGACAGACATACACACAGACACACACACACAAGAGCAGATATAACTGGTGAAAACGGAATTAGATCGGTAGATTATGTCAGTGTCAATACCCTGGTTGTGACATTGTACTATAGTTATGCAAGATGTTACCACTGGGGAAAATTTGGTGAAGGGTACATGGAATCCTGTGTTATTTCTTACAACTTTATCTCAAACTAAAAAGGTTTGTTTTGTTTTGTTTTGTTTTAAATGAAACAGGCTAACACCTCTACCATGGGGACACTGCGAGTATTCGACAAGATGATGTATTTATCATTCCTTCCCTGATGCCTAACCGCACAGTGGGTGTTCAATAAACAGACACTGAAGAACTGAATGAATAGAGGAATATAGAGAATATGGAGTAGCTCAATGTTGTTCCTTATTCTTTTGATATGGTCTTAATAGACCAGAAAAGTGAATCCATTTGAAGCCCATTTGCTGCGTATGCTGTGACCAGAGGCCTCTCTATGGTACCCCAGCATCAGCGGCTTTGTCATTACTTGCCAGCTGCCCAGGGAGCAGAAGGCCAGGCCAGCCTTCTGGCAGACTCCCTGCCCGCTCCTACAGCCTCTCTGCCCCAGTCAGCCTTAGCCAGGTAGGGAGAAGGCACGCTGCCCCTGCCAACAGAACCAAGAATAGGGTTCGCTCTTGTTTATGAAGGCATTTATTCAAATACCACCTCTTTCCCAAAAGGGCTGAGGTGGCTTCCAGCAGAGGCCCAGGTATGCGACAGGTCCCACTCACCTCTGTGCCTGCTCCAATCCTGCCCAAGTCCCTTCCTACAGTGGTCCAGGGAAGTCACTCAGAGGCCCCCAAAGAAAATCTCCCCTTCTGGTCTCACACCCCTCCGGCCACTTGCCAGGGAGGAGGCTAGGAGGCCCCCACGCTCCCCACTGCCAGACGAGGCAAGCCTAGGGCAGCCCATGAGATCACCCAATAAGAACCAAAGTTGGGGGACAGGCCCAGGGTGGAGGCAGCCAAGGGGCAGATGAGATTCAAGGCTCATTGCAGAGCCATTCACATCTGTGAAAACCCAACAACAGTTGACGAGGGTCACCACATAGCCAATCGAATTCCTCTTTTGAAGGATGCTAAGGGATATGAGAACTATAGGATAAAAGCTGGTACTCTGCTCTAACACACTAATTTGTGTAATCTGAAAACAACCTTATGATATAAATACTCCTATTATCCCCACTTTACAGATGGGAAGTTATAGCATAGAGAGGTGAAGTAACTGGTACGAGAACACACAGCTCGCAGGGGTGGAGCCCGGATTTGAATCCAAGCATCTTGATCCACAGTCCACGGCCTTAGCCGCTCTAAAAGATATTCATGATATCCTAGGGGGGAAAGATAGTTAAAACAACATACAGTCTGCTCCCTCCTATAATAGTGTGTGTACATGCAAGCATGCACTTAGGTTTTAAAAAAGGCTGGAAGCTCAGAGTTGTGGAATTATGGGTGGTTTTTATTACTTCCTTTTTATCACTATTGTCTAAACGTTCAACATGGAACATGTCAGACTTCAGGAAAAGACTCGAAACTGTTAAGTAAGCTGCCCTTGATTCCTTGTTGCCACATCCCTTGCTCTTTCAGGCAGCCTCCCTCTGCATGTTCCCACCAATGCACACAAGCTATAGAAACCTCACTGGGGGCCTGAGTCCTTCCAGCCACCACACATTACCCACCCTGAGGCCTGTCTGTCACAAGGTCAGGGAAATCTTAAGCCAAGAAACTTACGCAGCATTTCCCGCAATACATTAACAGTGGCAGAAGCAGCTGTAGTCTACCTAAATGGTCACTCTCGAGGGTGGGGGGAGGGCGGGGCGGGGTAAGTTAAGGCCCTTCTATATGGGGGTCTATTGCACCGACATTAAAATTATGTTTACAGCAACACTGGGTAATGTTTATGCTGAATGAAATGAATACAGCAAGATGAGCGACTGTACATAGAGTTTCATTTCAACTTGGTAAAAAAGAATGCATTGAAAATGCCTAGGAGGAAACACGACAATGTTCAGAGTAGCTGCCTCTGAGCTGTGAGACTGGGCTGGGTGTGTATTGCTCCTTTATCCCTTTGTGTACATCCCCAAATCCCCACAACAATAATGTAATCATAATAAAAATAACAGCTAGCACCTATATGGGGCTTACTAACTGCCAGAGAGTATGCTAAGCACCTAACATGCACTGCCTTACGGTATCTACCCCTCTCTCGGGCAGATACAATCACAACTGTTTTACAGAAGAAGAAACTGAGGCACTGAGAGGGTAAGATAGTTGCCCAAGATCGTACAATAAGTGTGGGACTTAGGATTTGTTACTTTTAAAAAAGAAAGTATGAAAAGTATCTTTTGATATGAAGGCTCAAAGAAAAGAACTTTAATATTGATGGAATGTAGTTACTACTGTTGTAGTTACATAAATAAACATAACACCCACTTGCTCTGCTCCTCATTTAAAAGCAAATCACATTAGCTTTTGGTGGGGGGTGGGAGAAACCAGTGAAAGAGGTATAAATTCATTTTTAAAAATTTTTCAAAGACTATATTATAGATGTATTATAGATCATTGAAAGGAGTGGCGGGAAATGTTACCTAAGTAACTTAGGAAGTGAGTAGAAAGTATAAGACAAAACAAACAGTGGATACTCATAGTAATGACTTGAAGTTTACACATGACTTTAGAATACTTTGTAGCAAAACAAATAATAATAATATTGTTGTACCAAAAGTAACAATAAGTTAAAAATAAAAGTATATCACACATAGGAATGCCCAGGCATTGTTGCTGGGAATGTAAACCTGTGCAGGCTCTTTGAAAACAATCTGACGGTTCCTTAAACCCAGAGCTATGATATGATCTAGCAATTCCATTCCTAGGTTATCTACACAGGAGGAAAAATATACACTCACACAAAAACCTGTATATGAATATTCATAGTAGCATTATTCACAACAGCCAAAGGTTGAAACAACCCAAATATCTATTGATGGATAAATGGATAAACAAAATGTAGCATATACATACAATGGAATATTATTCAGCCATAAAAAGAAATGAAGCACTGACACATGCTATCCATGCATGAACCTTCATAACAAAGAAGCCAGACACAAAAGGCCACATACTATGATTCTATTTATATAAAATGTCTAGAATAGGCTAATCCATAGCAACAGAAAGTAGATTAGTGGTTTCCAGGGACTAGGGGGAGGGGAGGACGGGGTTTCTTTTAGGGGTGATAAAATGTTTTAAAATTAGAAAGTGGTGATGATTGCACAGTTTTACGAATATACTAAAAACCACTGATTTGTACACTTTAAAGGGGTAGATGTTACGGTATGCAAATTATCTCTCAATAAAGCTACTAGTAAGTTTTTTGTTTTTTAAAAAGAATGCAACTCATACAGAAGAAACTTTCCATGGCTCTGAGGATACAAGGTGGCCCTGGAGATGGAGGGGGCAGTGGATTCACAGAAGGATGCTATTCACCATCCAGCCTCACCCTCATGAGCCTCCACTTTGTGCCTGAAGCCAGGGATCCCACATGGCTTAGCAGGTGGGGCTGGCTTTCCGTGGCCCATCAAATTGCTAATACAAAAATATCAAGATATCTGTCACCAGAGTGATAGCCTTGGCTGATGAAGTAGAAATGTCCCAGGACACTGGCATTCTGCCTCAGTCTCAAACATGCTATGTTCATGGGAGAGCCCTTCCCCTCCCTGGGGTTTGGAGTTTTCTTTAATAAAGTGAGGGTGGCTGGACTCAAGGACCACTAAGTGTCCCCTCAGTTCTATGGTTCTAAAGAGACACTTGGAGACTTGTCATAAATGCAAAGGCAAGAGAAACAGACGTTTTGATCAAGGTTTACAGATAAAATAGACTGTGTAGCAAAAGCATAAGAGGACACAAATATTTTAAACAGTGAATACTTGGTATAACACAAAGTGAAACAACACTATTGAATGTGTGTGCTCCCAATAGCGGAGCGAGTAACCCTTCACAATCTGTGGTTCTGAGATAATGCAGTTTTCTCTTCTGCATCTAAAAATATGTCTAGGATCTTTCTTACTTATGCAGAGTTTGATAAAGTCCTCTCAAGCAAAAGGACACACTATCTTGACTTCACCCATAGAGGTCACAAAGGCTGGCTGACAGAGAGAAATCCTTTTAACCTCCACTGGCTCAACACAGAGACAGAAGATTGGGCGTGGGAAATGTGTCCATAAGCGTAACTTGAAAAAAGCCTAGTGGTTTCACAAACATTTCGTCTACACTTGCAAAAATAAAGCCAGAGAGGCTACAAGTGCAACAGAGATTACATTTCACACCTCAAAGGAGTGGTTAAAAAAAACTTTAAAGAGGCACAGTCTCTCAAATATAAACCTTTCAAATCAATAAAATAAAACTCTACCTAGACTGATCAAGAAAAAATAAAAGAGAGAAGACACCAATTACCAATATCATGGCTGGAAGAGGGAACATCACTACAGAACCTACAGACGTTAGAAGGCTAATAAGGGAATATTACAAAGAAATTATGCCAATTAACTTGACTACGTAGATGAAACAGTTAAATTCATTGAAAAACATAAATTAGCAAAATGGACTCAAGAAGAAATAAACCTCATGGGAGAACGCTCTCTCAGCACATCAAGATGATGGCCAAGTTTCCCACCCATTGAAGAAGTTAATTCAGGAAAAGGTTACCGACTGGAGCAGGTTTTTAAATGGGGACAAAGCGGTGTTGGCAGTGACGTCTCCTCGAAGTTTTATTTATGGTGGTTTTTAAAGACATACACTTAATGCCATCCTTATTGTTTTCTCTTTCCTAACCTCCTACTTTGTCTGAGACTTTGATCTTGCCAACTGTGGTTTTCCCAACAATGGTGCCCTTCAG